>NC_133534.1:197324624-198031367 GCF_048544455.1 Silene latifolia
GACCTTGCTTATTGGAGAAACAAAAAACGAGAAGAAGGAGGTCGCCCCTTCTTTGGTTTATGCCAGGCTTCGCCTCAAATATTTTATTATCCTTCTAGAGGATGATAAGACCAGGCGTTTGCAACTCATCGGGTTTGGAACGGTCTATTCACATTTACCCCGACCACGTCTGCGTCGGATGGGCCGTGAGACAAGTAATTCCCAAGTGTGAGACCGTTCTGGGACGAGCAAGAGAACTAAATTCCTCTATATGTGATGATTGGCTCGAAAGGTGGCACCAAAGGCGTCTTTGGTACGTGTTTGCGCGCCCTCAGACTACCTGGGTATCCCCGTCATACACTAAGTGGCTTAATGAGAACACTGACTCAGGTAAGGATTTGTGGCGGAAGGTTGAGCTTGTTGACATCAAATACTACGACAAAGCGAAACATCGCGACTTCTTTGCTAATAATCTTTCGTCGCATCCGGACTGGAGTGAAACCGAGAAAACTTCTAAGACCGACTCCCACGGGTGACGGGTGTGTGGAAACGGTTGGGTTCAAGAGAATATTCGGGCTCGACCTTAGAAGGAAGACTAGGCCCTCGCTTGAGTGTAAAAGATAGATCGGGCCCTCGGGAGGGAATGATGATCCCTCCTAAGAAGCGTGTTAGACAGACGCGACCCGTCTCCTCCGCAGGAGCCTCGGTCACGTGACTCACAAGGTAAAGGGAAAAAGAAGATGTAGGAGCCTTCGACTCCAATCTATTATTTAATACTACTACTTATTATTTGTTGCTTGCGTTTTTTTGAAGGTTGTAATGGGCATCGCCCGACTATAATAAGACTTACTATTTATTAAAAGTCCCAGTTTCTGCATAAAATTCCATTTTAATAAAGAAGGGGTCGGTTGTACTCTTATAAAGAGCTGCCTACGTATCTTTTGTCAACACAATCAAACCGAGCTCGTAGTTCCACAAAACAAATGCCCTACAACTATCAGTTTATAACGCACAAAAAGCAGCGAAGCAAAAGTGTCGCGGCTTAGACTCGCTCACAAGCACTGCAATTCAGAATTATATTTTACGACATTGAGAATGAGTTATAAGGATAATATTTCTTCAGTTGATCCAAATTCGTCGGATTTGCGAAGTCGTTTCCATCTAGATACCGTTAGTCCGATTTGCACCTCCCGAAAATATTTTCTTTACCAGGTAAGGACCGGCCCAGTTCGGCTTGAATTTTCCCCTCGGGTCAATTCGTAGTAAAGCGCGGACAGATTTTAGGACCAAATCCCCATCCTTTATTCCTCGAGGCTTCACCTTCCTGTTAAATGCTTTTTCTATCCTTTTCTAATAGAGTTGAACATGGTGTAGCACATTTAACCGTCGCTCGTCGAGCATGACCAAGGAATCATACCTAAGCCTTTGCCGATCGCCACGGAACTGACTTTCTAACGAATTCTCAAAGAAGGTACCTCAAATTCGACAGGCTGAACTGCTTCCATCCCATATGTTAGATAGAACGGGGTTGCTCCAGTGGCTGTACGAATAGACGTCTTGTATCCCCATAGTGCAAATGGTATCTTTTCTGGCCATTCGCGATAATTGTCGGTCATTTTTCTGAGAATCACAGTGATTGTCTTGTTAGCGGCTTCCACCGCGCCATTTGTTTGAGGTCGGTAAGGTGACGACTTGTGGTCGGTGTTTGATTTTATACTTTTCAAGTATTACAGCAGTTTCAGCCTGGAAGTGAGTGCCATGGTCGCTAATGAACTCATGCGGCACCCCATATCTGCAAATGATTTCATTCTGAATGAACTTTGCTACCTGCTTCGCTTGTAGCACTTTATATGATTTAACTTCTACGCACTTCCTGAAGTAATCGATGGCGACTAGCATGAAACAATGCCCACATGTTCCAGACGGGTTGACCTTTCCGATAATGTCGATTCCCCATGTTGAGAAAGGCCATGGTGATGTCAAAGTATATACTTGATCTTTGGCGGCACGTGTTGTATATTCGCAAAGATTTGGCAATTATGGCAATGTCTGACATATTTGCGACAATCTGTCTCCATCGTGGTCCAATAATACCCTAATCTCATGATTTTACGAACTAGCATATGGGCATTCATGTGTGGGCCACACTCCCCGTCATGGACTTCTTCCATGACTCTTTTTGCAGTTGATGAGTCTATGCATCGCAGAAGGATGTTTTGCGCGGTCTTCTTGTACTACAGTCCATCACTGGTTCTAATGAACTGAGCGGCTAGCATTCGAATAAGCGCGTTTTCGCTTGATTTGTCCATGGCGGGTGGATACTCTCCCGATTCTTTAAATTTCAGAATGGCTTGATACCAAGGTTCAGCCTCGGTTTCTTCCGTGTCTCCGATTACATTAACGTAAGCTTGTGATGACCTTCGCTCGACACATATTGGCATTGTATCCATATGATCAGGTATGTTGATCAGAGCAGCTAGCTTTGATAGTGCATCAGCAAACTGGTTTTCATTTATGGGGAGGTGCACGTATTTGACATCGGCGAACAACTTTTCTAGTTCCTCTATTTTTGCTTGGTACGGAGCAGGCTATCGCCGGGTTTTCCACGTCCGACAACTTGATTGATCACTAGTGACGAGTCCCTATGTACTATAAGCTTTTTGATGCCTAACTCGAGAGCACTGTGCAGACCGACTAGGCATGCTTCGTATTCGACCGCGTTATTAGTAACATTGAAGTCCAACTTGATCGAAATGGGAACATGTTCACCTTGTGGTGAAATGAGTAGAACTCCTATTCCGTATCCCCCCTGATTCGATGCTCCATCGAAATAGAGGTCCTACGTATCGTTGTCTATATGAACGATATCTTCGTCGGGAAATGACCACGTATCTATAACCTCAGTTTCTTCTATCGGGTTATCCGCCAGGAAGTCTACAACCGCCCTTCCCTTTATCACTTTTAGCGGCACATATTTTAGATCAAACTCGGAAAGCATTAAAGTCCATCTCGACACTAGTTTAGAACTGGTTTTTCAAACAAGTATTTGATTGGGTCCATCTTCGAGTGGACGCGGACACTATGATTTGAGCATGTAGTGTCGTAACTTCTTTGTCGCCCATACTAAAGCCAAACATGTCTTCTCGAAAGTGAGTATACTTGATTTCGTACTCCAAGAACTTTTACTAATGTAGTAAATTGCTCTTTCCTCTTTATCGACTATTTGTGCCAAAGATCGCCCTATTGCAGATACGTAGAATCGTAAGATACAACCAAAGTGGTAATCCGGTCGTTGGCCGAGCACGGGAGGGGAAGATAGTACTTCTTTGATTTTGTTGAACGCAACTTGGCGGTGATCATCCCATATGACGTGCTCTCCGACTTTCAACTTCTTAAAAATTGGCTCGCATATCATAGTTAACCTTGCCACGAACCGGCTTTTTATGATCTTGAATTCTTCCAAGGAAAACCTCGAATTTCCTTCTCGGTTCTCGGGTGAGGCATTTCCATTATGGCCTTGATTTTTGATGGGTCCACCTCGATTCCACGGTGGCTAACGATGTGACCAACAGTTTTGCGGATGTGACTCGAATGCACACTTTTGTGGATTCAACCTCATGTTATACTTGCATAATCGTTCAAAGAATTTGCGTAGTGTGCCAAGGTGGCCGTCATGCTTTTTTGATTTGACAATCATGTCGTCGACATAAACCTCGACTTCCTTATGCATCATATCATGTAACAAAGTTGCCGCGGTCCTTTGGTATGTAGCCCCTGCGTTTATCAACCCAAAAGGCATTACTGTGTAGCAATAGGTTCCCCATTGCGTTCTGAACGCGGTCTTATGCATGTCTTCTTTTGCCATCTTGATCTGATTATAACTGGCGTATCCATCCATAAAGGACAGTAACGCGTGATTTGCCGTGTTCTCAACCAAGATGTCAATGTGAGGTAATGGGAAATCGTCCTTCGGACTCGCCTTGTTTAAATCCCGGAAGTTGACACAAACCCGAACTTTACCATCTTTCTTTGGCACTGGTACGACGTTAGCCACCCGATCGAGTATTACGACACCTTGATAACCAGATTTGAGTTGCTTGTCGATTTTTTTCCTTGACTTTCAAAGACCAATATGTGTGCATTTTGCGTAGTTTATGCTTGACTCGCTTATATCACTACTACGGATCGAGCTATAACAACGGTTGAAAACCGTTGTTATATAAAAAGCGGACGTTGTTAAAGCGTCCGTTGTAAAAGGTTTTAACAACGGTTTGTTTTCTTAAGGAACCCGTTGTTAAAACTATTAACAACGGTTTTAAGTATACAAAACCGTTGTTGTTTGTTCTTAAAAAAAAAAAAAAAATTAAATTAAATATTATCGATGCATAATAAATATTATAAATGTGACTATAAATATTAAAGCATCCTTTACTAACATTCATTAATCAAATCACAATATTTCATCAACATTACACAAATTTGAAACAACGTGGCAATGAACCCTAATTTTATCAACAACGAAGAATGGCTTACACAAACGATTGAAGATGATGGGAAGGTTCTCGTCGGGCTTCCGCCCGATCAACACCCATTAATCAAAGCATCCTTGAACATCAACGGAATTATTGGATTAAGAGGCGTGAAGTAGTCCGGCTTGTCAACAAAGCCTCATCATCATCATCATCTTCATACCCTTGTCGGCACATTTACTCCGCAACTTGGCTTGACCAGAGATATGTTGCGTTGTACTCTTCCAACCTTATCTCCACATGCAAGTCGTGTCCTTGCATATATTCAATCTGTTATTGAAAAATATGAAGCCAATGACCAGGAAGTTAGCGGTATACCAGAGTGGCGTGATTGGTGGAAGGTTGAGAAGCGCTTTTTACGCTTAACCGGGGTTGTTCCGGCTTATTATACATCTTTTGATTTCTGATAATTGCTGTAATGTATTTGGTTTAAAATTAAATGAAATAATCATTTGAAAGTGTTGAGTTATGCTTGTTTGATTTGCTTCCATTTTTTGAACTCCATAGATCAGTCAGTAATCAAGATCCAGATATGATAATGATTATGGCACAACTTCCTAACATATATATTAATTAAAAAACAACTCAACCCACACATTGCTTAGTATAAATACATTGCATTATCTCAACTAACATGCATTTCCATTATCTCAATATATTCTCCAAACCCTAACTGCTAAAACAAACTCCAAATAAATCAACAGTTTCATCCGTACTGAAGGACGCCAAAGAAGATGGCTTGACGGGGCGGCGGTGCGGCTATATGACGATATAAAATCTTTGAAACGGAACCTAATGGTCGATAAAAACACATACATGGAAATGAAATAATTAAAAAAATAAAATAATGACGATGAAACAAACCTGATAATTACAGAACGTACGTAAAGAGACGATGAAATCAACAGTGACGGCGAGAAGATAAAGCGACGATGAGAAAGAGAAAAAGAGACGATGAGAAAGTGTGTGTTTTGTGTTTGTGTTTGGCTGCTGGGTTTGTGTTTGTGTATTAAGGTTTGTGTTTTGTGGCTGCAGCAGACTTGTGTTTGTGTGGTTTATAGTATGGAAGATATTGACAACGGTTATTAAACAACAACCGTTGTCAAAGAAGTTTTAACAACGGTTGTAAATCAACAACCGTTGTCAAAGAAGTTTTAACAACGGTTGTAAATCAACAACCGTTGTCAAAGAAGTTTTAACAACGGGTTCCAAAAGCAAACGTTGTGATTACTTTTCACTAACTTTGCGTCAATTTTGCGCGACATTAGTAACAACGGTTGTGTATGTGTAACCCGTTGTTAAAACTAATAACAACGGTTTTTATAACCATACCCGTTGTAATTCATTTTAGTAAAATTCGCGCCATACATTCTACAACGTCTATTGTGATTTTCGTGAATACTCGTTGTTAATGGGGCGTTGTAGTTGCCTGGATTTGTAGTAGTGTATCCCGGCTTGATTGGGATCCTGTGCTCCGCAATTTCTCTGTCGATACCTGGCATGTCTTTGTAGGACCATGCAAAAACATCTTTGAACTCATGCAACAAACTAATGAACCCTTGTCTCTCGGTGGGACTTAAAGTAGTTCCTATTTTAAGCTCCTGCGGTTCTAAGGTTGTACCTACATTGATAGTTTCGGTATCTTCCGATGACCGACATTTTTTACATTCATACTCCTCCAACCCTTTTATCAAGTTTGTAGAGGGGGTTTTATTTACGCTTCTTCTTCGACCAATTGTTCATCCTCGACCTCGGTCTCAATGTCATTATTAAAATAATCATTTTCAAAGTTTGAATTGCAATGTAAGTGAGACAAGTCGTAAGCAAACTGGTTCATATTATTATTGATTTGAAATTGCGCGAAATGTGCTAACATTTGAGCCAACTGGTCGGAGCTCAGTGGCGAGATAGGAGTATTCGGGACAGGCCCCGGAATACCACTACTAGGAAAGGGTGCATAGGAAGGAAAGCTAGGGGAGGGTATTTTCCCACGACTCCTTAGACTCAATCTTAGGACCTATCTCGGACTCGGACTCGGACTCGGTCTCGGTATTGGAAGCATCATACGCCTTGAACACCTCTCCTTCTTCTGTTGTCAACTTGAAAAGGAGTCCCTTGTTATCAGTCCACTTGATTATTTTCCGTCATCCCGTGTTGGTCCTAAGAGGATCTACATCAGTGATGAGGGTAGACGGGTCGAACCGTTCGCTTCTCAGGATCATGCTTAGCAAATCTTCGTTTGGTATTGGTGATTTCTTCTCCTCTCCGAAAAGAAGACTCATGGCTTTCTCGTCGCTTATTGGAGCCGGTTTAGTCCTTAATGGCATCACCGTTAGAATGTCTTCAGGGATGTAGTAGCAATCTTGGAATACTTCGATTCTCGGGACCATAAGGTTTTTCTTTGAGTCAAAGATAGGTTCTAGGAAGTCCATGCAGGGAAGCTCTTCCCCAGCTCTCACGAAGTGGCCGTTTAAGGTTAGGTGATATGGTTCCATTTTAACATCTCGATCTGCGATCGATCTTCCCATTTTTTCCAACAGATCTTTCCCAGTGGGCTCATATCCAAGCCCGAAGGTTACTCCCTTGGCTATTGGTGGCTTCAACTTGAATGTACCCTCCTTTATAAGATATAAAGAGAGACCGAAGTGCCTCCCAGTCTTGAGAATCACTTACAGAGTGGCTTCCGTGTACGAGATCCATATTCTGCCCGGAGTTTAGCTCGATCATGTTGATAATTTCGAAACCACACGAGTCATTAGAAACTTCGACCCTTACTTCTGAAGTAATGTCCCCTCCCGCTACCATAATTGGCGTGGCGTCAATGGTGACGGGTTTGCCATTGAGTGGGACCTTGATTTTTCGATGCAACGTTGATGTTACGGCCCTTGTAGCATGAATCCAAGGCCTTCCCAACAATAAGTTGAAGAATGAGCAAACGTCAATTATCTGGCAACTTATTTTCTTTTCCACTGGCCCAGTCTGTATTACTAGATCGACGAGTCCACTTACTCGACGCACAGTGCCGTCGAATGCCCGAACTGTCTGTGTAGTGGGAATGAAGTCATTCTTTTCCAGGCCCGAGAATATTTTGTTTTCAAAGGAGTACATTGGTGATCCGTCGTCAACAAAGGTCATAGGAATATGCTTGTTGAGACACACGGTAGCAACATAGAGGGCAGATTATGGGGCCCGAACGGTGGTAGATCTTCGTCGGAAAATGTCACGGCATTGGTAATCTGTGGCCGATTAAGGCGATGTGGGTGACCATGTCAGCAGGAGTAGTACTTGACGACACGGTCATGTTCATCAAAGCTTGCAACAAAGCTTGGCGATGTTCGAAAGAGCTCAAGATAAGTTGCCAGATAGACACGTCGGCCTTAGTCTCTTCGAGTTGTTTGATGAGAGAAGCCTCGGAGGTCGACCCTTCACCAAGAACTTCGACCACTACCGGCTCTTTAAGAGGCGTCTTGTTCGGGATATCCTTAGCTTTCTCCACGCGATACGGGTGACTGATCTAGTCGGATGGTTTGACTCTACGGCATCTTGCCTCACCTTCAAGATTTCTTCTTGGGTGTGAGGGATTATCGCGCCTTTGATGAGGTAAACATCATCTTCGTCATCAGCCCAAACGCCATTAACTTCATTGCCGCTTCGGAGTATGTAAGATGAGTCGACCACAAAATCCCGAACGTAATTTCATTTTTCGAGCTTGGTAAGAACTTGGAGCAATCCACGAATATTCTTCCAATGAAGACCCCTTTTAGATGACGCGGGTGAATCAAATGAGAGTAATCGACACTATCTTCGGTAGAGACAAAATTAGTGTGGTCGCCAAAGGGATTGGTGACGTTGTTGGGCTTTATGGCTGGGATTGGGAGCGTTCCGTTCTCAATTATGTCTTGAATCTCGTGCTTTATTCTAAAGCACCTTTCAAAGATCGTGTCCCTTCCCTTGATGGAAGGCACGGTGAGGCATTCGATTTGTACCATTTGCCTTGTTGTTCGGCGGGTGGATCCGGATTTGGACCGATAGCTTTTAGCTTTCCCTGGGCTATGAGCCTTTGGAGAGCATATGCATAAGTGCACCCGATATCGGTGAATGCCCTCGGAGCTTGGCGCGGGGGCCTTTTTTACTGCCCATCTAAGAGATTGACAGTTTCAACAAAGTGGGGACGTCATTTGGTGCTTTTTCTTTAGATGACGAGGCCCCTTGGTATCCTTTTGGCTTCTAAACCGCCATTGGACGTCATCTTCTACCTTTATCCCGACTCTTATCAATTCTTTGAAAGAACCAAAATTCTGGTATTTCAGAGCATTACGGTAAACAGGTCGTAGATTCTTTACGAACTTATCTACCATTTCAACTTAATCAGGCTTCTTGGCTAATTTCACGCTTTCAGCCCGCCATCTTGCAAGGAATTCAGTAAAGCCTTCTTTTTCTTTCTGCGTCATAATCTCTAGCGTTCTTATATTGGTCCGAATCTCGACATTGTCAGCATAGTGCTTACAAAACTCCACCGTGATATCTTCGAAGGTAGGGAAGTTCTTAAGGTCCAGATTATAGAACCACGCCTTCGGGTGTTCATCCAGAGATTGAGCAAAAATTTCAGAGAGCATATCAGCAGGTGCTCCCTTCAGTGCTAAGTACCCCTTATAGGCCTTAACATGGTGGACCGGATCTTCTGTGCCCTTAAACTTTGGGATATCGGTGAGTACCATGTTTGTGGGCAACTTATCTGAATGGGGCATAGGCCCTAGCATTTTTTCGTAGTGGATGTTCTTCCCCTGGGAGAGTTTCAGATGGTCTTCAATGAACTTGAACCGTTTCTCCAGATCAGTCAGAGGTGGGGTAGAGGAATCTTCACCCAACTTGGATTCGATCACATCCATTCTGGCCCTCATGAGGTTCACGGCCTCAGTGAGTTTGTTAACAACGTCTTCCATTGCTTGAAGTCGGGTTTTGGCGGCCTTTCTACAAGAAAACCCCGGGCGAGTCAATATTCAAATGTAAGAGCCCTGCACACTTAAGGACACGACACCAACTTGACTCAAACAAAGACTCGACTTAAGACCGAGCTAACCAAATGGTTCGACTCACGGTTGGATTTAGTCCTCGATTCATTTTAGACTCGACAAAACGACATGACTCAAGCCATCATAGCTCGATTCAAACCTAGACTCGGTGTGACTAAACCCATGATTGGACCAACATAGTCCTTAGGTTCGTATGAAACGTCCACAATGGCCTAGCTTGGACGTTTCTGTGGACTATCCTAGACCAAAAGGTAGACCAACATGACTCGAATCCCAAGAGGTGGGCTTGAGTGACCCAACAAGGTCGTGTTCTAGACACTTGAGATGAGACACGCCTAGCCAAACACGGCCAGGACCCGGACACGACTCGACGCATTTCATGCTTGGTCAAGGTACGAGAAACATTTTGAATTGAATTTGAAAAAACGAATAATCGATTCGAAAAAGAGATTTAAAATGGGCAGCATGCCGACTATAAAAGCTCATTTTGGGCCGAACAAATCTAGTCCTACTTGGGCAGCATTCCGCGTTTTTTTAAAACCAGGCTATTTTGAAAGTAAGTTGTTCAAAAGTTCGGTTTTGAAATTGATATGGAAAATTTGAAAAGACTCGGGAAATTCACCTTGCACATTGTCATTCTCATGTTATAAGGATGTATGTTCCTAGACATTTCTAAGTCTCGGCAAGTCTTCTACAAGAAGGTCTATGCCCTCCATCCTTTTGGGTCTAATAGAACAAGGGCCTTTAGGTAGAGTACCTAGAAGAGCATCCTCACCCTCAAGAACCACGACGAGGCGGAGCGGAGGCAAGCAATGTGCAAGCACATGACATAGTGTGACGTCGCCCCCCACGCGTCACAAAGAAGCGCCTGGACGGCCCGGAAAGTCCTTAACGGTTTATTTATGAATCGTAGCACTACGAGTAATGTTTTACTTTCCAATACTTTCTTTTCAAGTTTCACCTCGGAGGAAAAGACCCTAGAAACAAAGTGTAACTAGTCCTCTTATCCCGGTGAGTCGCAAAGCGTGGACAAGGCCGCGGGATCTGCATCCATGGGATCCACAAAGCGGCATTATCGACTAGAGGTTCTTTCGAATCGAATTAAGACAAATTAGAGTCGCCAACAAGTTTTATGGGAACTTGGAACCGTTCAAGTCAACTTTACAACTTCCATCGAAAAGCATAAAGCCAATCGACTACGAGTGATTAAAGATAAAGACTTGTACCCTATATCACTCGATTTGAATGACTCTCGTAATCCAATGGTATTTAGACGGATCCACAAACCATAGATCTTGAGTAAGGGGTGAGGGTACGTGTTAGGAAGCCCATAAGGACATCTAACCCCGCCCGTCAATAACGGCCTCTACTAAGTCAAGTGTCGGATTTCAAACAAGGTCGTAGCTACTACGATATATGATATGCAAACGTCATTTTAAAACCCTAACATGTGACAACAATTTCTATGTCGATTTAGATGCAAGTAAACTAACTTTGTCAAAGTTGTAATTTAGCATGTGGGTTGATTGATCTAACAACATACAAAACAAAGCAAACAAGGCTTGATGGGAATGGGGGAGCCGTTGGGACCTACCCTATTACAACCCAGGCATTTCATGCCGACACAACAAGGAATTAAGATACAACTCGATCTAAATACAATTGCTATATACGACACCATACACGACACCTTACACGGCCAATTCGGCCTAGGCAAACGTGCAAAAGGGGTGGCCCGCGGTTTACATGACTCACGGCCTTAGGTCACTCCTCGTAATGCGTGCTTTCACTTAATCTTATCGAATTAGATATTAGGTCACGCACCAAAGCATGTATTAGCATAAATCGGGCCATGTCGCTTTAAACAACATGCGATTTACTACGCTCTTACATGAATTGGAGCACAACCATCTAACCAAACAAGACTAAGGTTTTTAGAAATCATTTGACTCGATAAAGGAAGACTAATTACGAACAAATTACAAAACACGACTCGATAAACAAAAAGGTAATTACAAAATACGAAACAATGATGAACAAATGATATAAAGAAGAAGCAAGAAAGGCAAAAGACACGGCCACACTCACGGCCAAGCCACGGCCACCCTAGTTCCTAGGTTAGGTTCATTAGGTTAGATAGATTTGCAAAGCGATATGGGATATACATTAGAAATCGATGATAAAAGAGGTTAGAAGGTTTCGCCTAAGACCGAGTGCTCTACACGGCCTAAAAGGGTCGAATTAGGTCAAGTTCGCTAATTAAGTTAACTCGTCGAGTGTTAATAAGAAGGTGCTAATCATGCACTCTCATACTAGCGAGAAATTATGTGAAAAGAGAGATGCATTCAATTAGGTTATAGAATTGCTAATCGATTTTAATGCTTGTGTCGAAGCACTCTAACATGTCTAATTAGGTTATTAAATCGATCTAAAGTCGTCTAAATGAATCATATGTTAACTATCGGAGGTCGAACTAACATGCAACGGGTCCTAGGGAGGGTCGAATTGAGCGAAACAAACGAGGGGTCAAAACCGAGGAACGAGGATATGTAAACGAGCGAGGACAATCGCCACTGGCGAGTAAGACCTTTTAAACTCGAGTCAACACGGGTGTTCATGGTGGTACTTTAACTCATACTCGGACTAAACTAGTTTCATAGTTAACGGTATCAAACGATAAACAAAACGATAAACAATGTAAAAACGAACAATAAAAAAACAAACATAAAAAAAGAACGAAATAAGAGGGAGAAGAGGAGTATTTGATGCACCCTCAACCTACATGTATCGTTGACACCGTCTTGGGTCGTAATCAATTGTAGATTTTATCTCGAGAGGCCGTCGTCGACGAAGGAACAAAGCAACAACACGTTTTTTGGTAAATCTGGACAGCAACTTTCAAACTGCAATTTCTCACTCGTTTCACGGTGAAAATTAGATTTAAAATATGTTTTGAAAAATAGAAAGAGATTAGAACAAAGATCTTAAAGCAAACCACGTTCGTTCTGAGTTATTGGGCACGCAAAACGAGCACAAACAGAACTGGACAGACAGGAAAAGCCGCGAAAACAGAGTGTATGACACTCTGTTTATCGAGGGGATTCGTGTACTCTCAAGGTCAATTTGGCTCGTGAATATTTGTCTAAGATGTATATGGATGTTATATGCTTAGTTAGGAACACGAAACTCGAGTTTTAATGGAGATTTGAAAGGGAAACGAATGGTATTTCGAGAGAGACACAAACTGTTTCTCAGTTTGGATGTCTCGGTTTTGTCGAGGGTTTTGAGAGACAACTAGGGTTTGTTTCTGGAGATTAGTGCTTGTGAGTGACAGTAGTATGTATGGAGAACTTAGAGGAATTAATGTATCGCATAGGGGAGGTATTTATAGAGAGTTAAAGTAGGGTTTGATAGGGTCAAGAGACCTTGGACTCGGTTTGCATAGCTGCTGTCCATCAACTATTTCGTGGGGTTTTTATGAGGGGTTTACTTGGCGGTTAAGCTAAGGTAATATGTGTAGGATACTAGGGTATGGTTTAGGGTTAACGGGCACGGGTTTAAGTGGCGTTTGGAGCGGGTTTGGGGCTTGGCAATCGAACACGGGTAAGGAAAAGGGTTGGTCGTGCGGGCTGTTTGGGATGGGTTTGTGGAAGGAGTTAGGGCCTGGTTATGAGGGTGAGTGATGGGCTGGGTTATGGGTCAAGAGTTGGCTTGAGTTTGCTTCGAAAATCGTGCTCAAATCGAGTTGAAAACGAGCTCAAAATCGCATACAAAACCATCGTAAAAATCGATTAACATAAGAATGATTTTTCAAATCAAATATCTATTTTATTTTCAATAAAATAAACTTAAGAAAATAAATTCAAATTAAAACAATAAAATGAATTCACTTTAATAAAACAAACATTAATTTAAATATCATTTAAATTGATAAAATATTTCATCGACGACGCCCATTCTACATCGTAAAACGAGCTCCTAATAATGACAATGACAACTAAAGAATACATGTGTCCTATCATCATCGGGTGTTTGTCGGGTTCTCTATAAATTCCAATATCGACAGATACGAGTATCTACACTAATCGAAGTTGTTCTTCCCAATCTTTAAAATTACTACCGTCATTTTTAATACATATTTGTCCATAAAAGAACGTAGCCATGAATCTCTAGCTATGGTGTCGATTTCACTAGTATAAGCCATCATGATTACTACAAATGAAATAAAGGAAAGATTAACATTTATCGTCTAGAAATATTTAACTTGTGAAACTATTTAACAAGTTCTGATTTATATAATGATCTCCCACTGAATTATATAAATGATTCCAAGATCCAATTTTATATAAACACGGGCACGGTGGACCGATTCAACCCACATTTATATAAATTTGGTGAGTCAACAACTTTGACTGATTCTACTACTAGAACTCTTGGTTGACGGATTTTCTTAAAATCTATCTTTTAGCCCCAGAATAAATATGGGCACGGTGGACCGATTCAACCCATATTTATCCCGTTGAGTCCAACCAATTTTCACGCGTAATAACTTTTATTACCCTCCTTACCCAACGTAAAAAGAGTGTACCTCGGTGATCCGAACCTACCTCTAATGAAGAAGGGATTCATAGGTGCTATTATTTGGTAAGGCTTAATCTCAATTTTAAAAAAATGTGAGAGATCTTATCAAATTAATTTTCTGTTACTTTTAAGTGAACTAAATTGGTGAATGCTAGACAATTAAATCGATAACAACAAAAATAAAACATGTAGTGACGATTTGGCATGAATGCATAAAAGAATTAAAACAAACAAGTCCTAATATGGCCACCTAGTTAATCTAATTAACTAAAATTATTACACTTCGGAAACCAACTCCTTGGTCCCTTGAGTCTTCATAAATTGGCCTCCTTCTTTAGGATTTCGGAACGCCTTTCCGAAAACACCGTCTTCATGAAAACTCCGTCTTTAGTAGCTTCATCTAATTACTAATAATTAAATTACATAACAATACCCTATTATACAATTTGTAATAAAATAAAAAAAACTATTAATTAATTATAAATTAGGCGATGCGAAATCGCAATTAATTACAAAACAAGTCGATATTCCCTTACATTTCGGGAAATACCAACTTCTACCTATGGCCATATTATGAAAAAATTACATAATTATAATTCTAAAAACCATTCATCTAAATGAATAATAAAATGCATTATGGAAAATGACATGCCAAATCGTCTAACTTACCAACAACGATCATTTGAGCTTGTTTTGACGGAATTTTTACCAATAAAAATTCATAATCTATTCTTAAAACACTTTTAAGACTTACTCATCATACTAATCTGGTCTAATATCAAAATAATTATCTCAACAATTATCTTGAATTTATATGAGAATTAAAACACAATTGTGACAAAAATGATATAATAATTCACAATTATCATACAAAAATTCCATTTAATATAAAAATTTATGGAAAAATAAATTTCAAAACCATGAACATTCTGGTCTTACACCAAAAATGCCATGCAAGTGAAAATTTTTGTTTTTAAAATTTATTTAAAACGATTTCACAATTTAATCGGTAAAGCGATAATTTTTACGATTTAATTCTAAATCAAACCATAAAAATTGAAATGACTTAAAATAAAATTTTGTACATTTTGGAACAATTTCCAGGAGCTAAATATTCAGAAATTTCGAGCCCTAAAGTTAAATCAATATTTATTTACAAAATAACCATTATTTACCCATTTTTATCAAATAAAAATCAATAAACTACCTAAATTAATCACATTAACCTAAAGTATCTACTTATCTCATAAATAGAATATGCAAGTGGTTATTTATAAATAAATATGCATAAAATTAATATGCAACCCAATTGAATTAACTCTTAATTAATTTTAATGCATTTTTTCTCAATTTTATGCCAATTTAAGTTATAAAAAGTGGAAAAAATTTAACAAAAATCAAATTTTCGTCCCATATCATCCTAAGACCAGATTATTTACATGCAAGACTATATTATGTGATAAAACGAATTTTAGTAACATAATATCAATTTTATTAATTTATCTCATAAATTACTAAAATCGTCTTAAGACAACATGCATGTATTTAACAATGCTCTGATACCGCTTGTTAGTTATTTAGACCAAATTAATACTCATCTTATGATATTAAAATTACAAATTAATTTAATGTGGTCTAAATCTACATGCATGCAAATAAAATGTATAAAAGATGGTATTAAACCATCCTAAGACAAAAGTTCCTTACATTGCTATAAGACAAATATGGGCACTACAAAGGTCTCCTACCTTTATAGTTCTTGAGCTATTCAACTTTGGATGATCCTCCAAGAACACCAATAACCAATATAGGTAATCTCCTTTGGTAGCACCCAAGATTAACCCAAAATACTACTAAAATTAATAACTAGTTAATAATAGTAGTAACCTTGTAATTGTATATTTGATGTACTAATTAATATTATTAGTTAGTTTTTATATGTGTTTTAAGATGAAAATGATGAACAAAATAAGAAGAAAAGTTGGTCGCTTGGTGATGAAGGTAAACCGGCCAAAGCACACAAAAGGACCAAATTTTCTTCAAATATTTCCAAACATAAGAAATGGTGTGATTAAGTGGGTATTTATAGGCAAAAAAATGGGGAACAAAACTAAGTGGAAATTGCCACTTAATGGACACTTGTTCTTCTCTCAAAAAATCGGTCAAGTAGACATATTTAAGTCCATTTCGGTTTTCGACATTTGCCCCACAAATGCCTATAGGTCTTATATTTAATTATCTTACATAATTAAATATTAATTTAATTATTTAACACTTAAATAATACAAATTAACTACCAATAACTACTTAACCATTAAGTAATCATAAGACCATTTTATCAACATACAATGTGTCAATATTATCCCACTTAGCTAATTTTACAACCTCTTGTAAAAATTAAATAGCTAATTAATTCCATTTCAAAACAAAAAACACATATCGCATAAAATTAATTAATTAATAAATTCTAATTATTTATTATTTAAATATCACATAATTAAATAATAAATCTCCTTGTCCCGAGTTCGTAACCCGTCATCAAATAATACTTTTACATGACTAATTAAAAGTCAAGTAATACAAAGAATTAATTATCTTGTATCTCATACAAACAATTAATTTATTCTATTTGGGCGTCATCCTATAGGTGTGACCTAAAGTGATCAGCTGATCACCGCCGTCACACGACAGTAATGTCAAACTCTAGTCAGCCAATCATTACCGATTAACGATGACCAGCTGACAAATAAATAAAATAAATCCCCGATATTCCTTTTACGAGATTTAATATGTAAACGCACTCATTGTGGAGGACACTACTCCAACACAAACCACTCAATCGAGTGAAAATATTGAAGAATATGTTCGATCGAGTGGAAATTTGCCTCGATCGAACACTGTTGCTATAGAGGAACTCGATCGAGAGGCTGGAAATGCTCGATCGAGTGAAATATCACCTGGAAAGACTCGATCGAGAGGTAAAAAGACTATATCGAGTGAAAAAGAGCTTGAACTGCTTTGAGACGTTGGAAGAGAGAAACAAAGGGGCACGATATTCTTATTACGGTGCCCCTCCCATGGAGATTACAGAGCACTAAAGCCAATCAATGATTCGGTAAATTTGCCAAGATCTTGAAAAGCTTACGATTCTTGTTCCATTCGCCGAGTTCTTGACACGGTACCCTCTTATTTAAAGTTTATAAAAGAAGTTTTCTCACGTAAGAGGCATATCAACGATCATGAGACGGTAGCTTTAATCGAGGTAGGGATTGCCCTAGTTCAAAATAAGTTGCGACCTAAACAGTCAGACCCGGGTAGTTTCTCGATTCCATGTCACATAGGTACCCATTATATTGATATATAAGGCACTATGCGATCTTGGTGCTAGCGTGAGCGTCTTACCTTTGCCTATTGCTAAGAGACTTGGTTTGACTAAATTTAATTGCATAAACATGACCGTACAGATGGTCGACCGTAGTATATCACGGCCGTTAGGAGTAATAGAAGACATACCTGTCAAAATCGGGAGATTCTTTATTCCCGTTGATTTCGTAGTGCTTGATATTCCAGAGGACACTCACACCCCTATTATTTTAGGGAGACCATTTTTATTCACTGCTCGCGCAGTGATCGATGTCGGGGGCAAGACACTTACATTTTAGGTAGGAGATGAAGAATTGATTTTTCATCAATCTAAATCTCGTAGGGCTCTCATGCAAGCTCAACCTTGCAATGCTCTCTCTCTCTCATCGACTCCCATATTGACACTCCATTTGAATTCGTGTAAATTTACGTGTTAGGAAGTTAATTTAATTTCATTAAAACAACACCCAACCCCGCCCGTTGCAATAACGGTCTCTACTTGGTGAAAGATGGCTATTTCGGAAAGATATCACATGCGTATGCAACCATTGAATTTAAATCCTATCATGCGAATTTCATTCTAAGTCGTTTAAAATGCATTTAACTTCGTCGAAGTGGTTTAGCATGTGAGGTTCATTGATTAAACTAGAAAAATACATCCAAAGAGAGGGATAGGAAGGCTTACGCTTAGCATAAGATGTATTAACAAACGTTAGTGGTTAGCGCACACATACAATATAAATTATAAATAATGTAAATTAAAATCTAAAACGTAAACTAATTAAACTAAGGATTAATCAAACAAAGTCAAACAAGGAAACAAATTAAAACACAAAACCTGGACAAACCCGTGCACTGCACGGATCTGGAATTTTCGAAATATGTCAGAATTGACCCGTGCACTGCGCGGGTTTTGAATTAATACATTGTTAATTACAAAATAAATACTAAATCAATGCAATAAATTACGAAAATCTACCTAAATTAAAATTACAAATTATAGGTCTGGAAAGTCATAAAAAACCAATTTTTATATGGTTAAAAATAAATACACATAAATTAAATAAACTCGATTTATTAAATTGCCCTATTCCAACACGAGGATATGTAAATGAGACGGGGTGGACGACCGACCGATATGGCGGATTTATTTCCATATGAAGTCAACGCGGGTGCCGGAATGGTACTTTAACTCATACTCAAACTATTATTGTTTCGATATTAGTTAGACGATGTTAGACAATGATTAGTAAATAAAAAATAAAAAAACGAAATAAAAAGGAGAGAAGGGAGTTTTAATGCACCCTCAACCTACATGTATCGTTGATACCGTCTTGGGTCGTAATCGATCGTAGATTTTATCTCGAGGGGCCGTCGTCGACGAAAACAATTGAAATTGAATTTTGAAATCACGAAACAAACACGTTCAAAAGGCAGACTTGAGCAGCGATTTTCAATCGCTCACCACGACTTCGTTTCTCAACGATTTTTCAAACCGAAAGATGTTTTGGAAACTAGAAAGACTGAATTTTGTGAATATGGAAATAAAACAGAATTTTTAATGGGATTTGTGCAGGAGAATCAAGGCCAAAGACCACGACAGAAACTCGAAAACAAGATTTGTGTCCTTGTTTTTGAGCGGTTGTCACGGCTTTAGTTTAGGGTTTTTTGGACGATTGATGGTTGTTATTTGCAGTATGTTGTGGGGAGAACTTAGAGGAATGAATGTATGGTGAAAGGGGGGTATTTATAAGAAGTTTCGAAGGGTAGAAGTAGGGCAACAAGCAGTCGGGCCTGTTTCGCATCGCTGCTGTCCATCAGCTAATTCGTGGGGTTTTTAGGGTTTGTATGGGGGTTTTCTTGGTGGTTAAGCTAAGGTAATATGGGTAGGATATTAGGGTATGGTGTAGGGTTAATGGGCACGGGTTTGGTAGCTGTTTGGAGCGGGTTTTGGACTCGGGTTTGAGCACGCAAAACAGGGGGGGGGGGGCTGCTTGTGTTGCGGGCTGTTTGTGGAGTATTAGGGACGTGGGTTGCATGGGAAATGGCCTGGAATGATAGCTTGGTATGTGGGCTAGGTGTGAGGTGAGAGTTGGGTTGGAAATTGGGTCGAAGTTGCATCGAAATTCGAGTCCAATTCGAGCTTAAATCGAGCTCAAAACCGAGCTTGAAATCGCGTACAAAACCGCCTTAAAATCGAGTTTCTCAAATACGATTTATAAAACGAATAAATTCAATTAAAATGATTTATCAAATCAAATTAAATAAATTCAAATAGAAAGTTTACTCCATTTTCAATAAAATAAACTTGAAAAAATAAACTCAAATTAAAACAATAAAATGAATTTATTTCAAAATGAACATTAACTTAAATTTCATTTAAATTAATAAAAATCCGTCGACGACGCCCGTTCCACATCGTAAAACGAGCCACAAATAATGACAACGCCAACTAACGAATACATGTTGTCCTATCATCATCGGGTGTTTGATGGGTTTTCTATAAATGCCAATATCGACAGATATGGGTATCTACAGAGCCCCCACTTTGACTAAGGCTTGGACAAGGCAAAAGTCAAAGTATACCCCAGGTCCCTCTCGACCTGAGGATTCTGCGGGTCGTTTAGAGTCCATTAGACTTGCGTATGTAAGCTCGCCAGCCATAAGAAGAGATCATACCTGAAACACGGTTCTGGACGCCTCGACTTTTGCATTTTCATCATTGGAAGGTGGGTTGAGCCTTATCCTCAGTCGCCTACGTATCCGTTTCCGACGGAATCAAACCCGTATCGTAGTTCGAGCTCGATGGCCTGTAGCTTTCTGCTGCTTCGGCTCGGATGCCAATATCCCATTGTTCATGTGGGTAAAGACAAAACTTGCGCTTTGCTTATCAATTTCATTTTGTTCGCTAGGGAGAACGATTCACTAAACCGACGCTTCGTTGGGGAAATGTCATTTTCGTAGCATTCTGCTGTTGATCTTTGTTATGAGGATGCCATCCTGTCTGTTTTGTGGTGGTCTCTGGAGCCGACGGCGACAGAGCCCCCAGTTGGAGCATATTCTGCAAATTTAATCATAATATATAGCACGCGATTCACGTAGCGACATTTTGATACTTGAAATGGTCATCGACCGAATTTTGATGGGTCTCTGGAGCCGACGGCGACAGAGCCCCCAGTTGAAAGAAAAGGAAAATGGGTTATCGCCCGCAGACATGAACATTGCTTAGAAAAGGTGGGTCATTGACCCGAACTTTGAATATCTCGAAAATGATTGGCCTCTTCGAGGCGAGAATTTATTTCAGTTTTCTGGATCCAAATGATTTTTCGAATCAACACATAATTTTATTTTCAATAAAATTAATTGCGAAAAATTATTTCAAATTTCTGGAGTTAAATGATTTTTCAAATCAAAACATAATTTTATTTTCAATAAAAAATAATCGCAGAAGTTTATTTCAAATTTTATTTTGACGAAAAGACCCGTAACCAATGTGGGCGTAACCCAATAAAATCCGTAAGTGTGTACGGGATGTTAATTCAACATGGGACGCGCAGGGGATGAAATTTTAAATTAGTCACTTCGGTGCACGAACTATGACAAATTCCGCAAGAGAAATGAGCGAACAAAACCCGGGACGGATGGGGCCTACATGGCGCGCCACACGGGCCCTACACGGCCGAAATAAAGGAGGTGTGGGACTTGCTTTCTTATTTCAAAAAGCTACAAACTTCCTAAAGCTAGTAGGCTTCCAAGTTTCCAAATTTCCTAGAAGATTTAGGTTTCCAAAACCTAAAGGAATTATACTTCCAAAATTCCTCATCTCTTTTCATATATAAGGAAGGGCTAATGGTTGAGATTTCCCACAATTTCCCACAATTTCTCAAACAAATCTCTCTCGCTTAAAAGAATATCTTTCTTAGACAAAAAACTAGTCATGAATTCCTTGTTTGGGACCATGAAGGGATGGGCGACAGAATTCAGGGGTTTAGAAATCCAAAATATGAGTGCGGCGGGAATTCAACAAATTATTTTCCTGAGGCAAGTCATGATTCAACCCGCATTTCTTAAAGAGTGCCAGAGAGTGTGGGATCCCAAGCATCATGTCTTTGCTTTTCCGGAGGGAGAAATCTGCACCCTTCCTGAAGAATTTACCGTCTTAGGAGGATGGAGGACCACGTAAGAGCCTGTGGTTCCCGACTTTGTGTCCAACTGGACCCAAAAATACCGCGAATATCTAAACTTGTCTCGTGATGAAGCCCGTACCATCGTCGATGGTGGAAAGGTGGACCTGCTTGCGCTAGTGCATAGATTCCGGCGTGCGAATGACCCAGATATACCGATCATTTATCGACGCCGCGCCTTTGGCCTCATTCTATTGCATCTTTATTGTTTCGAGGGGGCGATAGAAATTCCATCTTATCGCGGCCAAGCTAGACTAATCCGAGTCGTGGAGCAAATGGAGAATGGTGCTAATCCTGCATGGATTATACTAGGTGAGACTATTAAAAGCTTGGATGCACAAAAAGCCAATCCGGATGATGTATTCATGGGATCAACCCGTCTACTGCAAGTTTGTCTTTCTTCTCTTTTTTCCTTTTTTTCTCTTTTTTTCTTCGTCTTTTATTTTCTTTTATTTTCGTCTTTTTTCTTCTTTGTGCTTTTTTTTTACCTGCCTTTTTCTTATTGTCTAACAGGTATGGCTCAGCGAGCATCTTGGTTTGATTGATCCGCCGTTGAAACCAGAAGATTATCATGTCAGAAGTCTCACTAATCGGCGACGGCGCTACAGTTCTGAGCAAGGATCCGACATCGGCGAAATATCTTTGATTAGCGGAACAGGGTCTCATATTCGCTGGTCCTTACCATGGCTTCATTTGAGCTCACTTATCGGGCTCGCAGATACTGATCATACACGGTATGTCACTTTGTTGGGCTTGGATCACCCTGTCTATTTTTACACAGACCGAGTGCTTCGCCAATTCGGTCGTCAACAAATTGTCCCTGCGACGGAGGCTTCGCGAGGTCCTGCTTTTGTTATTTCTCAGGGTAGATGTCATACTTGGCTCCATGCGTGGCGCATTCCCGAGCCACGCGAGTCTACTTGGGTTTCTCCTTCATATCTCAAATGGACTACGTAACAGGGCCTTAATGCAAGGAAGAAACTACGAGAAAGATGATGCCATTGATCGGGAGAAGCATGACGGGGGTTAAAAATCGACAATTCTTTATTGGGCCGATTCGGGCCCGACCGAGACCGAGACTAGGCTCGACGAGAACCCTAGGGCTAAACCCGGTGCTCCTAGAGTGTGGGCCCGACGGGTACTACAAGTGGTGACGTTCCGACACTTGCGAGAGAGACTTGGCCCTCGACCAAGAGTAAAAGAGAGATTGGGCCCGCGAGAAGACAGTGTGTTCCCCCTGAAGAAACGGGCAAGAATGATGATGGGTGAGACATCGTCTCGTAGTGACGGGACACGCGACCCAACTAAAGATAGGCGGTAGTTACGGCTCTATTATTTAGTATTACTATTATGCTTTTATTTGCTTTCCTGTTAGTTTGATTTGTAATGGGCGTCGCCCGGATTTATCAAAATAAAAGACACGTATTATTTATTAGAAATCCTCGTTTCGCATTGAATATTTCATTTTTATTGTGGTTGTACCCTTTTCAAGGGCGCCTACGTATCTCGCTTTTCAACGAGAATCAAACCGAGGTCGTAGTTCTCTCATAAAACATTTGTGCAAAGTGGCAACAACCGCCAAACTTAAAACTTATTCAAATACATCACAATTCAAGTGTTATTTCATAACTTTGAGAGTGAGGTCTTAAGGATAGTACTTCTTCAACTGATCCAGATTCGTTGGATTCGAGAAATCATTTCCATCCAAATCTGTCAAACGTACCGCGCCTCCTGTGAGCATCTTCTTCACGAGATAAGGACCGGCCCAATTAGGCTTAAACTTCCCTCTTGGATCGACTGGTAATAGAGCCCTTACTGATTTGAGAACTAAATCGCCTTCATTAATTCCCCTGGGCTTCACCTTCTTGTTAAAAGCTCGGTCTATCCTTTTCTGATAGAGCTGAACATGATACAACGCATTCAAATGGCGCTCATCGAGCAACACCAACGAATCATATCTGGCTTGGACCCAATCCGCATCCGGGATCTGGCTTTCGAGCAAGATGCGTAGGGAGGGTACTTCCAGTTCGACTGGTTGTACTGCTTCCATCCTGTAAACTAGGTAGTACGGGGTTGCCCCTGTGGCTGTTCTGATGGACGTTCTATATCCCCACAACGCGAAGGGTATCTTCTCCGGCCACTCCTTGTAATTGTCAGACATATTTCTCAATATAGTAGCCACCGTTTTGTTAGCGGCCTCCACTGCTCCATTTGTCTGAGGTCGATATGGAGATGACTTATGATGCTTGATTTTATACTTTTCAAGTATAACGGCTGTCTCAGCTTGAAAGTGAGTTCCATGATCACTGATGAACTCGTGCGGCACTCCGTACCGACAGATGATGTCATTTCGAATAAACTTGGCTACTTGCTTCGCATTTAGCACTTTGTAAGACTTGGCCTCTACCCACTTGGTAAAGTAATCAATAGCGACTAGGATATAACAATGCCCTCCTATTCCAGAAGGGTTTACTTTTCCGATGATGTCGATTCCCCAGGTTGAGAAAGGCCAAGGTGACGTCATGGTGTATAGCATAGAAGGTGGTACATGTTGAATATTCGCAAATATTTGGCAATTGTGACAATGCCGGACATATCTGCGACAATCTCTTTCCATTGTTGTCCAATAGTATCCTAATCTCATGATCTTCCGAACTAGCATGTGGGAGTTCATATGCGGCCCACATTCCCCGTCGTGGACTTCTTCCATGACCTTTTCTGACGTTGTCTTGTCGACGCATCGCAACAAGACACCCCGTGTCTTTGTCTTCTTATACAATTGTCCATCGTTAGTTTTAACGAATTGGGCGGATAACATTCGCAATGCACGCTTTCCACGTGTATCGAGGTGCAGGTATTCTCCGCTTCTTTGAATCTCACAATGGATGCATACCAAGGTTCGGTTTCGCTTTCCTCGGCATCATCGACAGCATTTATATAAGCTGGTGAAGACCTTCGTTCGACACACAATGGCATGCTATCCATATGATCAGGGATGTTTATCAACGCGCCGTTTTGTGATGCGTCGTGAACCGATTTTCCTCCCTTGGGAGGTACACGTATGGCACCTCTTCGAAGAGTTTTTCTAGCTCTTCTATCTTAGCCTGGTAGGGTGCCAGGCTGCTATTTTGATCTTCCATGACCCCGTCACTTGATTAATGACCAAGGAGGAATCCTCGTGTACTGTCAACTTCATGACTCCTAACTTGTTAGCGCTCTGCAAACCAAGTAGGCATGCTTCGTATTCCGCGGCGTTATTTGTGACGGCGAAGTCCAATTTGATCGAAACTGGTACGTGCTCTCCTCTCGGTGAAATGATAAGGACACCTATTCCGCATCCCATGTTATTCGAAGCCCCATCGAAATATAGATCCCATACATCATCTTCGACATGGACAATATCCTCATCTGGGAACGACCAAGTGTCAACAATGTCAGTTTCTTCGACTGGATTATCGGCCAGGAAATCGGCAACGACCTTTCCTTTTATCGCTTTCAGCGGCACATATTTGAGATCGAATTCCGATAGCAGGTCAATCTTGACATTCTGCCGTTTAGCACCGGTTTTTCAAACAAGTACTTGATGGGGTCCATTCTGGAATATATACTCACACTGTAGCTGAGCATATAGTGACGTAGCTTCTTCGTTGCCCAGACTAAAGCTAGGCATGTCTTTTCTAATGCTGTATACTTTGATTCATACTCAAAGAACTTTTTACTAAGGTAGTAAATTGCTCTTTCTTCTTTGTCAACGGTTTGTGCCAGCATTGCTCCCATCGTGGTATCTGTAACTGTTAAATACAGTGATAGAGGCAAGCCGGCTATAGGCGGACTGAGAACTGGCGGAGAAGATAACACTTCCTTTATCTTATCAAACGCGGCTTGGCATTGGTCATCCCACATAATATGCTCCCCAACTTTCAATTTCTTAAAAATTGGTTCGCAGATCATAGTTAATTTTGAGACGAAACGGCTTATGTATTGCACTCGGCCTAAGAAACCTCGAATTTCTTTCTCGGTTTTAGGATGGGACATTTCCATAATGGCTTTAATCTTTGATGGGTCGATTTCGATGCCACGGTGGCTAACGATATGACCCAAAATCTTGCTTGCAGGTGACCCGAACGCGCACTTCTGTGGGTTTAATCTCATATTATACTTTCTCAACCTCGCGAAGAATTTTCGTAATGCCATCAAATGGTTATTACGTTCCTTCGATTTTACGATCATGTCATCGACGTAGACCTCTACTTCCTTATGAATCATATCATGCAACAACGTCGTTCTTTGTTCTCGGTAAGTCGCACTTTTGCATTTATTAATCCAAACGGCATCACTGTGTAACAATAAGTGCCCCATGGTGTTGTGAAAGCAGTCTTGTGCATATCTTCCTCGGCCATTTTTATCTGGTTGTAACCGGCGTACCTATCCATAAAGGATAATAATGCATGGTTAGCGGTATTGTCAACCAAGATGTCAATGTGAGGTAACGGAAAGTCGTCCTTTGGACTAGCCTTATTTAGATCACGAAAATCAACACAGACCCGAACCTTTCCGTCTTTCTTTGGGACCGGCACCACATTAGCTATCCAATCGAGTATTCGATACTTTGATGAACCCGGCCTTGAACTGTTTATCACTCTCTTCTTTGACTTTCAAAGACCACTCGGTACGCATTCTACGTGGCTTCGCTTTCTTGGTTTGAACCCTGGCTTGATCGGAATCTTGTGCTCGCAATTTCCCTATCAATACCCGGCATATCTTTGTAGGACCAAGCAAATACATCTTTGAATTCATTCAACAATTCAACAAACCCCTTCTTTTCTGCGGGATCTAAGGTTGTTCCTATCTTAAGCTCCCGAGGCTCTAAGGTAGTCCCCACATTAACAACTTTGGTATCTTCGATTACCGAGCTTCTTTGGTCGTATTCTTCAAACCCTTTTACTAACTGGGGAGGCGGTTCCACCTCCTCCTCTTCTTCTTCCACCTGTCTATCCTCGACCTCATTCTCAACGTTATTAAAACAATCAATTGAATCGCAATATAAATGAGACAAGTCGTAAGCAAACTGATTCATCTTATTATTGATTTGAAACTGCGCAAATTGCGTTAACATTTGGGCCAACTGATCAGAGGTCAGTGGCGATATAGGAGCAGTATTCGGGACAGGCCCTGGAATACCAACACTAGGGAGAGGTACAGGGAAAGGAAAGACTGGGGAAGGGGTATCTTCGACACCTAAAACCCTAGACTTAGCCTTAGGACTTATGTCAGACTCAGACTCGGACTCAGACTTAGACTCAGAATCGTCATCAGGCTTGAACATTTGCCCTTCTCCAATGGTCATCTTGAAAAGCGAACCCTTGTTGTCGGTCCATTTCATGGTTTTCCGCCATCCAGATGTATTCCTCTTAGGATCTACATCAGTAATGAGGGTAGATGGATCGAAACGATCACTCCTTACGATCATGTTTACCAAGACTTCGTTTAGTGTTTCCGACTTCTTTTCCTCTCCGAAGAGGAGACCCATAGCTTTCCCATCTTCGATCGGAACAGACTCCTTCTTTATTGTAGCTACTGCCATAATGTCTTCGGGAATATAGAAACAATCACGGAATACTTCGATTCCGGGGGGACGGCTTGTTGGCCTTTGAGTTGAACAGTGGTTCGGGGAAGTCTAAACTCGGCATTTCCTCCCCGGCTTTCACAAAGTGGCCGTTTAGAGTTAGCATATACGACCCCATCTTGATGTCTCGGTCTTCGATCGAGACTCTCTTTCTCAGGGAGTCTTCTTCAGTTGGCTCATAACAACATGACGGACTCTATGCGACTCGATATTGGGCTTAGACCCGGAGAACGAGCAATTGGCCCCCCTCGGTTTGGGTCGTACACGACTAGGGACGGTTTTTCAAACCTAAAAACTAGCTATAACTCAACATGGATCCTACAAACGAACTATTCTGGCTCGTTGGAACGGGTCCTAACCGTGATACACACGTTGCTTGGGTTTTAGACTCAACGTGATCATAAATCCGACATGACAAACCCGTGTTCAAACCAGACATGGCTCTTGGGCTTTGTGACAAACGCCCTAGGTGGCCTAGTGGGGACGTTTTGGTGGGTCGACTTGGACCAAATGGTCGACTTTCATGACTCGGACCCAAATATCGGTTTAGGTGACTCACTTGACAAGTGTTCTAACCAAACAAAGGCTCACTCGAGCCTAAGGGTGGACTAGCTCGCCTATATCGAGCGAGCAAAAGCCCAACTCGACTAACCCGACCCCACTGACTCAAACTCTATTCTAGGTTTGGGTTGGACCTGGGATACAGTTCATCGAAATTTGAAATCGAGAAGGATTGAATGGACTTTTAAAATGGGCAGCACTTCGGCTTGAAAGAGGGTTCAAAATTTCGAAATTGAGGGCCGAAATTTTCGAAAAGAAATGGACTTGAAAAAGAATCAAATTTTCGAAAGAAAAAGAAGATGGATTTGAAAATGCTATTTTGAAAACATGACCCGGGATTCACATAGCATGTAATCATTCACATTTTAGGGATGCAATGCATGAACTAGACTCTTCTAAGTCTCGGTCAGTCCTCTAAAATAGGTCTATGCCAGTGAAACCGCTTTGTCGGGGAGTCCACATACCGTCATATGCCCGTAGCAATATGCCTCGTATGCAGCTGCCTACCTCCACGGAATCACCTTGATACTTAAATCGGACATAGTGGACATCAATATCCTCCCTTGGAATTAACCCAAGAGATTCTTTGGCCCGCCTAAAGTCTCGGGGGTTTATGCATGATTAACATAAAAAAATGTGACAACAATCCTAATAGCCATCTTAAACTTTTCAAGTTTCACTTTCCCCAGCGGAGTCGCCAAATTGTGGACCATGGAAAAACGCTCCACTCAAATGCTTTTTCAAAACATTTTTAATTTTAAAAGAGTCGCCACTAAATTTTTAAATGGAATTTAGAAACCAATTTTAGAGATTTGAATTCGTGTGACTTTACGTGTTAGGAAGTTAATTTAATTTCATTAAAACAACACCCAACCCCGCCCGTTGCAATAACGGTCTCTACTTGGTGAAAGATGGCTATTTCGGAAAGATATCACATGCATATGCAACCATTGAATTTAAATCCTATCATGCGAATTTCATTCTAAGTCGTTTAAAATGCATTTAACTTCGTCGAAGTGGTTTAGCATGTGAGGTTCATTGATTAAACTAGAAAAACACATCCAAAGAGAGGGATAGGAAGGCTTACGCTTAGCATAAGATGTATTAACAAACGTTAGTGGTTAGCGCACACATACAATATAAATTATAAATAATGTAAATTAAAATCTAAAACGTAAACTAATTAAACTAAGGATTAATCAAACAAAGTCAAACAAGGAAACAAATTAAAACACAAAACCTGGACAAACCCGTGCACTGCACGGATCTGGAATTTTCGAAATATGTCAGAATTGACCCGTGCACTGCGCGGGTTTTGAATTAATACATTGTTAATTACAAAATAAACACTAAATCAATGCAATAAATTACGAAAATATACCTAAATTAAAATTACAAATTTTAGGTCTGGAAAGTCATAAAAAACCAATTTTTATATGGTTAAAAATAAATACACATAAATTAAATAAACTCAATTTATTAAATTGCCCTATTCCAACACGAGGATATGTAAATGAGACGGGGTGTACGACCGACCGATATGGCGGATTTCTTTCCCATCTCAAGCCAACGCGGGTGCCGGAATGGTACTTTAACTCATACTCAAACTATTCTAGTTTTGATATTAGTTACACGATGTTAGACAATGGTTAGTAAATAAACAATAAAAAAACGAAATAAAAAGGAGAGAAGGGAGTTTTAATGCACCCTCAACCTACATGTATCGTTGACACCGTCTTGGGTCGTAATCGATCGTAGATTTTATCTCGAGGGGCCGTCGTCGACGAAAACAATTGAAATTGAATTTTGAAATCACGAAACAAACACGTTCAAAAGGCAGACTTGAGCAGCGATTTTCAATCGCTCACCACGACTTCGTTTCTCAACGATTTTTCAAACCGAAAGATGTTTTGGAAAATAGAAAGACTGAATTTTGTGAATATGGAAATAAACCAGAAGTTTTAATGGGATTTTTGCACTAGAATCAAGGCCAAAGACCACGACAGAAACTCGAAAACAAGATTTGTGTCCCTGTTTTTGAGCGGCTGTCACGGCTTTAGTTTAGGGTTTGTTTGACGATTGATGGTTGTTATTTGCAGTATGTTGTGGGGATAACTTAGAGTAATGAATGTATGGTGAAAGGGGGGTATTTATAAGGAGTTTCGAAGGGTAGAAGTAGGGCAACAAGCAGTCGGGCCTATTTCGCATAGCTGCTGTCCATCAGCTAATTCGTGGGGTTTTTAGAGTTTGTATGGGGGTTTTCTTGGTGGTTAAGCTAAGGTAATATGGGTAGGATATTAGGGTATTGTTTAGGGTTAATGGGCACGGGTTTGGTAGCTGTTTGGAGTGGGTTTTGGACTCGGGTTTGAGCACGCAAAACAGGGGGGGGGGGGCTGCTTGTGTTGCGGGCTGTTTGTGGAGTATTTAGGACGTGGGTTGCATGGGAAATGGCCTGGAATGATAGCTTGGTATGTGGGCTAGGTGTTAGGTGAGAGTTGGGTTGGAAATTGGGTCGAAGTTGCATCGAAATTCGAGTCCAATTCGAGCTTAAATCGAGCTCAAAACCGAGCTTGAAATCGCGTACAAAACCGCCTTAAAATCGAGTTTCTCAAATACGATTTATAAAACGAATAAATTCAATTAAAATGATTTATCAAATCAAATTAAATAAATTCAAATCGAAATTTTACTCCATTTTCAATAAAATAAACTTGAAAAAATAAACTCAAATTAAAACAATAAAATGAATTTATTTGAAACTGAACATTGACTTAAATTTCATTTAAATTAATAAAAATCCGTCGACGACGCCCGTTACACATCGTAAAATGAGCCACAAATAATGACAACGCCAACTGACGAATACATGTTGTCCTATCATCATCGGGTGTTTGATGGGTTTTCTATAAATGCCAATATCGACAGATATGGGTATCTACAGAGGTAACGAAGCTTGTCGTCACCTTGGGCGGCTAATTTGAGTTGGGCATCCCAATCGGAGAAATTTGACCCATTCTTTTGAAGTTTACATCGATCCATGAAGGATCGGAGCCATGAAGTATTAGTGAGAGGTGTGGCGTTGGTGTTTGGAGTAGCCATTTGTTATGAGAAATAGAAGCGGTCTACAAAACAAAATATAGAAGGAATAAAACATATGTCGTTTTCAAAATAATAATACTCGTAAAATAAATTTAAACAAGTTTTATTGCATTTATCTAGTGACCTCTACCCAACTTGATAAATGATTCCAAGACCCAAATTCATATTAATTTAGGCATCGGTAAAGCCGAAAAACAACCCTTATCAATATAACTCGGTGGATTAACCTTTTAATCGATTCTACTTTTAGAACTCTTGGTCGATAAATTTACATTAAAATTTATCTTTAGCCCGAAACACATCCGGCAACCGTCGAGAATACTTTCGTTGAGTTCAACCCAAATTTCGAATAAATGTGTCCATGATCCAAACTTACATCAATTTGGGCATCGGTAAAGCCGAAAACAACCCTCATCTTTATAAATTCGGTGGGTAGACATTTATCACCCACTTTCCCTACGTAACAAGGTTTGTACCCCGGTAAAGCCGAGTCCACTCCCTCACGAAATAGGTTTTCATGGTTTCTACTTTTTGGTAAGGCTATGTCTCAATTGATTATTTTAGCGAGAGGTCATGTCAATTTATTATCTATCACGTTTTAAGTGAACTAAAGCGGTGAACTACGATAATTCTAATTGACACGGTCGATAAACTCGATTAAAATGACAATGCATGTTTTAGTTATGGCGATTTAGCGATGCATGCAACATATAAATAAAATGCAAAACATAAAATAAATCCAAGTATGGCCTTCCTAAAATAGAAAATCTAATTAACTATTACATATTTGGAAACAAACTCCATTGGTCCCTTGAACTTCGGTTATGGCACGCATCTCGAGATAACACCGTCTTTATGTATCGCCTTCTTGAATGAAACCGTCTTCATGGAACTCCGGAATAAATAAATTACATAACAAATTACATAATTTCCTATTATACATTTGTAATTAAAATCAAATTAATCTATTACATTACAAAACGGTGATACGAGATCACAATAAATTACAACCGAATCGATATTCCCATACATTTCGTGTAATATCAATTAAAACTAAGGCCATACTAAGTAAAAATTACATAATTCAAAATTACATAAAAAAAATTATGACAATCATAAATAAAATGCAGCATTAATTTTATGCTAAATCGCCTTTAAGGAGCCAATATCGTATATTAAACGGTTTTTACGGATTTGCGTGATTCAACCTTTTAGAATCACAATAAATTACATAAATTCATATTTATGCACAAGTTAATTACCCTAACCTCTTAGGACTCAAAATTAGTCTCCACTAACATATTGACTATAATTAACTTTATATCTCTTAATATTGTTCATAAAAGGACTTAAAATTTCAATAAAAGCACAATAAATTAAATTTAATTGAAATTTTAAGTCCTTTTATGAACAATATTAAGAGATATAAAGTTAATTATAGTCAATATGTTAGTGAAGACTAATTTTGAGTCCTAAGATGGTTAGGGTAATTAACTTGTACATAAATATGATTTTATGTAATTATTGTGATTTTAAAAGGTTAAATCACGCAAATCCGTAAAAACCGATTAATATACGATATTGGCTCCTTAAAGGCGATTTAGCATAAAATTGGGCATGTTCATACATATTACAATGCTGCATTTTATTTAGGATTGTCATATTTTAATTTGATGTAAATTTTGAATTATGTAATTTTACTTAGTATGGCCTTAGTTTTTAATTGATATTACCCGAAATGTATGGGAATATCGATTCGGTTGTAATTTATTGTGATCTCGTATTACCGTTTTGTAATTTAATAGATTTGTTTTTATTTTTAATTAAAAATGTATAATAGGAAATTATGTAATTTATTATGTAATTTATTTATTCCGGAATTCCTTGAAGACGGTGCCACTCGAGAAGGCGATCCATTAAAGAAAGTGTTGCCTTGAAATGCGTGCCAAGACCGAAGTTCAAGGGACCAAAGGATTTGGTTTCCGAATTTGTAATAGTTTATTAGGTTTACTATTTTAGGAAGGCCATACTAGGATTTATTTTTATGCTTTGCATTTTATTTATATGTTGCATGCATCGCTAAATCGCCATAACTAAAACATACACTATCATTTTAATCGAGTTTATCGACCGTGTCAATTACAATTATCGTAGTTCGCCGCTTTAGTTCACTTAAAACGTGATAGATAATAAGTTGACATGACCTCTCGCTAAAATAAACAATTGAGACTTAGCCTTACCATAAAGTAGAAACCATAAAAACCTATTTCGTGAGGGAGTGCGTGCACTCGGCCACACCAAGGTACAAACCTTGTTACGTAGGGGAAGTGGGTGATAAATGTCTATCCACCGAATTTATGTTAATAAAGGGTATTTCGGCACACCGTGCCCTAAGTTAATATAAATTTGGATCATGGACACATTTATTCGAAATTTGGGTTGAACTCAACGAAAATATTCACGACGATTTCCGGATGTGTTTCGGGCTAGAGACAAATATTAATGTAATTTTATCGACCAAGAGTTCTAAAAGTAGAATCGATTAAAAGGTTAATCCACCAAGTTATGTTAATAAAGGGTATTTCGGCACACCGTGCCCTAAGTTGATATGAATTTGGGTCTTGGAATCATTTATCTAGTTGGGTAGAGGTCACTAGATAAATGCAATAAGACTTGTTTAAATTATATTTACAAGTATTATTATTGTGAAAACGACAAATGTTTTATTCATTCTATTTTCGTTTTGTAGACCCCTTTTATTTCTCATAACAATGGCCGCACCAAACACCAACGCCACACCTCTCACTAATGCTTCATGGCTCCGATCCTTCATGGATCGTTGTAAACTTGCAAAGAATGGGTCAAATTTCTCCGATTGGGATGCCCAACTCAAATTAGCCGCCCAAGGTGATGAGAAGCTTCGTTACCTCACCGAGGTCTCTCCACCCGAACCTAATGCTAGGTCGACTGCCGCCACTAGGGAAGTATATAAGTCTTACCACAAAGAGTCCGCCGCAATGAAAAATGTGTTGATTTTTGCGATGGAGGCGGATCTCCAAAGGAGAGCCTTTAAAATGGGCACCGCTAATTAAATCTATTCCAAACTTGTGACAATGTTTTCATAAACACCGAGGATCGTCCACTATGAGGCGGCCTTGGCATTCTTTGATCTCGATTTTAAGGAGGGCCAAAAGGTTAGTCCTCACGTGCTCAAATTGTTGGAGCTAGTCGAGACTTTGAAGATTCAAAAAGTTGAAATCCCCAAAGATCTCATGGTAGATAGGATTCTACACTCCTTATCCAAAGTCAAAGCGTATGTTCAATTCCGGCAGAAATTTAACATGCAAGACAAGGATGTGTCTCTTGAAGAGTTGCACAAGTTACTTGTGCAAGCCTAAAGAGACATGGGGTTAAATGTTAACCCACCTAAGTATGTGCTTAATATAAGCACCAAGAGCAAGGGGAAGTTCAAAAAGAATGGGAAAAAGGGTAAGAGGCAAGCTCCCATTTCCACCAAGGCTAAGACATTTGAAGCTAGCACTTCCAAGACCAAGAAGGGTCCTCTTGATAAATGCCATTATTGTAATGGTGTTGGACATTGGAAAAGGAATTATTCCAAGTACCTTGGTGACATTAAAGCTGGAAAGATCACTCTAGTAGGGCCTCCTCCAAGCAAAGACAAGGGAAAGGAAAAGCAAGCTTGATAATTCATCAAGGAGCTAGGAGTAGCTGTTGGAAATCTATATCTCATTTCTTAACATATTCATATATGTTGCATATAATTTAGTCATAAAATTAATTACAAATCTTATGCATGCAAACTTAATAACAAAAGATGAGAAAATCATTTTCTCACCAACAAATTTTCGGTCATATTGGGCACCAATAAGATCTCCTTCTTGTTAGTTCTTGAGCTTTCCATGAATATAAGGATGATCCTCCAAAATTCCAAAATAGAGATTCTCCTCTTGATTGCACCCAAGATTATCCCTTATCCCCACTAAATAATATTAGCTAGATATTAGTTTAGTAGTTTACCTTAAAATTGATTACTAACACTCATATATTACATTAATAATTTTAGTAATCTTTTATGAACAATTTGGATCAAAAATCTCAAGTTTTGATGAAGATAAAAGAGAGAAAAGAGAATAATGCATGAACTTGCATGTGATAATGTATGAATGAAAATAAGAGAACTCATATTCTCTTAGAGTGAAGGAGGAGCACGGTTGGAGTGCCACAAATGCCAAGGATGGCATCTTGCTTTATGCTTTTTGGTCTACACAAGAAATAGGTGTGTAAGGCTATCATGCAATAGGTATGATTATCTCTATTTTATCACATAAAATAAAACAACCATAATGCATTATATCTCCCTCCATTTCGGTCCACTTCGATGAAATGGACTACCTTTTTATTTTGTCAATTTGTCATTTGTCACACAATATGTCACATGTAGTATAATACATGTTATTAATTAATTTGATGTATATTTATCACATAAATATCATTTAATAAATTAATTAAATTACATATAACAAATTGACTAGTGATACTTGATCACATAAATAAAATGGGTCATTTAATTATAATTCACAACATCTTGTAATTATAATTAACCATTCATTCTTATCTTTATTGTTTCTGAAACAATAAACAATTTTAGTAATAAAGCATTTCAATTACTAAAATAAATCTTATTTAATCCCATTACAATAAAATATCAATATTCTCTCTCGCAAATTGAATTGTTCAATTTTAAGGAATTTGATTAACTTGTATCGTCATACAATTAATCAACTTTACGGATAAGGGCATCATCCTTTAGGTGTGACCTTAAGAGATCAACTGACCACCACCGTCCCACGACAGTAACGTCAAACTCTAGCAAGCCAATCGTTACCGATTAATGTTGATCAGTTGACTATAAAATGAATCATCCCTTACGTATTCTTAAAAATGAGATTTAAACATGTGATCATCATGATCGACAATTGTGATCGCATTATTGTCGGAGGACACATATTCCAACAATCTCCCACTTGTCCTCGACACGTGTGCGTCACCAATTCTCTTGTCCTATTACAATCTCCCACTCAATGCAAGGTGTCTTTCGGGTCGTACTTGCAAGTGATCATATCGAGAGTGGTTTCCTCGATCTGGAGAATAAATGATTGACCGGAATTTATCTACCATAGATACCTTCCGAGCGTGGCCACGTATTTCCAGTTCATTACTCCTCGAGTGGCCCTGAGATATTGTTATAACCCTGACAAGGGGTGGACAATTCATATTGCACTTGTTCCCTTCGACTAGCCACAACCATCATAACCCAAAATATGCCCATTTGACCCAATTTACGAAGGTCGTAGTAACACAAATCAAAGTTAATCTGAAACTGTGCCACCTTAGGAGAACAGTCTTTAGACAAAAGAATCGACTCATTAGAATACTATAGTAGCTCTCGCCACGACCAGGCTATATAAATTTGCCAGAACTCTATAAGCAATCACTGCCCGACAAAGTGTTCCTAACAGTCTGCCTATGTGATCGACTAGTCATCTCAAATGACTCTATGGCACTTTAACTTGCCATCAATCGCATCACACTCTAGTCACTTCGAGACGTCACCTCATACAAGTGACTATGGGCGAATACTATGTTAATCCGGGTTCACTTTAACGGGGTTCAATATTGTCTCTACAACCCGTTTGGATGTAACAAAGTACAAAAGGAGTTTTTAGATTAAAAAACTCGAACGATAAGTGTGATTATCTCATATGAATAGTCAATCCCTGATTACTACTTCATATTTTTTTAATCAATTTTCATCTTATATGTAGTTGTTCATCTCAATTCAATTGAAATGACATGACTCATCATGTTAAGCCTATGAGAAGGCTTTGGTTAGTAGGTTTTATCAACTTCTTGTACCTTACTTAACCTTACTACATACTCGTTTTTCCTTTCGTAATGTATACATTTGCATTACAAAATTTTCTGAGTACGTGTCGAGATCCAATCAAGACATATGCCCTCTAGCCTTAGAATAGCTCCCACTGTTTTCACAGTGTGCGGGACTCATCCTTCTTGCACATCACATGATTGCAAGTGTACTCAATTTCCGTTGTAAATATTCTTCATTGTTCTTTATTGCCTAGAACGATTCTAGAAAATCTATTTCTTAAATAACATAGCCGCAATGGTATCTTAACCATCCTAATGTGTTTTGATTATGGTTTTGTCAGAAACCATACGCAATCTAAATTGTCAATTGTCACTTGTGTAACACCCTTACACAAAATTGCATCAAAAACACTTTGTATTACATCCTTAATGGTTCTGTAAGCACTTAAGGGTAATCTTTATGGCTTACTTGGTAACTATTACTTAAATTCGATTTGAAACAATTCATCATACTCAAAGTATATGAAGTGTTATACATCATTACTTATTTAATTGATCCGGTAGCGGAAGCAAATGGAATCAATCAAATATGTTCAATTTGATTGAACTAGTCATGAATCTTATCAACATAAGACTTCTTATTTGACATTAATATCATGTAGATTTATCTCCATAAATCCGGATATTAAAGATGTACTATATTTCTCCAAAGTCTTAAATCATTCGCAATGATCAATATGTCATCCACATATAAGACTACTAAAAATTTCCGTAACTCCCACTAAACTTCATGTATAAACACAACTTCTCGACTTATCGAGAAAAGTTTTATAACATGATCAAAACATTGATCCCAACTCATTGATGTCCTACTTAAGACCCTCTCTTAAGTTTCACATTATCTTAGGGTTGCAAGAATCTACAAAACTCAAGACATGTATTGAATACATTCCTTCTAATTGAAGAAGTGGGTTTTAGATTCACTTGCTATATGTATATCATCATAATGAAACACAATCCCTAAGAAGATCCAAATAGACTTAAGCATTTCAACTAGTGCAAAACCCTTTGCAACCAATCAAGCTTTGATATCTAATAATTCACTTGGAATTAATTTCGGATTTTCATGGCTTTAAGCCTTGTATTGAGTTGTGACTTAAACACTCTCATGTAAGTCATATATTCATTACTTTCTAGAAGTAACTTGAATCAAACAATTTATTTGTAAGTTGCAAACTCTTTACTTTCTTAAAAGTAACATGAATTCATCATCTTTAACAAGTGATGACTTTAACCTCCTAGGTTTTGAATATACAACGTCTTACACAAAACTTCTCAAGTAGCCAAGAAAGACCAGTTTCTTGCGACATAACATTCTTTGTGGCTCTTTGAATAATTTCTCCCACTCTGTCTTCTAGAAATAAACTTGTATTTTTAGAAAGACGGTTTCACGAGCCACAAACTCGTTGTACTCGTGATTATAATAAGGAAAAATGAGCATTTGTTTCTTTTGAAAACTTACAAACATGGTACCCTACCATTTCATATCTCATATGATTCGTTTTAGATTTAGTGGAAAAATAATTTAGACAAAATGATAAAATCCCCAAAAGGATCAAGTAACTTAAAGTAACTTGATTGAAGTCCAAACCATATCGAATAGCGTTTGATTTCTTATCCAACCACACATTATCCCATAATGCGTGCAAGAGAGATTAATTTGTGATATTATATCATATTTCCTTTGGCTTATATCAAAGTCTTCACTTTGATAATCCCATCACGACTAAATCGTGGTTCCTTGAACTCTTTAAACTTCTTCAAAGATTTCTCTATTTACCTTATTAAGTGAACACATTAACGTCAACTTAAATCGTTGGTAAAAGAAAATGATCAACCTATTATGGATCAATGATTTACAACCTCGATCTCCTTTTCGACCAAAAGGCACGAGACATCTTACTTTGAATACAAGGTACGCATATACCACAAGATCTAATGGTTTCAAGAGTAGTCGATAACTCTTTGCGTTCATCATTCCAGAATGTAAGGTTCAATCTTGGGTTACCAATTTGAGTCTTGCATCATCTTTATGATATATCATTCTAGTTTGGTTTAGAATATAATCACCTTGATAATGGGCTAGCCATACACCAAATCGTGGTGTATAAGGTCACAAAAGTGAAACCTCTTTTGTATCTTAACAAGTTTATATTCTTATTTAGAGTTTATGCACTTAATAGACATAATTAAGTACAACTATAAACGCAAAACTAGATTGATTACACAATGACTCTATCTCTCAACATCATTGTTGCTAGTCGTCATATTCTAATCATCCTATGTATCAAGTACAATGAAGAAAACCACCACTGGTTTCTAATATTGACGAAGTAGTATTAGCAAAATTTATGTCAATCAAGTAAATAAAGAACTAAGTCTTATTAGATGTCCCACAACTAACTTGCTTATTCTTTAACACCTTGGGGTAGTTTCCTTTCTAGTGTCCAACATTTAAGACAATGGAAACTTTATCGGTCGGGATTGATGGGTTTAGTATCGTTATTCTCAATAACTTTACTTTTAACATTATCTTGTATCAATTCCATTCTAATTTTACTTCTTGAACCTCGTCCTTTTCTTAACGGTTTAAGAGAATGCTCCCACTCATTTCAAAGAATCTTTAATTAGAGAAGCAAAGTTGAATCTTATGAAGATTACTCTTCAATTCAATCGTTTTAGTCTTAAAACTTTCATTGAAGTGGTTGCGTTATTTTGGTCAATTACGAATTCTGACAAATCTAATTACCAAAACAATTTATCGCTTCAAGGTACTTAATTCAATTAAGTATATGAAAAATAATCCATTGTAAGAGATCCTTACAATGGATAATACGAGGTTTTTAGAAGAAAAATTCAAATTTTGTCTTTAGTTACGATGTTTTAATGGAGATTTGAACTAAAATCGAAATGATATCGTATATGAATTGTGGTAAGGAAATAGAACAATATGATATCGGAATAGTGGAAAACTTAACATTTATTGTTTTATTAATACTTGTAAATAACAAGTAAAGCATTTACATAGTGACCTCTACCCAACTATGATAAATGATTCCAAGATCCAAATTCATATTAACTTGGGCACGGGATAGCCGATGAAACCCTTATCAATATAACTCGGTGGACTAACTCTTTAATCGATTCTACTTTTAGAATTCTCGGTCGATAAAATTACTCTAATATTTATCTATAGCCCGAAACACATGCGACTACGGTCACGAATACTTCCGTTGAGGTCAATCCAAATTTCAAATAAATGTGTCCATGATCCAAATTCACATCAACTTGGGCACGGGATAGCCGATGAAACCCTCATCAACACGAATTCGGTGGATAGACATTTATCACCCACTTCCCCTACGTAACAAGGTTTTTACCCCGGGATGGCCGAGTGCACTACCTCGCGAAATAGGTTTTCATGGTTTCTACTTTTTGGTAAGGCTATGTCTCAATTGTTTATTTTTAGCGAGAGGTCATGTCAATTTATTATCTATCACGTTTTAAGTCACTACTACAGATACAGGCTATAACAACGGGCAAAAACCGTTGTAAAAACAAAAAGCGGACGTTGTTAAAGCGGCCGTTGTAGAAGGTATTTACAACGGTTTGCTTATTTAATGAAACCGTTGTCTAAAGTATTCACCACGGTTAAAAGCCGTTGTTCTTGGGTGTTCTCCGTTGTGGAAAGTGTTTCAAAAATTTGGAGGGAATAATATAACAACGGTTGTCATATGTATAACCGTTGTTGTAACTTTCCCTCCAAAATTGTGAAGTCTTTTGACAACGGGTTTATGCTACATACCCGTTGTTGAAATTGTTAGTAACAACGGTTCTTAGTTGGAGCAAACCGTTGTTGTAACTTTACCTTCAAAATTGTGAAGACTTTTAACAACGGTTCTTCGTTTAAAACCTGTTGTTGAATATTATGCGCGGGTATTTGTGAAAGTCATTCACAACGGTGTTTTGTTTATTAACCGCTGTGAAAAGTATTCACAACGGTTTTTTTTTAGTAACCGTTTTTATTACGAATTCCTAAATGTTTTGAAATATTAAATTTGTTTCATGCCATTCAAAAACCTGCATATATCAAGAAACACCATATACCAAAGACCAAAGATAAATCACGACTAGGTTCATCAGAACTCAATAGATTCAATTCAACCACAACAGCAGCATCATATATATATATATATACTTACAAGGAGTTGAATTTACATGAACTAATCATTCCCTAACTTCAACAAAAAATTTACTAATAAGTTGATCTAAACTCTAGTATCATGCATTTCTATTTTCTAAGACGTAGTTGCCCCACATGTCTCTTACCTCGTCTATATCTATATTTGAGTACTGCTCAATCTGTTCCGACGGGTTGATTGCATACTGCGGAAAAAACAAAGAGAAGACATTATGGTATATATAGCAGCAAGCAAGACAACATAGCAACATCATGGTATATATAGCAGCAAGCAAGACAACATTAGCTCTAATTTAAAAAAAGTAATAAACACATTATTAAATTACTAACCTTTGGAGGAATAATGATATATCTTCGCCTAATAATCTCCAACATGGACCGACAAGCGTAGTATCCACATTGTATGCTATCTGGCTGGCGAGGGGCCTATTATTACATAAAAACAAACAGACGAGAGAAGGCTCACATCAGAATCTTGAACTTTAGGTATTGTATTAGTATTAAACACAGATTTTGCACTTAATGTTATTGTATTTGAGCACGTACCCCTGTTATCATAATAAAATCAAGGCCAACATCAGAATCTTTCGTGAGTTGATCCTGTAATACTCCGTATTTATAAGTCTTGGGGTACTCTATCGAGTAGGCCTTACTCTGTCGAGTAACGGTAAGTTGCGTTTTAGAAAAGTTTCTGACCTGTTGGGTACTCGATCGAGTAGCTGGGGTACTCGATCGAGTAGGGGGGTACTCGATCGAGTATCCTTGGGTACTCGATCGAGTAACCGGTTTACGGGGTATTGATTCGTCGGGTTTTGTTAATAATGCGATTAGGTATATAATCTTTACCGTCACTATTCTTTACACACTTTTAAACCTATTTACTGTCAAGAGAGAAAACAAAACATCGTTCTTCGCATCTATCGCATTGTTGGCAAATCCCGGAGTTTAGAAAGTCGGATTCTACCTTTCTTTATACCGTTGTGATCCTTGCGTCGAGGGTAAGATCTACGTACCCTTTTTATTGTCTTTCCTTTGATTTGGTTAAACCCTAATTTAGAGATTTGGGGGTTTATGTGTAGTATGTGATTTCGTAGCCTTTATATGTTGTATGATAGGAGGAGGGTTCATAGAGGAAGCTTTTGATTCAAAGAAAGTAGAGACCGTCTCGATTGTGTGCTTCCGGGTAGGATTTCCTACTCGTATTAGTCCCATAATGGGATGATTGTTGATGTGTTGAGATTGATTGTTTGATATAGTAATTGTATTGTGACGGCTGTGATTGTGATTGTACACTGTTGATAGATTCGGACGGTTGTTGATATTGTGATTGTGATTGGTTGCCTATGGTTCTCGAGATGCGTTCTCGGCTGAGTGGAGTCACTTGCGAGAGTGGCTTCATGCCCTAGTTTCGCCCTTCGTGGAACCCACCACGGAAGGGGATGTGCACATTAATGGACAGGGTTATCGCTCACTATGTGGAGCGGGGATTTGGTGGGTACGGCTGCGGTCCCCCTGGCGTGGGTGGTCCGGTGGACGATCGGTGATTGAGATTGTTGGGATTGGTGTGGTTGTGTGTGTGTGTGTGACGGTTAAGCTGTCTGTTTATTGGATTGTTGATATATATATAAATTGTGTGATTAATACTGACCCCGTTTAAATGTTTTAAAAACTGTGGTGATCCATTCGGGGTGGTGAGCTTTTTAGCGGGTATATCTTGGATACGCGTGGGATCTAGCTGGGGATGGAGTCATCACATATTAGAGTCTTTAATCTTCCGCTGTGTTTGTTAGAACAGTTCCTTTCAATTGGTTTATAGTTTGAGAACAATTGTATTTTGCTTACAGTCGGTTTTGTTATGTAATCACTTAACTTGTTTAGTAAAGTATGTTTCTTCATTGTCTTATTATTATCATGCCTCGGGTAACCGAGATGGGAGCATCCTTATACCTGAGTGGTCCTGGTAAGGCACTTTGAGTATGGGGGTGTTACAAATGGTATCAGAGTGACGATCCTGAAACCTGTAACCAATGAACCTAATGAATCTAGGGAGTCAAATTAAAATGAACCCGGGGTAAAAGTTGTAGGAGCTAATACAAAGGCTTGGGAGACGTCCTAAAGTCGCGAACTCGCCCTACAATTTTGAACCGGTCACCATAGGATATGAGTCGGGATTGCTATGTGTTTATCTTGTGAATTGTGTAACAATATGGTGATGTGTGGCATGAATAAGGGTGATTTTGTACGCTGTTGGTTGAAAGCATGTTGGATGATACTTGGTTTACCATGTTGATTGGAATAGTTGGAAAAGTATGTGAGAATGACGAATGATGTGGTGGAAAAAGGAAATAGTTTATATGTGATGAATAATGATGTGTAGGATGAATGATTTATAATGAGGCAATCCTAATAACATGTGGTTAGGGGGTGTGATAAGATTTGTTTTCATAGTTTTGTTTGCGTAAAGCTATATATTTAGTTCGTATAATTGTCTACTATCGTATCATATGCGCTTGTTAGATGAAGTATGTGATGAAGTGGATTTGTAATGTTGTTGTATTAGCAACATGGAAATAGGATTTGTAGTGTATGGGTGTGGTTTGTGTCATGAAAAGTTATGAAAATTTAAAACATGCGGGTAATACATGATTGAAAGTTGAATGTTATATGAGCATGATAGATGGTAATGTTTGACTTTTGGTAAGTAGTAACATGAAGAATAGAGGTTCAATGATATGTGTTTTGTATAACAAATTGGATGAAAAGCATGATGGTTGTTTATAACGTGGCACTTGATAACACGAAGTAGATTATTTTGTTGATTGTATGAGGAGTCGCGCAGATTTGAATGCGTAGTTGTAATCATAATGTTGAAATAATAATGAATGCATAGTACGTTGGGGTATGTGAGATAACATGCGGGTAGTATTCACGAGTCTGCATGATTCGATCGAGTGAGTATTTGTCGTTATTTTGACCAGAATTGTGTTTTTGGGCACTCGATCGAGTACCTCGGGCACTCGATCGAGTATGGGGTCACTCGATCAAGTAGCCTGGCTACTCGGTCGAGTAAGTCAGAGATCAGAAGGTCTGGTTGGGTTCTGGAGTCGGGGCACTCGATCGAGCATGTTGGGCACTCGATCGAGTAGCCTCAACTCGATCGAGTAGGTTCTGGTACTCGATCGAGTGGGGCCTGTGCAGGTCATATGCGTGTTTTGGGTCATATGTTTATCTTTTGACATTCGTTGCATATTATGTTTAATCCAAAGGTGTTGTATTACTTCTTTATGCATTGTTTTACGTATGTGTTGGTCCTGAAGCGTAAGTTACCCAATCTTATGATGTAAAGAGTGGCACTTATGATGAATATGAGTTCGGTGGGGAGGACATGAGTTCTATGTGTTGTGATAGATAGTGGAAAAAGAAAAGGGAGATTGGTATGGCTTAATTGAGGCATAGAGCATGTTTTGTGAGACGGGATGAGTGATATGATTGTGTGTTGAGTAATGTAAGAATAAGTGAATGTGGGCAAAGAGTGATGCAAGTTTAAGGAACCTGAGAATGAAAGGATTGAAAGAAAGGATGTGGATAGTAGCAACCTGATATGTATAACGAATTATTGAGGGAGATGGTTAGAAATAGAGTTGAGTAAGAATATATGTAATGAAAGGTCGTTTTAGAGGAATTGAGAAGAGTGGTATATAGAGAACTTAATGGAGGCATGTCACGACGTAGATTTGCAGATAGTGAGTGAGTTTGGGAGATTTGGCTCATTAAGAAATGAATCTAATGTGTGACTTCCTTGAGCAAGTAAGTCATGAGAGATCAGGGTGAGTAATAGCATGAGGTGGTTTGGACTGATTTATGTTAAGTGTGAGTAAGAGCAGGATAAGAAAAGATTGATGGTAAGAAAGAGTGAGATGGTACTAATATGAAATGAGCGAAATTCAGTTTTGGAGCAACAAAAAAAAAAAAAAAGAGTAACTGGTTTACTAAAGAGTTAGGTAGAAGGAATAAGGAGTTGAACTATTAATTGGTATTATTGAGTGAAAAGAGAAAGGAAGGATAAAAGTAAGCTGAGGAAAATGTTCACCGGAGTTATGTGATATAAAGGTAAGGAATCGTCGAAATGTGTGATAGTATCACGAGGATGTTAGCTAATGGTTATATAGGAGTTTCAGGACAACATGATTGATAATGAGTTTCGAGGAGCTAAGGGAGTAAGAAGTTGGTGGAGTATTGGAACGATACGAGATATTTGGTGGAGAGTTGGATGACAATACAAATAAGATAGTATTGGGAATAATGTTGAGGTAATTTTGTTGATGGGTCTGCTGTTCGTTGTTTAGGATGTTAACCAAAGATAGGAAAGAAATCGTGATGTTTAGAGATGAGTGAAGAGGTTTGATGTCCGGACAGTGGTAGTGTTATGGTTTATGACTAGTGGTTAAGGGTGACGGTATGTTAGAGAGATGGTAATTCTAAAGAGGCTGATTTTGTAGAGACTGAATTGATAAGTATGGTTGTGAGGAAGTATAAGACATAGTCTTGGGAGGCGGTTTCTCATAATGAGTGTTAGCTGTATGGTTATGTATGGCAGAAGGTGTTGGGTATGCGAATGGAAGAATGTGATGAGGGGCATGAGAGTTAAGCTCGGGTGACAGGTAACCTTGGTTTAGTGGTAACTTACGTGATCAGGATTGATTGGTTGGATGTGATTATGGGTATATGTTATATATAAATGTTTGTGTGAGGTTCTGACCTCACAAGAAGTGGTATGGTGTGATAGTTATAATGTTATTATCTGAATGTTCTGTAATATATGTTGGACACGGTAATTTAATTGAATGATATTCAAAAGGGTAATAATTTGATTGATCTGGCATGACTGGTTATACTTGTATGTATTCATGATATATGTTGATTCCGTGATGCGGTAAGGGGATGATATTCATGAGGTTATTATCTGTTTAATTCATATAATATGTTGCTTTGTGATTTAGTAAAGTGGATTTGAGTAAGTTTTTCTTGTTCAAGAAGTTATGTTGAGTCAGTACTTATGGGATTGTGTATGTTGTGATGTCTATCGATGCGGTTGTGGTGCCTCGGGTGGTGATCCGGGCACGATATTTAGTGTTGTGATGCGGGTATTTTCGCCTTTGCGGTGTGGTGTTGGTGGCGGTGTTGTGATGCCGTCACCGGTTGTGGTGGAGTAGGTGGGATGATTATGATTCGAGTTTCGAAAGTACATACCAGTCATACATAGATTGTTGTTTTGTTTGATGTTGCTTCCTGTGAGTTTCAGTTTGTAAAGATACACAGTTGTTTTGTTATTGATGTTTCTTACCAGGTTAAGTTGGGAATGAAGGTAGAGTATGATATTAAATAGAGTTGTATATGTCTTCGTTGTTGTCATGGTATAGTGATATTCTAATAATGGAACACGGTTGTGAGAGGTTGTTACAGTAGTTTTGATCTTGTTCCAAATAAGGCTTTAGTGGACATGATAATGGCAAGTGATTCGTAGAACATGTGTGGTAATGATCTGAAAGCTGCAGGTGGTTCATAATCTTTTGTTGGGATAGTGAGTGTAGGGTGTTGGGGAAATTAGTGTCATGTTAAATTGTGTATGAGTTTTGCGGTAATGAATGAAAGAACTTGAGGATCTAGTGTGAGTGTACGTAACGAGTGGGGATCGTGAGTTATGCGTTTGGGAGGTAGGTGCTTTACATAGAGAGGTATGTTGTTTTGCAGTAATAATGGAGAGTTAGTATGGTGATTTTGCTACGAGTTTATGGTATAGGTTAGGTGCTATGCCGAATGAGTTGAGGAATGAGAAATGTTTATGTATGGGAACCTTGGATATAAGAATGGTGAGTGTTTGTTTTATAGACGGTTATCTTTGACATGTGGTGGTACAGGGGGTAATGAGATATAGATATGGTTTAGTATTGGTGAGTTACGAGGACGTAACATTTATCTTAAGAGGAGTAGGATGCGATAAAAGAGATTTTGATGGTTGTTCATATGGTAGTATATTTGGAAGTAGAGTGTTGGTGTAGCATAAGATATGGATTTGTATATGTTGTGGTTGATAGTGTTAAAAGGTCACGGACGTGCTTGTAGTAGTTTGATGTTAGGAATGCAAGAATATTTCGCTAGTGTTGACAGTTGGATGATGAGGTTACGAGTGTGAGTAAACTTCGAGGACGAAGTTCCTTTTAAGGGTGGTAGAATGTAACATTCCGTTTGATGTCTATGAGTGTCTTGGTATTGGATTTGTTAGTTGATGATATTATGGAGCTAGCAGCATTAGAGGATGGTAGTTGATTATGTATGGAGTTGGTGTCGTGAGAGATATATATGCGGTAGATATGATATAGTGAGTCATGTTGTGAAGTAAACATAGTTGGTAGAATGGGGTTAAGAGTTCATGTTCTATGTTCGGTCGAGTTCTTGAGTCCTTAGCTAAGTTGTTGTGTCTTGGTCGAGTCAGTATGGTTGTTTTTATGTATGGGTTGAACTTCGGGGATGAAGTTCCTTTTAAGGAGGGAAGACTGTAATACTCCGTATTTATAAGTCTTGGGGTACTCTATCGAGTAGGCCTTACTCTGTCGAGTAAGGGTAAGTTGCGTTTTAGAAAAGTTTCTGACCTGTTGGGTACTCGATCGAGTAGCTGGGGTACTCGATCGAGTAACCGGTTTACGGGGTATTGATTCGTCGGGTTTTGTTAATAATGCGATTAGGTATATAATCTTTACCGTCACTATTCATTACACACTTTTAAACCTATTTACTGTCAAGAGAGAAAACAAAACATCGTTCTTCGCATCTATCGCATTGTTGGCAAATCCCGGAGTTTAGAAAGTCGGATTCTACCTTTCTTTATACCGTTGTGATCCTTGCGTCGAGGGTAAGATCTACGTACCCTTTTTATTGTCTTTCCTTTGATTTGGTTAAACCCTAATTTAGAGATTTGGGGGTTGATGTGTAGTATGTGATTTCGTAGCCTTTATATGTTGTATGATAGGAGGAGGGTTCATAGAGGAAGCTTTTTGATTCAGCAGTAGAGACCGTCTGATTGTGTGCTTCCCAGGTAGGATTTCCTACTCAGTATTAGTCCCATAATGGGATGATTGTTGATGTGTTGAGATTGATTGTTTGATATAGTAATTGTATTGTGACGGCTGTGATTGTGATTGTACACTGTTGATAGATTCGGACGGTTGTTGATATTGTGATTGTGATTGGTTGCCTATGGTTCTCGAGATGCGTTCTCGGATGAGTGGAGTCACTTGCGGGAGTGGCTTCACGCCCTAGTTTCGCCCTTCGTGGAACCCGCCACGGAAGAGGATGTGCACATTAATGGACAGGGTTATCGCTCACTATGTGGAGCGGGGATTTGGTGGGTACGGCTGCGGTCCCCCACTGGCAGGGCTGGTCCAGTGGACAGTCGGTGATTGAGATTGTTGGGATTGGTGTGGTTGTGTGTGTGTGTGTGTGACGGTTAAGCTGTCTGTTTATTGGATTGTTGATATATATGTAAATTGTGTGATTAGTACTGACCCCGTTTAAATGCTTTAAAAACTGTGGTGATCCATTCGGGGGTGGTGAGCAGTTGCTTGGCAGGTATATCTTGGATACGCGTGGGATCTAGCTGGGGATGGAGTCATCACATATCAGAGTCTTTAGTCTTCCGCTGTGTTTGTTAGAACAGTTCCTTTCAGTTGGTTTATAGTTTGAGAACAATTGTATTTTGCTTACAGTCAGTTTTGTTATGTAATCACTTAACTTGTTTAGTAAAGTATGTTTCTTCATTGTCTTATGATTATCATGCCTCGGGTAACCGAGATGGTAGCATCCTTATACCTGAGTGGTCCTGGTAAGGCACTTGGAGTATGGGGGTGTTACAGATCCTGCTCGTTTGCTCTTTTCTTCTCAAAGGCCATTTTTTTAAAAAATAAAAAAGGAGGCAGAAACTCATTTTTTTAGGGGCAAAAATGAGGTTTTTTCTATAAATAAAAATTGAAACTTAATGTTATTATAAATAAATCAGTATTATAAACTTACATATTAATCATGTGCTTAAAAGTCTCGCTTGGTTGATGATGTAAAGAGTCCAACCAGAAAACTTTATTCTTTGTCCGCATGATGGCTGCTAGCACCCAATGAGTCCTACATCAAGAGACATCATCATTATTAACAAGTACATATATTAGTTATGAAAATGCAATTGTAGGGGGAAACGTAATATTAATTTGTTTATTACCTTTTTCATTATAAGCGCCAAAAATCAGCTTCTTGGTTGTCGCCAATTGCTGAGAAATATAATCTACCCGTTCTTCGAACGAGAAATCCGGAATAAATAAAGATAAAACATAGGGGCACAGGAATCCGTATTGATCAGATGGAATATTCTTCTCGGGGATCACTCTCAATTTCAATATCCTACATTATTACGGTATTAATTCCGGTATTTAAAACACTATCTAGTAGTCAGAATATTAGACTATGAAATTATTTATTAAGAAACTTACTTCATCCAAACAAATACGTGTTGGACATCAATCTGGTCTAGGCCAGCCCATACGGCTAGCACATCCCATGTAAGATGTGCTTGGCGCTCAACCCCTAGAATATCCTCCTCGAGCGGAATAGCTATCAATTGCTCGTTGGCTATGCGATGGGCAGCCTCCTCATGAAGTTTCTGAAGGAAAAGTAGATCTTTATACATATTAACATACTCATATATGTCGAAATTAATTTGTCATAAAATTAAATACGGATTTTATGCATACAAACAAATAAATAAAATAGAGAAGAAATCATATTCTTACAATGGGTATTTCGGTTTATATGGGCACAAAAGAAATCTCCTTTTCCTTTGTTCTTGAGCTTTCCCTTATGGATGAACAAGATCTAAGTACAAGATCTCTCCCTAAGCTTTATACCCAAGGCTTTCTCTTAATCTAATTAATATTATTTGATCTAGTATAATATTAATCTAATGAAAAATTGAACCAAAATATTTGGTAATTTTTGCTCTCAAAACCGGTTGAGAGAAGAGGAGAGGAAGAGGAAAAATTTTTATCTCTCTCAAAATAATTGTGTAGAGTGAATGAATAAATTATCTAACACACTATGCATATAGTGAAAGATAAAATAAAAGGAAAAACAACCCTTGTTCTTTCTAAGGGAGAACCGGGTAGGGGAAGGGAAAATGGCCTATGCATGGCCTTTGTGCTCTTACACAAAAGGTAATAGGTATGCATGCCTATATTAGAGAAATGATGATCAATTCCACTAATCTAAATTAACATAATATGTTAATTATTTCCCAATATTTCGGTCCACATTGTAATATGGATTCCATATTATTTTTGTCAAATGTCAATATGTCACTTGTCATATGTAACATAAATTGTTTATGTATTTTTAACATATTAAAAATCAACGTATTAATAAAAATACGTCATATACAAATTTGACTTAGTAATTCATAATTACTCGTACCAAAATATTTTACCGTTTATAAATCGCATTTATAATAATTCATTCAAATCCAATTGTTTCTTTAAACAATAATTTCATCCGAGTAATGATATAATTTGATTACTCAGACCGTATCTCATTTAATCACATTTCAATTTGATACGTAAATTTTACTTCCAAAATCGTCCGTCAATTTTTCAAATAATTTAATTAACTCGCAACATTATACGATTAATTAAATAGTCAATTAAGAGTATTGCCCTTTAGGTATGACCTAGGGGTCAATCGATCACCACCGTCACACGACAAGTAATGTCAAAATCTAGTCACCAATCATTACCGATATATGTTGACCACGATTTTGATAACAAAATTACTTCCCAATTGTATTCATTAAAATGAGATTTTTAATAATGATATTTAAATCATGTGATCGCACTATTGTTGAGGACACATTTCCCAACAATCTCCCACTTGTCCTCGACAAGTGTGCGTCACCAATTCTCTTGTCTTATTACTATCTCCCACTCAATGCAAGGTGTCTTTCAGGTCGTACTTGCAAGTGATCATATCGAGAGTGGTTTCCTCGATCTGGAGAATAACTGTTTGACCGGATTTATCCACTCTGGATACTTTCCGAGCGTGGCCACGCATTTCCGTTCATTACTCCTCGAGTGGCCCCGAGATATTGTTTTAACCCACGACAAGGGGATGGACAATTCCTATCGCACTCATTCCCTTCGACTAGCCACAGCCATCATAACCCAAAATATGCCCATTTGACCCCATTTACGAAGGTCGTAGTAACATAAATCAAAGTTAATCTGAAACCGAGCCATCTTAGGTGAATAGTCTTTAGTCAAAAGAATGGACTCATTTGAATACTATAGCAGCTCTCGCCAAGACCAGGCTATATAAATTTGCCAGAACTCTATAAGCGGTCATAAGGCCCGACAAGGTGTTCCTAACAATCTGCCTATGTGATCGACTAGTCATCTCACATGACTCTATGGCACTTGAACTTGCCATCAATCGCATCACAATCTAGTCACTTCGAGACGTCACCTCATACAAGTGACTATGGGCGAATACAATGTTAATCCGTGTTCACTTTAACGGGGTTCAATTGTCACTACAACCCGTTTGGATGTAACAAAGTATAATAAAAGAGTTTTAAAGTAAAACTCGAACGACAAATGCGATTATCACATATGAATAGTCAATGCCTGATTACTATTTCATGTTCTATAATCTAATTTGATCTTGTACGTAGTTGTTCATTTCAATTCAATTGAAATGACATGACTCATCATGTTTAGCCTTTGAGAAGGCTTTGGCTAGTAGGTTTCATCAATTTCTTGTACCTTACTCAACCTTACTACATACTCGTTTTCCTTTGTAATGTATACACTTGCATTACAAAACTTTCTGAGTACGTGTCAAGATCCAATCAAGACATAGGCCCTCTTAGCCTAAGAATAGCTCCCACTGTTTTCACAGTGTGCGGGACTCTTCCTTCTTGCACATCCCATGATTAAAAGTGTACTCAATTTCCGTTATGAATATCTCTCATTGTTCTTTATTGCCTAGAACGATTCTAGAAAATCTACTTCTTAATTATCATAACCACAATGGTATCTTAACCATCATAACCACAATGGTATCTTAACCGTCCTAATGTGTTTTGATTATGGTTTTGTCGGAAACCATGCGCAACCTCAATTGTCAATTGTCACTTGTGTAACACCCTTACACAAAATTGCATCATAAACACTTTGCATTATAGCCTTAATGCTTCTGCAAGCACTTAAGGACAATCTTTATGGCGTACTTGGCAAAGATTACTTAAATTCGATTTTGAAAACAATTCATCATACTCAAAGTATATGAAGTGTTATACATCATTATTCATTTAATTGATCCGGCAGCGGAAGCAAATGGAATCAATCAAATATGTTCAATTTAATTGAACGAGTCATGAATCTTATCAACATAAGACTTCTTACTGACGCTAATATCATGTGGATTTATCTTCATAAATCCGGATATTCAAGATGTATTATAATACTCCAAAAGTCTTAAATCATTCTCAATGATCAATATGTCATCCACATATCGGACTAATTAAAATTTTCGTAACTCCCACTAAACTTCATGTATAACCACAACTTCTCGACTTATCGAGAAATATTTTATCACATGATCAAAATGTTGATTCTAACTCATTGATGTCCTACTTAAGACTCTCTCTTAAGTTTCACATTATCTTAGGATTGCAAGAATCTACTAAACTCATGATATGTATTGAATACATTCCTTCTATTGAAGAAGTGGGTTTTAGATTCATTCGCTATGTATTTCATAATATTGAAACACAATTCCTAAGAAGATCCAAATATACTTAAGCATTTCAATTAGTACAAAACTCTTTGCAACCAATCTTGCTTTGAAATATCTCTTTATTAGTGCAAAACCCTTTGTCACTAATCAAGCCTTTTATTTCGGATTCTCATGGCTCTAAGCCTTGTATTGAGTTGTGACTTAATCACTCTTATGTAAGTAATACGTTAACTTGAATCAAACAATTTCTTTTGTAAGTTATAAGCTCTTTGCTTTCTTAAAAGTAGCATGAATTCATCATTTTTAACAAGTGACGAATTTAACCTCCTAGGTTTTGAAGAAACAATGTCTTACACAAAACGTCTCATGTAGCCAAGAAAAGACCAGTTTCTTACGACATAACATTCTCTGTGGCTCTTGAATAATTTCTCCCACTCTGTCTTCTAGAAATAAACTTGTATTTTAGAAAGACAGCTTCATGAGCCGCAAACCCGTCGAGCTCGTGATAATTGCAAGGGAAAAATGAGCATTTGTTTCTTGTGAAAACTTACAACCATGGTACCCTTACCATTTCATATCTCATATGATTCGATTTAGTGGAAAAATAATTTAGACAAAAATGATAAAATCCCCAAAAGGATCAAGTAACTCAAAGTAACTTGATTGAAGTCCAAACCATATCGAATAGCGTTTGATCTCTTATCCATCCACACATTATTTCATAATGCGTGCTAAGAGAGATTAACTTGTGATACTATATCACATTTCCTTTGGCTCATATCAAAGTCTTCACTTTGATAATCCCATCACGACTAAATCGTGATTCCTTGAACTCTTTGAAATTCTTCAAAGATTTCTCTATTTACCTTATTAAGTGAACATACTAGCGTCAACTTAAATCGTTGGTAAAAGAAAATGATCAACCTATTTAGGATCGATGATTTACAACCTCGATCTCCTTTTCAACCAAAAGGCACGAGACATCTTGCTTTGAATACAAGATACGCATATACCATTAACAATCTAATGGTTTCAAGAGTACTCGATAACTCTTTGCGTTCATCATTCCAAAATTTAAGGTTTAATCTTGGGTTACCAATTTGAGTCTTACATCATCTTCATGATATATCATTCTAGTTTGGTTTAGAATATAATCACCTTGATGATGGGCTAGCCATACATCAAATCATGGTGTATAGGGTCACAAAAGTGAAAACCTCTTTTGTATCTTAACAAGTTTATATTCTTATTTAGAGTTAATGCACTTAATAGTCATAATTAAGTACAACTTTAAATCCAAAAACTAGATTGAGTACACAATTACTCTATCTCTCGACTTCATTGTTGCTAGTCGTCATATTCTAATCATCCTATGTATCAAACATAATGATGAAAACCACCACCGGTTTCTAATATTGACGGAGTAATACTAGCAAAATTTATGTTTAATCAAATAAACATTTAAAGAAGAAGGTTCAATTAGATGTCCCACAACTAACTTGTTGATTTTTCAATAATTTGGGGTAGTTTCCTTTCTCGTGTCTAACATTTAAGACAATGGAAACTTTATCGGTCGGGATTGATAGGTTTAGTATCGTCATTCTCAACAACTTTACCTTTAACATTACCTTGTATCAATTCCATTATAATCTTTACTTCTTGAACCTCGTCGTCGTCTTAACGGTTTAAAAGAATGCTCCCACTTAATTCAATGAGTCTTTGCTTTGAGAAGCAAAATTGAATTCATGAAGATTCACTCTTCATTTGTTCGTTTTAGTCTTAAAACTTTCATTGAAGTGGTTGCGTTATTTTGGTCAATTACGAATTCTGACAAAACTAATTACCAAAACAATTTATCGCTTCAAGGTACTTAATTCATTTAAGTACATGAAAAATAATGCATTGTAAGTAGATGTGTTAGTCAAGAATCAAAAACCTGTTTGATAATGAATAACTTTAATCCATACTCTTAACAAGAGATCCTTAGCAATGGTTCGTTTGAGGTTTTAGAAGCAAATTCAAATTTTGTCTTTAGTTACGATGTATTAATGGAGATTTGAATCAAAAACGAAATGATATCGTATATGAATTGTGGTAAAGAAATAGAACAATATAACAACGGAATAGTGGAAAACTTAACATTCATCGTTATATTAATACTTGTAAACAAGTATAGCATTTACATAGTGACCTCTACCCAACTATGATAAATGATTCCAAGATCCAAATTCATATTAACTTGGGCACGGGGTAGCCGATGAAACCCTTATCAATATAACTCGGTGGATTAACTCTTTAATCGATTCTACTTTTAGAACTCTCGGTCGATAAAATTACTCTAATATTTATCTATAGCCCAAAACACATCAACAAGGGCACGGGGTAGCCGATGAAACCCTTATCAATTACTTTTGTTGAGTTCAATCCAAATTTCGAATAAATGTGTCCATTATCCAAACCCACATTAACTTAGGCACGGGGTAGCCGATGAAACCCTCATCAACATGAATTCGGTGGATTAACATTTATCACCCACTTCCCCTACGTAACAAGGTTTGTACCCCGGGGTAGCCGAGTGCACTCCCTCGCGAAATAGGTTTTCATGGTTTCTACTATTTGGTAAGGCTATGTCTCAATTGATTGTTTTAGCGAGAGGTCATGTCAATTTATTATCTATCACGTTTTAAGTGAACTAAAGCGGTGAACTACGATAATTCTAATTGACACGGTCGATGAACTCGATAAAATGACAATGCATGTTTAGTTGTGGCGATTTAGCAATGCATGTGACATAAAATAAAATGCAAGCATAAAAGTAAATAAATCCTAGTATGGCCTTTCCTAAAATAGAAAAACTCTTTAACTATTACATATTCGGAAACCAACTCCATTGGTCCCTTGAACTTCGGTTGGGGCACGCATCTCGAGGTAACACCGTCTTTATGTATCGCCATTCTTGAAGAAATCCGTCTTTAGGAACTTCCGGAATGAATAAAATTACATAAAAATTACATAATTTCCTATTATACATTTGTAACTAAAATAAAATAAATCTATTAAATTACAAAACGGTGATACGAGATCACAATAAAAATTACAACCGAATCGATATTCCCATACATTTCGGGAAATACCAATTAAAATCTAAGGCCATACTAAGTAAAATTACATAATTCAAAAATTACATAAATTAAAATTATGACAATCATAAAGAAAATGCAGCATTATAATATGTATGAACATGCTCAATTTTATGCTAAATCGCCTTTAATTAGCCAATATCGTATATTACTCGGTTTTTACGGATTTGCGTGATTTCAACATTTTATAATCACAAAAATACATAAACTCATATTTATGCATAAGTTAATTACCCTAACCTCTTAGGACTCAAAATTTAGTCTTCACTAATAATTTGACCATAATTAACCCATATTTTATAAAATTGTTCATAAATGGACCATTAATACAAAAATAAGCTATTAAACTTCAAATAAATCACAAAATTTCAAATAAATTCAAAATTTGAAATTTAAACTCATGAACATTCTGTAAAAATTCCATGACACTCATAATGTTCAAAATCTTAGGTTAAAAAATTTCGAAAATTTACCGGAAAAACAATGTTGCGGTTTATCGATTTTTTAATAAAATAATCATAAAAACATGGAAAAATTATTTTCATTAACTTTTCAATTTTAGATCTGAAAAATATAATAAAATGCAACATTAGACGTTTTTCCTAAGTCATAGATTATGTTTTATTAATTTTCCACTAATAATGTCACTATTTATGCTATTTTTCTTCAAAAATCCATAAATCATGCTAAAAGACTTCTTTATAGCCAATTATTTTACACACATCTTGTAAAATTGCATGTGACAACATATTAATTTTCTATGACCAGATTCGAAATTTAACTCATATTAACCTATTTTTCACCTAAATCCGAATTTAATAATGAAAAATCCATTTTTCGAGCATAACAAGTCCAAAAATTATGAAAATTTACAGGTTATCTCAAAATAATATATGTGACAACATATCCAAAAATCACTGGAAAATTCGAAGTATAGCAAATTTTAGACCAAAAATGACATTTTTACTCATAAAATCATATTTAAATGTCATTATTGTAAAATATGAACAATAAAAATCCGTAAAATTAACCAAAATATCCTAAAACATTTTAGGACCAGAAATATTAACATGCATGGATGAATTTCGTGATATATCATAATAACACAAAATATACAAGTTTTATATGTTATTCTTTATAACTCGGAAAAACTTTTAACCGATTTGCATGCAAAAACCGTGGCTCTGATACCAATTGAAGGAAAAGTAGATCTTTATACATATTAACATACTCATATATGTCGAAATTAATTTGTCATAAAATTAAATACGGATTTTATGCATGCAAACAAATAAATAAAATAGAGAAGAAATCATATTCTTACAATGGGTATTTCGGTTTATATGGGCACAAAAGAAATCTCCTTTTCTTTTGTTCTTGAGCTTTCCCTTATGGATGAACAAGATCTAAGTACAAGATCTCTCCCTAAGCTTTATATCCAAGGCTTTCTCTTAATCTAATTAATATTATTTGATCTAGTATAATATTAATCTAATGAAAAATTGAACCAAAATATTTGGTAATTTTTGCTCTCAAAACCGGTTGAGAGAAGAGGAGAGGAAGAGGAAAAATTTTTATCTCTCTCAAAATAATTGTGTAGAGTGAATGAATAAATTATCTAACACACTATGCATATAGTGAAAGATAAAATAAAAGGAAAAACAACCCTTGTTCTTTCCAAGGGAGAACCGGGTAGGGGAAGGGAAAATGGCCTATGCATGGCCTTTGTGCTCTTACACAAAAGGTAATAGGTATCCATGCCTATATTAGAGAAATGATGATCAATTCCACTAATCTAAATTAACATAATATGTTAATTATTTCCCAATATTTCGGTCCACATTGTAATATGGATTCCATATTATTTTTCTCAAATGTCAATATGTCACTTGTCATATGTAACATAAATTGTTTATGTATTTTTAACATATTAAAAATCAACGTATTAATAAAAATACGTCATATACAAATTTGACTTAGTAATTCATAATTACTCGTACCAAAATATTTTACCGTTTATAAATCGCATTTATAATAATTCATTCAAATCCAATTGTTTCTTTAAACAATAATTTCATCCGAGTAATGATATAATTTGATTACTCAGACCGTATCTCATTTAATCACATTTCAATTTGATACGTAAATTTTACTTCCAAAATCGTCCGTCAATTTTTCAAATAATTTAATTAACTCGCAACATTATACGATTAATTAAATAGTCAATTAAGAGTATTGCCCTTTAGGTATGACCTAGGGGGTCAACTGATCACCACCGTCACACGACAGTAATGTCAAACTCTAGTCAGCCAATCATTACCGATATATGTTGACCAGTTGACAGTAACAAAATTACTTCCCAATTGTATTCATTAAAATGAGATTTTTAATAATGATGTTTAAATCATGTGATCGCACTATTGTTGAGGACACATTTCCCAACAGTTTCATCATCGTCACCGTTCTTACTTTTTGCATGTAATCCTCCCCTTTATATTGTGTGGAGTTTAAACTCCTAACTACTTTCAGGTCCGGGAAAGAATGAGTCTTTGATTTTGTGCTACTACCACCAGCCTACACATGTAGTAGATAATTAAAATAATAAAAAATCCAAAGGTTACATATCCTAGCAGTTGGAGTAATAATAATAAAAGCGTACTTAATTAAATACCTCGTCAACCTGCTCTTTCAATGATGAGGTAGTAGTAGCAGGTAAGACTGGGGACTTAGGCTTATCAGTCTTTTTTGTCCCCTACACAAAATTACCATGCTTTTTATAAACAGACAAAATATAAATAAAGGGAGCGAGGTTTTTAATAAAATGGAGAAGTGAATTAAATACCTCATCAAGTTGTTGTCTCGACGAGGTCGTTGGCATGTCTGTGGACTTAGGCTTATCCGCCAAAGCCTGCTTTTTTGTTCCCTACAAAAAAAAAATAACATATAAATTTAACATATAAAAACATTCAACAATTAAAAATTTTAACATATATATATAAAGGTATTTCTTCTAACCCCAACTGCTTTCCGCTGAGACTGAGACGGCCGAGCCAAGTAGATGTGAGTAGAAGGCCATTGGATGAAACTTCCAAGCGCATCTCCCAGAATGGTAATGTCGTCACGAACTGGGACGGGCAGTTGCAAGTTTTCATGGCCTGGTAAGACTGTAGTTATCTCTACTTTGGTATGATTCGGCAAAATTTTTTCGCCATGAACTACAGTTTCTGCTGCTGCAGATTTGGTGTGATCACTTTCTACGAGACCCCGGCCAACACGCACATGTGGCTTTTCGGATTTAGGGTCAGCAAGAATAACTGGCGTCTTGTTTACAGCCTGAAGAATATACACATACATTATTATATCTTTGCAAAAACGCTTCAGCATTCAAAAGATTTTGCATAAACGCTTTCTGTCTTAGGCCGATTTTTGCACAAACTTCAGCATTCATATAAATTTAACTAATTAAACACTTCATGCATACCTTACTGAAAACAGGGAACTGACTTGAAGGGGATGTATGCTGTTTTCCATCAGCCGTCTTCTCAAGTTGCATCTCCTTTTCAGACCCATTATTTACCTAATAAAATTAACCAATGACACCATGTCAGAAGTTATAGCATTAGAGCTGGCAGGGAACACACCCCCTGATCTTACCCAAAAAAACAGAAAAGAAAAATAAGGAAGTATTAGGTACCTGATGGGCTTCAGTTGTTACAACTTCAGAAGCATTATTAGGTACCTGATCTTTCTTGAATCTCGTTGACCGATACTTCCTTCTCATGTATCCCCAAGGTAGTAGCGGCCTCTTGACCAATCTGTTGTACCTTATTATTACCCCCTTTAGAAATGACATCCTCCATCATCTTCACTTCTTCTTCGGAAAGCTTACCTCCAGCATTCAGCTTTAGTAGTACGGATGCCATTAACTGAAGCTGTTTGCCAAGAATGTAACGTGTCAGCAATTTTTATCCCAACAATAACATGTGAATTGAACTTAAATGAAAATAATAGAATAAATGTTACCATGTCAGCCTTCTCAGACTTAGTCTTCCTTTTCTTCTTTATCTGGGCAGTTTTCCCATAATATTTCGTTACTCCAACCTGTAACGGGACGCCCCTCAAACGACCTGGATGTTCGGGTCGGCCGATCGCTCTAGCAAGAACGTCATTACGACCACTTGGAGTGAATTTCCCTTCTTCTACCTCTTTCACTAAGTTGTCCTATAATATATTAAATAAACTTCAAATTATATTTGTGACTAAAATAATAAAGTTAGTAATGAACTCGTCTTAATAAAATAATGCTTACTATGTTGGCCAAAACTTCCTCATCATATTTGTCACGCGACGACCGGGATCCTTTAGGCGTGTGCCCTTCTTTATAAGTTACATGTCGATCCACCTCTTTCACTCCCTTTGCCACCTACACATTAACATGGTAACATTTATACACGTAAATTTGTATCAATGCAAGTCCAAGTGTGATTAAAAAAATAAAGTCTCACAGGGGAATAATGCATGCTACTTACGAGGTCCTCTTCTATCTTTCTGTAACCGCCTCGAGAACCATAGAATTTCCCCTTCTTGCATGAAATGTTAGCACGATTTCTTCTGCTAACGGCCTTCAAATAATTATATAAAAGCGCAAGTAGATGACATAATAAAAAGATTATATAAAGGACACATTAATTAAAAAAATGATAGGTAAATCGTTAAAAGGCGAGGATATTTAACCTGAAACTTCTCAGTAGTTCTCATCTTTTTGAAAAGATCCCATTGTTCCTGCTTGATGGTGGGACACTTGTTTTCTGGTGGGCTCTTACGCATCTCGCCCGTTGCCTTGTCCACATACAACCAATCCCTAGCAACGTCACACCTCCACTGCCTGTGGACATCCGCTGCCTTATGCATTAAATACGGATCATGGCTTTCATCGGGTATAATAAAGCCTTCCTTTACACAAGCCAAGTATAACTGCGCCAATTTTGGATTCAAATTTCTAAATTCATCTAAATGGATAGGGGCAAACTGTCTTGTGCAAGTGCAAATCCAACTGGAGAAAAGAGCCGCATTTGGACCAGTAGGGAAACCCCTCTCACTCCATGTTATTTTGAACGGCTGTTTAGCGGCTATAGCTGCAAGGACTTTCTGGCACTTCGTAGCACCCCTCTCACCAGGCTTATTATCACCAGGCTTATTATTCTTTTGACTTCTTTTACGTTTTTCACCCATGATAATCCTAAAACCCAAATATGAATGATATAGGAAATGAACAACTTAACAACGTACATGCATGGTATTATCTAAAACCCTAAACCCTAATAGGAATGAAAATTTAAAACAACAGATTGAGCTTCTAAAATCCTAAACCCTAATAAGAGGAGTGAAGTAGATGATGCGGGATGATAAAGATAACAAAGAAGACGAAAAACAAACAGATGCATGAAAAAGAAACAAGATGATCGTCTTAAAACCCTAATGACGAAACACAAAATTAAAGTGAACATACCTGATGATGATGATAAAGAGAACAAGCAGGATGATAAGGGAAGGCAACGGAATCTGGGCGTCGGAAACTGGGCGACGGCCGGCGACGAGAATGTAAAAAGCGAGGAAGAGAGAAGAATTAACTCAGGATACCAACGGTTGAACTAATAATGTTGTGTGTGTTTGTGTATGGCATGCTGTATGGGTTTCTAAATTAGTTTTTTATTAAGACAAACTATTGACAAAGGGTGCTCAAAGAAGAACTGTTGTTATATGTTAATCACAACGGGTCAATAAAAGTACACCGTTGTCAAAAGTTTATTACAACGGTTAAAATATACCCGTTGTAATATATTTTCACCAAATTTGCGCCAAAATGAAATATGTCAAAAAAATAATTGACAACGGGTAGAGGTACTACACCCGTTGTTGAAAGTATTAACAACGGGTAATTTAAATATAACCGTTGTTATTGTTGTACCTTTTTTTTTTAAAATTACTGTAATTCCATTACAGTCCAAACCTGTAACAGCAGAAGCACCATATACTGCAACATTATTCAGCAATTTCAACACCAGCATCCACATCTAATAATAAGATCAAGAAAATAAGACAACACCAGCATGCATCCATACTGCATATCTAAGCTACAGGATTTACCATGCCATGAAAATTTGGGAATTTTTATTTAACAATATAATGACCATTATTGATTTACCAATAAATTAAACCATCAAATTATTGGTCTGAAAATGACTCAAAATGTTGGTCGTCCATATCACTGTGTCCTGATGAACTATCTCAGGATCGGGGACGTTTCTTGGATGTCATAGTTTCTTCGTTAACCCAAATACCTTCACCATGGTCATCACGCATATAGATGCTTTCAATGTCCTCATGATCAGTGTCAACATCGTCGAAATAAGATACAGTGGTAGACTGATCCATTCCCTCAAAAACGACATCCTGATCATCATCACCATTATCGGATGGACTACTCCTTCTACTCCTTATAGACAGTACAACAGACCACTTCTTATCCATAGGATCGGTGACATAGAACACTTGTTTAGCTTGGGATGCCATTATGAAAGGATCATCCTTATTATTGCCAACCTTACCTAAATTGACCAAAGTAAATCCCATCTTATCCTTTCGGACACAATGGAGGTTGTTATCAACCCAGTTACATCGAAACAAAGGCATTGTGAAATCAATGTAATCTAATACCAATATTTCTTAAATAACACCATAATAAAGGCATTTTCCCCAAATAGGCTTTTTTTCTTTTGAAGTAGCAAAGTGCATTGCCTCAAATTCAGAACTCACACCACTATTTTGCATTGTGCTCAACTCATCTTGCTCGCGGGTGTAAAAAGTATATCCATTAATGGCAAAACTGTTGTAAAAGGTGACCCTGGCATTTGGACCTAAACCAAGACGTAGTAACCTAGGAGAGATGTCATCACCAGTTTGATCAGTACACTGTAAGACAATATTCCTAAACCACTCTGGAAACGTCTTCGTATGCTCGTTCGCAATCCACTTCTCGGTCTTGTTTTGGTGATCGTATTTGAGCTCATCTTTGTGTTGTTGAATATAAGGTTGCACCTCATCTTCGTTGTTTAGCACATACATGTGTGCTAAATGCAACATTTCACGTGTCACAATTTTTTCAACCCGGCCCCTAATACCATTTCCGGTCATCCAGTCACTATGACGATTCTTAGGAACGCCAATCAACTCCTCAGGGGAGAGATGAGCGTAACAATATGAAAGAGCTTCGTCTAAAATAGCGCGTTCAGCAATACAACCTTCCGGACGATACCGATTAGATGTATAGTCCTTGTAGACTTTCATCAATCTTTCGAAAGGATACTGGTATCTCAAGTACACGGGCCCAAGGTACAAAATCTCCCTAACCAAGTGAATGGTCAGATGAATCATGATAGTGAAGAAAGAGGGTGGAAAATACATTTCCAACTGACAAAGAGAGGTTACAACGAGGTCCTGCAATGAATCCGCATCATCGGGATCGATGACTTTCTCGCATATGGACTGGAAGAAGAGACAGAATCTAGTTATAGCATATCTTACCTTTTCAGGTAAAATGGAACGAATAGCCATAGGTAGTAATTGTTGCATCAAAGTGTGACAATCATGTGACTTTAACCCGGTGAGTTTTAGGTCTTGCATCGACACTAGGCTTTTGATGTTCGACGAATAACCATGTGGCACTTTAATTCCATTCAAGCAAGCACATAACTCTTTTCTCTCATTCCGTGAAAGGGTAAAAGCTGCTGGCGGTAAAAATGTACGATTACCTCTCTTCTGTGGTGCCAACTCTAGCCTAATACCCATCATTTTCATATCTTCCCTAGCCGCGGCGTTATCCTTTGTTTTACCAGGAACATTTAGAAGGGTATTGATAATATTATCACAGACATTTTTCTCAATGTGCATGAAATCGAGGCAATGCCTGACCTCCAGGTCAGGCCAATATGGAAGTTTATCAAAAAATATGGATCTTTTCTTATACCCACGAGTAGACAATTTAGAGCCGCTCTTCTTCCCATAATCTATCTCAATATGCTTTACTTTCTGATAAACTTCATGCCCACTCAAAATTCTAGGAGGTTGACGAAGTTCTTGTCTTCCATTGAATGCTTTCTGCATATTGCGATAACAATGCTCATGATACAAGAACCTCCTATTTCCCATATACACATACTTACGAGAAGACTTCAAGTATTCAGACTCGATATCCTCCCCACAGAATGGACAAGCCTCTTTCCCATGAACTGTGTGCCCAGAAAGGTCGCCATAAGCCGGATAGTCAGTTATTGTACACAATAACATCGCTCTCAAATTGAAAGTTTCGTTCTTATATGCATCAAATACTTCTATCCTACTATCCCCCAACAATCGCAAATCATCTAGAAGAGGTTCCAAATATACATCTATATCATTTCCAGGTTGTTTAGGGCCGGAAATTAACAACGACAACATCAAATACTTTCTTTTCATGCACACATATGGAGGTAAGTTATAAATAGCCAACACTACTGGCCAAGTACTATGTTGGGTACTCATGTTTCCGTGTGGGTTCATTCCATTAGTGGACAGCGCTAGACGTAAGTTTCTAGGTTCATTGTCGAACTCGGGATACTTAGCGTCGAACGATTTCCATTGCTTACCATCTGCCGGGTGTCTTAGCTTTCCATCATTTATTCTTCCTGTTTCACGCCAAGTTAACATTTTTGCATCATCGGGATTCGCATAAATCCTTATGACTCTTGGTATCAATGGAAAATACCACAACACCTTAGCCGGGATCCCTTCCTTATCCTTATAACGCCACTCCAAACATTTAGGGCAATTGGTTAAGTTTTGATATAATTTCCGATACAATATGCAATCATTTGGACATGCATGTATTTTCTCATATTTCATACCCACTCCTCTTATTAGTTTTTTCGCCTCATATGTCTTAACAGGTAGAGCATTACCATCAGGAAGCAACTCCTTTATCAAGGCTAAAAAACTAGTAAAACACGTGTCACTCACCCCATTTGCCCCCTTGATATTATACAACTTCACCCAAGGCGACATTTTTGTGAACTTACAACCAGGATACGAGAGGTGCTTCGAGACTCACACAACTTCTCATACATGTTGTTAAGGTCATCCCAATTACTAGTGTCATCACCTACATCTTCAAAAGCAATGGACTCATCATCATTCTGTTCATTATCTATAGACCCAACATTCAACTTCTCTACTTCCAACTCTTCCAACTCAAAAACTCGGCAAACTCGGGATCATCAGTTAGCCTTTCGTGTACCTCAACATCATCTTCTTAAGAGTTATTCTCTTCCTCTAATGATTCCCCATGAAAAATCCAAAGTGTATAGGATCGACTAAATCTCCACTTTTCTAGGTGTATTTTAACGTCCGGAAAAGCCATATAGCTAATATTACCACATCTTTCACAAGGACATGCAATACTAGAAGAACCTTTCAAATTGTTCGAAACGAATTCATAAAATTCAGCTAAACCATCCTTGTAGGTGCGGTCACTCATATTTGCATCAATCATCCAAGTTCGAGTCATTATTCTACATTCGTAATAATAGGCAACTAATTCAGAAAATACAATAATAGGCAAACAAATAAACAAAATTCAGGAAAGCAATTAAGCTAAATTATCAACAAATTAGATAATAACCCAAAAAATCCTATATCTATAAGCGTTGCTAAGAAACATATATATACCTGATTGATAAACACGATGAGGGAGAGAAGAAGTGACAACAGTGACGGAGATGAAGACAGAGAGACGATCAGGGAGGAATGGACGATGATATAGTAGCAGTATTAGCTTGTGTTTGTGTTTGTAGCGTATAGCAGAATAAAGCAATATGTTGTTCTTAAGATTTTCATAATATTAATAACAACGGTTATTGAGTCTACAACCGTTGTTAAAACGTATTAAAAACGGGTTCTTACATAACCGTTGTGATTACTTTTCACTAATTTGGCGCCAAACCATTAACAACGGTTAAAATTTAACCGTTGTTATTAGTTTTCTCAATAACAACGGTTGTTTAAGTATGACCCGTTGTTAAAACCAATAACAACGGTTAACAACACATAACCGTTGTAATTAAGTTTGGTAAAATTCGCGGAATCAATTCTACAACGTGTTTTGATGATTTTCGTGAATAAGCGTTGTTAAAGGGCCGTTGTGGTTGCCTGTATTTGTAGTAGTGAGTGATCTAAAGCGGTGAACTACGATAATTGTAATTGACATGGTCGATAAACTCGATTAAAAGAATAATGCATATTTTAGTTATGGCGATTTAGCGATGCATGCAACATATAAATAAAATGCAAAACATAAATTAAATCCTAGTATGGCCTTCCTAAAAATAGAAAATCTAATTAACTATTACATATTCGGAAACCAACTCCATTGGTCCCTTGAACTTCGGTTTTAGGCATGCATCTCGAGGTAACACCGTCTTTATGTATCGCCTTCTTGAGTGACACCGTCTTTAAGGAACTCCGAAATAAATAAATTACATAACAAATTACATAATTTCCTATTATACATTTGTAATTAAAATAAAATAAATCTATTAAATTACAAAACGGTGATACGAGATCACAATAAATTAAAACCGAATCGATATTCACATACATTTCGGGTAATATCAATTAAAAACTAAGGCCATACTAAGTAAAATTACATAATTCGAAATTACATAAAATAAAATTATGACAATCATAAATAAAATGCAGCATTATAATATGTATGAACATGCCCAATTTTATGCTAAATCGCCTTTAAGGAGCCAATATCGTATATTAAACAGTTTTTACGGATTTGCGTGATTCAACCTTTTAAAATCACAATAAATTACATAAAATCATATTTATGCACAAGTTAATTACCCTAACCGACTTAGGACTCAAAATTAGTCTCCACTAACATATTGACTATAATTAACTTATATTTCTTAAAATTGTTCATTAGTGGACTCAAAATTACAATAAAATGCCATAAACTTCAAATAAATCACAAAAATTTCAAATAAATTTGAAATTTGAAATTTAAAACTCATGAACATTCTGGAAAAACACCATGACACTCATAATGTTCAAAAACTTAGGTTAAAAATTTCAAAATTTATCGGGAAAAACAATGTTGCGGTTTATCGGATTTATCAATTATAATCATAAAAACATGAGAAAAATTATATTCATAAACTTTTCAATTTTAGATGTGAAAAAGATAATAAAATGCAACATGTGACATTTTTCTTTAGTCATGAAGTATGTTTTAGCAATTATTCACTAATTAAGTCACTATTTATGCTATTTTTCATCAAAAATTCATAAATCATGCATGAAGACTTCATTATAGCCAAATATTTTACACACATCTTGTAAAATTGCATGTGACAACATACTAAATTTCTATGACCAGATTCGAAATTTATCTTATATTAACCCATTTTCATTTAAATTCGATTTTTATCATGAAAAATCCAAATTTCGAGCATAAAAACTCCAAAAATTCTGACAATTTACAGATCATCTAAAAATAATATATGTGAAAACATATCCAAAAACCACTATAAAATTCGAAGTTTTGTTAATTTTAGTCCGAAAATGACATTTAATCATAAAATCACATTTTTAATGCCATTATTATATAAGATGAACAATAAAAATCCATAAATTAACCAAAATATCCTAAATACATTTTAGGACAAGAAACTTTAACGTTCAAAGTTTATTTCGTGATATATCATAATAACACAAATTTACAAGTTTTATATGTTAATCATATAACTCGGAAAAACTATAACCGATTTGCATGCAAACAACCAAGACTCTGATACCACTTGTTGGAAATCTATATCTCATTTCTTAACATATTCATATATGTTGCATATAATTTAGTCATAAAATTAATTACAAATCTTATGCATGCAAACTTAATAACAAAAGATGAGAAAATCGTTTTCTCACCAACAAAGTTTCGGTCATATTGGGCACCAACAAGATCTCCTTCTTGTTAGTTCTTGAGCTTTCCATGAATATAAGGATGATCCTCCAAAATCCCAAAAAAGAGATTCTCCTCTTGATTGCACCCAAGATTATCCCTTATCCCCACTAAATAATATTAACTAGATATTAGTTTAGTAGTTTACCTTAAAATTGATTACCAATACTCATATATTACATTAATAATTTTAGTAATCTTTTATGAACAATTTGGATCAAAAATCTCAAGTTTTGATGAAGATAAAAGAGAGAAAAGAGAATTGTGCATGAACTTGCATGTGATAATGTATGAATGAAAATAAGAGAACTCATATTCTCTTAGAGTGAAGGAGGAGCACGGTTGGAGTGCCACAAATGCCAAGGATGGCATCTTGCTTTATGCTTTTTGGTCTACACAAGAAATAGGTGTGTAAGGCTATCATGCTATAGGTATGATTAGCTCTATTTTATCACATAAAATAAAACAACCATAATGCATTATATCTCCCTCCATTTGGGTCCACTTCTATAAAATGGACTACCATTTTATTTTGTCAATTTGTCAGTTGTCACACAATATGTCACATGTAGTATAATACATGTTATTAATTAATTTGATGTATATTTATCACATAAATATCATTTAATAAATTAATTAAATTACATATAACAAATTGACTAGTGATACTTGATCACATAAATAAAATGGGTCATTTAATTATAATTCACAACATCTTGTAATTATAATTAACCATTTATTCTTATCTTTATTGTTTCTCAAACAATAAACAATTTTAGTAATAAAGCATTTCAATTACTAAAATAAATCTTATTTAATCCCATTACAATAAGATATCAATATTCTCTCTCGCAAATTGAATTGTTCAATTTTAAGGAATTTGATTAACTTGTATCGTCATACAATTAATCAACTTTACGGATAAAGGCATCATCCTTTAGGTGTGACCTTAAGGGATCAACTGACCACCACCGTCCCACGACAGTAACGTCCAACTCTAGCAAGCCAATCGTTACCGATTAATGTTGATCAGTTGACTATAAAATGAATCATCCCTTACGTATTCTTAAAAATGAGATTTAAACATGTGATCATCATGATCAACAATTGTGATCGCATTATTGTCGGAGGACACATATTCCAACAGTAGCTTCCATGAAGCTTGGCTTTTATTATTGTCTTATTTTAAGTTATGTTTCGGATTTTTAGAACTATTTTGATTTCCGTGTTCGACATGGAAATGGATTTTGGATCCTTTCTAAACAATGGTTGTATTTTGGATAATGGTGGCTTGGTTTGCAACCCAAGTCACCCCTTTTATCGTATTTCCTTGTTCTAAAAATTCGTCTTTATATACTTGCACATAGAAACATATGATCATCTACTTAAAGTGATCCAATAGACAACTATAATGATGGGATTCATTATATGTCCACAAGCTTAAGGCTTGTGTATGATGAATTATAAAGTGATGTTGAGTTAATGAACTCTCCTAAAGGAATGTCAATTACCAAGTACACTCACCAAATCTATATCTATTACTCAATCTATGAGATAGTCCTCCTTTTACTTCAAAGTCATTATTTGTGTCTCATAAGCTATATTTGAATATCTAGTGTATTTATTCTAAAGATAGAGTGGGAGAAAAATGAAGACACAAAGAATACAAAAAAATACAAAGAATGATTTGTATGCTTGAGTAAATGAGATCTACGAAAGAAAGAATGATTTGTACACCTAAATAAAGAGTATACACGAATACATGAGATCTATGGTCTCGAATAGATGAGATCTACATGAGATCTACATGACAAAAGAGACCAAGTGAAGTAATCAAAGGAATATGTTCCTAAGATAACTACACGAGGAGACCAAAAGAAAGTTTTGAAAGAGAAGTCTTAACAAGAGATTTGGCTAGTTTATGTACAACGTTTGACCAAGAATTTCAATATTGATATTTACTTAAGAGCCTAAATGAAACAAAGTTGCATCCTTGAAAATAAATGAGATTTATGACTAAAAGTTGGATAGGAAGATATGCCGATATCTACAAAAGCTAAGTTAATTGTTAACCATGCTAGTGTCATTACTTAACCTCATTATGAAAATGAAATGGTTAAACCTCCTTCCGGAAAAGGGTATTTTGAGAAGGACGTGTATTAAATGAAATTCACATTTAAATTATGACATTGCTACGCATCATTATAAAATGAATGAGTTAGAGATTAAAAATCTCTTTCCATAAGTTTAAGATTGAAACCTTTTCTAAAATAGGTATTTTGAAAAGATATGTTGGGAACATATTTGGTTTTATCTTAATAACTTGGCAAAGCAAAATGCATTTCAATTCTTGAAATGTTTCGATTGAGTAGTCAATTGCGAAACATGTGGAATTGAGTGGGAGTTTGAAATTATCATGTGAAGACATGGAATTTAGTGGGAGCAATCATCTTGTAAAATTTATAACTCATTACTCATTGAGAATGACGAGCTAGTACTATCTTTCACAAAGATATGTTTGAGTTTTCAATTCTGGATGAAAATGGACTATGATGAATCCAATCACATCATGGGATGATGGATAGGCATTGAGATATACACATCGAATCAACAAGATGCGTAGGTTGTTCATATCGATGAAAATGAAATTACCATAAGAAGTCATGGTCATTCATTGAACTTAAGAATAGGTTGATCACATGATTATAGGTTACTAATGTTTCCGCCATTAGAATAATCATGCACATGTCCAAAAATGAATCATATGCTTAAGAGCATGATGAGTCAATAGCATGCCATAGAATAATCGTCATGAATTCTCGAGGAGAACTAATGAGCTATTCTAGTGTTTGACAGAACACTCTGTTATGTGACAAGAAGTTGCACATATTGAAGTTCGAAAACGCGTAAGGATTTATGAAAATCCTAAGCTATTCAAGCTAGAAGGAGAAATAGAAGTTGGAAAGATACTTAGTTATACTAAGAATTTACTCAAAACTAATTTTTATAATATGCTAGGACTTATGAGAAGTGCTAGGCTAGTCATCTTGACAATTGTTGCAAGACCCTACAAAATGTATACCTAGTGCATTGCGAGTTGGTAGAACACTTGACCAGTGCAAGTTATATCATCCGCCACAATTCGTTGGTTATGTGATAAACAACAAGAAAGTTCTTTCAAGATAAAGAATCTAAACCTAGGTTGGGAACCTAGATGCGTACTTGGTAAGGTTCATGTTATGAGAGATAACATGAATATAAAGGATAGTGCAATACAAGAAATATGAACACATGGACACATGGTATGTTAAACTTCTATTGAAATCGACTAGTGTTTACACACTTACGATATACATCACAAGGTTGTAATATGGTATTGACTACCCGAATGTGATGTCGACATTCGTCGTTTGAGTTATTATTAACTCACCTTATACCTTGTTACATCCAAACGGGTTGTAGAGACAATTGAACCCCGTTAAAGTGAACACGGATTAGCATTGTATTCGCCCAAAGTCACTTCCATGAGGTGACGTCTTGAAGTGACTAGAGTGTGATGCGATTGATGGCAAGTTCAAGTGCCATGGAGTCATGTGAGATGACTAGTTGATCACATATGCACACTGTTAGGAACACCTTGTCGGGCCTTATGACCGCTTATAGAGTTCTAGCAAATTAATATAGCCTGGTCGTGGCGAGAGCTACTATAGTATTCTAATGAGTCGATTCTTTTGACTAAAGAATATTCGCCTAAGGTGGCACAGTTTCAGATTAACTTTGATTTATGTTACTACGACCTTCGTAAATGGGGTCAAATGGGCATATTTTGGGTTATGATGGCTGTGGCTAGTCGAAGGGAATGAGTGCAATAGGAATTGTCCACCCCTTGTCAGGGTTATAACAATATCTCAGGGCCACTCGAGGAGTAATGAACTGGAAATTCGTGGCCACGCTCGGAAGGTATCCATGGTGGATAATTTCGGTCAATCAGTTATTCTCCAGATCGAGGAAACCACTCTCGATATGATCACTTGCAAGTACGACCTGAAACATACCTTGCATTGAGTGTGAGATAGTAAAAGGACAAGAGAATTGGTGACGCACACTTGTCGAGTACAAGTGGGGGATTGTAGGAATAAGTGTCCTCCGACAATAATGCGATCACAACTGTTGATCATAATGATCACATGTTTAAATCTCATTTTAAGAATACATGTGGGATGTAATATTTTACAGTCAACTGGTCCACACATATCGGTAATGATTGGCTGGCTAGAGTTTGACATTACTGTCGTGCGACGGTGGTGATCAGTTGATCCCCTTAGGTCATACCTAAAGGGTAACACTCTTAATTGAATATTTAATTGATCGTATGACGATACGAGCTAATTAAATTACTTAAAATTGATAGACGATTTTGGAAGTAATATTTACGTGTCTCATTGTAATTTGATTAAATAAGATACGGTCTAAGTAATAGAATTGTTTTATTACTTAGATGAAATTTTTGTTTACGGAAACAATTAAAATGGAATGAATAAATTATTATAAATACAGAATGTTGTAGTTTATAATTCGGAAACACTTTTTGGTACAAGTAATTATGAATTACTAGGTTAATTTTATAAGTGACATATTTTACTAATATGTTGATTTTTAACTGTTAAAAATATATTTTATACAAATAATGTCATGGAACTTGTGACATGTGACAATTGACAAATGACAAAATATAAAATGGACTTCCCATTTTATATAAGTGCCGAAAATAAAATGGAGGGAGTGTAATGTTTAATTTGTGTTAATTATTTAAGTGGAAACAAAATGATTACTACACATTCTAGCCATGCACACCTAGTTGCTTTTGTGAAGAGCATCTTGGTCATGCATTGTCCCTTGCCACGCCATATACCCGGTTTTCCTAGAGGAAGGCCAAGGGTTTTTGCTCTATATTTTTCCTAATATACACTACAACAAAATGTGTGCGTATTCATTCATTCAAAAACATCTAAAACTTATAGAAATTTTAGAGAGAATATTACTCCTTCTTCCCTCTTCTCTTGACCGAAAACAAGAGACCAAAAACAATATTTTGGGTCATTTTTTATTAAGATTAATATTGTTCTCGTATTAATAATATTAATTTTTAAGAGGTTATCTTGGGTATACATCTTTGGGAGAGATTCTAAGCTTGAATTTTTGTTCTTCCATATAAGGAAAGCTCAAGAACAAGTAAGAAGGAGATCTTACTTGTGCCCAAAATGCGAAACTTTCATAGTAAGAATGACGATTTCTTCTCTATATTTATTTATGTTTGCATGCATAAGATCTAGATTTAATTTATGACTAAATTAAATTGTAAGATATATGAATATGTTGAATAATGAGATTAATAATTACTAACAACAATTTGTAAAAATTAATTTTAAATTTCCATTGAATTTCTTTCTTGCGTTTTTAAGACTGTTAGACTTTAGATTAGTTTAGCGTAGCTAGAAAGACTATAGACTGTTATTTTTGTGATTTGGTATGTTCGGGATATGTTTGCGAGTGTTTTTATGCAGGTTTGGGGAGATAATGACGCACTTGGATGAATTACACGAAGAAAAGCACTCGATCGAGTACTTTTTGTACTCGATCGAGAGGAATGCACAAGAAAGGGTTCGATCGAGCAGTTTCAAGTTACTCGATCGAAATGGCAAATATAGGGAGTTCTCGATCGAGTGGATTTTTACTCGATCGAGTGCAATGAAGACCAAACTCCTCGATCGAGTGATTTTAAATCACTCGATCGAGTGAAATTGCAAATCACACGCAGGAAGTAACCATTAAACTTCTTCTTTTCATTATTTTCATTCCTTATTCATTTGTCTTCTCCTTTTGTGCGAAAATCACCCCAAATCCTCTCTAATTCTTGCCCAATACCAAATCCAACACCCACTTTGTTTATCTTACTAATAATTCGACATTTACCCCTTATTTTCCCCTTGATTTTCGTCTTTGTTGCGGTTGAAATTGGGAATTAGGGTTTTGCGGTTTTTCGATCAAATTCCGCCTTTTTGCACTTGTTTTGTCAATTATTTTTGCTTCTTCTTGTGGGTTTCATTATCAAGTAAGTCTCCCTTTTAACTTCTTGTTGTATAATTGCATTATTTTTACCATTTGAGGTAATTAGGGTTTAAGGTTTATGTGAAAGTCGAAAATTTCGACTTAAAATTGGGGTTTTGCGGTTTATCGTTCAATTGCTTATCACTTCCCCTTTCTTACTTGATTAGGATGGATAGTAGTTCAATGCCTTCGTCTAGTTCGACTGTAATTCCGTCCTCTGCTGAGACGGTGGTCCCCGCTGCCACCACCGTCACCACGCCTGCTAGTACCGCTGCTACTACCCCCGTGTTACTTGTTACTACTGCTGGCACTGTTGTTACCACGGCTGGCTCTGTTTCTGTCTCGGCCAGTTCCGCTTCCACCTCTGTTCCATATTTTGTTCTTGATAGCTCTGCTGCTAGCTCGACTTCTGTTTCTGTTGCTTCTACTGTTGCAGCCACAACTAGCACCTCAGGTACGGTGACCACCCCTGCTGCGTGGTCACCAGCTGTCACATCTGTCTACAGGGCCGCTCTAGTACCTCGTCCCGCTACTGGACAGGATTCTTCTTCAGGTACTAGAGGGCGGGGTCGCGGATGAGCTACACCTACTGCTGGCTGTGTCACTATCCGAGTGGATGATTCGCTTGACTCGCACCCCGACTATCCCCAGGTAATCTTCATTAACGCTATTCATCGCACTCGATTATTTGATTTAGCTGGCTTTGATTTTCTGTGTACAAAATTTTTATGCCGTCAGTCACTTGATAGACTTGCTATTTACGAGCCTGTTGACGAGATTTTGAGGGGTACGAGGTTGTCTGGCCTAGTTACTATGAGTGCCTTGACCTTCAAGGAGCTGACCCTCGAGCTTTTCAGCTCCTTTACCTTCTCTTCAGGGGCACACGACACTGACCCCAATTGTGCTTCTGTGTCTTTCCAGTTATTTAACTGGACTTTTTCTTTGACTTTAGAGGAGTTTGGTAATAGGCTAGGACTTTATTTTACGGGTCCTACTTCTGCCCCTAGGAAGGTCATCCGCCAGTTGTGGAGGACCTTGGCACAGACTACCTACGAGGAGCGAAAGCTCGCTCAGGTCCACCTTCCCCCTGCCCGTTATTTCTTGCGTCTGATGGGTAGTACTATTTTTTGCCTTAAAGAACCAAACAATGTGAACAATATTGAGCTTTCTATTCTGGGCGGGTACCTGAACATTGACAGTGAGGGACCCTTCGTCCTTAACATTGCTTACTTGACTGCCCAGTACTTTCACACGGTGGGGGAGAAGACCACGGGCACCATTCGCTGCGGTAGCATAACAACTTTTCTTGCCCGTTCTCCCTTCCCCGTCTTCCCTCGTGACTTACCGTACCTAGACACTTATAGGTACCTCGGCATTCCTGCTATGCTGTGCATGTTTTGGCTTTCATCCGACCACTAGACTTGGAAGATTTCTTGTTCCTTGTCTGAGACCCTTCCTTGCACCTCTCTACCCCGTCTCGTTCCCCTGCCCACTGTTAGGGGCAGGTTACCTCCACCTCTACCCATGTATCCCCTCCCACTTCAACCACCTCATACTATGTCTGCTTCTAGCAAGCGGAGGAGACCCGAGACCGGAGAGGGATTCACACCTTCTACGGGTGGCCAGACTTCCACGGCCATTCCTACCCCGATCCCTACTCCTACTCCTACTCCTGCTCCCGACCACACACAGCCGGTTTACCCGGCTAATTTTGTACCTCCTCCACCTCTTGAGGCGTCCGTGGTCCTCGACCATGGGCGCCGTGACGGTTTGTTGCTTGAGCTTCATAGCAGGCAGGCTCGTATGGAGCAGGACATAGCTCTTGCTTTATTCCCTCTATACGAGTATCACATGCGGCGACGACGTCCAGTTCCTGAGGGTTGGCCACACCCGTCTTTCTACCGGTACCCAGCTGAGGGGTACCCAGAGCCAGCCAGTGACGAGGAGGAGGGCAAAACTGAGCAGGAGGCGCGTACTCGGGCTGAGGAGGTGAGGAGGAGAGGTAGAAGAGAGACCCTGACTACACGGTGACGGTGGAGGACGTTTCGGACGGGGCTGACGAGTAGCTACTGGTCTACTCACTTCCCCAGTTTTCAGGCTGGTTTGGGGAAGTTCGTGTTTTGTATGTACATTCTTGTTTTTTTATATCTTTTGTCTCCTTTTTATTTATTGTTCTTCATACATTTATTGGTTGTATTTTTCCCGTTCCCCCGTATATATCTGCTGGTGTATGCTGGAGGACAACGAGGGCGTTGTCCGTTTTGGTTTGGGGAGGGTAATGCATCCTTTTGAGCCTGCATTTGCATTTGTTTTACATTCACGTTTCTATTTTCTGCTTGCGTTGTTTTAATTTATTTCATAAAAATCATAAAAAATCAAAAAAAAATAGAAAATTTCAAAAATTAATAAAATATTCACGTTTATTTTGCATATAGGTTGAGTCGGAACGGTTGATTTCCGTGATGATATTGCACTGTAACTTGTCTTTTTTACTTGAGCCTTGCACTTTTATTGACAGTTATTAGCTGAGTCTTACGCATAATCTACGAGTTTTTGTTCAAATTTAGCTAACCGTGTAGACTTGACCTGATAAATTGGCAACCTACTTTACAATTTCTAAGATTTAGAGCCATATAACTGGTGACATTCATGACCGGTTCATGTAGGAATTGAGAGTAGTACTCCTTGCATAGCATGTTCATCATTTTTGCACATTTATGATATTCGTTTTCTTGTCAATTCCATACATTCGGGTTTGTGGTCGGTGTCACATGCAGGGAGCTGCTTGCAATTTTCCCTTTGTTACATTTTTCACCCATTTAGCCCCACTTAAGCCAAATTTAGCCTTTTTGGTCCATTAGCTACATCCAAACTAAGTCTCCCTAGTCAAGCTAGTTTAGTGTGTCTTTTGTGGTATGTCGATCCGTCGGGAGTTTGGTCCGTTTGTATTGTTGGAGTTGGTGGAAAAGGAGGAAAGGAGAAAGAATGAAAAAAAAAAGACATGAGAAAAAAAAAGAGACATGAAAGAAGAAAAAAAAAGAAGAAAAAATGATAAAATTGAAGTGAAATCACACTGCAAAAGAAGAAAGAAAAAAAAAACAAACGTTTCCAAAAAATTGATTTGTGTCGTTTGATTAATTAATACCGTAATAAAAAAAGAGAAGTTTGTGATGGTCTCACTCCTCTGTTCTTATTCATATATTTTTGAGGAGATAGTGTATTTGGTTAGTGAGATGTGTGCGAAATGAAGGGCACTTGTGCTTTATTTTTCAGTCAGTTGAGATTCAGATGGTTTTATATGGTCTTGTTTAGGAGCTAGCTTGACGCATTACCTTTACATTCCCATAACTTATTTTGCCTTTTCTTACCTGAACCTCACTATTCCTATACTATTTGTAAGCCCTCGGCTGTGACGGACATTGTTGGTTGGAGTGTGTGCATAGTACTTGAATCGTCTATCATTATTGTTGCATGCATGTTATGTAGGTCGCAGTTTAGGTGAGTGACTGTTTCTCTTTCTCTCTTATACATATTTAATTCACCCTTTGCTTCATGAGAGAAGAGTGACCCCGTGAGAGTCCGATTTTGTTGGTCTTGCATGGTCGATAGGTCAGCTTTATTTATGGACATCTTATAATTCGCTTGTGTATTGACTGCTGTAGCTATGACTATTGATTTCTATTGCATTAAATTGGTTCAAGTAGAAAAGTTATAGCTAGCTCTGAGTTTTGATTTCCGTTCCATTAGTTTGCATTTAGTTTACTCGAGGACGAGTAAAGGTTCGGTTTGGGGAGATTTGATACGTGCATTTTATATAGCCTTTTTAGTCTTATTTTGCACGTATTTATATGCACTTTTGTACTGTTTCGTATTACAATATGCCCCGAATTGGCTACTTTGGTTTTTTTTGTCTGAATAGCAGAAATGAACCTGAAAGTGGTGAAACCGTACTCTTAACGTCCTATTTTGCATGCTTTTTGAGGAGACGGGAATGTTAAAGCGAGAATATGCCTTGAAGTGCGTGGAAGGGTGGTCAACGAAGCAGTCAATGACAAGTTAGAAGCTGACTTGGAGGAAGAACACTCGATCGATGGGTCTTTTAATTCGACCGAGTGGTTTTGTGAGCAGAAGAGTTCGATCGAGTGGTTTGCTGTGCTCGATCGAAATGTTGTTTAGTGGGTTTCCTCGATCGAGTGGAAATATTGCTCGATCGAGAGGATTAGCTCTTGAAGTCCTCGATCAAGTGATTTTATATCACTCGATCGAGAGGTTTTGGATTTTAGATGAGCATAATTAACCCGTGTTATGTTATTTCGTGATGGACTTAGTTTTCCTATTTAAGCATTCAATAATTAGGTTATTAGGTACGCGGTTTTCTACGCTACTTACGCTTGACTCATCTAAGATATCTCTTAATCTTTCTCTTATACTTTCTACTGTAAACCTTTCTCTTTGATTTCTTGCTTGGATTTGGATTGATCTCTACGCCAGAATTGCTTGAGATTGTAATCACTTTTCTTCTCTTAATCTTAATCTATTTATTTGTTGCTTAAATCATTGTTCCTTTCCCTTAATTATTCTACCCTAATCTTAGATTATGTTTAATTGTTGTTATTTTATCATGCCTTTAATTAGTTTATTCATCATTATTATTATTGACATCATTAGTAATATGAGTTGCTAAATCCTTCCATGTTGGGATTAGGGGATCCATGGTAGGATTGTGACGATGTAGCGAATAGACTAGATGATTTACTTGTGAGAATCTGTACCCATGGCAATTTAATTATAATACCGACTTAGTTGAGTGCACGCTTCTAAGTTACTTTTAATCTGGTTAAATTTACACCTGGATCGGAAGATTGGATTAAATAGACCTGCTATCTACAGTAGGCTACCCTGACGAGGACGGAAGTTAAGTTAGTTGAAATCTAGGATATAAAGTGGACCGGAAGGACCTTTCCTGTATCCGTCTGACAGTAGATTATCTAGGCTATTTGCAGCTGAGTCGATAGACTACCATGGTGAACCGAAATCCTTACATGGTCTCTCTCATTTGATCATCTTTATTATAATTTTTATCTTTTATTGCTCTCTCTTAATCGCTCTTTCCTTTAAGCTTTTATTAGTTTAGATAACCAAATTCAAAACCCTCCATTTTGTGACCTAAATAGACGGACCTTAACAGATATCTTGCCTCCCTCTAGAGATCGACCCTGCTTATCACTAGCTATTTTTTTTAGTTTTAAATAGTTTTATTTTTGGTACGAAACGACAGTATCACCACTCACTCAAAGCCAGAGCCAAAATCAAAACAAAACCAGATTGAAACCCTTCTCGAAAGGCCGAAATCCCAAAAAACACAAACAATCGTCAAACAAAAATGTTAGTCTAACCCAAACAAAAAACGAAATAGCGAAATTCAACTTCGCTTTTTTCACAAATTTCAAACGACAGCATTAAAAACCGTCATTTTTTAAACGAAAATGAAATAGCGAAATTCAAATTCGCTATTTTAACAAATTTCCAACGACGGAATTAAAAACATGCATTTTCCAAGAAAATGAAATAGCGAAATTCAAATTCGCTATTTTCACAAATTTCAAGCGACAGAATTAAGAACCGTCATTTTACAAGAAAATCAAATAGCGAAACTTAAGTTCTCTATTTTCACAAATTTCGAACGACGGAATTAAAAACCGTCATTTTCCAAAAAAACGAAATAGCGAAATTCTAATTCGTTATTTTCCCACAATTTTAAATGACGGAAATAAAAACCGTCACTTTTCAAGAAAATGAAATAGCGGAATTCAAAATTCATTATTTTCTCACAATTCCAAACGACTGAATGAAACCGTCCCTTTTCAAACAAAAAAATGAAATGGCGAAATTCAAAGTCGTTATTTTTCCCATAATTTCAAATGACGAAATTAAAAACCGTCATTTTTCAAGAAAATTAAATAGCGAAATTGAAATTCTTTATCTTCACAAAGACTAAAACGACGGACCAGTGAGTCCAAAACACCAAATACCAAAACCTCAACCAACACTGCTTCACCCCTAAGTCCTTGTAGAGACTGTTACACGGAGACCTATCTATAATCCTGGGGATTTCCCTCAAGATCATAACCAACATCGCTTCACCCTTAATGGAATACCCGGCATTTGTCAGATCCGTACTTAGACCTAGGGACGCGTGAGGGAACCCACACGTACTCAGATAAGACCAACTAAGACCTAATCTAGACCTAGTGGACTTCTAATGGACCGAGTAATACCTCAAGTGGTCGAAGTGAGTCGGCACTCGGTCGAGTGAGGGTACAATCGACCGAGTGAGAGCCACTCGGTCGAGTGAACCGGTCACTCGGTCGAGTGTGGTGTGCTGTATCCGAGAGAGAATATTTCGGGATTTCCATTCTACCCAACCCTATCCCATTCATTCTCCTCCTTCTTCCTTCTTACACTAAAACCCTCTATGTAATACTACGGTTTTATAAGTCTCTGGGTACTCTATCGAGTGGGCCTTACTCTGTCGAGTAAGGGTGTGTTGCGTTTTAAATAAGTTTCTGACCTGTTGGGTACTCGATCGAGTAACCTTGATACTCGATCGAGTAGGAGGCACTCGATCGAGTATGTCAGCTACTCGATCGAGTAGCCGGTTTACGGGGGGATGATTTGTCGGGTTTTGTTAATAATGCGATTTAATATATAAACACTTTCGTCACTTTCTTAATACACTTTTACAGACCTAATTACTTTGAAAAGAGAAAACAATCTACGTTCTTCGCATCAATCGCATTATTGGCAAATCCCGGAGCTTGGAAGGTCGGATTTCACCTTTCTTTATACCTTTGTGATCCGTGCGTCGAGGGTAAGATCTACGTACTGTTTTTATGGTAATTCGTTAAAGTTAGTTAAACCCTAATTTGGGGATTTGGGGGTTTTGTTGTGTTTCTTGATTGGTAGTAATGGTATGATTGTATGTTAGGAGGAGGATTCGTAGAAGAGGCCTTTTGATAACAGTTGTTGAGACCGTCTAACTGTGTTGCTTTCCAGGTAGGGTTTCCCTACTCAGTATTAGTCCCATAATGCGGTGTTGGTGTTTTGTGATTGTTGAATATTATCATACTCGTATTGTGACGGTTGTTGGATTTGGTTGTTGATAGTAGTTGTGATTGATTGTATCTGTCTGTGTTCTTCGGGGCGCGTCCCTGGCTGAGTGGAGTCACTTGCGGGAGTGGCTTCACGCCCATTATTCGCCTTCTGTGGAACCCGCCACAGAAGGGATGTGCACATTAAGGAATTTGGGTTTATCGCTCGACGAAGATGAGCGGGGATTAGGTGGGAATGGCTGCGGTCCCCCACTGGCGGCGTGGAGTGACCTGTTGCGATGGGCACTCTGGCAGGGCTACACACATTAGTGTGTAGTCAGTATAGTGGAGTTGGGAACGGAGTTCGGAGTATATCTGTGATACTTGAGCTGTGTTGATTGTGTTGTTGGATTATATAAATTGTGTGATTAGTACTGACCCCGTTTTATTGTTTTAAAAACTGTGGTGATCTATTCGGGGATGATGAGCAGTTGTTGAGCAGGTATAAATCGAGTTACATGGGATAGCTGGGATGTGCCACTTTCAGATGATAGAGTCTTCCGCTGTAGCCTGAGTAGTTTATTAGACATTTCAGTTAGTTGAGTAGACAGTTGGTTTTGAGAACTTGTAACCGTATTTTGTTGTTTGGTTTTGGATTGTATCTTATTCACTAAAGTTATACTATTTAATTGTTGTTTCGTTATTATCTTATGATTAGCATTGCCTCGGGGAACCGAGATGGTAACATCTTTATACCTAGGTGGTCCTGGTAAGGCACTTGGAGTATGGGGGTGTTACAAAATGGTATCAGAGCTGCACTGTCAAATCTCCCATGGCATCCCCTCTCTGCATCATATGTATCCCAAACCTCCCAACCTCATCTCTTAACCTCAACAAAGATAAAGCTGTACACAAAGAATGTACACTCTTCCTACTCAAAGCATCTGCAACAATATTGGCTTTACCTTCATGGTAGATAATATCCATGTCATAATCGCCAATCAGCTCCATCCACCTCCTCTGTCTCATGTTCAACTCCTTTTGAGTGAAGATGTACTTGAGACTCTTGTGATCAGAAAATACCTTAAAGGTCGCCCCATAAAGGTAATGTCTCCAAATCTTGAGAGAAAACACCACTGCACCCAACTCTAGATCATGTGTAGGATAGTTCTCCTCATAAGGCTTCAATTGCCTAGAGGCATAGGCAATCACTTTACCATTCTGCATCAACACACATCCCAACCCGTTCTTTGAGGCATCTGTATAAACATCAAAGTTCTCGATCCCTTCAGGCAATGCTAAGATAGGAGTTGTGGTCAAACGCTCCTTTAATGTTTGGAACGCCGTCTCACAACTCTCATCCCAACGAAACCTATTCTCGATCCCTTCAGGCAATGCTGTCATAGGTCTAGCAATCGTGGAGAAATCTTTTACGAACCGTCTATAGTATCCAGCTAAACCCAAGAAACTCCAGGTCTCAGCAACATTCTTTGGTGCTTCCCACTTTGTCACTGCCTCAATCTTTGCCGGATCCATAACTACCCCATCCTTAGCGATCACATGCCCCAGAAAAGCAACTCTCTCTAACCAGAAGTCACACTTGGACAACTTAGCATATAACTCATGCTCCCTCAAGGTCTGCAACACAATCCTCAGATGCTCCTCCTTAGTCTTGGAGTAGACTAAGATGTCATCGATAAACACCACCGCAAACTTGTCCAAAAAACTGTCTGAAGATTATGTTCATCAAATCCATAAACACAGCCGGTGCATTAGATAACCCAAACGGCATCACCACATACTCATAATGGCCATACCTCGACGTGAAAGTTGTGTTTGGTATGTCCACCTCTCTAATCTTCACCTGATGGTACCCCGACCCCAAACAATCTTGGAAAAGACTGATGCACAACCGCAAGCTCCCATCTTTCTTCTTCACAAAAAGAACTGGTGCTCCCCACGGCGATACACTAGGTCTAATGTATCCCTTCTCTATCAGATCATCTAACTGTTTTCTGAGTTTCTCCATCTTCTTAGGACCCATCCGGTACGGTGCCTTAGAGATTGGCCCCGTCCCCGGTTTCAACTCAACCGTGAAATCTATCTCCCTCTTCGGTGGCAACCCCGGAATCTCCTCTGGAAAAACATGTGCGAACTCACCAATCACTAGTATCTGATCAACTATCGGACTCTTTATCCGGTCATCTCTCACATGGCACAAGATCAAAGGGCATCCCTTCCTCAGATAGGACTTCAAAGTCACAGCTGCAATCAACTTAACTTTGGGTTTTACCACAAACCCACGATAAGACACACTAACGCCCTTAGGACCTCTCAAAGACACTTTCTTTTGATGACAATCTATCTTAGCTTTGTACTTTCCCAACCAATCCATCCCGACTATCATCTCAAAACCATCAAAAGGAAACTCTAGCAAGTCTACACGTAGATCCACTTGCCCAACTATCATAGATACATCCCTATACAACCTCCAACATGATACAGACTCACCCGAAGGTATAAAAACTTTCTCACTTACAGACTCATATACCCTCAAACCCAACCTTTTAACATGACTCGAAGATACAAATGACTGAGATGCCCCCGAATCAAACAAAATAAAGGTATGAGTACCGTTAACAAGAAAAGTACCAGTGATAACATATGCATCGTTCTCAGCTGCTTTCTTGTCCATTATGAACAGCTTTCCACTGGTCTTCTGTCCACCTCCCTGGACAGTACTGGCTGATGTGGTCGGTTTACCACCCGGCCCCTGATTGTTGTTGTTGTTCGTAGCTGGTTTCTGATAGGAATTACCGCCGTTGCGGTTACCTCCACCCTGATAGCTCTGACTTCCCCGGTTAGACCATGACCCAGATGGTCTATTGCTCGTAAAACTCTATGCCGGCCCCTGAGAATAGCTCCCCTGAGCCGATCTCTAAAAAGCTCCAGGCATACTCGTGCACTCATGTCTCTTGTGGCCTACACCGCCACAGCCATAGCAGGTCCTCCCCCAACTACCACTACCACTCATACGGCCATGCCCAAAGGAAGCCCCAGCACTGAACCCTGACCCAGAAGAAAACGCTCTAGCCTGATTGTGGTTGCCTTTATTGTGACTAGATTGGCCACCACCTTCACTCTCAGCCTTTCTTTTCTCAACTACTCTTTCCTGAGCCATCTCCACCAACCTCTCATAAGCTTCCTTAACATCAGTAAGGACTCCCACGGGTAACTTATCCATGATCTTGGGAGTTAACCCCCTCTCAAACCTCAGTGCTAGGTTCTCCTCACTCAAACCCATGTCCTCTGCATACCTAGACTTCTCATTAAACTGCTTGTAGTACTCAGCAACTGACATATCAGATGTCATCCTAAACCCATCAAACTCCTCCCTCAGCTTACTCCTCACATGCTCAGGTACGAACTCTTTCCTCATAGCCCTCCGGAACTCCTCCCAAGGTATAGCAGGTAAGCCCTGCTTCGTATACATCTCCCTAGCACTCACTTTCACCTTGTCCACTCACTTTCACCTTGTAACACCCCCATACTCCAAGTGCCTTACCAGGACCACTTAAGGCATGAAAGTGCTACCATCTAGGTTACCCGAGGCAATGATAATCAAATGACAATGAAGAAACATAATTTAAATAACAATATAGTTTAAAGTGATTACATGATCAAAACCAAAATCGTAAAATCGAATTACAAGATTCTCAGACGGTCTACTGCTAAAACTATCAAAGCTATAAAACATCGTCTGACACATGGGAAGACTTCTACCTGCCACGTGATGACTCATCCCAGCTATCCCATACGCGTCATATCATACCTGCTCAATAACTGCTCACCACCCCCGAATAGATCACCACAGTTTTTAAAACATTTAAACGGGATCAGTACTAATCACACAATTTATATAATCCAACAACACGGCAAACAACACAGCTCAATCGTCACAGATATACTCCGAAATCCATCACCAACTCTACAATACTCACTACACACTAAAGTGTGTAGCCCTGCCAGAGGGCCCATCCCAACCGGTCACTCTACGCCGCAAGTGGGGGACCGCAGCCGTTCCCACTTAATCCCCGCTCATCTCCGTCGAGCGATAAACCCAAATCCATTAATGTGCACATCCCTTCTGTGGCGGGTTCCACAGAAGGCAAATAATGGGCGTGAAGCCACTCCCGCAAGTGACTCCACTCAGCTAGGAATGCGTTCCGAAGAACACAGACAGATACAAACAATCAAAAATACTAAACAATAATCAAAACCAACAACTGTCACAATACTCGTATGATAACAATCCACAATCACAAATCACCACCAACACATTATGGGACTAATACTGAGTAGGGAAACCCTACCTGGAATGCAATCACTATTCAGACGATCTAGCAGCTGTCTCAAAATCTTTCTTCTATGAACCCTCCTCCTATACACATAATCATACAATCACAATCTAACATCAACAAAACATAGAAAACCCCAAATCCCAAAATTAGGGTTTAACCAACTTTAACAAAATAGTATAAAAATTATATGTAAAGCTTACCCTCGACACAAGGATCGCAACGGTGTAAAGAACGATTAAATCCGACACCTCTAGCTCCGGGATTTGCTAATGATGCGATGACAGACAAACTACGTAACTCCTTTTCTCCTCACTTAGGTTTTAGAATAGATAAAAGAAACTAAGAAAAGTGACGGACAACCTTTTATACTTATCTCGCATCATTAACAAAACCCGACAAAACATTACCCGTAACCCGAGCCACTCGATCGAGTAACTGACGTACTCGATCGAGTGCCGCCTACTCGATCGAGTACCAAGGCTACTCGATCGAGTACCAAGGCTACTCGATCGAGTACCCTACAGGTCAGAAACTATTTTAAAATGCAAAACACCCTTACTCGACAGAGTAAGGCCCACTCGATAGAGTACCCAGAGGCTCATAAAACCGTAGTATTGCAGTCTTCCCTCCTTAAAAAGAACTTCGTCCTCGAAGTTCAACACATACATAAAAACGAATATCCTAACTCGACCAAGACACAACAACATAGCTAAGAACTCAATCGAAAACCCAACCTATAAAACATGAACTCTTAACACCCACTCCACCAACTATGTTTACTTCCACAACATGACTCACGATATCGTATCTACCACATATATATCTCTCATGACACCAACTCCACACATAACCAACTACCGTCCACAAATGCTGCTAGCTCCGTAACATATCATCCACTAGAAAATCCAATATCAAGATAATCATAAACATCAAACGGAATGTTACATTCTACCACCATTAAAAGGAACTTCATCCTCAAAGTTTACTCACACTCATAACATCACCATCCAACTCTCAACACTATCGAACTCATAAACACCATCATCCAACTCTCAACACTATCGAAATATTCTCCCATTCCTAAACATCGAACAACTTCAAGCACGACCATGACCTTTTTAACAAAAACAACTATAACACAAATCCATCCTATATTCTCCATTAAGAATCAAACTTCCAAATCTGCTGCCACTCCTACAACCATCAAACTCTCCTTGCCGCATCCTACTTCTCTTAAGATAAATGTTACGTCCTCGTAACTTACTAATACCCGATCCTTAGCTATATCCTCTCATTATCTTCATCACCACCACATGTCAAAGATAACCGCCTATACCCTCACACTTATAACCATTCCTATTTCCAAGGCTCTCTTACTTAAACAGTTCTCATACCTCAACTCATTATGCATGCCATCTAACCAATACCACAAAATCTTGATCATAAGAGACACTCTAACTCTTCCACATTATCGCAACACGATATACCTCTCTATATAAACTATATAAAACTCCTATCCCCAAAAGCATAACTCGCGATCCACATCTGTTACGTACACTCACACTAGATCCTCAAGTTCCTTTCTTTCGTTACCGCAAAACTCATACATAACTTAACATGTCACTAATTCCAAACACCCTACACTCACTTTCCCAAAAAATCTGATTATGAACCCTCTGCAGCGTCCATATCAGTACAACACATGTTCCACAAATCACTTGCCATGACTATGTGCACCAATGCCTCATCCACAACATGATCACATGTACTGTAACAACTTCTCACAACTGTGTCCCATCAACAGAATATCACTATACCACGACAACGACGAAAACAGACACAACTCTCTTTCATATCATACTTTACCCTCTTTCCCAAACTTAAACTGGTAAGAACCATCAATAAACAAAACTGTTAGAAATCTATATCTCATTACATTACATATTCATATATGTGATGATATAATTTAGTCATAAAATTAAACATTGATCTTATGCATGCAAACAATACAGAAATTAGGAAGAAATCATCAACCCTTGCATTGATATTTCAGATTAATGGGCACAAGTAAGATCTCCTTCTTACTTGTTCTTGAGCTCTCCTAAAATGGATGAACAAAGGATTCAAGTATAGAATCCCTCCCAATGAATAATACCCAAGATATACTCATAACAAAATTAATATTATTATTACTAGAACAACATTAATTTTGAATAAAATTGACCCAAAATCTTTATTTTTGTTCTCTTATTTTCGGTTAAGAGGAGGAAGAAAGGAGCGAGATTTCATCTCACTAAAAACTCTTATTTTTAGATGTTGAATGAATGAATGATTCAATTAATCTTATGGTAGTGTATAAGGTAAAAATAAAGAGAAAAACCTATAGCTTTTCTCTTCATAAAACCGGGTAGGAGGGGGAGGGAAGGCCAATGCATGCACAAGGTTGTCTTCACAAGATCAAGTAGGTATGCATGACTAGTATTAGGCTAATATGATTATGTTTACCACTAACATAATTAACATAATATATACCTAATACTCCCCATTATTTCGGTCCATTTAGTGTAAAATGGAAAATCCATTTTACACATTATTTTGTCAATTTGTCACATGTAACATATCATGTAAAAATGTTATGTATTTTTAACATATTAAAAATCAACGCATTAATAAAATACGTCATATACAAAATTTACTTAGTAATTCAGAATTACTTGTACCAAAATGTTTTACCAATTATAAATCACAACATCTTGTATTTATAATAAATCATTCATTCAAATGCAATTAATTCCTTAAACAATAATTTCATCTAAGTAATAAAACAATTCGACCACTTAGACCGTATCTTATTTAATCAAATTATAATGAGATACGTAAATATTACTTCCAAAATCGTCCGTCAATTTTAAGTAATTTAATTAACCCGTATCGTCATACGATCAATTAAATGATAAATTAAGAGTGTTATCCTTTAGGTATGACCTAAGGGGATCAACTGATCACCACCGTCGCACGATAGTAATGTCAAACTCTAGTCAGCCAATCATTACCGATATGTGTGGACCAGTTGACAGTAAAAATACTTCCCAAATGTATTCTTTAAAATGAGACTTAAACATGTGATCATTATGATCGACAGTTGTGATCGCATTATTGTCGGAGGACACATATTCCAACAATCTCCCACTTGTCCTCGACAAGTGTGCGTCACCAATTCTCTTGTCCTATTACTATCTCCCACTCAATGCAAGGTGTCTTTCAGGTCGTACTTGCAAGTGATCATATCGAGAGAGGTTTCCTCGATCTGGAGAATAACTGATTGACCGGATTTATCTACCATAGATATCTTCCGAGCGTGGCCACGCATTTCCAGTTCATTACTCCTCGAGTGGCCCTGAGATATTGTTATAACCCTGACTATGGGTGGACAATTCCTATCGCACACATTCCCTTCGACTAGCCACAGCCATCATAACCCAAAATATGCCCATTTGACCCCATTTACGAAGGTCGTAGTAACACAAATCAAAGTTAATCAAATCGTGCCATCTTAGGCGAATAGTCTTTAGTCAAAAGAATCGACTCATTAGAATACTATAGTAGCTCTCGCCATGACCAGGCTATATAAATTTGCCAGAACTCTATAAGCGGTCATAAGGCCCGACAAAATGTTCCTAACAGTCTGCCTATGTGATCGACTAGTTATTCTGATATGACTCTATGACACTTGAACTTGCCATCAATCGCATCACACTCTAGTCACTTCGAGACGTCACCACATACAAATGACAATGGGCAAATACTATGTTAATCCGTGTTCACTTTAATGGGGTTCAACTTGTCACTACAACCCGTTTGGATATAACAATGTAAAAAGAAAAGATAAAAGACAAATTCGATTATGAACATGAACAAAAACAACACTTTTATTTCATTTCAAAATCTAACATAAACTTGGTACACGTTTAAGTCCCATGGACGCAACATGTCCATCATGCTTGGCCTGCGATAAAGGCTTGGTGAGCGGATCGGCTATGTTGTCATCCGTCCCAACCTTACAAATCGCAATTTCCTTTCTTTCAATGAAATCTCTTATTACATGATATTTTCTAAGTACATGTCAAGATCTATTACTAGACATTGGCTCTTTAGCTTGGAAGATCGTCCCACTATTATCACAATAGAGAGTGATGGGATCATTGGCGGTAGGTACTACTTTTAGACCTTCCGTGAATTGCCTGATCCACACAGCTTCCTAAGCAGCTTCTGATGCTGCAATGTACTCAGCCTCCGTTGTTGAATCCGCGGTCACAACTTCCTTGAAGCTTCTCCAGCTAACGGCACCACCATTGAGCATGAAAACGAAACCATCTTGTGATTTCATGTCATCTCCATCTATTTGAAAACTTGAGTTCGTGTAACCATTAACACGGACTTCAGTGTCTCCTCCAAACACTAAGATAGAATCCTTAGTCCTTCTCAAGTACATAAGGATGTTCTTGACGGCAATCCAGTGACTCTCACCTGGATTTCCTTGATATCTACTCGTCATGCTCAAGGTATACGAGACATCAGGACGTGTGCATATCATGGCGTACATGATTGATCCAACAGCGGAAGCATAAGGGATCATCTTCTAGCGTTCAACATCATGGGGTTCGGAGGGACATTGAGTCTTGCTCAATATAGTCCTAGTTACCATAGGTACCAAACCCCATTTTGATTTGTCCATGCTGAACCGTCGAAGAATCTTATCAACATAAGACTCTTGACTTAGTGCCAATATCCTCTCTGATCTATCTCTATGGATCCGAATACCTAATATGCGTTGTGCCTCTCCTAAATCCTTCATTTGGAAGTGGTTACCTAACCACTTCTTAACAGAAGATAACATCGGAATATCATTTCCAATGAGTAGTATGTCATCGACATACAAGATTAGGAACACAACATTGCTCCCACTGAATTTCATGTATAAACATGGTTCCTCAACACTTCGTGTGAAACCATTCTATTTTATATCATGACTGAATCGATGATTCCAACTTCTAGATGCTTGCTTAAGACCATAAATGGATCTCTTAAGTTTGCACACTTTGTTAGGATTCTTAGAATCAACAAAACCTTCGGGTTGTATCATGTACACCTCCTCTTCTAAATGCCCATTTAGAAAAGCGGTCATGACATCCATTTGCCATATTTCATAATCATGAAATACGGCAATCGCTAACAAAATCCGTATGGATCTTAGCATGGCTACGGGGGTGAAGGTCTCATCATAATGGAGACCTTGGACTTGGGTAAATCCTTTTGCCACTAGCCTAGCTTTGTAGACATCATCATGTCCTTCTATGCCATTCTTGACTTTGAAAATCCATTTGCATTGAAGAGGTCTTGCCCCTTTAGGCAAATCTACCAAGTCCCAAACTTAGTTTTCATGCATAGAATCCATTTCGGACTTCATGGCTTCAAGCCATAAGGAGGAATTAGGACTAGAGATTGTGGCCTTGTAGTTAGCGGGCTCGTCACTTTCTAAAAGCAACACATCGAGTGTTCCATCTTCTTCGATAAGTCCCACATATCGATCGGGATGGCGAATAACTCATCCCGTTCTTCTTAGTGGAGGAGGGACAACCGCGTTAGACGACGAAGGAACATCTTCTTGCGTCTCCACCTCGGTTTATGGCTCTTGAACTTCATCAAGTTCAAAATTTCTCCCACTCTGTCTCTTAGAAATAAAGTCTCTTTCTAAGAAGACAGCCTCGCAAGACACAAACACTTTGTTATCTTGAGGTTTGTAGAAGTAGTATCCTCGAGAATTCGAGGGGTAACCTACAAAGGTGCATTTTTCGGATATTGGGGCAAGCTTGTTGTCGGTCTTAGCCTTGACGTAAGCATCACATCCCCAAATTTTCATGGAGGATAGATTAGGAACTCTTCCTTTCCACATTTCAAATGGAGTCTTTTCGGTGGCCTTTGTGGGACTATTATTCAAAGATATAATTGTCGTTTTGATTGCAAATCCCCAAAACGAGTTTGGTAACTCGGTTTGACTCATCATGGATCGAACCATATCAAGTGTGAATCGAATTCAAGGCTAAGATATTCTCCACCACGATCGGAACGTAGTGCTTTTATCTTTTTGTCCAATTGGTTCTCTACTTTGTTTTGAAATTTCTGGAATTTCTCAAACGCTTCACTTTTATGCTTCATTAAATAGATATACCCATATCTACTCAAGGCATTGGTCAAGGTTATGAAGTAGTCATAATTTCCACGAGTGGTGATACTCATTGGTCCACACACATCGGTATGTATGAGTCCCAATAGTTCACTTGCTCGTGTCCCTTTACAACTAAAAGGATTTCGAGTCATTTTGCCAAGAAGGCAATATTCACATGTTCCATATGATTGAAAAACAAATGGTGTAATCACATTAGTCGAAATTAATCTTTTCATTCGATTCTCGTTTATGTGACCTAATCGACAATGCCAAATGAACGCTTCATTTGGGTCACTTGATTTGAGTTTCTTTGATTGAATGTTATAGATTGTTGGGAAATGTGTCCTCAACAATAGTGCGATCATATGATTTAAATATCATTATTAAAATCTCATTTTAAAGAATACCATTGGGAAGTATTTATACTGTCAACTAGTCAACATATATCGGTAATGATTGGCTGACTAGAGTTTGACATTACTGTCGTGTGACGGTGGTGATCAGTTGACCTCCTAGGTCATACCTATAGGGCAACACTCTTAATTGATTATTTAATTAATCGTATAACGTTACAAGTTAATTAAATTACTTGAAAAATTGACGGACGATTTTGGAAGTAAAATTTACGTATCATATTGAAATGTGATTAAATGAGATACGGTCTGAGTAATCGAATTGTATCATTACTCGGATGAAATTATTGTTTAAAGAAACAATTGAAATTGAATGAATTATTATAAATACAAACTGTTGTGATTTATAAATTGGTAAAATATTTTGGTACAAGTAATTATGAATTACTAAGTCGATTTTTGTATGTGACGTATTTTTATTAATACGTTGATTTTTTATATGTTAAAAATATATAACAAATTTATGTAACATATGACATGTGACATATTGACAATTGACAAAATAATATGGATTCCATATTATCCTCAATGTGCCGAAAATGGAGGTGGTTTAAGCAAATATTGTGTTTGTTTAAATTAATGGTAAACATAATGATTGTTAGCTTTTGTAGCCTTGCAACCCTAGTGTGTATTGTAAAGAACAACACTTGCATGCATTGGCTCCCAAAAAGGACCACCCTCCACCCGGTTTTTGATGAGAAAACCATTATGGTTTTTCATCTTAATTTTACCTAATATACAATAATGTAATTGTATTATTCATTCACTCCTTCACTCATCCAAAAATAAGATCTCTAGAGAGATAAAAATCTCTCTTATTTTTTCATCCATAAAAACCGAAATTATTAAGTGTTCATAATAATTTTTGGGTCAATTTTTCTACAAGATTAACATTATACTAGTTCATATAATATTGATCTTATTAAGAGTTAGCTTTGGGTATAATTCCTAAGGAGAGATCCTACACTTGGATCTTGTTTCTTCCATTAAAGGAAAGCTCAAGAACAAAAGAAAAGGAGATTTCTTTTGTGCCCATAAAACCGAAATACCCATTGTAAGAACATGATTTCTTCTCTATTATGTTTATTTGTTTGCATGCATAAAATCCATTATTAATTTTATGACAAATTATTTTTAACATATATGAGTATGTTAGTATGTATATAGATCTACATTTCCTTCAATCGGTATCATGAGCCACGGTTTTTGCATGCAAATCGGTTAAAAGTTTTTCCGAGTTATAAAGAATAACATATAAAACTTGTATATTTTGTGTTATTATGATATATCACGAAATTCATCCATGCATGTTAATATTTCTGATCCTAAAATCTTTTAGGATATTTTCGGTTAATTTACGGATTTTTATTGTTCATATTATACAATAATGGCATTTAAATATGATTCTATGAGTAAAAAGGTCATTTTCGGTCTAAAATTTGCTGTACTTTGAATTTTCCAGTGATTTTTGGATATGTTGTCACATATATTATTTTGAGATAACATGTAAATTTTCATAATTTTTGGACTTGTTATGCTCTAAAAATGGATTTTTCATTATTAAATTCGGATTTAGGTGAAAAATAGGTTAATATGAGATAAATTTTGAATCTGGTCATAGAAATTTAATATGTTGTCACATGCAATTTTACAAGATGTGTTTAAAATAATTGGCTATAAAGAAGTCTTTTTGCATTATTTATGGATTTTTGAAGAAAAATAGCATGAATAGTGACATTATTAGTGAAAAATTAATAAAACATAATCTATGACTTAGGAAAAACGTCTAATGTTGCATTTTATTATCAATTTTAGATCTAGAATTGAAAAGTTTATGAATATAATTTTTCACATGTTTTTATGATTATTTAGTTAAAACTGATAAATCGCAACATTGTTTTTCCGGAAAATTTTCGAAATTTTTAACCTAAGATTTTGAATATTATGAGTGTCATGGTATTTTTCCAGAATGTTCATGAGTTTAAATTTCAAATTTTGAATTTATTTGAAATTTTGTGATTTATTTGAAGTTTAAATAGCTTATTTTTGTAATTTTTGGTCCATTAATGAACAATTTTAGAAATATGAGTTAATTATTGTCAAATAATTAGTGATGGCTAAATTTTGAGTCCTAAGAGGTTAGGGTAATTAACTTATGCATAAATATGAATTTATGTAATTTTGGTGATTGTAAAATGTTGAAATCACGCAAATCCGTAAAAACCGAGTAATATACGATATTGGCTAATTAAAGGCAATTAAGCATAAAATTGAGCATGTTCATACATATTACAATGCTTCATTTTCTTTATGATTGTCATAATTTTAATTTATGTAATTTTTGAATTATGTAATTTTACTTAGTATGGCCTTAGATTTTAATTGGTATTTCCCGAAATGTATGGGAATATCGATTCGGTTGTAATTTTTATTGTGATCTCGTATCACCGTTTTGTAATTTAATAGATTTATTTCATTTTAGTTACATATGTATAATAGGAAATTATGTAATTTATTATGTAATTTTATTCATTCCGGAGTTCCTAAAGACGGATTTCTTCAAGAATGGCAATTCATAAAGACGGTGTTACCTTGAGATGCGTGTCACAACCAAAGTTCAAGGGACCAATGGAGTTGGTTTCCGAATATGTAATAGTTAAATAGTTTTTCTATTTTAGGAAAGGCCATACTAGGATTTATTTTATGCTTGCATTTTATTTTATGTCACATGCATCGCTAAATCGCCATAACTAAAACATGCATTGTCATTTCATCGAGTTTATCGACCGTGTCAATTAAAATTATCGTAGTTCACCGCTTTAGTTCACTTAAAACGTGATAGATAATAAATTGACATGACCTCTCGCTAAAACAATCAATTGAGACATAGCCTTACCAAATAGTAAAAACCATGAAAACCTATTTCGCGAGGGAGTGCGCTCAGCCCCACCAGGGTACAAACCTTGTTACGTAGGGGAAGTGGGTGATGAATGTCTATCCACCGAATTCATGTTGATAAGGGATGTATCGGACACACCGTGCCCAAGTTAATGTGGGTTTGGATCATGGACACATTTATTCGAAATTGGGATTGAACTCAACAAAAGTTTTTGATAAGGGATGTATCGGCCCCACCGTGCCCTTGTCGGATGTGTTTTGGGCTAAAGATAATTGTTAATGTAATATTATCGACCAAGAGTTCTAAAAGTAGAATCGATTAAACGTTAATCCACCGAGTTATATTGATAAAGGATGTATCGGCCCCACCGTGCCTAAGTCGATATGAATTTGGGTCTTGGAATCATTTATTATAGTTGGGTAGAGGTCACTATATAAATGTTCATATCTTGTTAATTTGCAAGAATGATTTAAAAAGACAAATGTTAATATTTCCTTTTTCCTCCATATTTGTAGTTCTTTACAATGAATCCATCAAATGCTACCGCACCAATAACTATTGAATCTTACCACAATGTTCTTGACGACATTTGCTCCAACAATGATTTCGACACCGCTAGAGAATTTCATTTCGGGATAGGTTCGGATGGAAACCTTAATTTCATCACTTCTTCTAAACCACCTACTACTACTAGACCTCGTGTGAGTCCGTCTCAGAAAGACTACCTCATAAAATCTATAGGGTCTTTGTCTCTGGAAGATAAAGATGCCAAAGCTAGTGGGAGCTCTAGCAATCAAGTTCTTGCTTCAACGGGCAAGAGGTTCAAGAAGAAGGGAAAGAAAATCAATAACTTCAAGCAAGTTAATGATGAGTGCCATTATTGCTATGGCATGGGACATTGGCTTAGGAATTGTCCCGTATATTTGCGAAATATAAGGGAAGGAATCATCACTCCGAAAGGTAAAATTCCTAAAGAAATTTATGTTATTGATATAAATTATACTTCCACTACGACATGGGTACTAGATACCGGTTGTGGTTCTCACCTTTGTAATCATTTACAGGGTTTAAGAGATGTGGAGAGGCTTAGCAAGGGAGATGTGGATCTACGCCTTGGGAATGGAGCTCGGGTAGCGGCCAAATCCAAAGGAACTTATGTTCTAGCTTTGCCAAATGGATTTGAGTTGTATTTACATAATTGTTTTTATGTGCCTACGCTCTCTAAAAACATTATTTCAATCGCCATGCTAGACGTGGACGGTTTTTGTTTTGTCATTAAGAACAATCGTTGTACTATTTCTAGGAATGATTTGGTTATTGGCCAAGCTTCCTCCATTAATGGCATTTATATTTTAGAGACCTCAAATCCGACTAATGATATCTATAACATTCAATCAAAGAAACTCAAAACAAGTGACCCAAGTGAAGCGTTCATTTGGCATTGTCGATTAGGTCACATAAACGAGAATCGCAACAAAAGATTAATTTCGACTAATGTGATTACACCATTTGATTATCAATCATTTGGTACATGCGAATATTGCCTACTTGGCAAAATGACTCGTAATCCTTTTACTGGTAAAGGGACACGAGCTAGTGAGCTATTGGGACTCATACACACCGATGTATGTGGACCAATGACTATCACCGCTCGTGGTAATTATGACTACTTCATAACCTTCACCGATGATTTAAGTAGATATGGGTATATCTATTTAATGAAACATAAGAGTGAAGCGTTTGAGAAATTCAAGGAATTTCAAAACGAAGTAGAGAACCAATTGAACAAAAGGATTAAGGCACTACGATCCGATCGTGGTGGAGAATACCTTAGCCTTGAATTTGATTCACACTTGAAAAGTCGTGGTATTATATCACAACTTACTCCACCCGGAACACCACAACTTAATGGTGTTGCCGAAAGGAGAAATCGAACCTTACTTGATATGGTTCGATCCATGATGAGTCAAACCGAGTTACCGAACTCGTTTTGGGGATTTGCAATTCAAACCGCAATTAGATCTTTGAACAATAGTCCCACCAAATCCACCGAGAAAACTCCATGTGAAATGTGGACGGGAAGGGTTCCCAATATATCCTATATGAAGATTTGGGGATGTGATGCTTACGTCAAAACTAAGAACGACAACAAGCTTGCCCCAAGATCCGAAAAATGCATCTTTGTAGGTTACCCCTCGACCTCTCGAGGATATTACTTCTACAAACCTCAAGATCATAAAGTGTTTGTGTCTTGCGAGGCTGTCTTCTTAGAAAGAGAATTTATTTCTAAGAGACAGAGTGGGAGAAATTTTGAACTTGATGAAGTTCAAGAGCCACAAACCGAGATAGAGACGCAAGAAGATGTTCCTTCGTCGTCTAACGCGGTTGTACCTCCTCCACTAAGAAGGACGGGCCGAGTAATTCGCCATCCCGATCGATATGTGGGACTTATCGAGGAAGATGGAACACTCGATGTGTTGCTTATAGAAAGTGACGAGCCCGCCACCTACAAGACCGCAATCTCTAGTCCTAATTCCTCCTTATGGCTTGAAGCCATGAAGTCCGAAATGGATTCTATGCATGAAAACCAAGTTTGGGACTTGGTAGATTTGCCTAAAGGGGCAAGACCCCTTCAATGCAAATGGATATTCAAAATCAAGAATGGCATAGAAGGACATGACGATGTCTACAAAGCTAGGCTAGTGGCAAAAGGATTTACCCAAGTCCAAGGTCTCCATTATGATGAGACCTTCGCCCCCGTAGCCATGCTAAGATCCATACGGATTTTGTTAGCGATTGACGCATTTCATGACTATGAAATATGGCAAATGGATGTCAAAACCGCGTTTCTAAATGGGCATTTAGAAGAGGAGGTGTACATGATACAACCCGAAGGTTTTGTTGATTCTAAAAATCCTAACAAAGTATGCAAGCTTAAGAGATCCATTTATGGTCTTAAGCAAGCATCTAGAAGTTGGAATCATCGTTTCAATCATGTAATAAAGGAAAATGGTTTCACTCGAAGTGTTGAGGAACCATGTTTATACATAAAATTCAGTGGGAGCAATGTTGTGTTCCTAATCTTGTATGTCGATGACATACTACTCATTGGAAATGATATTCCAATGTTGTCTTCTGTTAAGAAGTGGTTAGGTAACCACTTCCAAATGAAGGATTTAGGAGAGGCACAACGCATATTAGGTATCCGCATCTATAGAGATAGATCCAAGAGGATATTGGCACTAAGTCAAGAGTCTTATGTTGATAAGATTCTTCGACGGTTCAGCATGGACAAATCCAAAAGGGGTTTGGTACCTATGGTAACCGGGACGATATTGAGCAAAACTCAATCTCCCTCCAAACCCCATGATGTTGAACGCATGAAGGAGATCCCTTAAGCTTCCGCTGTCGGATCAATCATGTATGCCATGATATGCACACGCCCTGATGTCTCGTATGCCTTGAGCATGACGAGTAGATATCAAGGAAATCCGGGTGAGAGTCACCTGGATTCTTTGTCAAGAACATCCTTAAGTACCTGAGAAGAACTAAGGATTCTATCCTAGTGTTTGGAGGTGACACTGAGTTGCGTGTTAATGGATACACGGACTCAAGTTTTCAAACAGATAGAGATGACATGAAATCACAAGCTGGTTTTGTTTTCATGCTCAATGGTGGTGCCGTTAGCTGGAGAAGCTTCAAGGAAGTCAGAATCGCGGATTCTACAACGGAGGTGAGTACATAGCAAAGACATCGAAGCGCCAAGGAAGTGTGTGGATCAGGCAATTCACGGAAGGTCTAAAAGTAGTACCTACCGCCAATAATCCCATCACTCTCTATTATGATAATAGTGGGACGATCTTCCAAGCTAAGGAGCCAAAGTCTAGTAATAGATCTAGACATGTACTTAGAAAATATCATGTAATAAGAGATTTCATTGAAAGAAAGGAAATTGCGATTTGTAAGGTTGGGACGGATGACAACATAGCCGATCCGCTCACCAAGCCTTTATCGCAGGCTAAACATGATGGACATGTTACGTCCATGGGACTTAAACGTGTACCAAATTTTTGTTAGATTTTGAAATGAAATAAAAGTGTTGTTTTTGTTCATGTTCATAATCACATTTGTCTTTTATCTTTAATTTATACATTGTTACATCCAAACGGGTTGTGGAGACAATTGAACCCCATTAAAGTGAACACGGATTAACATAGTATTTGCCCATAGTCACTTGTATGAGGTGACATCTCGAAGTGACTAGAGTGTGATGCGATTGATGGCAAGTTCAAGTGCCATAGAGTCATGTGAGATGACTAGTCGATCACATAGGCAGACTGTTAGGAACATTTTGTCGGGCCTTATGACCGCTTATAGAGTTCTGGCAAATTTATATAGCCTGGTCGTGGCGAGAGCTACTATAGTATTCAATTGAGTCGATTCTTTTGACTAAAGACTATTCACCTAAGATGGCACAGTTTCAGATTAACTTTGATTTGTGTTACTACGACCTTCGTAAATGGGGTCAAATGGGCATATTTTGGGTTATGATGGCTGTGGCTACTCGAAGGTAATGAGTGCAATAGGAATTGTCCACCCCTAGTCAGGGTTATATAAATATCTCAAGGCCACTCGAGGAGTAATGAACTGGAAATGCGTGGCCACGCTCGGAATGTATCCATGGTGGATAAATCTGGTCAAACAGTTATTCTCCAGATCGAGGAAACCACTCTCGATATGATCACTTGCAAGTACGACCTGAAAGACACCTTGCATTGAGTGGGAGATAGTAATAGGACAAGAGAATTGGTGACGCACACTTGTCGAGGACAAGTGGGAGATTGTTGGGAAATGTGTCCTCAACAATAGTGCGATCATATGATTTAAATATCATTATTAAAATCTCATTTTAAAGAATACCATTGGGAAGTATTTATCATCAATTGGTCAACATATATCGGTAATGATTGGTGACTAGAGTTTGACATTCATGTCGTGTGTGTGGCAGTGGTGATCAGTTGACCCCCTAGGTCATACCTATAGGGCAACACTCTTAATTGATTATTTAATTAATCGTATAACGTTACGAGTAAATTAAATTACTTGAAAAATTGACGGACAATTTTGGAAGTAAAATTTACGTATCATATTGAAATGTGATTAAATGAGATACGGTCTGAGTAATCGAATTGTATCATTACTCGGATGAAATTATTGTTTAAAGAAACAATTGAAATTGAATGAATTATTATAAATACAAACTGTTGTGATTTATAAATTGGTAAAATATTTTGGTACAAGTAATTATGAATTACTAAGTCGATTTTTGTATGTGACGTATTTTTATTAATACGTTGATTTTTAATATGTTAAAAATACATAACAAATTTATGTAACATATGACATGTGACATATTGACAATTGACAAAAATAATATGGATTCCATATTATCCTCAATGTGCCGAAAATGGAGGTGGTTTAAGCAAATATTGTGTTTGTTTAAATTAATGGTAAACATAATGATTGTTAGCTTTTGTAGCCTTGCAACCCTAGTGTGTATTGTAAAGAACAACACTTGCATGCATTGGCTCCCAAAAAGGACCACCCTCCACCCGATTTTTGATGAGAAAACCATTATTGTATTTCATCTTAATTTTACCTAATATACAATAACGTAATTGTATTATTCATTCACACCTTCACTCATCCAAAAATAAGATCTCTAGAGAGATAAAAAGCTCTCTTATTTTTTCATCCATAAAAACCGAAATTATTAAGTGTTCATAATAATTTTTGGGTCAATTTTTCTACAAGATTAACATTATACTAGTTCATATAATATTGATCTTATTAAGAGTTAGCTTTGGGTATAATTCCTAAGGAGAGATCCTACACTTGGATCTTGTTTCTTCCATTAAAGGAAAGCTCAAGAACAAAAGAAAAGGAGATTTCTTTTGTGCCCATAAAACCGAAATACCCATTGTAAGAACATGATTTCTTCTCTATTATGTTTATTTGTTTGCATGCATAAAATCCATCTTTAATTTTATGACAAATTAATTTTAACATATATGAGTATGTTAGTATGTATATAGATCTACATTTCCTTCAATAGATATCATTAGTCGGATTCGAGGTTTCGAAAATGTAAATGCCATTAATAGATGAAGCTTGGCCTATAACCAAGTCGTTCCTTGAAATAGTACAACGATTGTTCTTATTGACAAAACAAAAACCGTCCATGTCTAACATAGCGATTGAAATACTGTTTTTAGAGAGTGTAGGCACATAAAAACAATTATGTAAATACAACTCAAATCCATTAGGCAAAGCTAATACATAAGTTCCTTTGGATTTGGCCGCTACTCGAGCTCCATTTCCAAGGCGTAGATCCACATCTCCTTTGCTAAGCCTCTTCACGTCTCTTAAACCCTGTAAATGATTACAAAGGTGAGAACCACAACCGGTATCCAGTACCCATGTCGTAGTGGAAGTTTAATTTATATCAATAACATACATTTCCTTAGGAATTTTACCTTTTGGAACGATGATTCCTTCCCTTATATTTCGCAAATATACGGGACAATTCCTAAGCCAATGTCCCATGCCATAGCAATAATGGCACTCATCATCAACTTGCTTGAAGTTTTTTCACTTTCTTTCCCTTCTTCTTGAACTATTTGCCCTTTGAAGCAAGAACTTGATTGCTTGAGCTCCCACTAGTTTTGGCATCTTTATCTTGCAGAGACAAAGATCCTATAGATTATATGAGGCTGTCTTCATGAGACGGGCTCACACGAGATCTAGTAGTAGTAGGTGGTCTAGTAGAAGTGATGAAGTTAAGGTTTCCATCCGAACCTATCCCAAAATGAAGTTCTCTAGTAGTGTCGAAATCATTGTTGGAGCAAACGTCGTCAAAAACATTGTGGTATGACTCAATAGTTATCGGTGCGATAGCGTTTGATGGATTCATTGTAATGAACTACAAGTATGGAGGAAAAGAAAATATTAACATTTGTCTTTTTAATATCATACTTGTAAATAAATTAACAAGATATGAACATTTATATAGTGACCTCTACCCAACTATAATAAATGATTCCGAGATCCAAATTCATAATAACTTGGGCACGGGGTAGCCGATGAAACCCTTATCAATATAACTCGGTGGACTAACTCTTTAATCGATTCTACTTTTAGAACTCTCGGTCGATAAAATTACTCTAATATTTATCTATAGCCCGGAACACATGCGACTACGGTCAGGAATACTTCCGTTGAGGTCAATCCAAATTTCAAATAAATGTGTCCATGATCCAAATTCACATTAACTTGGGCACGGGGTAGCCGATGAAACCCTCATCAACATGAATTCGGTGGATAGACATTTATCACCCACTTCCCCTACGTAACAAGGTTTGTATCCCGGGGTAGCCGAGTGCACTCCCTCGCGAAATAGGTTTTCATGGTTTCTACTTTTTGGTAAGGCTATGTCTCAATTGTTTATTTTTAGCGAGAGGCCATGTCAATTTATTATCTATCACGTTTTAAGTGAACTAAAGCGGTGAACTACGATAATTCTAATTGACACGGTCGATAAACTCGATTAAAATGACAATGCATGTTTTAGTTATGGCGATTTGGCAATGCATGCAACATGTAAATAAAATGCAAAGCATAAATTAAATTCTAGTATGGCCTTCCTAAAATAGAAAATCTAATTAACTATTACATATTCGGAAACCAACTCCATTGGTCCCTTGAACTTCGGTTTTGGCACGCATCTCGAGGTAACACCGTCTTTATGTATCGCCTTCTTGAGTGACACCGTCTTCAAGGAACTCCGAAATAATTAAATTACATAACAAATTACATAATTTCCTATTATACATTTGTAATTAAAATAAAATAAATCTATTAAATTACAAAACGGTGATACGAGATCATAATAAATTACAACCGAATCGATATTCCAATACATTTCGGGTAATACCAATTAAAAAACTAAGGCCATATTAAGTAAAATTACATAATTCAAAATTACATAAAATAAAATTATGACAATCATAAATAAAATGCAGCATTATAATATGTATGAACATGGCCAATTTTATGCTAAATCGCCTTTAAAGAGCCAATATCGTATATTAAACGGTTTTTACGGATTTGCGTGATTTAACGTTTTATAATCACAATAATTACATAAATTCATATTTATGCACAAGTTAATTACCCTAACCTCTTAGGACTCAAAATTAGTCTCCACTAACCATTTGACTATAATTAACTTATATTTCTTAAAATTGTTCATTAGTGGACTCAAAATTACTATAAAAAGCTATAAACTTCAACTAAATCACAAAAATTTCAAATAAATTCAAAATTCAAAATTTAAACTCATGAACATTCTGGAAAAATACCATGACACTCATAATGTCCATAACTTAGGTTAAAAATTTCGAAATTTATCGGGAAAAACAATGTTGCGGTTTATCGGATTTATCAATTATAATCATAAAACCATGAAAAAAATTATATTCATCAACTTTTCAATTTTAGATCTGAAAAAGATAATAAAAAGAAACATGTGACATTTTTCCTTAGTCATGAAGTATGTTTTAGCTATTATTCACTAATTAAGTCACTATTTATGCTATTTTTCATCAAAAATTCATAAATCAGGCATGAAGAGTTCATTATAGCCTATTATTTTACACACATCTTGTAAAATTTCATGTGACAACATACTAAATTTATATGACCATATTCGAAATTTATCTCATATTAACCCATTTTCATTTAAATTCGATTTTTATCATGAAAAATCCATATTTCGAGCATAAAACTCCAAAAATTATGAAAATTTACAGGTCATCTAAAAATAATATATGTGAAAACATATCCAAAAATCACTGTAAAATTCGAAGTTAAGCTAATTTTAGTCCGAAAATGACATTTTAATCATAAAATCACATTTTTAATGTCATTATTATATAAGATAAACAATAAAATCCATAAATTAACCAAAATATCCTAAATACATTTTAGGATCAGAAACTTTAACATGCATAATTTATTTCGTGATATATCATAATAACACAAATTTACAAGTTTTATATGTTAATCGTATAACTCGGAAAAACTATAACCGATTTGCATGCAAACAACCAAAGGCTCATGATACCGCTTGTTAGAAATCTATATCTCATTACATTACATTTTCATATGATATAATTTAGTCATAAAATTAAACATTGATCTTATGCATGCCAACAATAAAGAAAATAAGGAAGAAATCATCAACCCTTTCATTGATATTTCGGATTAATGGGCACAAGTAACATCTCCTTCTTACTTGTTCTTGAGCTCTCCTAAAATGGATGAACAAAGGATTCAAGTATAGAATCCCTCCCAAGGAATAATACCCAAGATATACTCTTAACAAAATTAATATTATTATTACTAGAACAATATTAATTTTGAATAAAATTGATCCAAAATCTTTATTTTTATTCTCTTATTTTCGGTTAAGAGGAGGAAGAAAGGAGGAAGATTTTATCTCACTAAAAACTCTTATTTTTAGATGTTGAATGAATGAATGATTCAATTAATCTTATGGTAGTGTATAAGGTAAAAATATAGAGAAAAACCTATAGCTTTTCTCTTCATAAAACCGGGTATGAGGGGGAGGGAATGGTCAATGCATGCACCAGGTTGTCTTCACAAGATCAAGTAGGTATGCATGGCTAGTATTAGGCTAATATGATTATGTTTACCACTAACATAATTGACATAATATATACCTAATACTCCCCATTATTTCGGTCCATTTAGTGTAAAATGGAAAATCCATTTTACACATTATTTTGTCAATTTGTCACATGTAACATATCATGTAAAAATGTTATGTATTTTTAACATATTAAAAATCAACGCATTAATAAAATACGTCATATACAAAATTTACTTAGTAATTCATAATTACTTGTACCAAAATATTTTACCAATTATAAATCACAACATCTTGTATTTATAATAAATTATTCATTCAAATGCAATTGTTTCCTTAAACAATAATTTCATCTAAGTAATAAAACAATTCGACCACTTAGACCGTATCTTATTTAATCAAATTATAATGAGATACGTAAATATTACTTCCAAAATCGTCCTTCAATTTTAAGTAATTTAATTAACCCGTATCGTCATACGATCAATTAAATGATCAATTAAGAGTGTTATCCTTTAGGTATGACCTAATCAACTGATCACCACCGTCGCACGACAGTAATGTCAAACTCTAGTCAGCCAATCATTACCGATATGTGTGGACCAGTTGACAGTAAAAATACTTCCCAAATTTATCCTTTAAAATGAGACTTAAACATGTGATCATTATGATCGACAGTTGTGATCGCATTATTGTCGGAGGACACATATTCCAACAAAAACAACTGTCTATCTGTACAAACTGAAACTCACAGGAAGCATCATCAAACAAAACAACAATCTATGTATGACTGGTATGTACTTTCGAAACTCGAATCATAATCATCCCGCCTAATCCACCACAACTGCTGACGGCATCGCAACACCGTCACCAACAACCACACCGCAGTGCGAAAATATCCGCATCACAACACTAAGTACCGTGCCCGGATCACCACCCGAGGCACAACAACCACATCGATAGACATCACAACTACATATAATTCCCATAAACACTGACTCAGAATAACTTCTCAGACAAGAAAAACTTACTCAAACCCACTTACTAAATCACAACGCAACATATTATATGAATTAAACAGATAATAACCTCATGAATATCATCCCCTTACCATCTCACAGATTAACATGTATCATGAATACATACAAGTATAACCAGTCATGCCAGATCACTCAAATTATTACCTTTTTAATCATCATTCCACTAGGTTACCGTATCCAACATATATTACAGAACATTCAGATAATGACTTTATAACTATCACAAAGATACCACTTCCCGTGAGGTCAGAACCCCACATAAACATTTATACACATCATAGACACGTAATCACATCCAATTAGTCAATCCTGATCACGTAAGTTACCACCTGATAAAAGTTACCTCTCACCCGAGCTTAACTCGTATACCCCTCATAACATATTCTCCCATTCACATATCTATCACCCCCTGCCAATTGTAACCATACTATTAATACTCAACTACTAACAACCGCCTCATATAACCACATCTTATACTCTCTCACAACCATACATATCAATCTGGTCTCTACAAAATCAACCTCTTTAGAATTGCTACCTTTCTAATATACCATCACCCTTAACAACTAGTCACAAACCATAACACTACCACTGCTCGGACATCAAACCTCTTACACTCATCTCTAAACATCAAGATTTCTTTCCTATCTTTGGTTAACATCCCAAATAACAAACATCGAATCCATCAACAAAATTACCTCAACATTCTTCCCAATACTATCCTTAATTGTATCATCATCTAACTCTCCACCAAAAATATCATATCGTGCAAATACTCCACCAACTTGATGCTCCCTTAATTCCTCGAAACTCATGATTAATCATGTTGTCCTGAAACTTCTGTATAACCATTAACTTACTTACTCTTGATAGTATCATACATTTCGACGATTCCTTACTTTTATGTCACATAACTCCGGTGAACATTTTTCTCAGCTTACTTTTATCCTTCTTTTCTCTTTATACTCAACAATACCATTTAATAGCTCAACTCCTTATTACTTCTGTCTAACCCTTTAGTGCTCCAATTACCTTCTCATCGCTCCAAAACTCAAATCCCATTATTTCATATCGATATCATCTCACTCTTTCTTACCATGGATCTTCTCTTATTATGCTATCACTCACACTTGCCTCTAATCTATCAATTAAATCAACGTTCACTGTTCAAACAATTGCATCTCCTTTTTACATCTCTAGAAATCAAAATTCCTTTCATACCATTAATTGCCCAAGGAAATCCCACAGTAGTTTCACCTCTTAATAAACCAAATCTCCCAAACTCACTCACTGTCTACAAATCCACCTCGCGACATGTGTCCACAAAGTTCACTATATACCACTCTTCTCAACCCCTTTAAAACGAACTTTCACTATGTATATTCTTAACCCACATGACTCCTAACCATCTCCCTCCATAATTCTTCACACATCTCAAGTTGCCACTATCCACATCCTTACTCTCAATCCTTTCATTCCCACGTTCCTTAGACTTACATCACCCCTTGCCCATATTCACTTACTTTTACGTTACTCAACACACAATCATATCACTCATCTCATCTCATCTAAGAAAACATGCTCTATGTCTCAATTAAGCCATAACAATCTTCCTTTTCTTTTTCCACAATCTATCGCAACCACATATAACTCATGTCCTCCCACCGAATTCATACTCACCACAGGTGCTACTCACTACACCACAAGATTGGGTAACTTACGCGTCAAGACCAACATACATGTAAAACAATGCATAAAGAAGCAAAATAACACCTTTGAATTAAACATAATATGCAACGTAGTCGAAAGATAAGCATATGACCCAAAATAGGGGTCACTAGATCGAGTACAGGACACTCGATCGAGTAAATGACTTACTCGATCGAGTAGGTGAAACTCAGAGACACGTATAACAAATTATCCGGGGCTACTCGATCGAGTAAGGGGTACTCGATTGAGTACCAAGGTGCACTCGATCGAGTGTTGGCCACTCGATCGAGTACCTGCATTTCTCAGCACTGTCCAGTTTTCGTAAAGCGGTCATAACTCACTCGTTTCTTGGTCGTTTTGGGCGTGTGACCTATTGTTAGAATCTTAAAAGAACAAGATATCACCTCCAATTGGAATCACATTAAAATCATTTATATATCTCAAGTTATAACAGTTTAAAGACAACCTCTTTATAATCGAAAAACACAACTACTTGATTTTACTTCCAAACAACTTAAACGGCAACAAGGTAAACAAAAACAACCCAATACTCATAAAACTAGTAGTCCCAATCACATGTTACTATTTTCGAAAGCAAAGAAACAACATTCATCATGCACATAATTTATTTAACTTGCCAATCATGACTTACCCACATGCTTTTATTCTATCACTTTTCGTAAACTAAATCACAAATACATGACATCAAGTCCCCTATTCACATGTTACTAGCATTACAATATTATAAAATAACTTCCATTATATAACATGCTTAATCATAAATCATATTATCATACAACGATTATTCGAGGTAAACAGGCGTTGGATCCTAAGATGGTTGAGTGGAGAGCTGGAGTAGAGAAAGGGACGGCGTCTCGGTTCTCTATTCATACAAATGGTAGTTTGAGGTTTGATGGTAGGTGGTGTGTCCCTAATGATGAGTAGCTGAAAAAGACAATCATGATAGAGGCACATTGTACACCATATTCAGTACATCCAGGTGGTGACAAGTTATACAAGGATTTAAAGAACACGTTCTGGTGGCCAGGGATGAAGAAAGAAACAGCTGAGTTTGTGGCCCGTTGTTTGACATGTCAGAGAGTTAAAGGAGAACAGCGACGACCACATGGTAAGATTCAGTCTTTAGAGGTACCTGAGTGGAAGTGGGAATCCATTTATATGGATTTTATCGTGGGTTTGCCAAAGAGTCAACAAGGTAACAACATGATATGGGTAATAGTGGATCGACTGACCAAATCAGCTCACTTTGTGCCAATGAAAGATACATGGACTAAGGCACAATTAGCTATGGCTTATCGGAAGAATGTGCTAAAGTTACATGGGGTCCCTAAGGACATAGTATCTAACAGAGATGCGAGATTTATCTCATGGTTTTGGAAAGAGTTGCAGGAATCTTTGGGAACAACTTTGAAGATTAGTACAGCATTTCATCCTGCGACAGACGCTCAGACTGAGAGAACGATCAAGACTCTTGAGGATATGTTACGAGCTTGTGTGATGGACTTTGGTGGTAGCTGGGAACAGAGGTTGGATTTGATAGAGTTTTCTTACAACAACAGCTATCACACTAGTATTGGTATGGCACCGTTTGAGGCCTTATATGGGAGGAGATGTAGGAGCCCGATTTGTTGGGACGACAGTGCTGAGGCAGTGTGATACGTGCATTTTATATAGTCCTTTTAGGCCTTTTTATGCACGTATTTCTATGCTATTATCATAGTTTTATGCTACGAAATGGCCCGAATATGCTACTTTGGTTTGTTTTGTCTTATTTGCAGGAATGAACCAAAAAGTAGTGAAATCAAGCCTTTTACCGTCTGTTTAGCATGCATTTGGAGGAATAGTGAATTTGGAGCGGGAATGTAGCTATTTTGAGATGCGCAAAGAAGTAAGATAGCTAGGCGAGCAAAGGAAGAACTTCAAATTGCTAGTGCCTATTTTGAAGAGACATATCTCGAGTTCTACAACTTATATTCAAGTGATTGCAATTGGAGATGAAAGTTTGTCCTCTTAGTTTTCCAACTCCACTGGAATCGCCCTGTTTGCGCAAGTGACCAAGAAATGGCAACCGTTTGAAGTTCAGTGCGCAAAGCAGGAAATCGTGCGCTGAAAAGTACTCGATCGGGTACAATTATGTTCGATCGAGTCCTTTTTCTACTCGATCGAGTAGTTGAATTTTTGGATTTACTCGATCGAGTAGATTTTCTATTCGATCGAGTGGTTTAAGCTTAATTTTACTCGATCGAGTGATTTAAAGTTACTCGATCGAGTGGTTTTGATGTTACGCGGGATTAATTAACTCGTGTTGGGCTTAATTTCGGGATAGACTTTTGTTTTCCTATTTAAACTTTCATAATTAGGTTAAGGGGGCTCTCCTATCATAATATACACTATCATACGTTACTTTCTCCTACTGTTACTTTGGATATTGCTTTTCTTCCCTTTTCCGAATCCTTACTTTGTAACTTTCTATTCCTTTTTATTCTTCTTATTTAATGTTTGTTAATCTTCTTTCCCTTATTCTTGATCTCTTATTATTTATGTCTAGCTAATTTCTCTGCTAGGATTAGGTGATTCAATGGACTGTTGTTAATTGCTAATTAGTTTACAGATTTGTCATTGTTGTTTTAGTCTATGTTGTTAATCACTGCTATAATTGTATCCTGCTAGTTGAATCGATGCAATTAGCCTTTTAATTTAGGTAAGCCTTGACCTAGACCGAAAGGTTGGAAGGGGTGAGACCCGCAGTGATCAATAGGATGCTTTAGTGGGGGCGAAAGTTAAGCTAATAGCATTCTAGGGTGAATTGAGACCGAAAGGAGATATTCACTGCCCCTTAGACCGACACATCGACTAATCTGTGACCTTAGCTGCAATTAACTGACGTTCATTGATGATCCGACGTCCTAGTTTTCGTTCTCTATTTAATTTATCTTGTTCCTTTTTAATTCCATTAGTTTAGTCAAAACATGGCAAACCCCGATCTAGTGACATTAGACAGACCGAATAGACAAGTGGATAGTGACCGCCTCCCTGTTGAGATCGACCATACTTACCGCTGACTTCTGTTAGTAGTACTTAGGTATTTATTTTTGGTACATAACGACCGTATCAAATTTTGGCGCCGTTGCCGGGGAGGCAACTATTTATTTACTTATTTTATTTTGTCTGTTTTTAGCCTCAAGGAATTTATTCCTTGAGGCAGTTCTTATCTTTTTCCTTGAGTGCTGTTTTGATAGGCCCTACAGGTCCTACCTAGACAGTTCTAGGTGAAATATCGTCAAAGGCAAGGCTTGAGTACCTTTGACGTGTCACCTATGTTCCATTATATGGCGCAGCAGGTGATCTACTGCGGGAGATGTGGTGCTGCTGAGCACAATGCAGCCTTTTGCATGGCAGAAAATGACGAGGTCTACGAGTTCAGGCTGCGTGGACGAGATAGCCATTCCTCTGTAGTTGTGCCGCCACATCTACCCTATCAGCGAGGCTATCACAAGCCTCCTTTTGTCTGGCCACCGCAACAACAAACCCTTCCTCTCGTTGAAGAGAATGAAGAGGTCAGAAATTTGAAGTCGTGCTAAAAGCACTTATGCTTCGAATGCAAGAAAGCGATAAATCTAAGGAAGCTCACCTCAAGCTACTTGAATCTCAAGTAGCTCAATTAGCTGCCGAGTTGGATTATAGCGACTCAGAGACGGAATATCTTTGTTTTTCTGTCGTAGTCTTTACCATGAAAGGACCGAGTTGTCTAGTGATGATGAAGACATTTATGACTCGGAAATTGAAGGTGATAATGAAGATAAAGCTTTTCTCAAGCACTTCACCACGGTCCAGCCTAACCCACTCGATCGAACAGTCCAGATTGCTCGATCGAGTAAGTTCTATGATGAGGAAGTCGATCGAGTAGATTTAACCACTCGATCGAATGGTTTGTGTGAAGAAAGCTCTCGATCGAGTAACAATTCCACTCGATCGACTGATTTGACCAGAGAGAGCAATGCAACGTCACTTGGGTTAGTTTTAGACGACGATTTTTATGAAGACAATGGATACGGTGAATCTTCCCTATTCAAAGCTGAGCTGGATGCTTGATACGATCGTTTCTGTACCAAAAATAAATACCTAGCTACTACTAACAGAAGTCAGCGGTAAGTAGGGTCGATCTCCACAGGGAGGCGGTTTACTATCTACTTGTCTATTCTATCTGTCTAATGTCACAATTGGGGGTTTTGAGTTGATTCAACTAAACTACTGAATCTAAAGGCAAGAGAAAAGGGATAAGAGAAATTAACAAGAAGAGAAAGGAATTATGTTAGGAATCGGTCTACCGTGGCAGCTACACTATCGGGTCAGCTAAGTCGATTAGATTATTGATGAGAAGAGCGAGGTCGTCACCTTTCGGTCCTTAAACCTGCGATTATACCCTTTCGGTCTCTAATCGCCCTAGGGTCTTCCTAACTTAGCTTTCGCCCTAATTAGGTATCACTTATTGTAATTAAGCAAGCCTTCCCTTCCAATCTTTCGATCCAGGTCGGGGGTAACTAAATAAATGGTCTCCTGCATGCATTCATTCGACCTAATCACAATTATATTGCTTAATACAATTCTTGTCGCAAAACTAATCTAATCATGTCGATCCTAACATATTGCTACCACGGTTTCCCTAGTCCTAACATATTAAAGGAATTAGCTAGACATAATTAAATAAGCAAGAACAAGGAGACGAGTAATAGACATTAATTAAAGCGAGTGAAGGAAAAGAAAGACTTACAGTAGAAATAGATCCGGAAAAGAAAGTAACATAAGCAATAGTAACAGTGTATTGGAATAATAAGAGAGGAGAAGCCCCGGACGAGATTACAAATGATGTCCTAACTTCCTATTTATAAGAAAATAGGATTTATTTAACCTAATGGCGGAAATAAAGCTTAAAAGCCCAGCCCGTAGGATACACCACTCGATCGAGTGGAATAAAACCACTCGATCGAGCAAACCTGAGGCAAAACCGTTCGATCGACCAGCAAAAGTGCTCGATCGACTAAACTCTAATATGAAACTGGTCTATCGACCTTGTAAGTTACTCGATCGACTAATTATTGCATCTAAATCCACTCGATCGACTAGAAAAGAACTCGATCGAGTGAAAACTAACTTCAGCAGCTACAAAATCCGTTAGTTTAGCTTTGACTTGACTATTTGGCTCCCGAAACAGCCTCACGTATCCCAAGACAGCTATAATTCCGCTCCAAATCCACTGTTCCTCCAAATGCATGCAAAATGGACGGTAAATGGCATGATTTCACTACTTTATGGTCCATTCCTGCAATTAAGACAAAATAAACCAAAGTAGCATATTCGGGGCATTTCGTAGCATAAAACCACGATAAAAGCATAGAAATATGTGCATAAAATAGGCTAAAAAGACTATATAAAATGCACGTATCAAATCTCCCCAAACCAAACCTTTACTCGTCCTCGAGTAAACTAAATGCAAACAAGTGGAATGGAAAAAGATAACTCAGAGCTAGCTACAAATGCCCACATAAACCAATTTAATGCAAGAAAACTAACACTTATAGCAAACAGTCAAAAGCAAACAAGTTATAGGATGTTTATAAAATAAAGCTGAACCGTCGACCTTGCAAGACCTATAATAATGGACTCTCACGGGTCACTCTTCTCTCATGAAGCAAAGGGTGAACATATATATGTAAGAGAGAAAGAAATATAGTCGCTCACCTAGACTACGACCCACATAGACATGCATGCAACTAATATGATAACCAATTCTAGCTACCGTACACACATTCCAACCAATCAAGGTCCTGTCACAGCCGAGGGCTTACAAAAATATGGTAAAGTGAGGCAATGGGTAAGAAAAGGCAAAACATTTATGGGAATGTGGAGGTATAGGTGATCAAGCTAGTACCTAAACAAAACCATATATCAACATCTGTTCTCATCCAATTATAGAATTAAGCACATGCCCTTCATTTGGCATAAAACTCACCAAACCGAACTAGAAATACTCCTCAAATGATATAAGATAGAACATAGGAGCAGAAACTGTCTCATAATCAAACATCTTTTTTTTTTCCTTTCTTTTTTCTTTCTTTTCTTCTATTTTCTTTCGGTTTCTTTCTTTTTTTCTTTTTCACGTCATTTTTTCTTTTTCATTTTTCAACTTCTTTTTTTTCTTTCTTTTTCACGTCTTTTTTTTCATCATCCTCCTTCTTTCTTTTTACCAACTCCAAATCGATATGATATGAACCAAACTCGGCACAATGAAATATATACCGCAAAAACAATCTAAACTAGCTTGACAAGGCAGGCTAAATTTGGAATGTAGCTAAGGGTCAACTGGCAAATTTTGCTAATGTGGAGTTTATGGGTAAAAATGAAAGAAAAGGAAATTGTAAGCACCTCCCTACATGTGACACCAACCACCAACCCGAATGTATGCAGGCAAAAAGCAATTGAATTTCATATACGTGCAAATTAATGATACATGCTATGCAAGGAGTAACTACTCACAATCCTACATGAAACTGGTCACAAATTACACCAGTTGATAAGGCTCTAAATCCTTAGAATTTATAAGTAGGTTGCCAAAACTTCAGGTCAAGTCTATTTGTTCAGCTAAATTTTAACATAAACTCGCAGATATGCAATAAGACAAAGCTAAAAGATAAAAGTTATATGCAAGGCTTAAGCAAAAAGACAAATAATAGTGCAATATCATCATTGAAATCTACCGTTCCGACTCAACCTATATGCTAAAATAAACATGAATTTTTTTTGAATTTTTAACAATTTTTTTGATTTTTATTGAATTTTTGATATTTAGAAATAAAAGACAATGCATACATAAATTAAACGTGATAACTGAAATGCAATAAAAACAATATGCAGACACAGATATGGATGCATAACCTCCCCAAACCAAACTGTACAATGCCCCCATTGTACCAAAACATGGAAATGAAACGCAAACTAAAAGAGAGAGAGAGTAAATACGGAAAAACACACAAGATTACGCGAATAAGGGACCTCCCCAAACCAGCCAGCAACGTGGGAGGTCGCTAAATAGCCCAAATATCGTCACAGGAAGCTAATCCAAGTCAAAAACACTCGATGGCAGTTGAACAGTGGTCGATCGAGTGAACTGGGCGTCTAAAACGGCTCGATCGAAAGGAATAGTGGTCGATCGAGTAGTTTCTCTTTTTGCAGGTACTCGATCGAATAGAAAAACTGCTCGATGGAGAGGATTTATCGGCAAAAGTACTCGATCGAGTACAAAAAGTACTCGATCGAGTGATCCTCAGTGTAATTCCTGCAAAAACGCAATAAAAATAGCCCGCAAACTAAACAAGCAAGCATACTGAAATAGTTATGGTATAAAAACCATTTATTAGAACTGAAATGAAATAAAAAGAAAAATAAAAGTCTCCGGGTTGCCTCCCGGGTAGCGCTAGCTTCAGTCAGGTCCCAGCTCGACCATCTTTTCTTCGAGGCTCTCTAATTAATCAAAATCAAAGCAACTCAAAGCGCGCAGCATGAGATCGTACATCTGCGCATGTGCTACACAAAAGCATAAGTAGCACCACAGTGGAATAAAGAAATAGGAAAAAAAAGTATACAACCGTTTAAGCCTAACAAATTTCCTATGCGAGCTCCTAAATTTATCCACAAAATAAATGAGCGCTGGAGCAATTGACCGTAAATTAGGGCCCCATTTCAGATTGACGAGTTTAAGATGACAAGGACGGTGAAAAATCGTTAAATTATGCATCCACATGGGAGGGGGTATAGCTTTAAAAGAAATAGCACGAGTCAAACGAGGTAGTGTACTTTGAATATTAACAATAATAAAATTATCGCTAATTACCTCAGGTAGGTTGCTCTCAATGGAATCATCGACAAAAGAATGTAATACATCATCCGTGCTAGAAGCAAATACCGACTCATCTGTCCCTTCGTCGCCGTTAGTGGAGTTCGTCCCGTAAATCTCAGCCTCAAGCGCATCTAGCTCGGCCTTGAATAGGGGAGACTCACCATAACCGTTGTCATCATCAAAATCGTCATCTAAATCAAACCCACATGACGAAATATTACTCTCGCTGGCCAGACTACAAGATCGAGTAGAATGATTACTCGATCCCTCCTGTATTTCACTCGATCGAGCAGAAATATCACTCGATCGAGAGCTTTCTTTAGGAAATTCACTCGATCAACTAATATAAGTCACTCGATCGAGTGATTCTTCCTGTACAGCGCTGAAATCTTCGTGTAGGGCAGTGAAATATGATAGAAATTCGTCGTCCGAGTCATAAAAATCATCCTCAGCATTGGGCAACACGGGTTCTTCATGGGGAAAACCGCTCTCAGTAAAGTATACCTCTTCTGGTTGCCAACTATCTGACTCAGCTGCTAACTGAGCAATTTCAGACTCGAGCTTATCAAACCACGCAAAAGTGCGTCTATCATCTTCTTTCACTTGGGATACAAGCGTCTTCAACAGATATGTCAGCTCCGTAATGTCTTCTTTCTGTATATCAAGAGGATCTTGTTGCGGTGGCCATTGATAGGGTGGATGTGGTGGCGCAACTACAGTGGAATGGCTAACTCGTCCCCAAAGCCTGAACTCAAAGAGCGCGTCATTTTCTGCCATGCAAAGGGCTGCATTGTGCTCAGCAACACCACATCTCCCGCAGTGAATCACCTGTTGTTCCATAGAATGGGACATAGGTGACGGGTCAAAGGTACTCAAGTCTTCCCTTTGACAATCTTTCACCTAGAACTGTCCAGGTAGGACCTTTAGGGCCTATCAAAACAGCACTAAAGAGAAAAAATAGAACGGCCTCAAGGGATAAATCCCCTGAAGCTAAAAACAGATAAATAGAAACAAGTAAATAAATAGTTGCGTCACCGGCAACGGCGCCAAAATTTGATACGATCGTTTCTGTACCAAAAATAAATACCTAGCTACTACTAACAGAAGTCAGCGGTAAGTAGGGTCGATCTCCACAGGGAGGCGGTTTACTATCTACTTGTCTATTCTATCTGTCTAATGTCACTATTGGGGGTTTTGAGTTGATTCAACTAAACTACTAAAGCTAAAGGCAAGACAAAAAGGATAAGAGAAATTAACAGTAAGAGAAAGGAAATATGCTAGGAATCGGTCTACCGTGGCAGCTACACTATCGGGTCAACTGAGTCGATTAGATTATTGATAAGAAGAGCGAGGTCGTCACCTTTCGGTCCTTAAACCTACGATTATACCCTTTCGGTCTCTAATCGCCGTAGGGTCTTCCTAACTTAGCTTTCGCCCTAATTTGGTATCACCTATTGTAATTAAGCAAGCCTTCCATTCCAATCTTTCGATCCAGGTCGGGGGTAACTAAATAAACGGTCTTCTGCATGCATTCATTCGACCTAATCACAATTATATTGCTTAATACAATTCTTGTCGCAAAACTAATCTAATCATGTCGATCCTAACATATTGCTACCACGGTTTCCCTAGTCCTAAGATATTAAAGGAATTAGCTAGAGATAATTAAATAAGCAAAAACAAGGAGAAGAGTAATAGACATTAATTAATGAGAGTGAAGGAAAAGAAAGAGTTACAGTAGAAATAGATCCGGAAAAGAAAGTAACATAAGCAATAGTAACAGTGTATTAGAATAATAAGAGAGTAGAAGCCTCGGACGAGATTACAAATGACGTCCTAACCTCCTATTTATAAGAAAATAGGATTTACTTAACCTAATGACGGAAATAATGCTTAAAAGCCCAGCCCGTAGGATAAACCACTCAATCGAGTGGAATAAAACCATTCGATCGAGCAAACCTGAGCCAAAACCGTTCGATCGACCAGCAAAAGTGCTCGATCGACTAAACTCTAATATGAAACTGGTCGATCGACCTTGTAAGTTACTCGATCGACTAATTATTGCATCTAAATCCACTCGATCGACTAGAAAAGCACTCGATCGAGTGAAAACTAACTTCAGCAGCTACAAAATCTGTTAGTTTAGCTTTGACTTGACTATTTGGTTCCCGAAACAGCCTCACGCATCCCAAGACAGCTATAATTCCGCTCCAAATCCACTCTTCCTCCAAATGCATGCAAAACGGACGATAAATGGCTTGATTTCACTACTTTATGGTCCATTCCTGCAATTAAGACAAAATAAACCAAAGTAGCATATTCGGGGCATTTCGTAGCATAAAACCACGATAAAAGCCTAGAAATACGTGCATAAAATAGGCTAAAAATACTATATAAAATGCACGTATAAATGCGCTAGAGGCTGCGATTTATGGGATGAATTCCACATAGGAGGGTGACGAGAAGGAAATTGAGTCAGTGATTGCTCCCGCATGGAAGAGGTCATATCTTCCTTTATCAGTGATTCCGACATTGAGAGCAACCAACCCGAGGTAGTTAACGGTAATTTTATTATTGTTGGTTCTAATAGTACATCGCCTCATTTGACTCATGCTTCGTATTTTAATGCTATACCCCCTCTTAGTTGTTCAATTAATTTAACAGTTTTTCACCGTTCATGTCATCTTAAATCTGTTAAACTGAAACGATACCCTAATTTATTGTTAATTGCTCCTGACCTCTTATACTTCGTGGATAAATTTAGGAGCTCTCATAGCAAATTTGTTAGACTTAAATGTTTATATATTTTTATCTCCTATGCTTCTATTCTACTGTGGTGCTACTTACATTTTTGTGTAGCACATGCGCAGCTGTTTGATCGGTTGCTGCGCGCTTTTAGCTGTTTTGACAACGCTAATTAAATAGAGGCTCGAAGAAAAGAAGGTCGAGCTGGGACCTGTCTGAAACTAGCGCTACCCGGGAGGCAACCCGGAGATTTTATTTTTAGTTGTTTTTCAAACATTTCAGTTTTTTTTTTTGTTTAATAATCGGTTCTCTCGATCGAGTTTTCTTGCTTTGATTCGTTTCCTAAGACGCCACTATGAAGCTGTTTGTGATCTCCCACGTTGCTGGCTGGTTTGGGGAGGTCCCTTCTTCGCGTTATCTTGTAAGTCTTCCGCATCTTCACTCTCCTATTTTAGTTTGCATTTCCTTTCCCTATTTTTGGGTACAATGAGGGCATTGTACGGTTTGGTTTGGGGAGGCTATGCATCCATATCTGTGTCTGCATATTGTTTTTATTTGCATTTCTGCAATCACGTTTAATTTTCGTATGCATTGTTCTTTATTTTTCCAAAAAAAATAACGAAAATAATTAAATATTCACGTTTATTTTTGCATATAGGTTGAGTCGGAAAGGTTGATTTCCGTGATGAAATTACACTTTAACTTGTCATTTTTTTTACTTGAGCCTTGCACTTTATTGACAGTTATTAGCTGAGCCTTGCGCATATCTACGAGTTTATGTTAAAATTTAGCTGACTGTTTAGACTTGACCTGATAAATTGGCAACCTACTCTATAATTTCTGAGTTTTAGAGCTATATAACTGGTGACATTCATGACCGGTTTACATAGGAATTGAGAGTAGTACTCCTTTCATAACATGTCTATTACTTTTGCACATTTATGAAATTCGATTTCTTGTCAATTTCATACATTCGGGTTTGTGGTCGGTGTCACATGCAGGGAGGTGCTTGCAAATTTCCTTTTTTCTTATATCTTTCACCCATTTAGCTCCACTTAAGCCAAAACTTGCCTTTTTGACCTACTAGCTACATCCCAAACTGAGCCTACCTAGTCAAGCTAGTTTAGTATGTCCTTTTGTGGTATGATTTTCCGTCTGCAGTTTGGCCCGTATCATTTGTATAGAGTTGGCGTAAATGGAGAAGGAGGAAAAGAAAAAAAAAAGTATTGAAAAATGAAAAAAAGAAAAAAAACGTGAAAAAGGAGAAAGAAAGAAAGAAAAAAAAAGAGAAAAAAATGAAAAATCACGTGTGCAAAGAAAGAAACGTGAAAGAAAGAAAAAGAGTTGAAAAAGTTTGATTTGTTTGATTCGATTCATTTAGACGGTATTAAAAAAGGGAAGTTTGTGACCGTCTTACTCCTCCACTCTTACTCCATATTTTTGAGGAGATTGTGTATGAGATTAGTGAGATGTGTGCCAAATGAAGGGCACTTGTACTTTATTTTTCAGTCAGTTGAGATTCCGATGGTTTTATATGGTCCTGTTAGGAACTAGCTTGACGCTTTTACCTCCACATTTCCATAACTTGTTTTGCCTTTTCTCACCTGAACCTCACTATTCCCATATTATTTGTAAGCCCTCGGCTGTGACAGACATTGTTGGTTGGAATGTATGTGTAGTACTTGAATCGTCTATCATTTTTGTTGCATGCATGTTATGTAGGTCGCAGTCTAGGTGAGTGACTGTTTTCTCTTTCTCTCTTATACATATACTTTCACCCTTTGCTTCATGAGAGAAGAGTGACCACGTGAGAGTCCGATTTTGTTGGTCTTGCAGGGTCGATAGGTCAGCTTTATTTATGGACATCTTATAATTCGTTTGCGTAATGACCATTGTAGCTGTAACTGTTGATTTTAGTTTGCATTAAATTGGTTTAAGTAGATACGTTATAGCTAGGTCTGAATTATCTTTTCCGTTCCATTAGTTTGCATTTAGTTTACTCGAGGACGAGTAAAGGTTTGGTTTGGGGAGATTTGATACGTGCATTTTATATAGTCCTTTTAGGCCTTTTTATGCACGTATTTCTATGCTATTATCCTAGTTTTATGCTACGAAATGCCCCGAATATGCTACTTTGGTTTATTTTGTCTTATTTGCAGGAATGAACAAGAAAGTAGTGAAATCAAGCCTTTTACCGTCCGTTTAGCATGCATTTGGAGGAAGGGTGAATTTGGAGCGGGAATGTAGCTATTTTGAGATGCAAAAAGAAGTAAGATAGCTAGGCGAGCAAAGGAAGAACTTCAAATTGCTAGTGCCTAATTTGAAGAGCCATATCTCGAGTTCTACAACCGATATTCAGGTTATTCCAATTGTATATGAAAGCTTGTCCACTTATCTTTCCAACGCCACCGGAATCGCCCTGTTTTCCTAAGTAACGAAGAAATGACAACCGTTTGAAGTTCAGTGCGCAAAGCAAGAAATCGTGCGCTGAAAAGTATCCGATCGAGTACAATTATGTTCGATCGAGTCCTTTTTCGACTCGATCGAGTAGTTGAATTTTAGGATTTACTCGATCGAGTAGATTTTCTATTCGATCGAGTGGTTTAAGCTTAATTTTACTCGATCGAGTGATTTAAAGTTACTCGATCGAGTGGTTTTGATGTTACGCGGGATTAATTAACCCGTGTTGGGCTTAATTTCGGGATAGACTTTTCTTTTCCTATTTAAGCTTTCATAATTAGGTTAAGGGGGCTCTCCTATCATAATATACACTATAATACGTTACTTTCTCCTACTCTTACTTTGGCTATTGCTTTTCTTCCCTTTTCCGAATCCTTACTCTGTAACTTTCTATTCCTTTTTATTCTTCTTATTTAATGTTTGTTAATCTTCTTTCCCTTATTCTTGATCTCTTATTATTTATGTCTAGCTAATTTCTCCGCTAGGATTAGGTGATTCAATGGACTGTTGTTAATTGCTAATTAGTTTACAGATTTGTCATTGTTGTTTTAGTCTATGTTGTTAATCACTGCTATAATTGTATCCTGCTAGTTGAATCAATGCAATTAGCCTTTTAATTTAGGTAAGTCTTGACCTAGACCAAAAGGTTGGAAGGGGTGAGACCCACAGTGATCAATAGGATGCTTTAGTGAGGGCGAAAGTTAAGCTAATAGCATTCTAGGGTGAATTGAGACCGAAATGAGATATTCACTGCCCCTTAGACCGACACATCGACTAATCTGTGACCTTAGCTGCAATTACCTAACGTTCATTGATGATCCAACGTCCTAGTTTTCATTCTCTATTTAATTTCTCTTGTTCCTTTTTAATTCCATTAGTTTAGTCAAAACATTGCAAACCCGCGATCTAGTGACATTAGACAGACCGAATAGACAAGTGGATAGTGACCGACTCCCTGTAGAGATCGACCCTACTTACCGCTGACTTCTGTTTGTAGTACTTAGGTATTTATTTTTGGTACATAACGACCGTATCAAATTTTGGAATATTTGGGAACATCTTTGAAGATTAGTACAGCATTTCATCCTACGACAGACGCTCAGACTGAGAGAACGATCAAGACTCTTGAGGATATGTTACGAGCTTGTGTGATGGACTTTGGTGGTAGCTGGGAATAGAGGTTGGATTTGATAGAGTTTTCTTACAACAACAGCTATCACACTAGTATTGGTATGACGCCGTTTGAGGCCTTATATGGGAGGAGATGTAGAAGCCCGATTTGTTGGGACGACAGTGCTGAGGCAGTGGTTCTAGGACCATAGATGGTGCATGAGATGGTTGACCAGATTAAGATGATCAGGGAACGGATGAAAGCGGCTCAGGATAGGCAAAAGAGTTATGCAGATCTACATCGTCGGGATATAGAGTTTCAGGTTGGGGATAAGGTTCTTCTGAAAGTGTCTCCTATGCGTGGGGTTATGAGATTTGGAAAGAAAGGCAAGCTCAGTCAGAAGTTCATAGGGCCTTATGAGATCTTAGAGCTGGTTGGAGAGGTTGCATATCGTTTGGCTTTGCCAGCTGCGTTAGAGAGGGTGCATAATGTGATTCATGTATCTCAGCTGCGGAAGTATGTGAGTGATCCGTCACATGTGTTAGAGGCGGAGAGCTTAGAGCTAGATGAGTCCTTGTCATATCTTGAGGTACCTAAGTAGATTCTTGACCGGAAGGTTAGGAAGACTAGGAGTGGTGAGACAGTTTTGCTTAAGATCCTTTGGTCTAACCATGAGTCTGAGGAAGCTACATGGGAGGCAGAGGAGGCCATGAGAGAGCATTACCCTTTCCTTCTAGATCAGGTATGTATGGTTACGGGGACGTAACCTTGTTTCTTTTAGGGGGGTAGGAGATGATCGCGAAGAGTTTTTAAGAGCTTTTTATACCTTTTTATGTTGTGTCGGTATGTTTGTTGTGGTTGAGTCGGGTTGAGTTTGGGTTAGTAACATGTTTTACGTTGAGTTTTGTTTTGGTTGTTGTGTCGGGAGTGTATTGGTATGTTTTGTTTTGTTGTGGTTTGAACTTCGGGGACGAAGTTCTTTTTAAGGAGGGAAGACTGTAATACTACGGTTTTATGAGTCTCTGGGTACTCTATCGTGTGGGCCTTACTCTGTCGAGTAAGGGTGTGTTGCGTTTTAAAACAGTTTCTGACCTGTTGGGTACTCGATCGAGTAACCATGATACTCGATCGAGTAGGAGGCACTCGATCGAGTATGTCAGCTACTCGATCGAGTAGCCGGTTTATGGGGGGATGATTTGTCGGGTTTTGTTAATAATGCGATTTAATATATAAACACTTCCGTCACTTTCTTAATACACTTTTACAAACCTAATTACTTTCAAAAGAGACAACAATCTACGTTTTTTGCATCAATCACATTATTGCCAAATCCCGGAGCTTGGAAGGTCGGATTTCACCTTTCTTTATACCTTTGTGATCCGTGCGTCGAGGGTAAGATCTATAGCTTTTGAGAGTGAGGAGCATCGGGACAAGTCTGAGGTCCTAGCCACTAGGAGGATGGCCCGACCAAGTGTATGTCGGTGAGTACCTTGGAGGCCCTAGAGATAGAGAAGGAGGTGCATAACATCTTCACGGTTCTTGGATTGGAGTGTTTGTACGCCTTGAGGAGATAAGTTACCGCAACCTCACCCTCGAGTTTTTGAGCTCCTTCACCTATGACAAGGGAACCCATAAGGTGAGCTTTAGGCTCAATAATACCTCTTTGAACTTAGGTAGTAATGCTTTTGCCGACCATCTAGGGATGGGCAAGCGAGTTGCAGGTCACCATGACAAGATTGAGGAAATGAAAGCTTCGATGTATTACCACCTTTACACAAGCAAGGAAAAGGCTAGTGTTAGTAACATGAAGACTAGTAACATTGATCACCCCGTCCTAAACATTTTCTTGTGCTCCTTGAACAACCTCCTCTATGGGAGGAGGGACCCGAGCAAGCTGAACTCCACGTAGGTATTGATCATGAGAACCTACCTTAACCCCCTCCACGAAAATCTTCTCCACTTCAATGCCGTGTCTTTGGTGTGTCTTTCCCTTGAGAGGATGGCAGAGGTGGACCATTTCTCCTTAGATTGTGGAGCCTTAGTGACTCAATTGGCCAAGAACATGCTAGCTTACGAACCGGGGGCGTTGGATGCACCCATGTCTAAGGAAGTTGTTTATTTTGATCTTGATTGGTTGAAAGCTAAGTCTTGGGTAGTGGATGGAGAGGAGGACGGCACCTATTCTTGGAAGGTTGGTGATGAGTGGTATATGAAGCTCCCTGTCGGTGAGGAGCTACCCCCGACTTTCCCTTTAGAGAGAGCGAGATCACCCCGCCCCGAGGCCTAAATATATAGCATCCTTAGTAACCTCACCTTCGACCTTAAGAATGCCACCGAGAAACGGGAGGCCCTCCCGTTACCTCCTTCAACTCGTGCTCCCGTCGAGCAAGCCCCCACATCGTTTCCCCACTCCATGCCTACAACTATGTTGCCCCCACCTTATGCCGGGAACTTTGGCCAAGCCCCGCCAGCCTTTAACTCAAACTATCTCAAGTCGTACCTCATACACCGAGTGGACACCAACCTTGTGTTGAGAGACATGCATGAGGCGGCCTATAATCAAGGAGTACGTGAAGGAAATGTAGATTCATATACATATTAACATACTCATATATGTCTAAATAATTTGTCATAAAATTAAAACGGATTTTATGCATGCAAACATTAATAAAATAGAAGAGAAATAATGTCCTTACATTCAATATTTCGGCTATATTGGGCACAAGAGAGATCACCTTTCTCTTCTTGTTCTTGAGCTATTCCAATGGATGAACAAGATCTAAGAATAAGATCTCTCCCTAAGCTTTATACCCAAGGCTTTCACTTAATCTAATTAATATTATAAGTACTAGTATAATATTAATCTTGTGAAAATTGAACCAAAAATAAATATAAAACCCTTATATATTTCGGTTATTATGAGAGGATGAGAGGATTTTATCTCACTAGAAATCTCAATATTTGATGATGGAAATTAGAATGAAAATAATACACTACCTTTAGTATATTATTAGGCAAAATTAAAGAAAAACAATGATCATTTTTCTCTTCTCAAAACCGTGTAAGAGGAGTGCAAAAGGGGAGCCAATGCATGGAGAAATTGTTCTTCACAAGAAAACAATAGGCTTCCATGGCTAGGTGGCTTCTAATCATTGTGTTTTCCACTAATTACAAACCACTTATAATTAGCTAAACACTTTCTAATTTTCGGCCCTTTGCATAATATGGTGTCCATATTATTTTTGTCAATTGTCTATATGTTACATGTCACATGTCACATATATTTGTTATGTATTTTTAACATATTAAAAATCAACGTATTGATAAAAATACGTCACATACAAAAATCGACTTAGTAATTTCATAATTACCTGTGCCAAAATATTTTACCATTTATAAATCACAACATATTGTATTTATGTCAATTCATTCAATTTAATTGTTACATTAAACAATTATTTCATCCGAGTAATGATACAATTCATTTACCCAGACCGTACCTTATTTAATCACATTTCAATATGATACGTAAATTTTACTTCCAAAATCGTCCGTCAATTTTCAAGTAATTTAATTAACTCGTAACATTATACGATTAATTAAATAATCAATTAAGAGTATTACCCTTTAGGTATGACCTAGGGGTCAATCGATCACCACCGTCACACGACGAGTAATGTCAAACTCTAGTCACCAATCATTACCGATATATGTTGACCAGTTGACAAGAATAACAATATTACTTCCCAATTGTATTCATTTTAATGAGACTTAAACATGTGATCATCATGATCAACAGTCGTGATCGCATTATTGTCGGAGGACACATATTCCAACAATCTCCCACTTGTCCTCGACAAGTGTGCGTCACCAATTCTCTTGTCCTATTACTATCTCCCACTCAATGCAAGGTGTCTTTCAGGTCGTACTTGCAAGTGATCATATCGAGAGTGGTTTCCTCGATCTGGAGAATAACTGATTGACCGGATTTATCCACTCTGGATACCTTCCGAGCGTGGCCACGCATTTCCAGTTCATTACTCCTCGAGTGGCCCTGAGATATTGTTATAACCCTGACAAGGGGATGGACAATTCCTATCGCACTCATTCCCTTCGACTAGCCACAGCCATCATAACCCAAAATATGCCCATTTGACCCCATTTACGAAGGTCGTAGTAACACAAATCAAAGTTAATCTGAAACTGAGCCATCTTAGGTGAATAGTCTTTAGTCAAAGAATCGACTCATTTGAATACTATAGCAGCTCTCGCCACGACCAGGCTATATAAATTTGCCAGAACTCTATAAGCGGTCATTAGGCCCGACAAAATGTTCCTAACAATCTGCCTATGTGATCGACTAGTCATCTCACATGACTGTATGGCACTATGGGCGAATACAATGCTAATCCGTGTTCACTTTAACGGGGTTCAATTGTCTCCACAACCCGTTTGGATGTAACAAAGTATAATAAAAGAGTTTTAAAGTAAAACTCGAACGACAAATGCGATTATCACATATGAATAGTCAATGCCTGATTACTATTTCATGTTCTATAATCTAATTTGATCTTGTACGTAGTTGTTCATTTCAATTCAATTGAAATGACATGACTCATCATGTTTAGCCTTTGAGAAGGCTTTGGTTAGTAGGTTTTATCAATTTCTTGTACCTTACTCAACCTCACCACATACTCGTTTTCCTTTGTAATGTATACATTTGCATTACAAAACTTTCTGAGTACGTGTCGAGATCCAATCAAGACATAGGCCCTCTTAGCCTAAGAATAGCTCCCACTGTTTTCACAGTGTGCGGGACTCATCCTCTTGCACATCTCATGATTGCAAGTGTACTCAATTTCCGTTATAAATATCTCTCATTGTTCTTTATTGCCTAGAACGATTCTAGAAAATCTACTTCTTAACTATCATAGCCACAATGGTTTCTTAACCATCCTAATGTGTTTTGATTATGGTTTTGTCGGAAACCATGCGCAACCTCAATTGTCAATTGTCACTTGTGTAACACACTTACACAAAATTGCATCATAAACACTTTGCTTTACTTCCTTAATGCTTCTGCATGCACTTAAGGGTAATCTTTATGGCGTACTTGGCAAAGATTACTTAAATTCGATTTTGAAAACAATTCATCATACTCAAAGTATATGAAGTGTTATACATCATTACTCATTTAATTGATCCGGCAGCGGAAGCAAATGAAATCAATCAAATATGTTCAGTTTAATTGAACTAGTCATGAATCTTATCAACATAAGACTTCTTACAGACGCTAATATCATGTGGATTTATCTTCATAAATCCGGATATTAAAGATGTATTATAATACTCCAAAAGTCTTAAATCATTCTTGATGATCAATATGTCATCCACATATCGGACTAATTTAAAATTTCCGTAACTCCCACTAAACTCCATGTATAAACACAACTTCTTGACTTATCGAGAAATGTTTTATGACATGATTCAATAATGTTGATTCCAACTCATTGATGTCCTACTTAAGACCATCTCTTAAGTTGCTCATTATCTTAGGATTGCAAGAATCTATAAAACACATGACATGTATTGAATACATTCATTCTTTTGAAGAAGTGGGTTTTAGATTCACTGGCTATGTATTTCATAACCTCATAATGAAACACAATCCCTAAGAAGATCCAAATAGACTTAAGCATTTCAATTAGTGCAAGACCCTTTGTCACTAATCAACCAATCTTGCTTTGAAATATCTCTTTATTAGTGCAAAACCCTTTGTCACTAATCAACCAATCTTGCTTTGAAATATCTCTTTATTAGTGCAAAACCCTTTGTCACTAATCAAGCCTTTTTATTTCGGATTTTCATGGCTCTAAGCCTTGTATTGAGTTGTGACTTGAACACTCTTATGTAAGTCATATGTTCATTACTTTCAAGAAGTAATCAACTTGAATCAAACAATTTCTTTGTAAGTTATAAGCTCTTTACATTCTTAAAAGTAGCATGAATTCATCATTTTTAACAAGTGACGAATTTAACCTCTTAGGTTATAAAGAAACAACATCTTACACAAAACGTCTCATGTAGCCAAGAAAGACCAGTTTCTTGCGACATAACATTCTTTGTGGCTCTTGAATAAATTCTCCCACTCTGTCTTCTAGAAATAAACTTGTATTTTAGAAAGACAGCTTCACGAGCCGCAAACCCGTCGTACTCGTGATAATTGAAAAGGGAAAAATGAGCATTTGTTTCTTGTGAAAACTTACAAACATGGTACCCTTACCATTTCATATCTCATATGATTCGTTTTAGTGGAAAAATAATTTAGACAAAAATGATAAAATCCCCAAAAGGATCAAGTAACTCAAAGTAACTTGATAGAAGTCCAAACCATATCGAATAGCGTTTGATTTCTTATCTAATCACACATTATTCCATAATGCGTGCTAAGAGAGATTAACTTGTGATACTATATCACATTTCCTTTGGCTTATATCAAAGTCTTCACTTTGATAATCCCATCACGACTAAATCGTGATTCCTTGAACTCTTTGAAATTCTTCAAAGATTTCTCCTTTTACCTTATTAAGTGAACATATTAGCGTCAACTTAAATCGTTGGTAAAAGAAAATGATCAACCTATTTTGGATCGATGATATACAACCTCGATTTCCTTTTCAACCAAAAGGCACGAGACATCTTGCTTTGAATACAAGATACGCATATACCATCAACAATCTAATGGTTTCAAGAGTACTCGATAACTCTTTGCGTTCATCATTCCAAAATTTTAAGGTTTAATCTTGGGTTACCAATTTGAGTCTTACATCATCTTCATGATATATCATTCTAGTTTGGTTTAGAATATAATCACCTTGATAATGGGCTAGCCATACATCAATTCGTGGTGTATAGGATCACAAAAGTGAAACCTCTTTTGTATCTTAACAAGTTTATATTCTCATTTAGAGTTTATGTACTTAATAGTCACAATTAAGTATAACTCCAAACCCAAAAACTAGATTTAGTACACAATGACTCTTTCTCTCAACTTCATTGTTGCTAGTCGTCATATTCTAATCATCCTATGTATCAAACATAATGATGAAAACCTCCACTGGTTTCTAATATTGACGAAGTAGTACTAGCAAAATTTATGTTTAATCAATTAAACATTTTAAAGAAGAATGTCCCATTAGATGTCCCACAACTAACTTGTTGATTCTTCAATAATTTGGGGTAGTTTCCTTTCTCGTGTCCAACAGTTTAAGACAATGGAAACTTTATCGGTCGGGATTGATAGGTTTAGTATCGTTATTCTCAACAACTTTACCTTTAACATTACCTTGTATCAATTCCATTATAATCTTTACTTCTTGAACCTCGTCCTCATCTTAACGGTTTAAGAGAATGCTCCCACTTATTTCAATGAGTCTTTGCTTTGAGAAGCAAAATTGAATTCATGAAGATCACTCTTCATTTGTTCGTTTTAGTCTTACAACTTTCATTGAAGTGGTTGCGTTATTTTGGTCAATTACGAATTCTTACAAATCTAATTACCAAAACAATTTATTGCTTCAAGATACTTAATTCATTTAAGTATATGAAAAACAATCCATTGTAAGTAGATGTGTTAGTCTAGAATCAAAAACCTGTTTGATAATGAATAACATTAATCTATACTCTTTGCAAGAGATCCTTAACAATGGTTCATTTGAGGTTTTAGAAGCAAATTCATATTTGTCTTTAGTTACGATATTTTAATGGAGATTTGAATCAAAAATCGAAATGATATCGTATATGAATTGTGGTAAAGAAATAGAACAATATAACAACGGAATAGAGGAAAACTTAACATTTATCGTTTTATTTAATACTTGTATATAACAAGTAAAGCATTTACATAGAGACCTCTACCCAACTATGATAAATGATTCCAAGATCCAAATTCATATTAACTTGGGCACGGTGTGGCCGATGAAAACCCTTATCAATATAACTCGGTGGATTAACACTTTAATCGATTCTACTTTTAGAACTCTTGGTCGATAATATTACATTAACATTTATCTTTAGCCCAAAACACATTCAACAAGGGGACGGTGTGGCCGATGAAACCCTTATCGAAAAACTTTTGTTGAGTTCAATCCAAATTTCGAATAAATGTGTCCATGATCCAAACCCACATTAACTTGGGCACGGTGTGGCCGATGAAACCCTCATCAACATGAATTCGGTGGATTGACATTTATCACCCACTTCCCCTACGTAACAAGGTTTGTACCCCGGTGTGGCCGAGTGCACTCCCTCACGAAATAGGTTTTCATGGTTTCTACTATTTGGTAAGGCTATGTCTCAATTAATTGTTTTAGCGAGAGGTCATGTCAATTTATTATCTATCACGTTTTAAGTGAACTAAAGCGGTGAACTACGATAATTTTAATTGACACGGTCGATAAACTCGATAAGACAATGCATGTTTAGTTATGGCGATTTAGCAATGCATGTGACATAAAATAAAATGCAAGCATAAAAGAATAAATAAATCCTAGTATGGCCTTTCCTAAAATAGAAAAAACTCTTTAACTATTACATATTCGGAAACCAACTCCATTGGTCCCTTGAACTTCGGTTGTGGCACGCATCTCGATGTAACACCGTCTTTATGTATCGCCATTCTTGGAGAAATCCGTCTTTGGGAACTCCGGAATGAATAAAATTACATAATAAATTACATAATTTCCTATTATACATTTGTAACTAAATAAAATAAATCTATTAAATTACAAAACGGTGATACGAGATCACAATAAAAATTACAACCGAATCGATATTCCCATACATTTCGGGAAATATCAATTAAAATCTAAGGCCATACTAAGTAAAATTACATAATTCAAAATTACATAAATTAAAATTATGACAATCATAATGAAAAATGCAGCATTATAATATGTATGAACATGCTCAATTTATGCTAAATCGCCTTTTAAATTGCCAATATCGTATATTACTCGGTTTTTACGGATTTGCGTGATTTCAACATTTTTAATCACAAAATTACATAAATTCATATTTATGCACTAGTTAATTACCCTTACCACTTAGGACTCAAAATATAGTCTTCACTAATAATTTGACCATAATTAACCCATATCTTATAAAATTGTTCATAAATGGATCAAAAATTACAAAAATAAGCTATTAAACTTCAAATAAATCACAAAATTTCAAATAAATTCAAAATTTGAAATTTAAACTCATGAACATTCTGGAAAATTACCATGACACTCATAATGTTCAAAATCTTAGGTTAAAAATTTCGAAATTTTCCGGAAAAACAATGTTGCGGTTTATCGATTTTTACTAAAATAATCATAAAACATGAGGAAAAATTATATTCATTAACTTTTCAATTTTAGATCTGAAAATGATAATAAAGAGCAACATTAGACGTTTTTCCTAAGTCATAGATTATGTTTTATTAATTTTTAACTAATAATGTCACTATTTATGCTATTTTTCTTCAAAAATCCATAAATCATGCATAAGGACTTCTTTATGGCCAATTATTTTACACACATCTTGTAAAATTGCATGTGACAACATATAAAATTTCTATGACCAGATTCGAAATTTAACTCATATTAACCTATTTTTCACTTTAAATCCGAATTAAAAATGAAAAATCCATTTTTCGAGCATAACAAGTCCTAAAATTATGAAAATTTACAGGTTATCTCAAAATAATATGTATCACAACATATCCAAAAACCAACTTAAAATTCGAAGTATAGCTAATTTTCGACCAAAAATGACATTTTTACTCATAAAATCACATTTAAATGCCATTATTATTAATTATGAACAATAAAAATCCGAAAAATTAACCAAAAAATCCTAAAACACTTTAGGACCAGAAATATTAACATGCATGTGATGATTTCGTGATATATCATAATAACACAAAATTTACAAGTTTTATTTTGTTATTCTTATAACTCGGAAAAACTTTTAACCAATTTGCATGCAAACAACCGTGGCTCATGATACCGATTGAAGGAAATGTAGATTCATATACATATTAACATACTCATATATGTCTAAATAATTTGTCATAAAATTAAAACGGATTTTATGCATGCAAACATTAATAAAATAGAAGAGAAATAATGTCCTTACATTCAATATTTCGGCTATATTGGGCACAAGAGAGATCACCTTTCTCTTCTTGTTCTTGAGCTATTCCAATGGATGAACAAGATCTAAGAATAAGATCTCTCCCTAAGCTTTATACCCAAGGCTTTCACTTAATCTAATTAATATTATAAGTACTAGTATAATATTAATCTTGTGAAAATTGAACCAAAAATAAATATAAAACCCTTATATATTTCGGTTATTATGAGAGGATGAGAGGATTTTATCTCACTAGAAATCTCAATATTTGATGATGGAAATTAGAATGAAAATAATACACTACCTTTAGTATATTATTAGGCAAAATTAAAGAAAAACAATGATCATTTTTCTCTTCTCAAAACCGTGTAAGAGGAGTGCAAAAGGGGAGCCAATGCATGGAGAAATTGTTCTTCACAAGAAAACAATAGGCTTCCATGGCTAGGTGGCTTTTAATCATTGTGTTTTCCACTAATTACAAACCACTTATAATTAGCTAAACACTTTCTAATTTTCGGCCCTTTGCATAATATGGTGTCCATATTATTTTTGTCAATTGTCTATATGTTACATGTCACATGTCACATATATTTGTTATGTATTTTTAACATATTAAAAATCAACGTATTGATAAAAATACGTCACATACAAAAATCGACTTAGTAATTTCATAATTACCTGTGCCAAAATATTTTACCATTTATAAATCACAACATATTGTATTTATGTCAATTCATTCAATTTAATTGTTACATTAAACAATTATTTCATCCGAGTAATGATACAATTCATTTACCCAGACCGTACCTTATTTAATCACATTTCAATATGATACGTAAATTTTACTTCCAAAATCGTCCGTCAATTTTCAAGTAATTTAATTAACTCGTAACATTATACGATTAATTAAATAATCAATTAAGAGTATTACCCTTTAGGTATGACCTAGGGGGTCAACTGATCACCACCGTCACACGACAGTAATGTCAAACTCTAGTCAGCCAATCATTACCGATATATGTTGACCAGTTGACAGTAACAATATTACTTCCCAATTGTATTCATTTTAATGAGACTTAAACATGTGATCATCATGATCAACAGTCGTGATCGCATTATTGTCGGAGGACACATATTCCAACAGTACGACCCGCCCACTACCCTAGCTTTTGGTCCGGACCTGGAGACACTTCCGGAGTCTTTAAGTCCTATGGTATCCAACCATCAGATTGGGAGATCAACTTTCCTTTCGATGTAGGACACTTGTGTGACCCATACATGGGGAATGCCGGGATCTATCCTAGCTATGCTTACAAAGGGAATGGAAGTGAGGCGGGAACCTCCGCAGAGGCGGAGGTCATGGACCTTGATGAAGTGTGGGAAGCGGCGACTCGCAAAGGACCGGAAGAAGAAGAGGAAAATGAAGAAGAGGAGGAGGAACAAGCGGAAGGAGGAAGCAAGACGGTGAAGAGTCGCTCCGGATGGGCAAAGTGGATGCCTAACATTGGCAAGAAGAGAAAGTCCTCCAAGTAGTGGTGGCCTTATGATTCGGGATCCCTCGAGAATTTTAATTATCGTTTGAAACTTTGAACTGTTTAATTTCTATGTTATAAGCCGGCCATGAGGCCAAGACTATTAGACCTTGCATAGTAGGACGATGTAGTGATCACCATTTGGACCCCATTGCATGTATGGTCAACCACAAGGAAGCTTAGAGGCCATTAATGGCCGAGATTGGGACTACCCGGTGACACTTGGCCAAGTGCCCTATTCACCCGACCGAGTGGTGGTCCACTCGACCGAGTGCCCCTCTCACTCGATCGAGTAGGCCTAAAAATAGGTTCTGCAAACCTCCTGTAAATACTCCCACTCGACCGAGTGGTGTGACCACTCGACTGAGTGACTTTGAATCGTTCAAGTAACTTCTGAATTCAACCGAGCACATTGGAATTTGACCCTTTTTAGGAATTTTAGACCACTACGACCCATGTGACCTTGAACTTGAACTATGTCGACCTACTAAGAGTCGATTGGCCATATAAAACCCACACGATAAACCTTTATGAATTTTTTACTCTTGACCTTGTCAGGTGTTTTGACGGTATAAGAAATAATCAAACGAAAAATGATTATATGATGGCATAAAGTGCATGAAAACATGTAGACATTCCGTAATAATAGGGAAAAAGGTAAATAATAGTAGTGAGTACACACCACGTGACGAGTTGGTAACATGAGTACGTGTTGTGGCGGTCCGATACGATATGTGAATGATATGTTGAACGTTAAACGTGGTTGTGTCTAGTAATAAAGAGTACTCAAATACATACATATATATATATATATATATATATATATATATATATATATATATATATATAGTGATAAGATCAAGTAAGTCCATATCTTACATTTGAGTCCATAAGTTCCCTTTAGAGCCATTGGATGAGGAAGATGGAGGGTTGAGATTGGAAGCAAATAAAGGAGGATTAATGCCTAATTAAACACTCACCCTCTCTACTTTACTAATCCACACTAATCAAATATTAATCCACTATATAACCTTTATTTTTCCACCAACATCTCTCTCATTCACACAATTCACTTCTCTACTCCCTCTCTAAAACCCAAATTAATTCAAAACCCAAATAATACTCTCATCCTAACAAACCCAAATAATTCAAAATATAAAAAATAAAAAAATTCCCTCCATATTACACCCACCCACCCACCCTCGTGGCCACCGCCACCCACTCCCACACTCCTCCTATTCTCCCACACCACAACCCGACACCATCCTACCACCACTGTACTCCCGACCCATCACCACCATTGCTCCCACTACCGCCATCTCAAGCCACCCCACAACTTTCCTCCTTTTTTTTTTCAGATCTGGACACCACCCCTTGCCCGCCGCCTCTCCTTCCTTTGCCGCCTCTCCTCGTCGAATGTCGCCTCCTTTGTCTTCATTTATTTTGTTTTTTTGTGTCATGCGTAGTGGGTGGGGTGTCATGGGGCGGTGGCAACACCACACTCCTCTACCGTGTTCGTTTTGTTCCAAAACACCACACTCCTCAACTGTTTCTCTTTGTTGTTCTTTTTTTTGTTTCCTTCTTCTAAAATAATGTGTCCTGCTTCTCTTTGTTTGTTTTTTTTATTTATTTCTTCTTCTTCAAAAATCACGTGTCCCTCCTCCCTCTCTTATTTTTGGTGTTTTTTTTTTATTTAAAAAAATTCGTTTTCAGATTTTGTTTCTTCTTTTAAAAAAAAATTCAGATTTCTTTTTTATGTTTTTCATTTTCTTCAGATTTGGTAGTTATTTTTAAAAATTTTAGTTAATTTATGAATAATATAATTTTGGAAACCTAGATCTACAAGTGTACACGAAAAATTATGACATTAGGTATATTTATTTTGTTTACTTGAGTAAATATTTTAGATCTCGTTTTATTTTGTGAATTTTTTTATTTTAGTTTTGTATTTACTAAGTACATCTCATATAATTTTAGATCGTTTTATTTTAGTCTTAGATCTAATAAATAGATCTAAGGTTATTTGTTGATTTTCATCTTAGATGTGCATTTTTTTCTCCTAGAATTACTCTTTTTTCGGCTAGAATTACACTTTTTGTTGTTAGAATTACACTTTTTTCTGTTAGAATTACTCTTTTTTCTCTTAAAATTACACTTTTCTTCATTAAAATTACACTTTTTTCTGTTAAAATTATACTTTTTTTTGCTAGAATAACACTTTTTTCGGCTAAAATTACACTTTTTGTTGTTAGAATTACACTTTTTTCTGTTAGAATTACACTTTTTTTTGTTAAAATTACACTTTTCTTCATTAAAATTACACTTTTTTCTGTTAAAATTATACTTTTTTTTGCTAGAATAACACTTTTTTCGGCTAAAATTACACTTTTTGTTGTTAGAATTACACTTTTATCTGTTAGAATTACACTTTTTTCTGCTAGAATAACACTTTTTCTGCTAAAATTACACTTTTTGTTGTGGTTAGAATTACACTTTTTTCTGTTAAAATTACACTTTTCTCCGCTATAAACTTACACTTTTTCTGCTAGAATTACACTTACTACTATTGGACTAATGTTACACTCTCCATGGACTTGGTCATATTCTCATATTCTCATTGGACTAATGTTAGACTCTCAATGGACTAAAATTACATTCTCAGTGGATTGAAATTATACTTTTCTGGACTAAAATTACACTTTTCTGGACTAAAATTACATTCTCCTTGACTAAAAATAACAATCTCCTTGGACTGAAATTACACTTATCTGGACTAAAATAACACTTTTTGTCATTAAAATAACACTCGTAAAATGCTAAATTACAATAACTTGTGATAAAATTACAAAAATTCAAAATATTATTCGTTAAAATCACTCGGAAAAGATTGAAGTTAAACTTGTAAAACGCTAAATTCTCGAAAATATTCCTTAAAATTACACATTTTGCTGTTAGAATTACACTCGTAAAATCCTAAAATGTCGAAAACTTGTCTCGAAAAAAAAAATGAAAAAAACCGAAACAGGAAAAATGTTAACAAAATTTTCATAAACTTTGAAGTATAAGACAAAAGGTGGTGTTAATTGTGTATGATAATGAATTAGTGAAAGTATTACTAAAACTAGAGAGAGAAGTAAATTCATTAGTGTTAAGTGTGTTTCTTGCTTTCAATCTCAACCTTCCACCATTCATGATCCAAGGGTTGTGGGAGGGACTTATGGACTCAAAAAAAAAGGGACTTAGAAGAACTTGACACTATATATATATATATATATATATATATATATATATATATATATATATATATATATATACACACACATATGGTAATCATACAAAACGTGTGGTAATAATGTTATGTTACCGGGAGAGCATCGTGTAAGACTCATAACGAACTTCGGAGCGAAGTTTCATTTTAGGGGGAGTGAATGTAAGAAATCGGAGAAATTTAGAAAGAAAGAGCGTAATACGTCGTAAAGTAAGGAAAGTGAACAAGAAACTTAGGATAGATAGGACACATGTGTGTAAAAATAAGAATGATAAGGGCAAGAAAATACAAGAGGACCGAGAATGAGGCTTGAGAGAAGACCGAGAAACAATTGGAAAAGGGAGTGAGTGGTGAACTTCGGGGACGAAGTTCATTTTAAGGGGGGAAAATTGAAATACCCGGCATTTTTGGGACCCGTACTTAGACGTAGGGACGCGTGAGGGAACTCACACGTACTCGGATAAGACCAAGTAAGACCTAAACTAGACCTAGTGGACTTCCAGTGAACCAAGTAATACCTCAAGTGGACCAAGTAAGCCGGCACTTGGTCGAGTTAGGGTACACTCGACTGAGTGAGAGCCACTCGGTCGAGTGAACCGGTCACTCGGTCGAGTGTGATGAGCTGTACCCGAGATATAATATTTCGGGATTTCCATTCTACCCAACCATATCCCATTCATTCTCCTCCTTCTTCCTTATTACACTGAAACCCTCTCCCTTCTCTCTAAAATACCCCTAAATGCCTTTCCCTTTCTCTTGGCCTTCATGCTTGGTTTAATGGTGGAACATGCCTCCTATGCCCCGATCTACCTTTGTAAGTAGAAATCTCACCCTTTCCTCTTTGTCTTATGAGTAGATTCGAGTTAGGGTTTACTAAGAGAGGTTAATTAGAATTTAATTAGGTTTAATGACTAATTAGTAACTTGTAATGAAGGATTTTATGTTGTAATTTAGTATAGAGTGAATTGTGATAGTTATTACATGGTTTATGTAGGATGAGACAGTTTTATGAGATGCATACTTAGTGACTTCGACTAGCCTGACGTTTATGCTTAAAGGTAGGTTATCCTACACGGTTTCAATGTTGTATAAGCAAGTTTGTTTGTCTCCCTTTGTCATATACATTCATAAATTGCTTAGTATGTCGTGTGGGTATTGGAAGGGTTGTTATTCATAACATGTGGGATGAAATTCATGAATTGGTCATATGCATAATGTGGCCCTTCCATTTTCTATGCTTAGTTGTGAATGAATTGTGTTGAAGATCTTTGATGGTGATACTTGATTGTTGAGGAGATGTAAGATGGTTGGGAAACCGTCTTGTGCTCGGGTCGCACCTTGGAGCTTCCCACTCCAAGGGGAATGTGCACATTAATGGCTTGAGTACGGAGGGATGCGTGTGGTTGAGACACGACGTCTGGTAGGGGAACCGGTTGGCTTCCGGACCCGGTATGTCTGGGCGTGTCCCGATAACTAGTGTAATGATCGGTATACCAGGGCGTGTCCTGGTACCGGAGTAGAGGTTGGGGTACGTCTGGGCATGTCTCGGTACCCGTATGATGTTGATTTATTTGTGTCCACTTTTTAGTGTGCTCACATGACAAAGAACATTTTCACAAATTACATCTCTTCGATTCATGATCAAGGAGGAATTCTCTCAAATCAATCTTCGAGTCAACAAACGGCTGTTACCGTCGTGACCCTCACACTTTAAGGTCCTAACAATTAGCTTAGGCATACACACTCAGAACTACAATCTGGTTTCATTTCACTTCATGTGAGTACGTAGGCAGTCCTTCAAGGACACAACCATACACCTCAAAATCAATTATCAATACTCACGCAGAACTACGATCTAGTATAATTTCGCAAACACGCGTATACGTAGGCCGTCCTATTACAAGGATACAACCACACCCCCACACACATTCAATTTTCACACCTTCAATTTGCAACCCATTGCACACACACATAGAACTACGATCTGGTTTGATTTCGCAAACACGCGAATAGGTAGGCAGTCCCCAAACAAGGACACAACCGCATACCCCTTTCAATCTCAACCATCAGCATCAATCCTCAAAAGCAGCCCACCCAGCTGCAAAAATTAATCTTATACCTATTTATTGGGGGCTTCTTCCTTAAGACGTCGCCCATTCCTCCTTTTGCCTAATTCCTATCTCCTCACTCTGGGAGCTTCTCTATCGAGACGCGGCCCGTACTTTATCCTCAAACATATTTTGAGTCTCAACTACAATCTAAAATAAAACTGCCCATAGTCCAGTGCTCGGTTTCGGACGACGACAACGTCTTGGTTCTGCTCTCCGAATCATCATCCCTCAAGCAAGGATCTCAAACGAGCAAATGGAGGCAAAGATGTCTGAAGAAGATAATCAATTCGTATTTCTCAGCCGAGCGGACCTTCTACCTCAGGGATCTGATGCGCGTTGTCACCCTTTCTTGGCTAGTAGTTTCACTTACATGTGCAAAGTCTCTTAGAGTCACGCCCGTGTCGTGTCAATACTGAGTTTGTATCACGTTCACAACCGTCTATTTTTCAGTATGTCAGTATGCGTCCGTGTGAGTCAATGTTGCAATGGTCACGTGTCTCGAGTCTATTAAATCACGGATCTACGAGCAACAAGACTCAATATTAAGCTTCGTAACTTTCGAAACTCCTATCTCCCCTCGCGTGAGATATTACATGCTAGTTGCTTATATGCTAATTGCTCACATGCTTATGTGCTTATATTCTTGCGTGCTACGTGCTTGTCTATGCGACTGCGGATTTGTGTGGTCACTAACCATGCCGATAATCTTGAGAAGAAAAACGCACTCCAACTGCGTATTGGGTTCTTCCCAAAAACGCCGACCCGTCAAGTCCAAGGACTTTAACCGCGTCGAGTACATGGCATACGCTACCTCCCAAAGAGCGGCAACTCATATCCCTGGTGAGTCCTGAGAAGTTTCTAACTCCTCAGCGATTTCCGATTTTCAAATGGAAGTCATACAAGTCTTTCAAAGATCCTCGCAACATCATTCATGATCCTGACGCAGCGCTCTTCTAAATGGTTTTCCAAAGAGCCTTGCTTAGATGATTTATCCCCACGGAGTTCATTTAGGACCCCCGACAAATTGGAGTTCGTTGCTCCCTAGCTGAACCTATCAACGTCAACCTGGGTAGAAGTCATTACCGGACAATATTTTCAAATAAGCCCGATGTTAAGGCTATTTTCCACTATCGATCATTTGACCATCGATGGCTGGCGAGCCTCAAAACGCACCTTTAACATGGCTGGCGGGGATATGAGTTGCCAGAGAAATAAATCATGAAAATTGTAATTGTAATAAAAATTACACAAATTACAATTGAAATAAGTTGAACTTACGTCATAAATACGATAAAAAAGGATTTGAAAATAAAAAGAAAATAGAAAACAAATTAAATTATGAAAATATGTCGAATTATAAATGATAATACGAATAATAGTCGATTAGAAACTTATTTAGAAACCCTACGTCAAAACGAGAACGAGTTCAGAGGCAGAAATAAGCCCAGAACAGACACAGCAAAAATTGCGTCCTCTGGAAGAGGCGCATCACTTGTTGCGATTGTTCTTTAGTTGGGCTCTTACTCTGAAGGTCAGACCCGTGGTTAGTTAATGTTCGTTAGTTGTTTTACTTATATTACTAGCATACGACTCAAGTAGAAGTGATTTAATCAGATTATATGCATCTAAGATCGTCATAAAGTGAAACAAAATGAATTAAAACGAAGTTGCGCAGCTCCTGCTTTGTTTTCTCTTGGTCGGTTTCCTCCACAGCAGGAAAGATTTCCGTGGTTTTTATTTGGAAATAGGGAAGATGTATGTTTCCTTATTCCGAAAGGAAGATATTGTAACACCCCCATACTCCAAGTGCCTTACCAGGACCACTCAGGTATAAGGATGCCACCATCTCGGTTACCCGAGGCATGATAATCATAAGACAATGAAGAAACATACTTTATTAAATAAGTTTAAGTGATTACATTACAAACCCAACTGTACGTAAAATACAACTGTTCTCAAACTATAAACCAACTGAAAGGAACTGTTCTAATAAACACAGCGGAAGACTAAAGACTCTGATATGTGATGACTCCATCCCAGCTAGATCCCACGCGTATCCAAGCTATACCTGTCAAGCAACTGCTCACCACCCCCGAATGGATCGCCACAGTTTTTAAAAAATTTAAACGGGGTCAGTACTAATCACACAACTTATATATATATCAACAGTAAGATACACGCATGCCTTAACAAATCACACATACACACAATTACTCCAATCCCATCAATCTCGATCACCGACTGTCCACTGGACCAGCCCTGCCAGTGGGGGACCGCATCCGTTCCCACCTAAGCCCCGCTCCACATAACAGTGAGCGATAACCCTGTCCATTAATGTGAACATCCCCTTCCGTGGCGGGTTCCACGAAGGGGGAAACTAGGGTGTGAAGCCACTCCCGCAAGTGACTCCACTCAGCCGAGAACGCATCTCGAGAACCAGAGATAACAATCACAATCACAACCGTCACAACACAATTACGATGTTAATCAATAATCACAATCAACCACCGTCACAACACGATTACGATATTAAACAATCAATCTCAACACATCAACAATCATCCCATTATGGGACTAATACTGAGTAGGAAATCCTACCTGGAAAGCAACACAATCATTATACGATCTAGCAGCTGTCTCAAAACCTCTCCTTTACAAATCCTTCTCCTATCACATAATCACATAATCACAATCTAACCTTAACGAATCATAAAAACCCCCAATCCCAAAATTAGGGTTTAACGGAACTTGACGAAATACTATAAAATTGGTATGCAGATCTTATCCTCGACGCAAGGATCACAAAGGTGTAAAGAACGATGAAATCCGACCTCTCAAGCTCCGGGATTTGTCAACAATGCGATTAGGATGATGAATGAACTTGCTTTCTCTCTTTAACAGTAAATTAGGTTTTTGTAAAAGTGTTTAGAATGATGACGGAATGATTATATATCTTAATCGCATAATTAGCAAAACCCGAGAAAAACTCCCCGTAAACCGGCTACTCGATCGAGTAGCTAAGGTACTCGATCGAGTACCCCCCCTACTCGATCGAGTGCCACAGCTACTCGATCGAGTACCCAACAGGTCAGAAACTATTTTATATCGCAACTTACCCTTACTCGACAGAGTAAGGCCTACTCGATAGAGTACCCCAAGACTTATAAATACGGAGTATTACAGTCTTCCCTCCTTAAAAAGAACTTCGTCCCCGAAGTTCAACCCATACATAAAAACAAACATACTAACTCGATCAAGACACAACAACGTGACTAAGAACTCAAAACAAAATTCCAACCCAAACATGAACTCGTAACACCAACTCCACTAACTATTCCTACCTCCACAACATGTCTCACGATATCGTATCAACTCCATTATATCTCTCTCAACACTAACTCCATACCCTACCAAGATACTCATAACATCAAACGGAATGTTACATTCTACCACCCTTAAAAGGAACTTCGTCCTCGAAGTTTACTCACACTCATAAACATCCTCGTCCAACTGCCAAGACTATCGAACTCATAACCATCATCATCCAACTGTCAACACTATCCAAATATTCTCACACTCATAAACATCGAACTACTACCAGTCCGGTCATGACCTTTAACAAAATTAACCACAACACGACTCAACCTTTTATTCGACATCAAGACTCAAACTTCCAAATATATTACCATATGCACACCCATCAAAATCTCTTTTATCACATCCTACTCCTCTTAAGATAAATGTTACGTCCTCGTAACTCACTAATACTAAATCCTAGATACATCTCATTACCCTCTTTACCACCACATGTGCAAGACAACCGTTTATAACCCAAACACTCACCATGCATATATCCAAGGCTCTCTTACTTAAACAATTCTCATACTTTAATTCACTCATCAAACCACCTAACTTATACCTCAAAATCTTTAGCTTAACCCAAAACTTCAACTCTTCCACATTACCGCAACACGACATACCTCTCTATATAAACTATATAAAACTCCCATTGCCAAAAGCATAACTCACGATCCACACTTGTTACGTACACTCACACTAGATCCTCAAGTTCTTTCTTCCATTACCGCAAAACTCATACATAACTCAACATGGCACTAATTCCCCAACACCCTACACTCACTGTCTTCAACAAAGGATTATGAACCACCTGCATCTTTCGGATCATTACCACACATGTTCAACGACTCACTTGCCATTACCATGTCTACTGAAACCTTAACTAGAACAAGATCATAAATTATTGTAACAACCTCTCACAACCGTGTCCCATTAACAGAATGTCACTATACTATGACAACAACGAAAATATACAACTCTATGTATATCATACTCCACCCTCATTCCCAACTTAACCAGGTAAAGAAAACATTAATAAACAAGACAACTGTCTATCTGCACAAACTGAAACTCACCGGGGACAACATCAAACAAAACAACAATCTATGTATAACTGCTATGTACTTTCGAAACTCGAATCATAATCATCCTGCCTACTCCACCACAACCGGTGACGGCATCACAACACCGCACCACCAACACCACACCGTAGTGCGAAAATACCCGCATCACAACACTATGTACCGTGCCCGGATCACCACCCGAGGCATCACAACCACACCGATAGACATCACAATCGCATACAATTCCCATAAACATCGACTCAAAGATAACTTTTCAGACAAGAAAACTTACTCAAATCCCCTTATTAAATCACCACGCAACATATGATATGGATAAACAGATAAGCATCTCATGAACATCATCTCTACCATTTCACGGAATACACTTGTGTTATTAATACACACAAAATTATAACTAGCCATGTCAAATTAATCAAATTATTACCCTTTTGGATATCATTCAATTAGTATACCGTACCCAACATAAATTACAAAACAATCATATAACAACTTTATAATTATCACACCATACTACTTCTTGTGAGGTCAGAACCTCACACAAACATTTATATATAACATAGACCCATAATCACATCCAACCAATCAATCCTGATCACGTAAGTTACCACTCAACCAAGGTTACCTGTCACCCGAGCTTAACTCGCATGCCCCTCATCACATTCTTCCATTCGCATGCCCAACACCTTCTATCATACATAACCATATAGTTAACATTCACTATGAGAAACCGCCTCCCAAGACTATGTCTTATACTTCCTCACAATCATACTTATCAATTCAGTCTCTACAAAATCAGCCTCTTTAGAATTACCATCTCTCTAACATACCGTCACTCTTAACCATTAGTCAAAAACCATAACACTACCACTATCCGGACATCGAACCCTTTTCACTCATCTCTAAACATCACGATTTCTTTCCTATCTTTGGTTAACATCCCAAACAACGAACAGCAAACCCATCAACAAAATTACCTCAACATTATTCCCAATACTATCTTATTTGTATTGTCATCCAACTCTCCACCAAATATCTCGTATCATGCCAATACTCCACCAACTTCTTACTCCCTTAGTTCCTCGAAACTCATTATCAATCATGTTGTCCTGAAACTCCTATATAACCTTTAGCTAACATCCTCGTGACACTATCACACATTTCAATGATTCCTTACCTTTATATCACATAACTCCGGTGAATATTTTCCTCAACTTCCTTTTATCCTTCTTTTCTCTTTACACTCAATAATTCCAATTAATAGTTCAACTCCTTATTCCTTTTAGCTAACTCTTTAGAAATCCAGTTACCCCTTCGTTGTTCCTAAACTCAAGTTCCATTATTTTCTACCGACATCATCTCACTCTTTCTTACCACGGATCTTCTCTTATTATGCTATCACTCACACTTAACATAAATCAGTCCAGACCACCTCATGCTATTACTCACCCTGATCTCTCATGACTTACTTGATCAAGGAAGTCACACATTAGTTTCGTTTCTTAATGAACCAAATCTCCCAATCTCACTCACTATCTGCAAATCTACGTCGCGACCTGCCTCCATTAAGTTCGCTATTTACCACTATTTCCAAACGACCTTTCATTACATATATTCTTACTCAACACTATTTCTAACCATCTCCCTCCATAATTTATTATACATCTCAGGTTGCTACTATCCACATCCTTTCTTTCACTCTTTTCATTCTCACGTTCCTTAAACTTACATCATGCCTTGCTCACATTCACTTACATTTTCAGTACTCAACATACAATCATGTCACTCATCTCGTCTCACACAACATGCTCTATGCCTCAATTAAGTCTTACCAATCCCAACACATATAAATCATGTCCTCCCCACCGAACTCATACTCATCATAGGTGCCACTCTTTACACCACAAAATTGGGTAACTTACGCGTCAAGACCAACATACATGTAAAACAGTGCATAAAGAAGCAAAATGACGCCTTTGAATTAAACATAATATTCAACGAAGTCAAAAGATAAGCATATGACCCAAAACAGGGGTCACTAGATCGAGTACAGGCCACTCGATCGAGTAAGGGACTTACTCGATCGAGTAGGTGAAGATCAGAAGCACGTAAAAAAATTACCAGGGACACTCGATCGAGTACCTGACGTACTCGATCGAGTACCCCCCTACTCGATCGAGTACCAAGGCTACTCGATCGAGTACCTACGCATTTCTCAGCACTGTCGAGTTTTCGTAAAACAGCCATAACTCACTCATTTCTTGGTCGCTTTGGGCGTGCGACCTATCGTTAGAATCGTAAAAGAACAAGCTATCACCTCCAATTGGAATCACATCAAAATCATTTATGCATCTCAAGTTATAACAGTTTAAAGACAACCTCTTTATCATCGAAAAACACAACTATTGATCTTTACTTCCCAAACGACTTAAACAACAACAAGGTAGACAAAACGACTCAGTACTCATAAAACCAGTATTGCTAATCTCATGTTACCATCTTCAAAAATCAAGCAACAACATCCATCATGCACATATATTATTTAACTCATTAGTCATGTACTAACCGCATGCTTTAAATTTTATAACTTTTCGTAACACAAAACATTCTCATACATTACAAATCCTATTCCCATGTTACTAATACAACAACATTACAATTACACTTCGTCACCTAAACATATTCATAATCACAAAATTCATATTCCTATGCAATTGCTACTCCATCTTTTCCAATCAATTCATCTATTTCCAACACATTACTCATCATTCTCATACACTTTTCTAACAATTCCAACCAACATTATAAATCAACTATCATGCAACATGCTTTCAATCAACAACATACGAAATCACATTATCACCATCTTTTCTACACATTCCCTATTCTCCACATACATACATCCACTGATTCATGCCACACATCACTCCATAGGTACACAAAGCACAAGGTAAACACATAGCGATCCCGACTCATATCCCATGTGACCGGTTCAAAATTATAGGGCGAGTTCGCGACTTTAGGACGTCTCCCAAGTCTTTGCATTAGCTCCTATAACCTTTACCCCGGATTCATTTTAATTGACTCCCTATATTCATTGGATTCATTGGTTACAGGTTTCAGGATCGTCGCTCTGATACCATTTGTAACACCCCCATACTCCAAGTGCCTTACCAGGACCACTCAGGTATAAGGATGCCACCATCTCGGTTACCCGAGGCATGATAATCATAAGACAATGAAGAAACATACTTTATTAAATAAGTTTAAGTGATTACATTACAAACCCAACTGTACGTAAAATACAACTGTTCTCAAACTATAAACCAACTGAAAGGAACTGTTCTAATAAACACAGCGGAAGACTAAAGACTCTGATATGTGATGACTCCATCCCAGCTAGATCCCACGCGTATCCAAGCTATACCTGTCAAGCAACTGCTCACCACCCCCGAATGGATCACCACAGTTTTTAAAACATTTAAACGGGGTCAGTACTAATCACACAACTTATATATATATCAACAGTAAGATACACAGACAGCTTAACTGTCACACATACACACAATTTCTCTAATCCCATCAATCTCGATCACCGACTGTCCACTGGACCAGCCCTGCCAGTGGGGGACCGCAGCCATTCCCACCTAAGCCCCGCTCCACATAACAGTGAGCGATAACCCTGTCCATTAAAGTGCACATCCCCTTCCGTGGCGGGTTCCACGAAGGGCGAAACTAGGGAGTGAAGCCACTCCCGCAAGTGACTCCACTCAGCCGAGAACGCATCTCGAGAACCAGAGACAACAATCACAATCACAACCGTCACAACACAATTACGATGTTAATCAATAATCACAATCAACCACCGTCACAACACAATTACGATATTAAACAATCAATCTCAACACATCAACAATCATCCCATTATGGGACTAATACTGAGTAGGAAATCCTACCTGGAAAGCAACACAATCATCAGACGATCTAGCAGCTGTCTCAAAACCTCTCATTTACAAATCCTTCTCCTATCACATAATCACATAATCACAATCTAACCTTAACGAATCATAAAAACCCCCAATCCCAAAATTAGGGTTTAACGGAACTTGACGAAATACTATAAAATTGGTATGCAGAACTTACCCTCGACGCAAGGATCACAAAGGTGTAAAGAACGATGAAATCCGACCTCTCAAGCTCCGGGATTTGTCAACAATGCGATTAGGATGATGAATGAACTTGCTTTCTCTCTTTAACAGTAAATTAGGTTTTTGTAAAAGTGTTTAGAATGATGACGGAAAGATTATATATCTTAATCGCATAATTAACAAACCCGAGAAAAACTCCCCGTAAACCGGCTACTCGATCGAGTAGCTAAGGTACTCGATCGAGTACCCCCCTACTCGATCGAGTGCCACAGCTACTTGATCGAGTACCCAACAGGTCAGAAACTATTTTATATCGCAACTTACCCTTACTCGACAGAGTAAGGCCTACTCGATAGAGTACCCCAAGACTTATAAATACGGAGTATTACAGTCTTCCCTCCTTAAAAAGAACTTCGTCCCCGAAGTTCAACCCATACATAAAAACAAACATACTAACTCGATCAAGACACAACAACGTGACTAAGAACTCAAAACAAAATTCCAACCCAAACATGAACTCGTAACACCAACTCCACTAACTATTCCTACCTCCACAACATGTCTCATGATATCGTATCAACTCCATTATATCTCTCTCAACACTAACTCCATACCCTACCAAGATACTCATAACATCAAACGGAATGTTACAGATATTTCCATTATAAAAGAAAAAATTTAGGAATAATACTCCAGATAAATCTAGAATATTCCAACTCGGTTTTAAGACGGTTTTAGAAAATGGAAGCGGTTTTTGACCCGGACTCCAAATGTACTCTAATTACTGTAAAAAAGACCGTCTCGGCGCGTAGATGATGGCCATGAGGTTGACTCGACTGTTTGAGCTATCACGTGTCGAATAACTTATTAAATGTCATAAATCGCGTCACGTGATTAAACATGCGGCCTAATCATCACTCGGTGGTTGGCGGGAGGTGCAGAAACGAGGTGTCTACAATAGGCAAAATAAGGTGTGAGCAATCCAGAGTTGGTTCATCATCCGAAATGGAGTGTATCCCCAAGGGGTTGGTTTTGTTGTTTGGCTTTGATGGTTGAGGTAGAGGTAGCTCTCCCTTCTCAATCATGTCTTGGATGGCGTACTTTAGTTTGCAGTTGTTTCGCTATCATGGCCCTTGCCTTGGTGATATTGGCTATAAGCATTTGGGTTCAAAAAATGAGTTTTCTTCGCTTCAGGCGGGTTCGGAGTGGGTCCGATTGGTTACACTTTCCCTGTGCCATAAGCCTCTTAAGGGCATTGGCATATGTCGACCCTAAGTTGGTGAATGTCCTTTAGGGACATTCGACTTTCTTTGTAATTGGTTTAAGGAGATTGACCTCGTTTATTTTTTTGGTTTGACCATAGGGACGGGATCCAGTTGATGTAGACGCTTGATACCCTCTACCCATGGTTTTGGCCAATATGGGTCCCAAGGATTTGCAGATCCTTGAAGGTTTTGATGTTTTGGTACTTTAGAAGATTAGCATATATTAGACGGAGGTTGTTGACGAATTTCTCGACCTGGATTGACTCGCTCGGTTTTCATACCAATTGGGTTCTCACCCTTCTCCAACGCGTTAGGGATTCGGTGAATCCCTCCTTGTCCGTTTGGGTTAGGACCTCAAGAGTGCGGGTATTAGCCTGAATTTCGACATTATCGGTGTATTGCTTAGCAGACGCAACGACAACCTCATCCCAAGTAGTGACGCACTTTAGGTCAAGGGAATAGTACCACTGACGACGAATCGGTTCCAGACATGACGACAACAGCTTAAGCCTTTTCTCAGTTTCGGTTAAGGGTGGAGGGTTATGTAATCTGAACTACTTGCTCTCGAGAGTGTCGATACGGGTCTCGACACGGTCTAGGGTGACTTTGAGGGCTGTGAGCAGACTGGCTAGTTGAGCATTTGTGAGATCTTTGTTGTTCATCATTATTGTTGGACGAAGCTGAAAACGGGAAAATTTTCTGAAACAGAAATGGCTCATGTTACAACTCAATCCGACACGGGTTAACGACTAAACGTATAAATCATACTGGCGGAAAAAACATCTCGGACTTAATGAGACAAGGGCGACCATGTGTGGCGCCTCGGTGCCAACTCGATTGACGGTGTGATGGTGTTTACTAGACATTGACTCGGGTTCAACATGATGGCATGACTGTAATACCCCCATTTATTTAAGAGCCTTTACTAGGCATTCCTAGATAAATGTAAGTGTTACCATCTTAGTTTTCTGAGGCAGTGATTACAAAGGCGAACAAAGCAAAAGTACTTTAAATAAATTTAACGATTAATGGTCTTTATCACAATGTTCCAAACGTAATTACTGTAAAGTAATTAAATACATCTGCAACGGAAATTAAATAAAGTGAATAACAAAATAATAATTGTCCCAACTAGGTGATCTATACTCATAAGTCAGCCAACCAGCCTCACGCATCCCGTGCTCCCATATCAGCCAACTGAAGTACCTGTTATTTAATCTGATCCCAGATTAACCGGGGATATTAATTGGTTCACCACATGACGCCATCAATTAAAGCAGACATCATTTTATTTTGACATAACACACAAATGTCAACCAAAGGTAGAGTAGGATATATAAACAATAGAATAAAACACAATAATAAATATGCATGATATGCAAATGCCATGCAGCCGCACTTATAACCCGAGACACCCATTCATCCGGCCAATCCCTGGCCCGGGGAAATTCGCAACCGTCGTTGAATCAACCAGGATGCACCTGAGGACACCAGAGACAAGTCTGTAGAACCAGCCTGGGCCTAAAACAAGAATAAATCTTAGGATACCGGCGACAAGTCTGCAAATGCAGCACCAGCCTGGGCCTAAATCACAATAACTGATAACCAATATGCATATGCCTTGCCAATGAATGCAATAATGGTAATATACTTTCTGAAAACAATCCAGGGTAATAACTCAGCCAAAGGCTACGACCAACCAGTCAAACATGCCAGATAAATGATAAAAGCATAGAAAAGCACAGTTGAGTAGATATTCTAACAGGCAAGCAAATATTCCAATTACGCAGTCCCAAGAATTCAATTAAAAGTATTCTTCAACAAATCTGTCACCTAACATAAATAAAATAGCAATTAATAATCAATTGATTTAATTATCTTTAATTACATTAATTATATTATTATTACGTAATTTATTATTTACAAAACCACTATTAACAATCCCAAAATAATAACCAAATCCCGTGTCAAAACCGAGTTCAACACCCACAGCCACCACTAACCAAACACGGTTTCAAAACCGTGACGTAACACCCTTCACAACTCACACAAAACCCGTCTCTAAACCCAAAACCGCCACCACACACAACTAGCAGTTACCATCGTGGTCTCCCTTGACCCACGGTGGTCCCTCTAGCAGTCACCCATCCTAGGTAAGGTCTCCATCTCACACGGTGGTCCTAAATCTAGCTATTACACTATTTTACAACCAAACCCGCAACAACCATCAGCAATTGTGAAATTCCGGCAAGCGACCACACAAACCACCACCTTTCATCACCCTCAACCACCCACGACAGGCGACACAACCACAGCCACACACCAATCCTAACCTAAGTCAAAACCACCCACAACCCATGTCTTATACACGGTTAAAAACGTATAACCGTAATCGTAGATTAGCGGTCAACGGTGGTCAACAGGGGGGTCCGGTCAGTCCACGGCGGTTCACGGCACGGTCACGGTGCTAGGTCAGTCATACGGTAGTAAAAAAAATAACTTGAATTAATTATTAAAAGACGGATTAAATTGTGAGACGATATCTTACCTTGAGGAGATAATTAAAATGAATGCTCCCTTTCCCTTCTTTATATCTCCCTCTCTCCCTTTATGTAATTTGTGAGGTTTTTATGTGAATAAAGTTTTATGGTATGATAGGTCCTCTTTATATACTAGTAAGGGTGGGTGGAAGAAAGCTTCCTTGAAGTTTCCTAATATTATATTATGTAATACTATTATTATCATTGAAGTATTATTATGTTATTAGTGTTGTCTTATTATTAGTCCGTCAGTGCCATATACGGTAGGGTCACACATGATACATGATATCCCGACTCAATATTATTATTTATTTTATTTTCCGTCTCACAATATAATTCTCTAATTAATATAGCTTATTAAATACCTTTTGAAAATACAATTTAATATTTCCACCTTCTGACTTAACCATTAACCATGCCTTACAATACGGGGTAGTACACTCTTCCCTCCTTAAAAAATACTTCGTCCCCGAAGTTCACCCAAATCACCCAACTGGCCGAAATAATTAGCTTAAATTCACCGATTAAAATTCATTAAAAGATACTTTTATTATCAAACTAGCATCAAAATGTCATAAAATACAAGATGTTACGTCATATCCCCCTAAAAAAAGGGTTACGTCCTCGTAACAAACTTAAGCAAAAAGACCGGGATACTTATCCCTCATTACAGTTTCAGCTTCCCACGTAGCTTCCTCTACCTTATGATTATACCATAAAACATTCACTAGAGCTAATTCAACATTACGAGTCTTCCTCACCATTCTATCCAAGATCTCCCTGGGTACCTCAACATAAGACAACTGCTAATCAATCTCAACATGCTCAAGTTCCAAGACATGAGTAGGATCATTCGCATACTTCCTCAACTGAGAAACATGAAACATATTATGGACCTTATCCAGAGCTCGAGGTAATGCTAAATGGTAAGCTACCACTCCAACTCTGTCCAAGATCTCATATGGTCCAATAATAAGTTTTCCTCTCTTCCCAAAGCTCATCACTCCCTTCATAGGAGACACTTTCAACAACAATTTATCTCCCACAACAAATTCTATCTCACTTCTCTTCAAATCTGCATAGCTTTTCTGCCTATCCTCTGTCGCCCGCATTTTCTGTCGAATAATATGCACTTGCTCCACCATTTCTTGTATCAACTCAAGTCCTAACATAACCGCATCTGCTCTATCATCCCAACAAACTGGATTCCTGCACTTTCTTTCGTACAAAGCCTCAAAAGTTGTCATGCCAATACTAGCATGGTAACTATTATTATATGAAAACTCTATCAAATCCAACCTCTCCTCCCATGATCCACCAAACTCCATCACACAAGCTCTCAGCATATCTTCCAGTGTTTGAATTGTCCTCTCAGTCTGACCGTCAGTAGCTGGATGAAATGTTGTACCCATCTTCAACTAAGTCCCCATCAAAGATTGCAACTTCTGCCAGAAGTTAGATATAAACCTCAAATCACGATCAGAAATAATATTTTTAGGCACACCATGAAGCTTCACCACATACTTGACACAGGCTTTAGCCAACTTAACTTTACTTCAAGTATCTTTCATAGGAATGAAGTGAGTTGACTTAGTTAATCGATCCACTATAACCAATATCATATTATTCCCCTTCTGAGTTCTAGGCAACCCCATAATGAAGTCCATTGAAATGCTCCCACTTCCACTCAGGTACATCTAATGATTGAACTTTACCTTGAAGTCTCTTATGCTCTCCCTTTACTGTTTGACAAACCAAACATCTTGCAACACACTCAGCAACCTCTTTCTTCATCTTAGGCCACCAAAAAATCTTCTTCAAGTCATTATATAGCTTATCTCCTTCAGGATGAACAGAATATGGAGTAGAATGAGCTTTAGTTATGATCTTTCTTTTTAATTCTTCATCATCAGGTACACACCATATTCCATCAAATCTCAAGCTTCCATCATTAGCCACGGAAAACTGTGACTTCTCTTCCCCCTCCACGACATCACCCATGACCGAACTCCACCGCGCCCGCCGTGGGTCCCCCACTTGCTACTCCATGATATTAACATAAAACTTCGGCTCAATGGTCAAATCCCCAATTGTATCTCCCTTCTTAATGCAATCTAACCCTTGACATGGAAGTACACAAAGCATGAATAGATTTCCTACTCACTGCATCTACCACTATATTAGCCTTCCCTTCATGGTACAGTATCTAGATATCATAATCTCCAATCAACTCTATCCACCTCCTTTGTCTCATATTTATCTCCTTTTGAGTATAAATGTATTTCAAGCTCTTGTGATCAGAAAATACCATAAAAGTAGCTCCATAAAGGTAATGGCGCCATAATTTCAATGCAAACACCACTGCTCCTAACTCCAAGTCATGGGTAGGTTAATTCTCCTCATAAGGTTTCAGCTGTCTCGAGGCATAAGCTAACACCTTGCCATTTTCCATCAACACACACCTCAATTCATTCTTCGAGGCATCAATGTATACTTCAAACTTCTCACTCCCTTTAGGTAAAGCTAGAATAGGATCTGTAATCAGGCGCTCCTTCAAGGTTAGGAATGCCTTCTCACAACTCTCATCTCACTTAAACTTATTTTCTTTCCTCATCAAGGTAGTCAAAAGCTTAGCTATTTTTGAAAAGTCTTTTACAAACCTCATATAATAGCCAACAGACCCTAGAAAACTTCGAATATCCCCTACATTCTTCAGTCTCTCCCACTTAGAAATAGCTTCAATCTTACTTGGATCCACCGACACTCCCTCCTGAGACACTACATTCCCGAGAAAGGCAATTTTCTCAAACCAAAACTCACACTTACTTAGCTTAGCATAAAGATTATTCTCCCTCAACGTCTACAACATAATCCTCAAATATTTCTCATGTTCCTCCTTATCCTTAGAATACACTAGGATATCATCGATAAAGACAACTACGAAATGATCCAAATAGGGACTAAACATGTTATTCATTAAGTCCATGAAGACTGCCGGTGCATTAGTTAATCCAAATGGCTTAACAGCAAATTCATAGTGTCTGTATCTAGTTCTGAATCCAGTCTTAGGAATATCTTCATCCCTATTTCTCAACTCATGGTATCCCGACCACAAATTAATTTTAGAAAATATTCCAGCCCAACTTAATTGGTCAAACAAATCATCAGTTTGAGGCAAAGGGTATCGATTCTTTATGGTAACATTATTTAACGCCATGTAATCAATACACAACTTCATACTCCCATCCTTCTTATTAACAAATAACACAGGTGCTCCCCAAGGTGACACACTTGGCCTCACATAACCCTTCTCCGATAACTCCTCTAGCTGCTTTTTAAGATCCTCTAACTCCTTAAGTCCCATCCTATAAGGTGCTTTAGAAATAGGTTCCGACCCCGGTTTCAATACAATGCAAAAATAAATATCCCTTTTTTGGTGGTAACCCCGGAATTTTCTCTGGAAACACGTCCTGAAAGTCCCCTACCACGGCTATACCCGCCGCCCCTGGCGTCTCTTCCCTCGTGTCCCTCACATGGCATAAAAACAATTGTCCTCCCTTCCTCAAACAAGATTTTAAGGTAATTGATGAGATAAGTTTCATTTTATGTTTACTACAAATCCCTTATAAGACACTTTTACTCCCTCGGGTCCACTCAAGGTGACCTTTTTTTATGACAGTCTATAAAAGCTTTATATTTAGGGTTATTTCATGTGAATAATCCATACTATACCTACTCTTCTCATATTAATATATCCTTGTGTTTAACTGAGAATAATCTTATCTTTGACGTCATTTAACTTGTAGTGAACTGAACCTATAATTGACCTATTAATACCGGTTTCCCAACCGGTCATTATTTTTTTTTCTTTCTTGTTCTTATTCCTTCTTTATACTTTATTCATCTTCATTCTTATGAAATAACCAATCATTTTTTATGGTTATAGTTCCCAGACCTATTCTCTTTTTAGTCCCTTCTGATTTTTCCCTGCTTCCCCTTCTTTTCTCTGTATACTCTACATTTTTACTGCAACTTCAACTTCTCTGTCTAACCCTTTTCGCCACTATTCTCAATTTATTACCATTAGATAAATTTGGATGTAACCCAATTGAGAAAGCTTAAATTTACAGCAACAAACCAAAATGAATTCAACAACTTTAATATGTAAAAAATAGCATAAATAAATAATTAAATAATTAAATAAAGCATAAAGAATAATCTTAATCTTGACATTCTTCATTTCATTTTTTTTTACTGTTAGATGCCTGAATCCGAATTTCCGTCAACTGAATGGTAAGCTCTCTCATTCGATTTTAATTTCAACAAACTCAATTGATTTTTTGGAGGGGCGAACACAGAAATCATCTGAGTGAACCCAGATTTTTTGTGGGTTTATCAACAAACCCAAATCAATTATGAATGAACCCAGATTTTTTTGGGGGTTTGGTGAACCGAGACTATGGGGGATGGTAGAGTGAAATTGGGTGGGTGAAATTGTAGAATGAAGAAGTGGTAATTGGTAAAATATTGGTGGATTTGTTTTGATGATATATTGATGTTTGTACTGATGTGTAGTGAATGGTAATTTATAAATAACACCTTGTAATCTTGGTGTTAACGGAGGATGAAGAGGATGAAGAAGTGGTGAGGAAATGTTGGTGTTAATGGAGGATGAAAGATGAAGTATGAAGATGTGCTAAGGAAGGTGAAAAATAATTGGGTAAACCGATTTTACCGGTATCCCTTCTAAGAGAACAATATAAGTTAAACGACGTTAAAGATGAGATTATTCACAGTTAAACACAAAGATAGATTAATATGAGAAGAGGTGACATAGGGTGGATTATTCCAATGAAATAACCCTTATATTTATCCAACCAATCCATCCCTAAGATTACCTCAAATCCTCCCAAAGGAAACTCAATTAAGTTGGTAAGAAAGACAACTTCTCCAATCTTGACAGACACATCTTTATAAACATGATTACAAGGTATAGAATCCCTCGAAGGTATATCAACTAAGCCTTTTATCTCATCAAATACTTATAATTTTAAAGCTCTGGCATGCTCACTTGAAATAAAAGAGAGGGTAGACCCCGAATCAAATAAAACAAAGGTAGGCTCATAATTAATAAGAAAGGTACTCGCGATAACATGAGCATCCTCCTATGCATTTTGTCTTCCCATCATAAATAATTACCCACTACTCTTAGCTCCTCTCTGGCTAGCTGATGTTGACCCATTCTACTTATTTCCTCTGTTTATTATCTTTGAAAATTTCCACTCCCATTGCCTCGGTTGTTGTTGAAGCGGTTCTGATTAGAATAACTATTGAAATTCCTCTGATTGCTCCAGCCACCAGATTTTTTATTATTCCCATAGCCTGATGTAGCAGTATGATAGCCTCCACTTTAATTTCCATTTCTATATCATCCTCCTTGATTATACAAATTAACTCTGCAATCTGCCATCTTATTACCCATCCTTCCACATCGAAAAAAAGCCAATCCACTCGCTCCACTCGGTGCGGAACGTTCTCCACTACCACGGTTATAGGTCCAAGCCGGTGCACTGTTCGAGAAAAAGTTTCGTAATTGATTGACATTCTACTTCTTGCTTCCTCCTTCACCCGCGGTATCACCCTTCCTCTTCTCACCCTTCTCCTTTTTCTACTCATTCAACATATTTCTGCAATCCTCTCAGCATGCCCAGCTCACTGATAGACATCACTCATACTACTTGGCTGACCAGCTGTCAGCCTCTTCTTTACTGTTTGTTGTTAACCCCTTCTCAAATCTTAGTGTCAATATCTCTTCACTGAAATTTAAGTCATCCACATACTCTGACAACTCCATAAACCTGTTATAATAGGTTTCCACTATGATATCATCAGTCATTTTAAAGGAATCAAAATACGCTCTCATTTTGCTCCTGATATGCTCTGGAATAAATACAACTCTCATAACCTTCTTAAATCCTGACCACTTCACATAAGGAGAGTTATTCCCCTCACTAGCTTCCCTTATAGCCTCCTTGTTACTGGTCCACCAGAATACAACTTTCCCTTTCAAAGAGTAAACAACTTGATCTACTTGCAGCTCCGCATCACACTTTAGCTGCTCAAAAAGGTTGTTAAACTCTGTGTGCCAATCTCCCAGTAAAGATGGTTCACTTAATCCGTCATACTTCGTCATATTGTGCCTCGCAATATAAGCACTCATTTTAGCAAGATCCAGAGCTGACCCCTTTGACATTAATGTAGCAGTAAAAGCTTCATTCATAGCAATCAGACGATCAATCTCCTCTTGAGACATGTTAGTGGGCGTAGGTGTAGATTTCTTTAGACGCGTGATTCTTAATATAAGAAATAAAATGAAACACATAAGCTTCTGCTTAGGGATTTAGGCATCTTTAAGTCCTTCTGCAGTCCCTGCATTACTTGTTCCCAAGAAAGATGGAACATGGAAAATGTGTACTGATAGTAGAGCCATTAAAACCGTCACTGTCATGTATAAGTTCCCAATTCCAAGGCTAGATGATATGCTTGATGAACTGAGTGGTGCTAGAATTTTCTCTAAGATTGATCTCAGACAAGGGTACCATCAGGTGAGAATCAAGAAAGGAGATGAATGAAAGACTGCTTTTAAGATAAAGCGTTATATGAGTGGCTTGTGATGCCATTTGGTCTCTTAAATGCGCCCATCACCTTCATGTGGTTGATGACTGAAGTGCTGAGGTCATGCTTGGGTCATTTTGTTGTGGTATACTTTGATGACATACTGGTTATACAAAGGAACTTTGTAATCTGCCTTCTTATGACCCATCCTTCGACATCGAAAACAAGCCAATCCACTCGCTCTACTCGGCGTGTAACGTCCTCCACTGCCACGGTTGTAGGTCCAAGCCAGTGCACTGTTCGAGAAAAAGTTTCGGAATTAATTGACATTCTGCTTCTTGATTCCTCCTTCACCCGTGGTATCACCCTTCCTCTTCTCACCCTTCTCCTTTTTCTCCTCTTTCAACATATTTTTGCAATCCTCTCAGCATGCCCAGCTCATTAATAGACATCACTCATGCTACTTGGCTGACCAGCTGCCAGCCTGATCTTCTTTATTGTTGTTGTTAACCCCCTTCTCAAATCTTAGTGCCAATATCTCTTCACTGAAATTTAAGTCAGCCACATACTCCGACAACTCCATAAACTTCTTATAATAGGTCTCCACTGTCATATCATCAGTCATTTTAAAGGAATCAAATTACACTCTCATTTTGCTCTTGATATGCTCTGGAATAAATACAGCTCTCATAACCTTCTTAAATCCAGACCAGTTCACATAAGGAGAGTTATTCCCCTCACTAGCTTCCCTTATGGCCTCCTTGTTACTAGGCCACCACAATACAACTGATGCATGTCATTTATATAATTTTTTACACTCTATTTTACACGCATTTCAGAGCTCAATCGAGTAGTTTATGCTACTGTTTCCCTTGTTTCGTGTATTTCTTCCTTTTTGTGTGATATTGCAGAAATGTGAAGAATCCAGCGGAAAATGAGCCGAATCTGTCCCTAAGTACTTATCATTGCATTTGACATGGAGTATTGACTCGAGGAATGAGCTTGGTGCGCGTTTTAAGGCCTAAAGATAGCAAAAGCATGGGTGCGTACGCGTTTAACAAGCGAAGAAGTGCTTCTCGACATTGCAGCCTGCTTCAAATGGCTATATCTCGAGTTCTAGAGCAGATAATCGAGTGATTCTAATTGGAGGTGAAAGCTTATCCTCTTAGTTTCCAACGCCGTATAGAACGCCTGATTTGACCAAGTAACGAAGAAATGGCAGCTGTTTTAAGATCGGTGCGCGCTGCAGGAATTATCAAAAGCTAATGTACAGCAACTTTGGTCGATCGACTGGCCTAAGTGGTCGATCGACCACCACGCGAGCTGATACGCAAACTAAAAGATCGAGAATTCCAAAGCCCATTGTGATTAGGTTTAGGAATAAAGGTTACGCAGGATTATTTCTATATAATGTATCCTTAGTTTTCAGAATAAGCATTCAGTTTTATCATCAAGTTCTACAGATACATTAGTTTATATTATTTCCGTTAATAAAGTCTCTAGTTTCGCATTCGGTTTTTGATCTTCTCCTTTCAATTCCTTTACACGGTATTCTCTGTTCCTTTATTCAGTTTTACTGCTTTCCTTCGTTGTATAAGAATTGCTAGGTTAGATCTCCCGAAGCCAAATTTATCGTTTTATGTTAATAGTTCATCTTATCAACTCAAGTATGAATTCGTTAGCTTTAATTGTTGATTTTGTTGCTTTCATTATTTCTAGTATGAGTAGCTAAGTACCCTTTGCTAAGATGTAGGGGATCTATGGCGTAGATGGCATTAGAATAGGTGACCCCGCATTAGGGCTTGGTCGATCGACTGGCTTCTCTGGTTGACCGACTGAGCCGGTTAGTCGATCGACTGGGGTAGCTGGTCGATCGACTGACTTCGTGCTTGATTAGCATTGTTTGATTCGTTAAGTGCAATATTTAGCAATGAGACCGAGAGGAGACTTGTTAGATGCTTAGTTTTGACCGACCCATAGATCGAGAGATAGGGAAGGGCATTAATTAACGAATTAAGATGACTAAATTGTTGAGATCGAGAGATAATGTAATTTAGGCTTTAAGAATCACTTTTCAGGGCGAGAGCTAGTATTAGTGAGACTTAGGGACTGGTAGCATAGGCCGAAAGGAGCTACTAGTTAACTTGGACCGAGAGGACTTGTTTTACCCATCCTACACGACTGTATTTCGGACTTACCTAGGATTATGTGCCATCGCAGCCATAGTGAACCGATCATCTTAGCTCCATTTTATCATTTGCTTACACTTATTTCTTTTATTTGCTTATCTATTTTGCATTTAGACTTAGATATACTTCAATCCAAAACCCCTCAAACTGTTACCTTTAGACCAAAATTAAAAGCAACTATTATCTCCCTACCTCCCTGCGGATCAACCCTGCTTACCGCTAACTTCTGTTAGTAGTAATTAGGTTTATAAATTTTATTTTTGGTACTCACAACGACAGGTATCAAATTTTGGCGTCGTTGCCGGGGAGGCAGCGCTAGTTTTAGTTGTCTTTAATTATAGTCTTTCTTTCTTTAGTCTCAGGGAACTTCGGTTCCTTGAGACAGTTCTCATGTTTCATGTTCTGAGTTTTCCACAGGAAGAGGATGAAATCTTTTGTGTTTATTTAGCCAGACTTTGGGAGTTTATTGAGCCCAGACGAGATGCCTTTTCTGATCTCCAAATATGCTGCACTATTGTCCGACATATGAATGACCCTATGCGAGCATACCTCGAGTCTATAGGTAAGTGGGATTTCGAAGGAATCCTCGTAATTGAGGTATTAGAATTCTTCAATTGGTTTGCTACTGAATCTCTTAAACCTACTTTTTCTCTTCATGTTGACTCAGATGAGGGGGTGGGTGAGACCTTAGAAACCAATCTAGGAGATGCTGACGGAGACATAGAGGAGACCATTAGCGTGGTTGACAATCCTTTTTATGAGGATAGTCTAGAACCCCTTTATGATTCTTGCAATGTTAGTGAGGACGATTTGGAGGCTATCTTTGAGAACCTCCATCTTGACGAGTCTAGCGATGAGGAGAGTGATAGTCTAGAGGTTAAATGGGATACTTATGATGATATCGATGATGAGCCTATTTTAGGAAACCCCATTGACCCATTTGACTTTGCTATCCCATGCATTTGGGACGATTATCCACCTTCTCCCTTAGGTGACCAGACTCCTCCACCTCACATTTCATACCCGTCAGAGTATTTTAATTCTAGTCGCGTTATTTTTGAGTCGAATGCACCTGAGTTCGTTAATTCTCCACTTGTGGTTAACGTGAGCTTTTATATTCCACCCTTAGCTGGAGGGCAAAATAGCTTTGTGGACAATTTTAGGAGCTGCCATAGGAAATTTGTTAGGCTTAAATGTTTTTACATTTTTATTTCCTATGTTATTTCTATCTTATGGTGTTACTTACAGTTTTGTGTAGCACATGCGCAGATGTATGATAGGTTGCTGAGAGCCTTGAGTTGTTTTGATTGGGCTCCATTAGAGTGAGATGCTGAAGAAAAAGAGGTCGAGCGGGACCTGTCTGAAACCAGCGCTAGCCGGGAGGCAACCCGGATGTGTTTTGTTTTTGTTTTGAAAAAAACTTCATAGTTGTTTAGAAATAAAAACTCTTAGTGTGTGCTTAGTTTAATTTCCGTCTATAGACTGTTACTTTGGGTTTTGCGCAATTTTTGGGCGCGTTATTATGTGCTTTTGCAGGTTGAAGACCATGATAGCTTAATTTATTGAGCTAATTAGACGAAATCAGAAGGTTACAGCAGGTCAGCCAGTCGATCGACTTCCTCCTATGGTCGATCGACTGAGCCGCGATTTCCAGAAGCTCCTGTTGCTGTTCACCTTGGTCGATCGACTGGCCTATGTGGTCGATCGACCGCCCAGAGCTGTTGTACCTGTTTTCAATCATTCCCCTGCTGTGTTTGGTCGATTTGCGGAGTCAAGGGAGTATTCCCTTAACTTTATTCTCCGCTTAATTTCTTATTTCTTCTGTTTTCCTCATTTTGCACATAATATTACCGCTTCATTATTGCTTTCTCGGAATTACACACGGTGTTTTTGATTCTTTTCAGGTACTTATTGGTAGCACTGCTGGCTACTGAAACCGCCTAGCTCACGCTGGTTTGGGGAGGTTTCCTTTGCTGCGCTTAAAGTCTTGTGAGTTTCTGAGTCCTTATTTCATGTCATATTTATTCATTTTACGCAAATTCCCGTTTTCCTTTGTTTATTTCATTATATGATTTTGCACAATGGGGACATTGTGTGATTTGGGTTGGGGAAGGGTTTTGCGTCGCATTCATGTGTTTTATTGCATTTCTGTTTCACGTTTTATTATTCTGTATGCATTGTTTATTTCATTTCTTATATATATACAAAAATCCTAAAAATTGAAAAATTTCAAAAAAAATACAAAATCCTCACGTTTATTTTAGCATATTGGTTGAGTCGGAACGGTAGTATTTCCATGATGACACTGCATTTGCATCTGTTTTTGCCTAAGCCTTGCTAATTGACATGTTATTAGTAGAATCACGTATGCATATCTACGAGTTTTCGTTAATTTATTCGCTGAACTTGAGATTTGACTTAGATTTTTGGCAAATTACTTATATTTTCTAAGGTTTAGAGCTTATAACTGGTGACATTCATGACCAGTTTATCTAGGATGTGAATAGTACTCCTTATGAGACATGTTATATCAATATGCATAAATATGAACTTAATCTGCTTAATACCTGTATGCATTCGGTTTGTGGTTTGTTGACACATGTGGAAGAGGTATCATTTATTCATTTTACCCATAAGCTCCACAAAGCCAAAAATAGCCTTTTGTCCCTTTACTACATCCTATATTCAGCCTGTCTTTGTCAAGCTAGTAGTAGTAGTCTTTGGGAATATTCTTATTGTTTTTGGTTGCATATGCTCTTATTGAGATGTTGTTGGATGAAAGAATGAAGGAGGAAAAAGAATTGAAAAAAAAGAAAAAAAAAACACAATACGAAAGAAAAAAAAGAGGAAACGAGTGATGTACTGTATAATCCGGTCGATCGACTGACCATATTGGTCGATCGACTGCATCCCGAGAAAAAGAAAAGTTCGAAGAAAAAAAATCACATGTTTCAATTATTATGATTTGGTGATTTTCACTCCGATGATATCATTTATATTCTTTGGGGAGTTAACTTTTTTGGAGGTTGTGAGTGTTGTGCCTTGAATTGGCACCGTCTTGTAACATTTACATTGAGTTTGAAGTTGGGATTCGCTTATAGTTTGGATTGTAGTTACTAGCTTGGCTTATTACTCCTCATATGCAAATTCATTTTAGCCCCTTCTTACCCATAGCCTCACATATCCATATTTACCTCGGCATGTGTCATGGTCATTTGTTTGGTTGGAATGCATATGTACGGTTGTAGAGATTACTTTCATATTAGATTGTAGGCATGTTTTCATAGGTCGTAGTTAGGTGAGAGTCCTTACAAAATTACTTCTTTCTATCTTTACATATACTCACCTTTGCTTATGAGTGATATGAGCGACCCGTGAGAGTCCAAATTGATAAGTCTCTACAGTTGACGGTTCGACGAATTTTTAACGGCTTCATAACTCGTTTGCATGATTCACATTACTAATTGATTGTTAGTTGTTGCATTAAATTGGATTAGGCTATTCGGTTTGCATTTCGCTCTGAGATTGAACTCGTTCCATTAGGTTTTAGGATCGAGTTTAGTTCTTGCTTGGGGACAAGCAAGGGTTTGGTTTGGGGAAGTTTGATGCGTGTCATTTATATAATATTTTACACTCTATTTTACACGCATTTCAGAGCTCAATTGAGTAGTTTATGCTACTGTTTCCCTTGTTTCGTGTATTTCTTCCTTTTTGTGTGATATTGCAGAAATGTGAAGAATCCAGCTGAAAATGAGCCGAATCTGTCCCTAAGTACTTAGCATTGCATTTGACATGGAGTATTGACTCGAGGAATGAGCTTGGTGCGCGTTTCAAGGCCTAAAGATATATAGCAAAAGCATGGGTGCGTACGCGTTTAACAAGCGAAGAAGTGCTTCTCGACATTGCAGCCTGCTTCAAATGGCTATATCTCGAGTTCTAGAGCAGATAATCGAGTGATTCCAATTGAAGGTGAAAGCTTATCCTCTTAGCTTTCCAACGCCGTATAGAACGCCTGATTTCACCAAGTAACAAAGAAATGGCAGTTGTTTTAAGATCGGTGCGCGCTGCAGGAATTATCAAAAGCTACTGTACAGCAACTTTGGTCGATCGACTGGCCTAAGTGGTCGATCGACCACCACGCAAGCTGATACGCAAACTAAAAGATCGAGAATTCCAAAGCCCATTGTGATTAGGTTTAGGAATAAAGGTTACGCAGGATTATTTCTATATAATGTATCCTTAGTTTTCAGAATAAGCATTCAGTTTTATCATCAAGTTCTACAGATACATTAGTTTAGATTATTTCCGTTAATAAAGTCTCTAGTTTCGCATTCGGTTTTTGATCTTCTCCTTTCAATTCCTTTACACGGTATTCTCTGTTCCTTTATTCAGTTTTACTGCTTTCCTTCGTTGTATAAGAATTGCTAGGTTAGATCTCCCGAAGCCAAATTTATCGTTTTATGTTAATTGTTCATCTTATCAACTCAAGTATGAATTCGTTAGCTTTAATTGTTGATTTTGTTGCTTTCATTATTTGTAGTATGAGTAGCTAAGTACCCTTTGCTAAGATGTAGGGGATCTATGGCGTAGATGGCATTAGAATAGGTGACCCCGCATTAGGGCTTGGTCGATCGACTGGCTTCTCTGGTCGACCGATCGAAGTGGGTTAGTCGATCGACTGGGGTAGCTGGTCGATCGACTGACTTCGTGCTTGATTAGCATTGTTTGATTCGTTAAGTGCAATATTTAGCAATGAGACCGAGAGGAGACTTGTTAGATGCTTAGTTTTGACCGACCCATAGATCGAGAGATAGGGAAGGGCATTAATTAACGAATTAAGACGACTAAATTGCTGAGATCGAGAGATAATGTAATTTAGGCTTTAAGAATCACTTTTCAGGGCGAGAGCTAGTATTAGTGAGACTTAGGGACTGGTAGCATAGGCCGAAAGGAGCTACTAGTTAACTTGGACCGAGAGGACTTGTTTTACCCATCCTACACGACTGTATTTCGGACTTACCTAGGATTATGTGCCATCGCAGCCATAGTGAACCGATCATCTTAGCTCCTTTTTATCATTTGCTTACACTTATTTCTTTTATTTGCTTATCTATTTTGCATTTAGACTTAGATATACTTCAATCCAAAACCTCTCAAACTGTTACCTTTATACCAAAATTAAAAGCAACTATTATCTCCCTACCTCCCTGCGGATCGACCCTGCTTACCGCTAACTTCTGTTAGTAGTAATTAGGTTTATAAATTTCATTTTTGGTACTCACAACGACAGGTATCAACAGCTTTCCCTCTCAAATAATAAGCAACTTAATCTACTTGCAGCTCCGCATGACAATTTAGCAGCTCAAAAAGGTTGTCAAACTTTGTGTGCCAATATCCCAGTAAAGATGGTTCACCTAATCCGTCATACTTCGTCGGATTGTGCCTCGCAATAGAAGTAGTCACTTTAGCAAGATCCTGAGCTGACCCGTGTGACTTTAATGCAGCAGTCAAAGCTTCATTCATAGCAATCAGACGATCAATCTCCTCTTGAGACATGTTAGTGGGTGTAGGTGTAGATTTCTTTGGACGCATGATTCTTAATATAAGAAATAAAATGAAACACATAAGCTTCTGCTTAGGAATTTAGGCATATGGTTTTTAAATAATTTCCTTGCAAATAAAACAACATGTGGTTGAGTGGACTGGCCCAAGACCAGCCAACCACGGTGACTCTACCCGTGGCCACCACAGCCCTACATCCCACGGCCAAGCCCTACTACTACCACCATTCTTACAAAAAATCTATCATTCGTACCATTAAATTACTACAATTAAACATGGTTTCGGGGTCACATAATCCGCATATCACTAGACATGATATTTTTACTTCATATAACACCCATTCATGTAATTTACTTAATTCATTATATTAACATGTTCATGCATATATATATAAATTCAGTCAATAACTCAATTCATCACTTGATTCATATAAGCATCCAATCTTACGAAAATTTCAATAATATTTCATGTGTTACACGGCCCTAGGCCAACCATCACAGCACATAATACTTACCTCAATCCACATCGTGCAACAAAGTTAGAAATTTATATCTTAAGGCTAACCATTGACCCTTAAGACATAGAATACTTTCTAACTACCCCACTCATTCAATTTCTCTCAAGGTGACAGGTTCGAAACTAAAAGGGCCAGAAGTTTGGTGTGAGGGGTTCCCTACTCATCCCAAGTCTAAGGGGGAGCCTAACAGTTTCTACCCGAGTTCATTTTATTAGACACATCCTAATTTCATTGAGTTCATTTGTTTTAGGCCTGAGGAACATCGGCTCTGATACCACTTCGTAACACCCCTATTTATTTAAGAGCTTTTACTAGGCATTCCTAGATAAATGTAAGTGTTACCATCTCAGTTTCCTGAGGCGGTGATTACAAAGGAAAACGAAACCAAAGTACTTTAAATAGATTTAACGATTAATGGTCTTTATTACAATGTTCCAAACTTAATAACTGTAAAGTAATTAAATACATCTACAGTGGAAATTAAATAAAGTTAATAAAGTGAATAACAGAATAATAATTGTAAAAGCTAGGTGATCTGGACTCCTAAGTCAGCCGTCCAGCCTCACGCATCCCTCCTATATCAGCCAACTCAAGTACTTGTTATTTAATCTGCTCCCCAATTAACCGGAAATATTAATTGGTTCACCAGAGGACGCCATCAATTAAAGCAGGCATCATTTTATTTTGACACAACACACAAACGTTAACCAAAGGTCGAGTGGGATATATAAACAACAGTATCAAACAAAATAATAAATATGCATGATATGCAAATGCCATGCAGCTGCGCTTATCACCCGAGACACCCATTCCCACCATTCCATGGCTCGGGGAAAACTCTCAACTGTCGTTGACTCAACCAGGATACACATGAGGACACCAGAGACAAATCTGTAGAGCCAGCCCGGCCTATTTAATTGATTCGGCAGCCCGGCCTATTTTGAAATAATTTATCATACTCAAAGTATATGAAGTGTTATACATAATTTCCTATTTAATTGATTCGGCAGCGGAAGCAAATGGAATCAATCAAATATGTTCAATTTGATTGAACTAGTCATGAATCTTATCTACATAAGACTTCTTATTTGACGCTAATATCATGTGGATTTATCTACATAAATCCGGATATTAAAGATGTATTATAATACTCCAAAAGTCTTAAATCATTCGCAATGATCAATATGTCATCCACATATAAGACTACTAAAATTTTCGTAACTTCCACTAAACTTCATGTATAAACACAACTTCTCGACTTATCGAGAAATGTCTTATCACATGATCAAAATGTTGATTCCAACTCATTGATGTCCTACTTAAGACATTCTCTTAAGTTTCACATTATCTTAGGATAGCAAGAATCTACAAAACTCAAGACATGTATTGAATACATTCCTTCTAATTGAAGAAGTGGGTTTTAGATTCACTTGCTATATGTATATTTGTACAAATCAATCACAAACCCTAAGAAGATCCAAATATACTTAAGCATTTCAACTAGTGAAAAACCCTTTGCTACCAATCAAGCTTTGAAATTTCTCTTTATTAGTGCAAAACCCTTTGTCACTAATCAAGCCTTTTATTTCGGATTTTCATGGCTTTAAGCCTTGTAGTGAGTTGTGACTTAAACACTCTCATGTAAGTCATATGTTCATTACTTTCTAGAAGTAATCAACTTGAATCAAACGATTTCTTTGTAAGTTATAAGCTCTTTACTTTCCTAAAAGTAGCATGAATTCATCATTTTCAACAAGTGACGAATTTAACCTCCTAGGTTTTAAAGAAACAACGTCTTACACAAAACGTCTCATGTAGCCAAGAAAGACCAGTTTATTGCGACATAACATTCTTTGTGGCTCTTGATTAATTTCTCCCACTCTATCTTCTAGAAATAAACTTGTATTTTAGAAAGACAGCTTCACGAGCCATAAATCCGTTGTACTCGTGATTATAAGGAAAAATGAGCATTTGTTTCTTTTGAAAACTTATAACATGGTACCCTACAATTTTATATCTCATATGATTCGTTTAGGTTTAGTGGAAAAACAACTTAGACAAAATGATAAAATCCCCAAAAAGATCAAGTAACTCAAAGTAACTTGATTGAAGTCCAAACCATATCGAATAGCGTTTGAATTCTTATCCAACCACACATTATGCCATAATGTGTGTTAAGAGAGATTAATTTGTGATACTATATCACATTTTCTTTGGCTTATATCAAAGTCTCCACTTTGATAATCCCATCACGACTAAATCGCGATTCCTTGAACTCTTTGAACTTCTTCAAAGATGTCTCTATTTACCTTATTAAGTGAACACATTAGCATCAACTTAAATCGTTGGTAAAAGAAAATGATCAACCTATTATGGATAAATGATTTACAACCTCGATCTCCTTTTCAACCAAAAGGCACGAGACATCTTGCTTTGAATACAAGATACGCATATACCATTAACAATCTAATGGTTTCAAGAGTACTCGATAAATCTTTGCGTTCATCATTCCAAAATTTAAGGTTTAATCTTGGGTTACCAATTTGAGACTTGCATCATCTTCATGATATATCATTCTAGTTTGGTTTAGAATATAATCACCTTGATAATGGGCTAGCCATACATCAAATTATTGTGTATAGTGTCACAAAAGTGAAACCTTTTTTGTATCTTAACAAGTTTATATTTTTATTTAGAGTTTATGCACTTAATAGTCACAATTAAGTACAATTTTAAATTCAAAAACTAGATTCAGTACACAATTACTTTATCTCTCGACATTATTAATGCTAGTCGTCATATTCTAACCATCTTATGTGTCGAATACAATGATGAAAACCTCCACTGGTTTCTAATATTGACGAAGTAGTACTAGCAAAATTTATGTTTAATCAAATAAACATTTAAAGAAGAAGGTTCCATTAGATGTCCCATAACTAACTTGTTGATCCTTCAATAATTTGGGGTAGTTTCCTTTCTAGTGTCCAACATTTAAGACAGTGGAAACTTTATCGGTCGGGATTGATAGATTTAGTATCGTTATTCTCAATAACTTTACTTTTAACATTACCTTGTATCAATTCCATTCTAATTTTACTTCTTTGAACCTCATTCCTTTCTTAACGGTTTAAGAGAATGCTCCCACTTATTTCAATGAGTCTTTGCTTTGAGAAGCAAAATTATATTCATGAAGACTACTCCTCATTTGTTTATTTAGTCATAAAACTTTCATACAAGTGGTTGCGGTATTTTGGTCTATTACGATTTTCGACAAATCTAATTACCAAAACAATTTATCGCTTCAAGGTACTTAATTTAATTAAGTATATAAAAAACAATCCATTGTAAGTAAATGTGTTAGTCAAGAATCAAAAACCTGTTTGATAATGAATAACTTTAATCTATATTCTTTACAAGAGATCCTTAGCAATGGTTAATTTGAGGTTTTAGAAGCAAATTCATATTTGTCTTTAGTTACGATGTTTTAATGGAGATTTGAATCAAAAACGAAATGATATCGTATATGAATTATGGTAAAGAAATAGAACAATACGACAACGGAGTGATGAAAACTAACATTTATCGTTATAATAATACTTGTAAACAAGTATAGCATTTAATTACATAGTGACCTCTACCCAACTATGATAAATGATTCCAAGATCCAAATTCATATTAACTTGGGCACGGTAGGGCCGATTCATCCCTTATCAATATAACTCGGTGGATTAACTCTTTAATCGATTCTACTTTTAGAACTCTTGGTCGATAAAATTACATTAACATTTATCTTTAGCCCGGAACACATGCGACTATGGTCACGAATACTTCCGTTGAGCTCAATCCAAATTTCGAATAAATGTGTCCATGATCCAAATCCACATTAACTTGGGCACGGTAGGGCCGATTCATCCCTTATCAACATGAATTCGGTGGATAGACATTTATCACCCACTTCCCCTACGTAACAAGGTTTGTACCCTAGTAGGGCCGAGTGCACTCCCTCGCGAAATAGGTTTTCATGGTTTCTACTTTTTGGTAAGGCTAAGCCTCAATTGTTTATTTTTAGCGAGAGGTCATGTCAATTTATTATCTATCACGTTTTAAGTGAACTAAAGCGGTGAAATACGATAATTGTAATTGACACGGTCAAAATACTCGATTAAAAGATGATGCATGTTTTAGTTATGGCGATTTAGCGATGCATGCAACATATAAATAAAATGCAAAGCATAAATATAAATCCTAGTATGGCCTTCCTAAAATAGAAAATCTAATTAACTATTACATATTCGGAAACCAACTCCATTGGTCCCTTGAACTTCGGTTTTGGCACGCATCTCGAGGTAACACCGTCTTTATGTATCGCCTTCTTGAGTGACACCGTCTTCAAGGAACTCCGAAATAATTAAATTACATAACAAATTACATAATTTCCTATTATACATTTGTAATTAAAATAAAATAAATATATTAAATTACAAAACGGTGATACGAGATCACAAAAAATTACAACCGAATTGATATTCCCATACATTTCGGGTAATACGAATTAAAACTAAGGCCATACTAAGTAAAATTACATTAAATAAAATTAAATAAAATAAAATTATGACAATCATAAATAAAATGCAGCATTATAATATGTATGAACATGCCCAATTTTATGCTAAATCGTCTTAAAGGAGCCAATATCGTATATTAATCAGTTTTTACGGATTTGCGTGATTCAACGTTTTATTTTGGTGGAATGTGAATCTTCTCATTAAAACTTTTGACAATTAAGTACATACACCAACTATAACATTTTCCATCACAACATTACATAATTTAGCACAAAATGACATCCTTTACCCATACTATATCCCTACTAGGAACCTTTTCCATTTGTAGCATATGTAATCTTCCACGAAGAGTAGCATGGATACGCTCCCTAACAGCATCAGGCCTAGCAACCCAATCACCTAGTCTGCATTTGTTGCGGCCCTCCCAAATATAGTACACCAGACTAGCAATAGCAGCCAATATGATCTTCTTACGCAGCAGGGATTTTTCTCTCCATTTCAGACTGTTAGCAATGATATCAACAGTCCAGTATAACCCAAGCCAGGTCTGCAGCAGACGTAGGCATCTCAGACTAAAAGGACATTCAAAAAACAAGTGCAGTGAAGTCTCCTGCATATTCCCACACAGGAAGCAAATACCATCATTGATCACTCCAAACTTAGCCAACCTATCTTTGGTAAGGAGCCTACCTTGAATGAATAACCAATTAATGAAATTCACCTTAGGCAGAGCCAACCTATTCCACACATAAGGTTACCATGGAACAGTTACCTGAGAACCAGAGAGCCATTTATAAACCAAAGAAGTAGAGTAGGGGACCTGCAACCACTGAGCAAAACCAGGAGCAAGGAGATCCTTGACTTTGCACAATTGCCTTCAAGTCCAGCTAGACTGTAATGAGGGTGAATACTGCCACCAATCATGCTGTTTAATATATAGGTGATGAACCCATCTTACCCACAAACTATCTTTCTTATTTGCAACCCACCAGATGTATTTCCCAAGGGTAGCTATGTTCCAATTATAGCAATTAATAATCCCAAGTCCACCCTGATCTTTGGGCAGACAACACTTGTCCCAAGCAATTGCAGGCACCTTATGATGCTCATCAGAACCAGACCACAAGTATGCTCTACAAATGCTCTCAACCTTATGAATAATGGCTTTAGGAAGAAGGAAAACTCTAGCCCAATAACTGTGAATCTGTGTCAAAACAGACCTAACCAAAATAAGCCTGCCTGCATAGCTCAAATGTTTTGCCCCCAACCTCTGATTCAAGCCACCAACTTCTCAACCAGAATGTTACAGTCAACCTTAGTCAATCTCTTATGTGAAATATTGATTCCCAGGTACTTAAAAGGGAGAGCACCCTTCTTAAAACCAGAGATGTGCAGTATAGTGTCCTCAGCTACACCATGAATACCATTCATATAGATATCAGACTTATCTTTATTGATATGCAATCCAGAAGCATTAGAAGGGTGCTCTCCCTTTTAAGTACCTGGGAATCCAGATGTGCAGTATAGTGTCCTCTGATTCAACGTTTTAAAATCACAATAAATTACATAAAATCATATTTATGCACAAGTTAATTACCCTAACCTCTTAGGACACAAAATTAGTCTTCACTAACTATTTGACTATAATTAACTTATATTTCTTAAAATTGTTCATTAATGGACCTAAAAATACAATAAAATGCTATATACTTCAAATAAATCACAAAAATTCCAAATAAATTCAAAATTCAAAATTTAAACTTATGAACATTCTGGAAAAAATACCATGACACTCATAATGTTCAAAAACTTAGGTTAAAATTTCGTAAAATTATCGGAAAAACTATGTTGCGGTTTTTTGGATTTATCAATAAAAATCATAAAAACATGAGAGAAATTATATTCATCAACTTATCAATTTTAGATCTGAAAAATATAATAAAATGCAACAAGTGACATTTTTCCTTAGTCATAGAGTATGTTTTAGCAATTATTCACTAATTAAGTCACTATTTATGCTATTTTTCATCAAAAAATCATAAATGATGCATGAAGACTTCAATATAGCCTATTATTTTACACACATCTTGTAAAATTGCATGTGACAACATACTAAATTGCTATGACCAGATTCAAAATTTATCTCATATTAACCTATTTATCTTCTAAATCCGATTTTAAACATGAAAAATTCATATTTCGAGCATAAAAACTTCAAAAATTATGAAAATTTGCTGGTCATCTCAAAATAATAATAGTGAAAACATATCCAAAAACCACTGGAAAATTCGAAGTTTAGCTAATTTTAGTCCGAAAATGACATTTTTATCATAAAAATCAAATTTTAATGCCAATATAATATAAAATGAACAATAAAATCCATAAATTTACCAAAATATCCTAAATACATTTTAGGATCAAAAACTTTAACATGCATAAATTATTTTCGTGATATATCATAATAACACAAATTTACAAGTTTTATATGTTAATCGTATAACTCGGAAAAACTATAACCGATTTGCATGCAAACAACCAAGGCTCTTGATACCGCTTGTTAGAAATCTATATCTCATTATTTAACATATTCTTATATGTTACAAATTAATTTAGTCATAAAATTAATTACAAATCTTATGCATGCAAACTAAAATAGATAAGTGAAGAAATCGTTTTCTCACCATATAAATTTCGGTCAAAAGGGCACCAACAAGATCTCCTTCTTGTTAGTTCTTGAGCACTCTTAAAATGGATGAACATAGATTCAAGTATAGAATCTCTCCCAAAAGTGAATACCCAAGATAACCCCTTAATAGATTAATATTATTAGATCTATAATAATAATAATAATCTTACTAAAAATTGACCCAAAATATTAATATTGGTCTCTTAATTTCGGTTAAGAGAGGATGAATTTTTGGAAGTTTTTATCTCTCTAATTTCTCATAAGATGTAGAGAGGAATTTTATTTTTCTTACACTAGAAAAATTGTATGTTGTATGAATGAAAAAATTAGAAAGTAAAAACTCTCTAAATGGGTTTTAGGAAACCAGTGGGAGGAGGGATTGGGGAGCCAATGCATGGGCTTAATTCTCTAATCAAGAAATAGGCATGCAAGGCTATGTGTTTAAAGTGTAATCATGTTGTTTCCACTCAATAATTAAACATAATTTAAACACCCAACTCCCTCCAATATTTCGGTCTACATGGGATAAAATGGATTCCATTTTATCTTTGTCAATTTGTTAATTTGTCATATGTCACATGTCATATGTCACATAAAATTGTTATGTATTTTTAACATATTAAAAATCAACGTATTAATAAAAATACGTCATATACAAAATTGACTTAGTAATTCACAATTACTTGTACCAAAATATTTTACCAATTATAAATCACAACATCTTGTATTTATAATAAATTATTCATTCAAATGCAATTGTTTCCTTAAACAATAATTTCATCTAAGTAATAAAACAATTCGATCACTTAGACTGCATCTTATTTAATCAGATTATAATGAGATACGTAAATATTACTTCCAAAATCGTCCGTCAATTTTAAGCAATTTAATTGACTCGTATCGTCATACGACCAATTAAATATTCAATTAAGAGTGTTACCATTTACGTATGACCTAAGGGGATCAACTGATCACCACCGCCGCACGACAGTAATGTCAAACTCTAGTCAGCCAATCATTACCGATATGTGTGGACCAGTTGACTGTAAAATATTTACATCCCACATGTATTCTTAAAATGAGATTTAAACATGTGATCATAATGATCGACAGTTGTGATCGCATTATTGTCGGAGGACACATATTCCAACAGTTGGTGCCTTGAATTTGCCTCTAGGTGATATCTGAAATATGGAGAGACAAACAAAAAGGACCTTGGTATTAGTTCTTCCCTTGTTTAGCCAGAAATGGCAATCTGCTTTATGCTTTTTGTCCCAATCTACAACTTGTCTTTCAGCTTGGTTTTCTCTTGGATGCAGTGTTAATTAAGCCTGGCTCCCTAGGACTTTTCTGAGCTTGGTTGATCAAAGTTTCAGCTGGCCAAGGTGGCAGCTGGTGGTTGTGCTTGTACTGATACTTGTGATCTCCCAAAGCAGACTTGGCAAAGGCTATTATCAGGGCGGTGTGGTTAGGATTGTTGCTTGGCTCCTGATCAGTGTTGGCCTGATCTTTGCCACTTTCTGCAGCCTCCCCTAGTTGAACATGGCTTGTCCTCAAGCCTGTAGCCTCCTCATAATCTGATTTATAATAGGGACTGAAATCTCCAACAGTGAAAGTACCATGTACTCCATAGTCACCTGGTAGATCAACCTTGTAGGCATTTGACCCAATCCTTTCAATAATTTCAAAGGGACCATCAGCTCTTGGCATCAGTGTTCTTCCTCCTTGCTGGGAACCTTTCTTTTCTCAGATGAATTCAGACCAGATCTCATAGCATGAACTCCTTCTTCCTTTAGGGACCTTAGACGGCTTCTTGTATTTCTCATTGGTCTTTTCAATTTCCCTCTTGACTGATTCATGTATTTTTAGCATCTGCTCAGCTCTTGCCTTAGCATCAAAGTTCACCTCTCGTCTTGGAATATTGGACAGTTCTAAGGGCATGAGTGGATTAACCCCATAGACTATCTGAAATGGACTATGACAAGTTGCAGCAGATGGTGCTCTGTTGAATACAAACTCAGCTTGTGACAGTTTTAGATCCTAATCCTTCAAGGACTTGCTGACTATGCACCTCAGTATCCTTCCCAATGTCTTATTAGTGACCTCCGTTTGGCCATCAGCTTAAGGATGGTGAGAAGTACTAAACATCAATTTTGTCTTTAGAAGCCTCCACAGGGTTTTCCAGAAGTAGCTCATGAACGTGGTATCCCTGTCAGACACTATGGTCTTTGGTACCCCCATTGTAGATACCCAGTATCTGTCGAGTCTCCAACAAACACCCGATGATTATCGGACTACAACATGCTTAGGAATCACAGCGTTTGATCGACAGTTTTGTACAACTGTACGTTGGAAAACTTAAAACGATTTTGAAAATAAAACATTTCAAAGCTTTTCAAAAGTACCTGGAGTGTTTAATGCTTGAGGACGGGGTCGCAATGAAACTAATTAGAGTAAAAACCGACACCGGACCAAAAACTGACTCAAAAATTCAAATCCCGACTCCAACAACGAGTCAAACCGAGTCAAACACAAAAAAACAAACTTTTCAAAGACTTCCATGTTAAGGTTTCCCGGAATCCTTAATGGTCAAGTACAAATCAAGTTCATCTAAAACATAGGATAGAACAAATCATGATTTCAATTGCGTGATAGTGACAAGACACCTCGAAGACCCGCGAGCTGACTCGCGCCTCTTCCAGCAGCCCATGCGGCCACGTCGCTCAAAACGCACGCAACCACCCATTTCTCTATAAATACCCCTCAAATGCCACCATTTGAGAGTTACACGAGTGTCCGCCCCCTCATCTCTCCCTTAAAATTATAGACTCGACTTCTCAAGTCACAAACCGACACGTGTTTCCGACCTACCAATCGAAAACACAAGCCTTACACATTGTTTGGTACCGTCATCGTGCATTAAATTACTTGACTGACCATCTCGACCAACTCCACCATCACTAAACTTAAAACACTCATTTACAATGCTAAAACGGTTTTCAAACCGAGTTCTCCAACCAAATAAGTTGATACACTTTCGTCGATTTCTCGTCCCAAACCTAGCATGTAAGTATGAGGGTGTAAGAATCCTCTTCTATCATGTTTTTCATTTGTTTCATGACTATAACATGCTAAAACATGCATCACATGGTCCAAACATGGGATGAATGATCCAAAACCGGATTTTTAGTTAAGGTAGGGGCTGCTTGTATAGCAACTAGGCTCGCGCCTAAAGCCCCTCCCAGCCTAAATTCGAACGTGTTTGGTCTCTTCTTCCCCTTTCGTTTTCATTTCATATTTGTAATCGGTTTTACCATTTCAAATATTTTAAATCTCTTTTTTATAATAAACTTTTAACCATGAAACATTTTCACCCTTGGTTCCAAATACCATGACGGTTTACTCCGTGTTTCAGTCATAATATTTGGTTAATTACATTTTAAAAGGTATTTTAAAGCCTTTTATTTCATTTCTTTACATTTTCAAAATAAATGTATTAGTCATAAATACAAAATCATCCTTGGTTCTACATACCATGTCGGATTTTAACCCAAGTACAATGATAAACATTGACTAATTACAATCAAATGAACTTAAAACAATTAGTTCATAATCATTTTCAAAACTATTCATGTCAAGCTTGCAAAACCGAACCCGACGTCGAATATTGTCAAAACAATGAGGATTATTCAAGTCTCGTTCTTCACATCAATACAAAAGCGGTCTAAAACGACCTTTTCAAATCAAGACGGGTTCAAACACCCTTTTTTTAATACACTTTACGAACTTTTTCAATGGTGAGAAGTCGTCCTTCAATCGTTTGTTGACCCGCGCCTAAACAGGCCACTCCTTTTTCCATTTTCAAACCAGGGCAGACCTGCTTGCATCGCCTGATGGCTCGCGCCTATATAGGCTACCTAATGCAGGGTCTTTTTCCTTCCAGCATATATCTAGGATGATCCGGACTCCCGTTAACCCGAATACAGGACGGATCAGATGACAAATCTGCCCATTTTACATCATATTTGCAAAACGCCTTACTAAGACAAATTGATCACGTTATGCACCATAAACCTAACTCGGTAAATGGATGTTTAATTTCCATCTTGCATGCAAATCAACATTAAATCTAACTCGACATCAAATACTTGATAATTAGATTAAACAACCGACATAGAAAGCTCACATGTTAGGTTCAAACTCGTGGATGCGCATTCATGCATTTAGCCGTTTTATCAACTTTTGCATTTAACCAACCAAGATCGACCAGTAGAGGTCGCTACCGTGGGCGGGATTGGGTGTCCGATTAAAGGGCTTCCCAATACGTACCTTCACCTGTTACTCTGAAACTTTGGATAGTGGACGACCTTATCCAGGGCGTACGAGAGTCATTCTAGAGATATGATGCTAAAGAGGGACGATTCCTTATCTTTAGTACCTATGTCAAACACCGCTTTTTGCCTTGGTTGACTTAGGTATAAAGTGGATTCGAACGGGTGCCAATTATCCCACAAATGCTTGGTGGTGACTCCGAACATCTCTTTCTTCATCTCGAGACCTTTGCCGAGACGAAACCGGCGATCTAAAACTATCCGGTCGAAAGAATTTTTACACCGCCGAGAGTGGCTTTCAAAAAGACCATCGCCGCGTCCCGCAGATTGGCCGAGCGTCGCAGATGGGCCATGTCCACAGATTGGCGACTCCGCTGGGAAAAACTAGGACACTAGTGTCTTTGTGATCCCTAGATGGTGAGACTCGAACGAGGTCTTGGTTGAAATGCATCAATTGATATTACGGTCATGGTCGGGTTCCTTGTCCGGGCCCACAACCAAACGTTTTTCGACCAATTGGCTCGTCTCGTCAGCGTGAGTTTTCTCATCCCCGCGTTTCGAATCCCAATTGAGTCAAGCATGCCGTTGACGTTACACATTTCTGTTTCGCCAAAGAGCTTTCATCACCTTCGAGCACGAGGCTAGGGCACCCTCCTTACACATTTTGTTTTGATTGGTATCCCTCTCGATAATCGGGGTTTGATTGCTTGGTGTGTAACCCACCCTTTTAAGCCAAAATCCGTGTCTACATTATATATATTATAATGAAACTGCGAGTGTTTATGTGTTATGTGATCATAAGTCCTTCTGTGTCATTTCAAAAAAAACCCTTTTGCGCTGTTCTAATGGCCATTTCAAACCTCGGTTTTCAGCCGACCGTTGCATTTCAAACCATCACGCCTTTCTAGGCCGTCGTAATGACCATTTTCAAACCACGTTTTCTACATCCATTTCAAACACGCCTTTCTAGGCCGTCGTAATGACGATTTTCAAACCCCGTTTTCTGCAACCATTTCAAACACGCCTTTCTAGGCCGTCGTAATGACAATTTTCAAACCCGGTTCTTTTCAACCATTTCAAAACACCCTTTTTACGCCGTTATAATCGTCGCATCAAGACACGGATTTTTACCCCTCTCGCGCCGACACAATGGCTCTTTCAAAACCCGAGAAAGGCATACACCCATTTTTCGAGACATTTTCAAATCCCGGGGACCATACACCGTCCCCGAGACCTTCTCAAATACTTCAAAACTCGATTTTCAAAACATACAATTTTGAATTTCAAAAACCGTCTTTGGAAACAGTACATTGTTTTCCGAGCCGACTGAAACTCAAACCGTCTTTTGAAAACAAACTTAAGACAACTCTTCAACTGACCGGCTTTCGGAGATCCCTATTCTTCGGAAGCCGTCCATAAAGCGACAAACGAATCTTTTTGAAAATCTCTACTTTCGAAAACTTCAGTCCACCATTCCAATTCCGCCTCGTGATTGTCGGGTCGAAGCAAGCGTACTTGTGGGTCTTTAGTTATGAGTCGTCTCACCACAAGACTCGTCCAACGGCGTCACGCCACTACGTTGGACTGATGTGACTCTTAATTGCGTAGACTTAGTCCCCTAATTGAACCCATTTTGCATACTATTATAGCATTTCATGGCCATTTTATCCGTCAATTCCTTCCTATTTTGGTTTCCTAGTGCATTTTATATATCTTATAGGAAAGGAGATAGTGAGGCGGAATTCCCATCTCCCATGCATATTTGGAAGCTTGTTGACAATCTTAGATGGACTAGTATGAAGAGGAGGCACGAACAATGACCAATGAAGCAAGAATAAACAGTATACGTAGATCATAGGTTTCTAAAGCAAGATGTGGAAAACTGAACGAAGATCCGTGCGTCCTAGGCACAAGACGGGCGGATTGCCTGGTCCAGATCCGAGCGGCCCGAGCACGAGACGAGAGGATCCAGCACCTTTGATCCGGGCGTCTCCCTTGCAAGACGAGCGGATCCCTTCACAGACTAGCCGTGCCCCAAGCTGATCCGAGCGGATCGTGGGAGGACTAGCTACGTGATATGTGCATCTCCCTCGGGACTTGCAATTCCCTATTTAAAACTTAGCATTGTTATTTACTAATCCACCCTTGTTTAACCTAATGATGTACTACTATATATACTCCATTTGTAATAATCAAGTTTCCTTAGCTTAGAGAGAGCCCTCTTAGTGGAGGCAAACCTTCCTTAGATTAGATTAGGAGTAGATTAGAATAGATGAATCTCAACCATTCCATATTAATCTTTCCTTAATCATTGTTCAAGTTTATTATTATTGGGTAATTGAAGATATTGGGTTATTATTGGAGAATTGACAGCTCTTCATCAATCAATCAAGTTCTCTTCTATTATTCTTTCCTTTCCATTTATTCATCTTAAGTTTGGTATAATCTCTTTACTCCTTACTCTTTATTGTTTATTTCCTCATTCTCTTATCGTGTTTATACTTGTCGTAATGATTGACACCATTAATGACATGTTCCCCATGATAATGAGCGAGTAGTTTCCTAGCTAGGATTAATGGGGAATTAAAGGAAACCAACATGGGGATTGATTAATGCTTAATCTAATATGTCTTCATAATTAATTTGCTTGCTTGTTGTGATTTCAACTTATGCACATGTTATGTTTGATGAAATGCGAGCCTATGAATCCTTGCATTTTTTACCCATCTCTTATATATTCAATGAGGATTTTAAGCATATACACCAACTCGAGCCTCATTAGGCTATGCATATAGTTGGATAGGAAGGACTAAGTCGACTTGTAGGTGTTTTACAATCTAATCGATTCGGCTCCGGGACCCAAACCTTCTTAGGAATTGTAAGCTTACACACCAACTCGATCCCATCACAACAATAAGTGCTTGCTATATAATATAGAATATGTTTGTATGATCAACGCCCATGAATCCCTTATGATCCCATGACATCCTAGTGTCTCTAATCAATTTTTTACACCTCTTTATTTATTACTTGTTTTACTTTATTGCTTATATTAGTTTAGACTCACCAACTCCAACCCAAATCAATTGTGACACTAGCATAAGATCAGATTGATATTATTAGAACCCAAAGCACATCGTCCCATGGATCGACCTCGACTTAACAACTAACTAGTTGTTTGTTGAGTTTATAAATGTGTTTGATTGAGAGCCCCAACGATACTCTTCATCATGGACGCGAGTCAAAGTTCGGTCAACACCGTCACATCATAAATCGAGTCAGCACCGAGGGAACACACACGGAATACCTTGTCTTGTTGAGTCTGATCTGTTTTTCCATCCCTTGTGTTATCTGCGTTTAGTCGTTAAACCGTGTCAGATTGAGATGTAATGTGAGCCATTTTTCTTCCTGAGAACCGTCTTCAACTTCATCCAACAACAACAATGACAACAGAGATGTTACGACTGATCAACGAGCCAGCCTGCTCACCGCTCTTAAGGTCACCTTGGACCGTGTCAACACCCGTATCGACACCCTGGAAAACAAGGAAACTGGAGAACACAACACTCCACCTTTGACAGAAAATGAGAAAAGGCTCAAATTTTTTTCAAGAACAACTCCTAGCCCGTGTAACAATATCCACCTCGAAAACAATCGGAGATTCGAACCCGTTAAGGATCAACTACCCGACAACTTTACCTTGACTGATGTACCCAAATTCGAGGGAGTGGAGGACCCGCTCAATCACATTCGGGCCTTCAAGGACTACATGGTCGTAAAGGGAGTCAAACATGAGCTCTTCACCCGGATCTTTCCATCATCCCTGGAACCTATCCCTCGCCGGTGGTACTATTCCCTCGACCCGAAGAACCTTACTACCCGGAACGAAGTCGCTGTTGAATTTGCTAAACAGTATGCCGACAATGTAGAAATCCAGGCTAACACCCGCATTCTTGAGTTCCTGACTCAGAATGATAAGGAAGGATTCACGGAATTCCTAACCCGTTGGAAGAGGGTAAGAACTCAATTGGTCAGTAAGCCAAGAGAAGCAACTTTGGCAGAGAAATTTATCAACAATCTACGCCCGGTTTATGCCAACCTACTGAGATACCAAATCATCAAAACGTTCCAGGATCTACAAATCCTTGGAACCCGCATCGAAGACGACCTCCGCAAGGGTGTCCTAGCCAAAACCACCGGTAGAGGCTATCATGGATCTACATCAACCGGATCTCGCCCCTATGGTCAAACAAACAAAATTGACGAGGTCAACCTCCTCAAACCAACAACAAAGTAAACCGAGCATCCTCAAAGGGTATTCACCAACGTAGGGTCAACTTACGCAAGCGCCCTAAAAAGGCTTATGGACCAAGGGAAACTACAACCAATTGGACCCACTCCGGATCCATCTGAGGCTATGAAAACCCGTTTCTAGAATCCTAATGTCTATTGCCAATACCACCAAGGGAAGGGTCATGACAAAGAAGCCTACTTCAAGCTCAAACACATCATTCAAGACATGATCAAGAAAAAGGAATTACCTTTGCCTCCACCAACAAAACCAAACAACAAGACAAACCCTTGGGAATCCATGCTATATATGATGAAGAGCCGACCATAGATTTCTCACACCTCATCATACCAATTGATGACGAGGTGAACGCCTTGGAGAAGGATGCCTCGGACAGGGTATTCGTATTCAGCACCGCAACCATGCTCGCCATGTACAAACAAGTTGAGGAGGTTATGTTGGGAAATGTGTCCTCAACAATAGTGCGATCACATGATTTAAATATCATTATTAAATCTCATACCAAGAATACAAAAGGGATGATACATTACATATATATATAGTCAACTGGTCCACACATATCGGTAATGATTGGTTGGCTAGAGTTTGACATTACGTCGTCGTGCGACGGTGGTGATCGATTGATCCTCGAGGTCACACCTAAAGGACGATTCCCTTAATTGAAAAGGTTAATTGATTGTATACCGAATCTTGATTAATTAATTCCTTAAAATTGAACAAATTATTATAAGAGAGAGAATAATGACATCTTATTATAATGTGATTAAATGAGATTTCATTTAGTAATTTAAGAAGTTATATTACTAAAATTAATCGGTGTTTGCGAAACACGCGAGATGAGAATGATAAGTTAGTTATAATTACAAGATATTGTGAATTATACTAACTAGTAATTAAATGACCATTTTATGAGAAAGAAATTTTATATTACTAGTCAGTTTGTTAAATATGATTTATTTAATTTATAAATGATATTTAATTTGTTAAATATGCATTTTAAATTAAAACAAGACATAAGACATGTCACATGTCACATGACATACAATTGTACAATTCACAAAAATAAAATGGACTCAATATTACAAGGAAAACCGTTTTATATGTAGTGAGTGGGTTTTGATGGTTTTTGTTATTTAAATAATAAAATAAACATCATGATGACACCTACTACTAGCTAGCTTTTCTTGTGAAGATAAAAAGCATATTGGGAAGAAAAATTTGACTACCATATACTCCTCCCAACCGGTTTTCAACAAAAAAAGAAAAAAAAATTAGAGAAAATTTTTTCTCCAATTAATTCATTCTTACTTTTTTATGAAAAACCTCCCTTCTCTCTCTTGTTCTTCACAAAATTCATTTTTTGTGAATCTAATTTGTTTAAATCAAACACTAATAATACTAAAAGTAGTATATGAGTATTAGTAATAGATTTTAAGGTAAACCACAATATAAACATCTAGTACATGTTAGTTTGTGCGATTAAGGGATAGTTTTGGGTGCAACTAATTGGAGGGCTTCTATTTTGAGGTCATGTATGTTCATCCATTAATGGAAAGCTCAAGAACTAACAAGAAGGAGATCTTGTTGGTGCCCAATATGACCGAAATTATTATGGTGAGAAAATGTTTTCTTATCTTCTTTTATTAAAGTTTGCATGCATAAGTTCCACCATTTAATTTTATGACAAATTAAAATATTACATATATGAGTATGTTAGTATATAGATCTACTGTTCCTTCAATCGGTATCAAGAGCCACGGTTGTTTGCATGCAAATCGGTTAAAAGTTTTTCCGAGTTATAAGAATAACTTATAAAACTTGTAAAATTTGTGTTATTATGAGATATCACGAAATTAATCCATGCATGTTAATATTTCTGGTCCTAAAATGTTTTAGGATTTTTTGGTTAAATTTACGGATTTTTATTGTTCGTTTTTACAAAAATGGCATTTAAATATGATTTTATGAGTAAAAATGTCATTTTCGGTCTAAAATTAGCTATACTTCGAATTTTCCAGTGATTTTTGGATTTGTTGTCAAATACATTATTTTGAGATAACCTGTAAATTTTCATAATTTTTGGACTTGTTATGCTCGAAAAATGGATTTTTCATTATTAAATTCGGATTTAGGTGAAAATTTGGTTAATAAGTGATAAATTTCGAATCTGGTCATAGAAATTTAATATGTTGTCACATGCAATTTTACAAGATGTGTGTAAAATAATTGGCTATAAAGAAGTCTTTTTGCATGATTTATGGATTTTTGAAAGAAAATAGCATAAATAGTGACATTATTAGTGAAAAATTTAATAAAACATAATCTATGACTTAGGGAAAACGTCTAATGTTGCTTTTTATTATCTTTTTCAGATCTAAAATTGAAAAGTTGATGAGAATAATTTTTCACATGTTTTTATGATTATTTAGTTGAAATCGATAAAACGCAACATTGTTTTTCCGGAAAATTTTCGAAATTTTTAACCTAAGTTTTTGAACATTATGAGTGTCATGGTATTTTTCCAGAATGTTCATAAGTTTAAATTTCAAATTTTGAATTTATTTGAAATTTTGTGATTTATTTGAAGTTTAATAGCTCCTTTTGTAATTTTGGACTATTAATGAACAATTTTAGAAATATGAGTTAATTATGGTCAAATAATTAGTGATGACTAAATTTTGAGTCCTAAGAGGTTAGGGTAATTAACTTATGCATAAATATGAATTTATGTTATTTTTTGTGATTGTAAAATGTTGAAATCACGCAAATCCGTAAAAACCAAGTAATATACGATATTGGCTAATTAAAGGCGATTTAGCATAAAATTGAGCATGTCCATACATATTATAATGCTGCATTTTCTTTATGATTGTCATAATTTTTATTTTATGTAATTTTGAATTATGTAATTTTTACTTAGTATGGCCTTAGATTTTAATTGGTATTTCCCGAAATGTATGGGAATATCGATTCGGTTGTAATTTTATTGTGATCTCGTATCACCGTTTTGTAATTTAATAGATTTATTTTATTTTAGTTACAAATGTATAATAGGAAATTATGTAATTTATTATGTAATTTATTTTATCTCGGAGTTCCCAAAGACGGATTTCTTCAAGATGGCGATACATAAAGACGGTGTTACCTCGAGATACGTGTCACAACCGAAGTTCAAGGGACCAATGGAGTTGGTTTCCGAATATGTAATAGTTAAATAGTTTTTCTATTTTAGGAAAGGCCATACTAGGATTTATTTTATGCTTGCATTTTATTTATATGTCACATGCATCGCTAAATCGCCATAACTAAAACATGCATCTTCTTTTATCGAGTTTATCGACCGTGTCAATTACAATTATCATAGTTCACCGCTTTAGTTCACTTAAAACGTGATAGATAATAAATTGACATGACCTCTCGCTAAAATAAACAATTGAGACATAGCCTTACCAAATAGTAGAAACCATGAAAACCTATTTCGCGAGGGAGTGCACTCGGCTACCCCGGGGTACAAACCTTGTTACGTAGGGGAAGTGGGTGATAAATGTCTATCCACCGAATTCATGTTGATGAGGGTTTCATCGGCTACCCCGTGCCCAAGTTGATGTGGATTTGGATCATGGACACATTTATTCGAAATTTGGATTGAACTCAACAAAAGTTATTGATAAAGGTTTCATCGGCTACCACGTGCCCTTGTTGATGTGTTTTGGGCTATAGATAAACATTAGAGTAATTTTATCGACCGAGAGTTCTAAAAGTAGAATCGATTAAAGAGTTAATCCACCGAGTTATATTGATAAGGGTTTCATCGGCTACCCCGTGCCCAAGTTAATATGAATTTGGATCTTGGAATCATTTAACATAGTTGGGTAGAGGTCACTATGTAAATGCTATACTTGTTTACAAGTATTATTATAACGATAAATGTTTTTGTTTTCATTATTCCGTTATCATATTGTTCTATTTCTTTACCACAATTCATATACGATATCATTTCGATTTTTGATTCAAATCTCCATTAAAACATCGTGACTAAAGACAAAAATTTGATTTTTCTTCTAAAACCTCAAATGAACCATTGCTAAGGATCTCTTGTGGAGAGTATAGATTAAAGTTATTCATTATCAAACAGGTTTTTGATTCTTGACTAACACATCTACTTACAATGAATTGTTTCTAATTTTGGTAACTAGATTTGTTGGAAATCAAAATTGACCAAAATAACGCAACCACTTCAATGAAAGTTTTAAGACTAAAACGAACAAATGAAGAGTAATCTTCATGAATTCAATTTTGCTTCTCAAAGCAAAGGATCATTGAAATGAGTGGGAGCATTCTCTTAAACCGTTAAGATGAGAACGAGGTTCAAGAAGTAAAGATTATAATGGAATTGATACAAGGTAATGTTAAAAGAAAAGTTGTTGAGAATAGCGATACTAAACCTATCAATCCTAACCGATAAAGTTTCCATTGTCTTAAATGTTGGACACTAGAAAGGAAACAACCCCAAATTATTGAAGAATCAACAAGTTAGTTGTGGGACATCTAATGGGACCTTCTTCTTTAAATGTTTATTTGATTAAACATAAATTTTGCTAGTACTACTTCGTCAATATTAGAAACCGGTGGTGGTTTTCATCATTTGTACTTGATACAAAGGATGATTAGAATATGACGACTAGCAACAATAATGTTGAGAGTTAGAGTCATTGTGTACTAAGTCTAGTTTTTCGGGTTTGGAGTTGTACTTAATTGTGACTATTAAGTACATAAACTCTAAATAAGAATACAAACTTGTTAAGATACAAAAGAGGTTTCACTTTTGTGACCCTATACACCACGATTTGATGTATGGCTAGCCCATTATCAAGGTGATAATATTCTAAACCAAACTAGAATGATATATCATGAAGATGATGCAAGACTCAAATAGGTAACCCAAGATTAAACCTTAAATTTTGGAATGATGAACGCAAAGAGTTATCGAGTACTCTTGAAACCATTAGATTGTTAATGGTTTATGCGTGTCTTGTATTCAAAGCAAGATGTCTCGTGCCTTTTGTTTGAAAAGGAGATCGAGGTTGTAAATCATTGATCCAAAATAGGTTGATCATTTTCTTTTACCAATGATTTAAGTTGACGCTAATGTGTTCACTTAATAAGGTAAATAGAGAAATCTTTGAAGAAGTTCAAAGTGTTCAAAGAATCACGATTTAGTCGTGAAGGGATTATCAAAGTGAAGACTTTGATATAAGCCAAAGGAAATGTGATATAGTATCACAAATTAATCTCTCTTAACACGCATTATGAAATAATGTGTGGTTGGATAAGAAATCAAACGCTATTCGATATGGTTTGGACTTCAATCAAGTTACTTTGCGTTACTTGATCCTTTTGGGAAATTTATCATTTTTGTCTAAATTATTTTTCCACTAAATCATATGAGATATGAAATGGTAATGTAACATATTTGTAAGTTTTCACAAGAAACAAATGCTCATTTTTCCCTTTCAGTTATCACGAGTACGACGAGTTTGCGGCTCGTGAAGCTGTCTTTCTAAAATACAACTTTATTTTAGAAGACAGAGTGGGAGAAATTATTCAAGAGCCACAAAGAATGCCACAAAGAATGTTGTGTCGCAAGAAACTGGTCTTTCTTGGCTACATGAGACGTTTTGTGTAAGATGTTGTTTCTTTAAAACCTAGGAGGTTAAATTCGTCATTTGTTGAAAATGATGAATTCATGCTACTTTTAAGAAAGTAAAGAGTTTATAACTTACAAAGAAATTGTTTGATTCAAGTTGATTACTTCTGGAAAGTAATGAACATATGACTTACATAAGAGTGTTGAAGTCACAACTCAATACAAGGCTTAGAGCCATGAAAATCCGAAATAAAAGGCATGATTAGTGACAAAGGGTTTTGCACTAATAAAGAGAGATTTCAAAGCAAGATTGGTCGCAAAGGGTTTTGCATTGATTGAAATGCTTAAGTCTATTTAGATCTTCTTAGGGATTGTGTTTCATTATGAGGATATGCGCACAGCAAGTGAATCTAAAACCCACTTCTTCAAAAGAAGGAATGTATTCACTACATGTCAAGAGTTTGGTAGATTCTTGCAATCCTAAGATAATGTGAAACTTAAGAGAGGGTCTTAAGTAGGACATCAATGAGTTGGAATCAAAATTTTGATCATGTGATAAAACATTTCTCGATAAGTCGAGAAGTTGTGTTTATACATAGAGTTTAGTGGGAGTTACGGAAATTTTAATTAGTCCGATATGTGGATGACATATTGATCATTAAGAATGATTTAAGACTTTTGGAGTAATATAATACATCTTTAATATCCGGATCTATGAAGATAAATCCACATGATATTAGCGTCAGTAAGAAGTCTTATGTTGATAAGATTCATGACTAGTTCAATTAAATTGAACATATTTGATTGATTTCATTTGCTTCCGCTGCCGAATCAATTAAAAAGAAATGATTTGCAACACTTCATATACTTTGAGTATGATGAATTGTTTTCAAAATCGAATTTAAGTAATCTTTACCAAGTAAGTTATAAAGATTACCCTTAAGTGCTTGCAGAAGCATTAAGGAAGTAAAGCAAAGTGTTTTTGATGCAATTTTGTGTAAGGGTGTTACACAAGTGACAATTGACAATTGAGATTGCGCATGGTTTCCGACAAAACCATAATCAAAACACATTAGGATGGTTAAGATACCATTGTGGCTATGATAATTAAGAAGTAGATTTTCTAGAATCGTTCTAGGCAATAAAGAACATTTAGAGATATTTATAACGGAAATTGAGTACACTTGCAATCATGAGATGTGCAAGAGGATGAGTCCCGCACACTCTGAAAACAGTGGGAGCTATTCTTAGGCTAGAGGACCTATGTCTTGATTGGATCTCGACACGTACTCAGAAAGTTTTGTAATGCAAATGTATACATTACAAAGGAAAACAAGTATGTAGTAAGGTTGAGTATGGTACAAGAAGTTGATACAACCTACTAACAAAAGCCTTCTCATAGGCTAAACATGATAAGTCATATCATTTCAATTGAATTAAATTGAACAACTACATGCAAGATCAAATTAGATTATAGAACATGAAATAGTAATCAGGTATTGACTATTCATATGTGATAATCGCATTTGTCGTTCGAGTTTTACTTTAAAACTCTTTTATTATACTTTGTTACATCCAAACGGGTTGTAAAGACAATTGAACCCCGTTAAAGTGAACACGGATTAGCATTGTATTCGCCCATAGTCACTTGTATGAGGTGACGTCTCGAAGTGACTAGAGTGTGATGCGATTGATAGCAAGTTCAAGTGCCATAGAGTCATGTGAGATGACTAGTCGATCACATAGGCAGACTGTTAGGAACACTTTGTCGGGCAGTGACCGCTTATAGAGTTCTGGCAAATTTATAAAGCCTGGTCGTGGCGAGAGCTACTATAGTATTCTAATGAGTCGATTCTTTGACTAAAGACTGTTCACCTAAGATGGCACAGTTTCAGATTAACTTTGATTTGTGTTACTACGACCTTCGTAAATGGGGTCAAATGGGCATATTTTGGGTTATGATGGTTGTGGCTAGTCGAAGGGAATAAGTGCGATAGGAATTGTCCACCCCCTTGTCAGGGTTAAAACAATATCTCAGGGCCACTCGAGGAGTAATGAACTGGAAATGCGTGGCCACGCTCGGAAGGTATCCATGGTGGATAAATTCCGGTCAATCAGTTATTCTCCAGATCGAGGAAACCACTCTCGATATGATCACTTGCAAGTACGACCGAAAGACACCTTGCATTGAGTGGGAGATAGTAATAGGACAAGAGAATTGGTGACGCACACTTGTCGAGGACAAGTGGGAGATTGTTGGGAAATGTGTCCTCAACAATAGTGCGATCACATGATTTAAATATCATTATTAAATCTCATACCAAGAATACAAAAGGGATGATACATTACATATATATATAGTCAACTGGTCCACACATATCGGTAATGATTGGCTGGCTAGAGTTTGACATTACTGTCGTGCTTGACGGTGGTGATCGATTGATCCTTGAGGTCACACCTAAAGGACGATTCCCTTAATTGAAAAGGTTAATTGATTGTATACCGATACTGATTAATTAATTCCTTAAAATTGAACAAATTATTATAAGAGAGAGAATAATGACATCTTATTATAATGTGATTAAATGAGATTTCATTTAGTAATTTAAGAAGTTATATTACTAAAATTAATCGGTGTTTGCGAAACACGCGAGATGAGAATGATAAGTTAGTTATAATTACAAGATATTGTGAATTATACTAACTAGTAATTAAATGACCATTTTATGAGAAAGTAATTTTATAATACTAGTCAATTTGTTAAATATGATTTATTTAATTTATAAATAATATTTAATTTGTTAAATATGCATTTTAAATTAAAACAAGACATAAGACATGTCACATGTCACATGACATACAATTGTACAATTGACAAAAATAAAATGGACTCAATATTACAAGGAAAACCGTTTTATATGTAGTGAGTGGGTTTTGATGGTTTTTGTTATTTAAATAATAAAATAAACATCATGATGACACCTACTACTAGCTAGCTTTTCTTGTGAAGATAAAAAGCATATTGGGAAGAAAAATTTGACTACCATATACTCCTCCCAACCGGTTTTCAACAAAAAAAGAAAAAAAAAAATTAGAGAAATTTTTTTCTCCAATTAATTCATTCTTACTTTTTTATGAAAAACCTCCCTTCTCTCTCTTGTTCTTCACAAAATTCATTTTTTGTGAATCTAATTTGTTTAAATCAAACACTAATAATACTAAAAGTAGTATATGAGTATTAGTAATAGATTTTAAGGTAAACCACAATATAAACATCTAGTACATGTTAGTTTGTGGGATTAAGGGATAGTTTTGGGTGCAACTAATTGGAGGGCTTCTATTTTGAGGTCATGTATGTTCATCCATTAATGGAAAGCTCAAGAACTAACAAGAAGGAGATCTTGTTGGTTCCCAATATGACCGAAATTATTATGGTGAGAAAATGTTTTCTTATCTTCTTTTATTAAAGTTTGCATGCATAAGTTCCACCATTTAATTTTATGACAAATTAAAATATTACATATATGAGTATGTTAGTATATAGATCTACTTTCCATTCAGGTTATAGCCAGTCTCTTAGAAAGGATTACACGACTTGGCGATGCTTACCACCGGTTGATTTTCAACCCATCAACACGAGCACCGCGCCCGAGGGAGGGTCCTCCAAACACCCAAAACTACCCTCACCAGGAAGGATTGCTCCCGCGACCATTCCGGCACGCACCCCGCCATAATCAACCCCACAATAGTCACCCTCACAAAAACTTCCCTCACAAAAATTACCCTCATAAAAACTACCCACCGAGGAATACCCCTCCAAGGTACCCTCGAGACCCCTAAATCAACAGTGTTTGGAGAGACGACGCGTAGGGTGTCTATATGGTTCCAGGAAAGGGCAAACAAACAAAAGAGATCGGTCATCTTATAAGGTCTGGGTTCCCCTACCAAAACCCGAGCAATTCAACAGTCATTCCAACAACGAATGACTAGGTTGTCCCGGACGTGGACACTCAACCCAAAGTACCCGAAAACTCGATCCTCAAACAACTGCAAAAAGGGAAGGCCGAGATTTCAATTTGGAACTGATTGCTACATCCTTCGAACATCGGCAAGCTCTACTACAAGCCTTCAGAAAGTTGACAGTTCCCTCCACCTCCTCTCCTGAAGAGGTGGTGACACACATGACAAGGGATGTCCCCGACTTAAACAACCCGCTCATCTTCTCTGATGAAGATATCCCTCCATTCGGAACCAACCATAACATGGCCATATACATCACCGTATAATGCCTCAAAAAGAATGTGCCAATGGTTCTAGTGGATGATGGATCTGCGGTTAATGTCATTCCCCTCAAGACGGCTCATAAACTGGGTATTAAAGAAATTGATTTGGTCCCAACTAACCAAGGAGTACGCGCCTATGACGACACTCGTCATAAGGTTGCGGGGCTTATCACCTTGACCATTGTAACTGGACCCTTGGAACGACAAATCAGCTTTCAGGTGCTCGACATTGACGCCTCCTTCAACATGCTTTTGGGACACCCTGGATTCACGCTGTCAAGGCCGTTACCTCAACCCTTCACCAGAAAATCAGATTCTCTTTCAACGGGAAGACAATCACAATTCCCGCTTCCCCAATCAAGGCTATCATGAAAAAGGGGATGGCCTCCCAAGCCATTGAGGAGAACGACAACGAAATGTGTGGCTTCCAAGCTGTGAACGCCCTAACCGATGAATCAGCACCTTTCGATTGCGACCCGTTCTCCAACCTCATAGTTAACCGCATTTTAATGCGTCAGCATTTTTTTTTCGGGTCTACCCCTCAATCCGCTGAAGAGCACCTTGCCCCCCTTAAAATGGGCTAAGGTCCCTAACATCCCCTTCGGACTAGGCTATGAGCCTACCGATGAAGACATCCAGGAGATGAAGCTCTTAATATGGAAGCGCAAAAAGCACAGAGTCCTCCTCCGTCCCTATCATTTATGACTCTTAATGGGCTAAGGTCCCTAACATCCCCTTCGGACTAGGCTTTCCTGAGTCGATCTATGACTCCGTGGCCATGTTCAAATACCCGGGGATAGAAGTCGTCCAAGACTGCTACTTCATCCCCAACAACACCAAAGCAGTGTCGACCAAATCTGAGTCGACCCCATGCCTCGATGGACAAGCCGTCAGTCTCCTCTTCGGAGAGGACAACATCAAGCATCTCGGCTACGAGAACATCATCAACATTGCTTTAAAGGACAAACAGTTCAATCCCACCGCCTTAATCTCTGATACTAATCCAGGGAAAGCTACACAAGGCTGGAGGAAAACTGTCAAGTGGACCGATCGCCAAGGCCGCATTCTCAAGATTACAACCGGAGAGGGCCCAACGTTCAAAGACGGAAGTGAAGAAGAGTCTAAGTCTGAGTCAGAGTCAGGGTCTATCTTAGCTCCTAGCACTCCTGATGTCCCAGTCAAAGTCCCCTTTTCACTGTTTTATCACAAGCTTGTGGCTGCTTCAGAGGCTGAATCACCTAGGGTCATCCCCACTCCCATGGAAGGTAGCAACCTGGAGCTTGTTCCAGGGGCCACCTCCTTTAATGTGTCGCCTCTGACCGCCTACAAGATGTCTGTCATGTCCGAGCTTTTTGCTCAAGTCGACTTAATGAACGCTAAGTTTGCTAATGACTTGACTCAATTTAACTGCAACGCGATTCTGAACGAATATGAGGAATTTCACTTGAGTGACTACCCACCTCACCTAGTCAAAGAACTTGACAAACGAGAAACTAGGACCCCCATCAATGAGGAGACCGAGCCTATTAACGTAGGAATCGATAACACGCCTCAAGAACATAGGATAGGGACAACCCTTGACCCGTCGGAAAGACAACAGTTCATTGACCTCCTGCACGAATACAAGGACGTATTTTCCTGGTCCTACAAAGACATGCTTGGGATTGATAGGGAGATTGTGGAGCGCAGGATACCCATTAAACCCGGAGCTAAACCCGTAAAGCAAAAATTGCGCCGAATGCGCCCCGAATGGGCCCTGAAAATCATGGAAGAGGTGGATAAGCAGCTCAAAGCTTGGTTCATCAAAGTGTCTGAATACTCTGACTGGGTGGCCAACATTGTTCATGTACCCAAGAAAGACGGAAGAATTCGGGTTTGTGTCAACTTCAGGCATCTGAACAAAGCAAGTCCAAAGGACGACTTCCCTCTGCCACATGTTGACATCCTGGTGGACAATACCGCCGAGCACACCCTACTGTCATTCATGGATGTGTTAGAAATCTATATCTCATTACTATACATATTCATATATGTGATGATTTAATTTAGTCATAAAATTAAACATTGATCTTATGCATGCAAACAATAATACAAATAAGGAAGAAATCATCAACCCTTACATTGATATTTCGGATTATTGGGCACAAATAAGATCTCCTTCTTACTTGTTCTTGAGCACTCCTAAAATGGAAGAACAAGGATTCAAGTGTAGAATCCCTCCCAAGGATTTATACCCAAGGTAATCTCTTAATAAAATTAATATTATTATTACTAGAATAATATTAATTTAGAATAAAATTGACCCAAAATCTTTATATTTGTTCTCTTATTTCGTTTAAGAGAGGGAGAAGAAGGAAGAGGATTTATTCTCTCTAAAACTCTTATTTTAGATGTATGAATGAATAATAATTTCACTAGTTTTTCATATAGAATTAGATTGAAAAATGAGCAAAAGACCCTTGGCCTTTTGTCAAGGAAAACCGGGTAGGAGGGGGAGGGAATGGCCAATGCATGCACAAGGTTGTCTTCACAAGACCAAGTAGGTATGCATGGCTAGTATTAGGCTAACATGATTATGTTTACCACTAACATAACTAACATAATATATACCTAATACTCCCCATTATTTTGGTCCATTTAGTGTAAAATGGAAAATCCATTTTACACATTATTTTGTCAATTTGTCACATGTAACATGTCATGTAAAAATGTTATGTATTTTCTAACATATAAAAAATCAACGCATTAATAAAAATACGTCATTTACAAAATTTACTTAGTAATTCATAATTACTTGTACCAAAATATTTTACCAATTATAAATCACAACATCTTGTATTTATAATAAATTATTCATTCAAATGCAATTGTTTCCTTAAACAATAATTTCATCTAAGCAATAAAACAATTCGATTACTTAGACCGTATCTTATTTAATCAAATTACAATGAGACACGTAAATATTACTTCCAAAATCGTCCGTCAATTTTAAGCAATTTAATTAACCCGTATCGTCATACGATCAATTAAATAATCAATTAAGAGTGTTACCCTTTAGGTATGATCTAAGGGGATCAACTGATCACCACCGTCGCACGACAGTAACGTCAAACTCTAGTCAGCCAATCATTACCGATATGTGTGGACCAGTTGACAGTAAAAATACTTCCCAAATGTATTCTTTAAAATGAGACTTAAACATGTTATCATTATGATCGACAGTTGTGATCGCATTATTGTCGGAGGACACATATTCCAACAATATCCCACTTTTCCTCGACAAGTGTGCGTCACCAATTCTCTTGTCCTATTACTATCTCCCACTCAATGCAAGGTGTCTTTCAGGTCGTACTTGAAAGTGATCATATCGAGAGTGGTTTCCTCGATCTGGAGAATAACTGATTGACCGGAATCATCCACCATGGATACCTTCCAAGCGTGGCCACGCATTTCCAGTTCATTACTCCTCGAGTGGCCCTGAGATATTATTATAACCCTGACAAGGGGTGGACAATTCCTATCGCACTTATTCCCTTCGACTAGCCACAACCATCATAACCCAAAATATGCCCATTTGACCCCATTTACGAAGGTCGTAGTAACACAAATCAAAGTTAATCTGAAACTGTGCCATCTTAGGCAAATAGTGTTTAGTCAAAAGAATCGACTCATTAGAATACTATAGTAGCTCTTGCCACGACCAGGCTATATAAATTTGCCAGAACTCTATAAGCGGTCATAAGGCCCGACAAAAAGTTCCTATTAGTCTGCCTATGTGATCGACTAGTCATTCTCATATGACTCTATGGCACTTGAACTTGCCATCAATCGCATCACACTCTAGTCACTTCGAGACGTCACCTCATACAAGTGACTATGGGCAAATACTCTGTTAATCCGTGTTCACTTTAACGGGGTTCAACTTGTCACCACAACCCGTTTGGATGTAACAATGTATAAAGAAAAGATAAAAGACAAATGGGATTATGAACATGAACAAAAACAACACTTTTATTTCATTTCAAAATCTAACAAAAACTTGGTACACGTTTAAGTCCCATGGACGCAACATGTCCATCATGCTTGGCCTGCGATAAAGGCTTGGTGAGCGGATCGGCTATGTTGTCATCCGTCCCAACCTTACAAATCGCAATTTCCTTTCTTTCAATGAAATCTCTTATTACATGATATTTTTTAAGTACATGTCTAGATCTATTACTTGACTTTGGCTCTTTAGCTTGGAAGATCGTCCCACTATTATCACAATAGAGAGTGATGGGATCATTGGCGGTAGGTACTACTCTTAGACCTTCCGTGAATTGCCTGATCCACACAGCTTCCTTGGCAGCTTCTAATGCTGCAATGTACTCAGCCTCCGTTGTTGAATCCGCAGTCACAGCTTCCTTGAAGCCTCTCCAGCTAACGGCACCACCATTGAGCATGAAAACGAAACCAGCTTGTGATTTCATGTCATCTCTATTCGTTTGAAAACTCGAGTCCGTGTATCCATTAACACGTAGCTCGGAGTCTCCTCCAAACACTAAGATAAAATCCTTAGTTCTTCTCAAGTACTTAAGGATGTTTTTGGCGGCTATCCAGTGACTCTCACCTGGATTTCCTTGATATCTACCCGTCATACTCAAGGTATACGAGACATCAGGACGTGTGCATATCATGGCGTACATGATTGATCCAACAGCGGAAGCATAAGGTATCGTCTTCATGCGTTCAACATCATGGGGTTCAGAGGGAGATTGAGTCTTGCTCAATATAGTCTTAGTTACCATAGGTACCAAACCCCTTTTTGATTTGTCCATGCTGAACCGTCGAAGAATCTTATCAACATAAGATTCTTGACTTAGTGCCAATATCCTCTTGGATCTATCTCTATGGATCTGGATGCCTAATATGCGTTGTGCCTCTCCTAAATCCTTCATTTGGAAGTGGTTACCTAACCACTTCTTAACAGAAGACAACATTGGAATATCATTTCCAATGAGTAGTATGTCATCGACATACATGATTAGGATCACAACATTGCTCCCACTAAATTTCATGTATAAACATGGTTCCTCAACACTTCGAGTGAAACCATTCTCCGTTATAACATGATTGAATCGATGATTCCAACTTCTAGATGCTTGCTTAAGACCATAAATGGATCTCTTAAGCTTGCACACTTTGTTAGGATTCTGAGAATCAACAAAACCTTCGGGTTGTATCATGTACACCTCCTCTTCTAAATGCCCATTTAGAAAAGCGGTTTTGACATCCATTTGCCATATTTCATAATCATGAAATGCGGCAATCGCTAACAAAATCCGTATGGATCTTAGCATGACTACGAGGGCGAAAGTCTCATCATAATGGAGACCTTGGACTTGGGTAAATCCTTTTGCCACTAGCCTAGCTTTGTAGACATCATCATGTCCTTCTATGCCATTCTTAACTTTGAAATTCCATTTACATTGAAGAGGTCTTGCCCCTTTAGGCAAATCTACCAAGTCCGAAACTTGGTTTTCATGCATAGAATCCATTTCGGACTTCATGGCTTCAAGCCATAAGGAGGAATTTGGAATAACCGCGTTAGACGACGAAGGAACTTCTTCTTGCGTCTCTATCTCGGTTTGTGGCTCTTGAACTTCATCAAGTTCAAAATTTCTCCCACTCTGTCTCCTAGAAATAAAATCACTTTCTAGGAAGACAGCATCTCGAGACACAAACACTTTGTTCTCTTGAGGCTTATAGAAGTAATAGCCTCGTGAGGCCATGGGATAACCTACAAAAATGCATTTTTCGGATCGAGGTGCCAACTTATTATCATTTTTAATGTTGACATAAGCATCACAACCCCAAATTTTCATATGGGATAGATTTGGAACCTTTCCTCTCCATATCTCATATGGAGTCTTTTCAGTTGCTTTGGTTGGACTTACGTTCAAAGATTTTATTGCGGTTTGAATCGCAAATCCCCAAAACGAGTTCGGTAACTCGGTTAGACTCATCATGGATCGAACCATATCAAGTAGGGTTCGATTTCTCCTTTCGGCAACACCATTGAGTTGTGGTGTTCCGGGTGGAGTAAGTTGTGATATAATACCACAACCTTTCAAGTGTGAATCGAATTCAAGGCTAAGATATTCTCCACCACGATCAGATCTTTAATCCTTTTGTTCAATTGGTTCTCTACTTCGTTTTGAAATTCCTTGAATTTCTCAAATGCTTCACTTTTATGCTTCATCAAATAGATATAACCATATCTACTCAAGTCATCGGTGAAGGTTATGAAGTAGTCATAATTACCACGAGCGGTGATACTCATTGGTCCACACACATCGGTATTTATGAGTCCCAATAGTTCACTTGCTCGCGTCCCTTTATAACTAAAAGGATTTCGAGTCATTTTGCCAAGAAGGCAATATTCGCATGTTCCATATTATTGAAAATCAAATGGTGTAATCACATTAGTTGAAATTAATCTTTTGATGCGATTCTCGTTTATGTGACCTAATCGACAAGGCCAAATGAACGATTCATTTGGGTTACTTGATTTGAGTTTCTTTGATTGAACGTTATAGATATCATTAATTGGATTTGAGGTTTCTAAAATGTAAATGCCATTGATGGAAGACGCTTGGCCTATAACCAAATCATTCCTCTAAATAGTACAACGATTGTTCTTAATGACAAAACAAAATCCATCCATGTCTAGTATAGGGATAGAAATAATGTTTTTAGAGAGTGTAGGCACATAACAACAATTATGTAAATACAACTCAAATCCATTAGGCAAAGCTAATACATAAGTTCCTTTGGATTTGGCCGCTACTCGAGCTCCATTTCCAAGGCGTAGATCCACATATCCTTTGCTAAGCCTCTTCACGTCTCTTAAACCCTGTAAATGATTACAAAGATGAGAACCACAACCGGTATCCAGTACCCATGTCGTAGTGGAAGTATAATTTATATCAATAACATAAATTTCCTAAGGAATTTTACCTTTTGGAACGATGATTCCTTCCCTTTTATTTCGCAAATATACGGGACAATTCCTAAGCCAATATCCTATGCCATAGCAATAATGGCACTCATCATTAACTTGCTTGAAGTTTTTCACTTTCTTTCCCTTCTTCTTGAACTTTTTGCCCTTTGAAGCAAGAACTTGATTGCTTGAGCTCCCACTACTTTTGGCATCTCTATCTTCCAGAGACAAAGATCCTATAGATTGTATGAGGCGGCCTTCCTGAGACGGGCTCACACGAGATCTAGTCGTAGTAGGTGGTCTAGTACAAGTGATGAAGTTAAGGTTTCCATCCGAACCAATCCTAAAATGAAGTTCTCTAGTAGTGTAGAAATCATTGTTGAAGCAAACGTCGTCAAAAACATTTTGGCAAGACTCAATAGTTATCGGTGCGGTAGCGTTTGATGGATTCATTGTAACGAACTACAAGTAAGGAGGAAAAGGAAATATTAACATTTGTCTTTTTAAATCATACTTGTAAATAAATTTAACAAGATATGAACATTTATATAGTGACCTCTACCCAACTATTATAAATGATTCCAAGATCCAAATTCATATTAACTTAGGGCACGGTGTGCCGAAATACCCTTTATTAACATAACTCGGTGGATTAACCTTTTAATCGATTCTACTTTTAGAACTCTTGGTCGATAAAATTACATTAATATTTATCTCTAGCCCGAAACACATCCGGAAATCGTCGTGAATACCTTCGTTGAGTTCAACCCAAATTTCGAATAAATGTGTCCATGATCCAAACTCATATCAACTTAGGGCACAGTGTGCCGAAATACCCTTCATTAACATAAATTCGGTGGATAGACATTTATCACCCACTTCCCCTACGTAACAAGGTTTGTACCCCGGTATAGCCGAGTGCACTTCGTCACGAAATAGGTTTTCATAGTTTCTACTATTTGGTAAGGCTATGTCTCAATTGATTGTTTTAGCGAGAGGTCATGTCAATTTATTATCTATCACGTTTTTAAGTGAACTAAAGCGGTAAACTACGATAATTCTAATTGACACGTCGATAAACGCGATTAAAAGATGATGCATGTTTTAGTTATGGCGATTTAGCGATGCATGCGACATATAAATAAAATGCAAAGCATGAATTAAATCCTAGTATGGCCTTCCTAAAATAGAAAATCTAATTAACTATTACATATTCGGAAACCAACTCCATTGGTCCCTTGAACTTCAGTTTTGGCACGCATCTCGAGGTAACACCGTCTTTATGTATCGCCATCTTGAATGACACCGTCTTCAAGGAACTCCGGAATAAATAAATTATATAACAAATTACATAATTTCCTATTATACATTTGTAATTAAAATAAAATAAATCTATTAAATTACAAAACGGTGATACGAGATCACAATAAATTACAACCGAATCGATATTACCATACATTTCGGGCAATATTAATTAAAACTAAGGCCATACTAAGTAAAAAAATTACATAATTCAAAATTACATAAAATAAAATTATGACAATCATAAATAAAATGCAGCATTATAATATGTATGAACATGCCCAATTTTATGCTAAATCGCCTTTAAGGAGCCAATATCGTCTATTAAACGGCTTTTACGGATTTGCGTGATTCAACCTTTTAGAATCACAATAAATTACATAAATTCATATTTATGCACAAGTTAATTACCCTAACCAACTTAGGACTCAAAATTAGTCTCCACTAACTATTTGACTATAATTAACCCACATTTCTTAAAATTGTTCATTAATGGACCCAAAATTACAATAAAATGCTATAAACTTCAAATAAATCACAAAAATTTCAAATAAATTCAAAATTCAAAATTTAAACTTATGAACATTCTGGAAAAATACCATGACACTCATAATGTTCAAAAAACTTAGGTTAAAATTTCGGAAAAATTATCGGAAAAACTATGTTGCGGTTTATCGGATTTATCAATTATAATGATAAAAACATGAGAAAAATTATATTCATCAACTTTTCAATTTTAGATCTGAAAAAGATAATAAAATGCAACATGTAACGTTTTTCCTTAGTCATGAAGTATGTTTTAGCAATTATTCACTAAATAAGTCACTATTTATGCTATTTTTCATCATAAATTCATAAATCATGCATAAAGACTTCAATATCGCCTATTATTTTACACACATCTTGTAAAATTTCATGTGACAACATACTAAATTTCTATGACCAGATTCGAAATTTATCTCATATTAACCTATTTTTCATCTAAATCCGATTTTTATCATGAAAAATCCATATTTCGAGTATAAAAACTCCAAACATTCTGAAACTTTACAGGTCGCCTAAAAATAAAACATGTGAAAACATATCCAAAAATCACTGGAAAAATCAAAGTTTAGCTAATTTTAGTCCGAAAATGACATTTTAATCATAAAATCACATTTTTAATGCCATTATTAGATAAGATGAACAATAAAAATCCATAAATTAACCAAAATATCCTAAATACATTTTAGGATCAGAAACTTTAACATGCATAAATTATCTCGTGATATATCATAATAACACAAATTTACAAGTTTTATATGTTAATCGTATAACTCGGAAAAACTATAACCGATTTGCATGCAAACAACCAAGGCTCTTGATACCGCTTGTTAGAAATCTATATCTCATTACTATACATATTCATATATGTGATGATTTAATTTAGTCATAAAATTAAATATTGATCTTATGCATGCAAACAATAATAAAAATAAGGAAGAAATCATCAACCCTTACATTGATATTTCGGATTATTGGCACAAATAAGATCTCCTTCTTACTTGTTCTTAAGCACTCCTAAAATGGAAGAACAAGGATTCAAGTGTAGAATCCCTCCCAATGATTAATACCCAAGGTAATCTCTTAATAAAATTAATATTATTATTACTAGAACAATATTAATTTAGAATAAAATTGACCCAAAATTATTTTATTTGTTCTCTTATTTCGGTTAAGAGAGGGAGAAGAAGGAAGAGGATTTATTCTCTCTAAAACTCTTATTTTAGATGAATGAATGAATAATAATTTCACTAGTTTTTCATGTAGTGAATTAGATAGAAAAATGAGCAAAAGACCCTTGGCCTTTTGTCAAGGAAAACCGGGTAGGAGGGGGAGGGAATGGCCAATGCATGCACAAGGTTGTCTTCACAAGATCAAGTAGGTATGCATGGCTAGTATTAGGCTAACATGATTATGTTTACCACTAACATAATTAACATAATATATACCTAATATTCCCCATTATTTCGGTCCTTTTAGTGTAAAATGGAAAATCCATTTTACACATTATTTTGTCAATTTGTCACATGTAACATGTCATGTAAAAATGTTATGTATTTTTTAACATATTAAAAATCAACGCATTAATAAAAATACGTCATTTACAAAATTTACTTAGTAATTCATAATTACTTGTACCAAAATATTTTACCAATTATAAATCACAGCATCTTGTATTTATAATAAATTATTCATTCAAATGCAATTGTTTCCTTAAACAATAATTTCTTCTAAACAATAAAACAATTCGATTACTTAGACCGTATCTTATTTAATCAAATTACAATGAGACACGTAAATATTACTTCCATAATCGTCCGTCAATTTTAAGTAATTTAATTAACCCGTATCGTCATACGATCAATTAAATAATCAATTAAGAGTGTTACCCTTTAGGTATGACCTAAGGGGATCAACTGATCACCACCGTCGCACGACAGTAATGTCAAACTCTAGTCAGCTAATCATTACCGATATGTGTGGACCAGTTGACAGTAAAAATACTTCCTAAATGTATTCTTTAAAATGAGACTTAAACATGTGATCATTATGATCGACAGTTGTGATCGCATTATTGTCGGAGGACACATATTCCAACAGGATGGGTATGGTGGGTACAACCAGATCAAAATGAATGAGGTGGAGGTATATGTCGATGAAAATGACACAGTGGGGTATATACTGCTACACGGTCATGCCCTTCGGTCAAATCAACGCCGGAGCAACTTAACAAACAACCGCACAAGGAGGTGAAGGTATATGTCGATGACATGATTATCAAGTCAAAATAACGGGATGGCCACATCAGCGCCCTCCGGAAGTTCTTCGCTCGTCTGCGAAAATACAACATGAGACTTATTCCTCAGAAGTGTGCATTCGAGGTCACCTCCGGAAAACTCCTGGGACACGTCGTCAGCAAAAGAGGCATTGAGATTGATCCAACCAAAATCAAAGCCCTTCAACAAATGCCTCGGCCTAAGAACGAGAAGGAGATTCGGGGATTTCTCGGTGAAGTCCAATACATCAGCCGCTTCATAGCCAAATGACAGGCTAAAAGTCGTATGCCTATCAAATGTAAATTTATAATCACTTACTTACTAAACTACTAAAACAGTAATGTAGCGAAAGTAAGGGTCGAACCCACAAGGAAGGACTAAGTCAATTAAAGTGTACGATAATGTAGAGTAAGTAACCAGTTTAGGGGTAATTTGATTTGTTTGATTAACTAACGAACTAAGATTAAGCAAATAATGAGATAGATGAACTCGGATTATAAAAAAAGATCTTCGGTCAAGCACAAATCCACAACTTAATACCAATTGATCATTGTAAGATGGTTCTAATTAATTATCTTGACTACCTTATCGTGAATTGTGAAATTTCAATTCTCCTTAAGATTAGCTAATTAAAACGTATCTCGTTCTTAAATAGCCCTAACTATTAAACAACCTCAACAATCCAGTTCAAGGTTTAATCTAACAGCAACAATAATGAATAGAAAATTCGACAAGGGATAAATAAGCACATACAATCCAGTTGTACTCTAGAAATATGTTAATTGCTCCTAAATACTAATATCAATGAATCCCGTTCAATATTAATACCTAGTTGTTACAAGTATAGAGTAATCAATAAATCATATTCAATTAACTCTAATAACAATAGAACGATGAATTAGACAACTAGTTGTGCACCTAGAAATCATAAGACAACATTCATAAGAATAAGAACAAAGCAATTAACAATAGTCAAGACAAAGATTAGAACTTTCAAACTCATAATTGAATAATAAGTGCTTCAATGTCTTGAACCAAGAAAGAAAGAATTAGTTCCTCATAGTAGATCTAAAATAATTAGGGTTCTTAATAGTCTCCCAATACAAAGCTTGAATAATCATAATTAATGAATGTCTAGATACTTAACCTAATAATAATAATAACTAATAATAATAATGATTCTATTAGGAAAGTTCATGAGGTAACAAGGAAAACTGATTGTAGACTTCCGTCACACGGGCGACTCGTATTAGAGTCAGCGACCCGTTTGTAATGCTGGATGAAAGTTGAGTTCGGTGCTTCGTATTCGTTGTGCTAATGCTTCATGTTTGTATTTGTTGTGCCAAAAGAGGACAAGGCCATGTGTTCTTGCCTAGTTCCTGTTCCTTCTTGTTTTCTAGCCCATTTAACCAATTTGCACAAGTTCATAATCACTCAACTAATCCGTATTTCACATAATTATTCCCATATACAATTAATGACGTAAAATGAGAATTTGTCCACATTACACTTATAAAACTCCACCTAATCCACCAATAATCACCCAAATCGATACACTTATATCGTACTAAACCCGTCTTATCAACTTCCCCATACTTAAATCTTTACTCGTCCTCGAGTAAACTCAAAGGACTCATTACAAGTTCAAACCAACACCGACGATCCACAGAAGTATAAGGAAGATAACAAGACTTACAATGAAACTCTTGCAAGACGGTCTCCAACACAGCAAAGAGAGATCAAATAACATCGGAAGAATTTTTTCTTTACCTAAATCTCTCGTTTTGCGTAGAGCGCCCGCCCTTGCGAGTTTTCACTCTAGCATATCATTTTTTTTCAACCTCACTCTACTCTCAGTGTCACGCAACTCGATTCTTCATTTTACCCGGAGCGCCCTTTCGGGTTTTCACTCCGTCCTCGGCCACATCCCAATCTTGCCTAGGCGCTCTTTCGGGTTTTCACCTAGCCAGGATCAATTCTTTTCTTTTTTTCACTTTTTTTTTCAATTTTTTTTTTTTGCTGAAATAATTAACTGAAATAAACACACCACACAATTACAAAGGTGTACAAATCGGAACGATTCTCCCTCCCCACACTTAAATGAAACATTGCCCTCAATGTTGCAAGGACACAATATAAGGAAATGGAGAACAAACCTCAGTCAGACGACTCAAAAGACATGCCAATCCTCAACACCGAGTGAAATAGAGCAATCCACGCACCACACCTCCTCCTCACACTTGGCCATTAGTATCCTCCATAAAGTACAATAACAACAAAGCCAACAAAAGACAAAAGTAACCAAAGAAGACTAGCGCTCCTTATTACTCCGATCCTAACAGATGACCAAGTAGCTCTAATAACATATGTGCCACCAACAGATTGCACATAAATAAAATACTTCTACAACTCCAAGCTCACATGGTCAATTCTAATCTCCTCTACACCAAATCAACAATCCATCCAACCGCATTAGCAAGGTGCCCACAACAACGCACTGCGGCTACACCACACCATAACCTCTATCCTACCCAACCAACCTTCTATGTCTCCCTTCTTATGCCGCCAACACCAAAAATCAAGGCAATTCAGATTGTTTTTTTTTTATTTTTTTATTTTTTTTATTTTTTCGTTTTATTTTTTTTTTGAATTTTTTTGCAAAATTTGCACAAACAAATCTATGGGTTGCCTCCCAGAAGCGTTGTTTTTTACGTCGTTGGCTCGACATCTCGCGGAGTGGTGAACCACCCGACTTAAGCTGAGATAGAAATTTTACTGTAACTCACCAATGGACCATAAAATGAGTGAAATGTCAAGTCACAAGCGGAACAACTTAATGCCCTTAGTAACCTATCAAACATGTTAGCCCACAAAAACGAGAAGTGACAATAATAGTGTAAGAGCAGCCAAAACCATACATATACAAAAGAGGTATAAACATCTAGAAAAAACTTTTCTTTACCTCTATGTTGTTCAAAATTAGCTCTCATGTCACGATATGGCTCCATATATGATGAGGTTGATATAGGGATAGTCAAGTAAGGAACTGAGATGATATAAATTTTTTGAGGGACTAACACATATTGAGTCTCAAAAGGTGGAATGGGTTATTCCTCTTTGTCAATATAAGACGCATTAACTACCCTGTCCTCTCCTTCCCCCACCTTTTTATCAAACTCCATGCTAAAGAATTCACCAAGTGTAGGAAGGTCTTCTTTCATATTATTAAAAACAAGTATCTCTTCTTCTTCCACCCCGCTCACTATGGTCTCATCACATGACACAAACACCCCCTCTTTCTCATGCTCAACAATCACATTTGAAAAATCATCAACGATCAAAACATTACTCAAATCACTTTGCATCAATGAATTATCAACATGTGTCATCTCAATATTAGTGCAAGATGAGTCAACAAGCATAGAAACAAGGGAAGGGGGTGAAGAATGTATCACACCATATTCATCCTCATCATCATCCCAAAAACCATCATCATCACTGTCAACATCACACTCTTTATAAGAGTGCTTCACTTCAGGTTCAAGGGGAAGGGGGTCATGAAACTTATCACCATGCACAGTTTGCCACTTAATATAATAAGAATCAAGTTCTTCTTGTGTCACATGCATATCAAAGTAGTTAGTCACTTGTTCAACACGATCCTCTGAATCTTGACTAACTAGATTAGTCTCACATGGAATAGGTGTAACATTAGCACAAGAAAAATTACATCAGCCATTCAAGCACGTATCATGTCTTCAGTAGACATAGGTGAGTTATTATGATAATTCAAAGCACCAGAATAGAGGGGCTCGGGTTGTATAGGAAGTGAATTGTATCGCTCCCATCCTTCAGTGTCATGAGCCAAATATTGAAAAAGTTCCCACTTTTCCTCATAGCTCAACTAATTAATGAAATTTCCCCCACTCAAAGAATTCACATGACCAAGAGTCTCCTTATTCAAACCATTATAAATTACATGACAAAGCTCCCATTTTTGATAAGGATGACGACATCTTATAACATATTCATGGAGTCTATTGAAATATTTATAAAACTCTTCATGCTCATATTGGGGAAAATATTTAGTAGCCATGTATCTATCAAGTAAACTAATACGAAACTAACTAACTAAAACTCTCTACACTAATACACAAAAATTAACTATTGCAAAACACCAATTTCTGGGCTGGCTGTTTGCTCATGGGGCTTTGAGAACTAATGATAAGCTGTTGTTGTATGGGCTAGATATTGATGATACATGCTACCTCTATGGACAGGCAGCAGAATGCATGACTCATGTGTTTTTTGGGTGTAGTTACAGCAAGCAGGTAATCAAATGGTTGAACCAGTTATCTGCTTTCACTCTCCCTGATCAGCATATGCTGGAGTGGTACGTGGATAGACATGGGACTAAGATGCAGAAGGGGGTACAAGTTGCAGTAGGGATGGGAGCAATATACCTGGTGTGGCATCAGAGAAACTGCAGCAAGAATGATTGTGTGCTGTTGGTACCAAAAAAGGTCGCTGAATTGATTATTGCAGAAGTCAGAATGAGAGTTCGAAGGAAAGATGAGAAGGAACTAAGCATTGGTGATAAAGATTGGCTGAAAACTATGAATCTCTTGTAAATGTTATAAGGATCCTTACTTAATTATCTTTTTTACTCTTTTATAATATAATCACATTCCACCAAAAAAATTAACTATTGCCTTCCCTGGCAACGGCGCCAAATTTGACAGGCTAAAAGTCGTATGCCTATCAAATGTAAATTTATAATCACTTACTTACTAAACTACTAAAATAGTAATATAGCGAAAGTAAGGGTCGAACCCACAAGGAAGGACTAAGTCAATTAAAGTGTACGATAATGTAGAGTAAGTAACCAGTTTAGGGGTAATTTGATTTGTTTGATTAACTAACGAACTAAGATTAAGCAAATAATGAGATAGATGAACTCAGATAATTTAAAAAGATCTTGGGTCAAGCACACATCCGCAACTTAATACCAATTGATCATTATAAGATGGTTCTAATTAATTATCTTGACTACCTTATCGTGAATTGTGAAATTCCAATTCTCCTTAAGATTAGCTAATTAAAACGTATCCCGTTCTTAACTAGCCCTAACTATTAAACAACCTCAACAATCCAGTTCAAGGTTTAATCTAACAGCAACAATAATGAATAGAAAATTCGACAAGGGATAAATAAGCACATACAATCCAGTTGTACTTTAGAAATATGTTAATTGCTCCTAAATACTAATATCAAAGAATCCCGTTCAATATTAATACCTAGTTGTTACAAGTATAGAGTAATCAATAAATCCTATTCAATTAACTCTAATAACAATAGAACGATGAATTAGACAACTAGTTGCGCACCTAGAAATCATAAGACAACATTCATAAGAATAAGAACAAAACAATTAACAATAGTCAAGACAAAGATTAGAACTTTCAAAGTTATAATTGAATAATAAGTGCTTCAATGTCTTGAACCAAGAAGGGAGGAATTAGTTCCTCATAGTAGATCTAAAATAATTAGCGTTCTTAATAGTCTCCCAATACAAAGCTTGAATAATCATAATTAATGAATGTGTAGATACTTAACCTAATAATAAAAATAACTAATAATAATAATAATTCTATTAGGAAAGTTCATGAGGTAACAAGGAAAACTGATTGTAGACTTCCGTCACACGGGCGACTCGTATTAGAGTCAGCGACCCGCTTGTAATGCTGGATGAAAGTTGAGTTCGGTGCTTCGTAATCGTTGTGCTAATGCTTCATGTTTGTATTTGTTGGGCCAAAAGAGGACAAGGCCATGTGCTCTTATCTAGTGCCTGTTCCTGTTGGAATATGTGTCCTCCGACAATAATGCGATCACAACTGTCGATCATGATGATCACATGTTTAAGTCTCATTTTAACAATACAATTGGGATGTAATATTTTACAGTCAACTGGTCCACACATATCGGTAATGATTGGATGTCTAGAGTTTGACATTATTGTCGTGCGACGGTGGTGATCAGTTGATCCCCTTAGGTTATACCTATAGGGAAATACTCTTAATTGATTATTTAATTAATCGTATGCCGATACGAGTTAATTTGCTTAAATATTGACGGATGATTTTGTGAGTAAAATTAACGTGTCTTAATTTAATTCGATTAGATACGGTCTAAGTAATTGAATTGTTTTATTACTTAGATAAAATTATTGTTTACGAAAGAATTGAAATAGAAATTGAATGAATAATTTATTATAAATACAAGACGTTGTAATTTATAATTTGATAAACCGTTTTGGTACAAGTAATTACGAATTATTAGTCAATTTCGTAAATGACATATTTTATGAGTATGTTGTTTTTTAATATGTTAAAAATTCATTACATTGTGACATGTCATGTAACATGTTACATGTGACAAAATTGACAAATGACAAAAATAAAATGGAATACCCATTTTATTAAGTATGCCGAAATATTAGAGGGAGTTAGTGGAAAAATTGTGTTAATTGTTTTAAGTAGAAAACACAATCATGAAAGCTAACTACTAGCCATGCAACCCTAAGCTTTTGAGAAGAGCAAAATTAAAAGGCATTGGGCAACCTACCCAAGGGCCTCTTTTTCGGCCAAAACAAAAGAAAGAGAGAAGGTGTATTCTCTATGATTTTATTCATTCATTTTTACATAGAATTTCTAGTGTAAGAAATTGTTATTTTCTCTCTACATCTTATGAAACTTTTATAGAAATAAAAACTACAAAATCTCCTCCTCTTGGACCAAAATATTTCAAGCGAACAAATAAATATTTTGTGTCAAATTTTAAGTAAGACTAATCCTAATACTAGATCATATTATTTTAGTCTTTAAGAAGTATTCCTTGGGTATTCACTTTTGGGAGAGATTCTATACTTGAATCTATGTTCATCCATTATTTGGAATGCTCAAGAACTAACAAGAAGGAGATCTTGTTGGTGCCCTTTTAATCCGAAAATCATATGGTGAGAAAACGATTTCTTCTCTATATTCACTTATGTTTGCATGCATAAGATCTAAATTAATTTTATGACTAAATTAATTGTCACATATATGAATATGTAAAGTAATGAGATATAGATTTCCAACAAGCGGTATCATGAGCCTTAGGTTGTTTGCATGCAAATCGGTTATAGTTTTTCCGAGTTATACGATTAACATATAAAACTTATAAATTTGTGTTTATTATGACATATCACGAAATTTATTTTGCATGTTAAAGTTTCTGATCTTAAAATGTCTTTAGGATATTTTGGTTAATTTATGGATTTTTATTGTTCAATTTATTTAATAATGGCATTAAAAATGTGATTTTATGATAAAAATGTCATTTTCGGACTAAAATTAGCTAAACTTCGAATTTTCCTGTAGTTTTTGGATATGTTTTCACATATAATATTTTTAGATGACCTGTAAAGTTCAGAATTTTTGGAGTTTTTATGCTCGAAATATGGATTTTTCATGATAAAAATCGAATTTAAATGAAAAATAGGTTAATATGAGAAATATTTCGAATCTGGTCATATAAATTTAGTAAATTGTCACATGCAATTTTATAAGATGTGTGTAAAATAATAGGCTATAACGAAGGCTTTATGAATGATTTATGAATTTTTGATGAAAAATAGCATAAATAGTGACTTTAATTAGTGAATAATTGCTAAAACATAATTCATGACTAAATAAAAACGTCACATGTTGCTTTTTATTACCTATTTCAGATCTAAATTTGAAAAGTTGATAAATATAATTTTTCTCATATTTTTATGATAATATTTGATAAATCCGATTAACCGCAACATTGTTTTTCCCGATAAATTTCGAAATTTTTAACCTAAGTTTTTGAACATTATGAGTATCATGGTATTTTTCCAGAATGTTCATGAGTTTAAATGTCAAATTTTGAATTTATTTGAAATTTTTGTGATGTATTTGAAGTTTATAGCATTTTATAGTAATTTTGAGTCCATTAATGAACAATTTTAAGAAATATAAGTTAATTATAGTCAAATAGTTAGTGGAGACTAATTTTGAGTCCTAAGTTGGTTGGGGTAATTAACTTGTGCATAAATATGATTTTGTGTAATTTATTGTGATTTTAAAAGGTTGAATCACGCAAATCCGTAAAAACCGTTTAATATACGATATTGGCTCCTTAAAGGCGATTTAGCATAAAATTGGGCATGTTCATACATATTATAATGCTGCATTTTATTTATGATTGTCATAATTTTAATTTTATGTAATTTTTGAAATTATGTAATTTTTTACTTAGTATGGCCTTAGTTTTTAAATTGGTATTACCCGAAATGTATGGGAATATCGATTCGGTTGTAATTTATTGTGATCTCGTATCACCGTTTTGTAATTTAATAGATTTATTTTATTTTAATTACAAATGTATAAAGGGAAATTATGTAATTTGTTATGTAATTTATTTATTCCGGAGTTCCTTGAAGACGGAGCCACTTAAGAAGGCGAACCTTTAAAGACGGTGTTACCTCGAGATGCGTGCCAAAACCGAAGTTCAAGGGACCAATGGAGTTGGTTTCCGAATTTGTAATAGTTAATTAGGTTTTCTATTTTAGAAAGGCCATACTAGGATTTAATTTATGTTTTGCATTTTATTTTTATGTTCCATGCATCGCTAAATCGCCATAACTAAACATGCATTGTCATTTTAATCGAGGTTATCGACCGTGTCAATTACAATTATCGTAGTTCACCGCTTTAGTTCACTTAAAACGTGATGAATAATAAATTGACATGACCTCTCGCTAAAATAAACAATTGAGACTTAGCCTTACCAAAAAGTAGAAACCATGAAAACCTATTTCGCGAGGGAGTGCACTCGGCCACCCCGGGGTACAAACCTTGTTACGTAGGGGAAGTGGGTGATAAATGTCTATCCACCGAATTCATGTTGATGAGGGTTTCATCGGCTACCCCGTGCCCAAGTTAATGTGAATTTGGATCATGGACACATTTATTCGAAATTTGGGTTGAACTCAACAAAAGTATTGATAAGGGTTTCATCGGCCACCTTGTGCCCTTGTCGGATGTGTTTTGGGCTAAAGATAAATGTTAATGTAATTTTATCGACCGAGAATTATAAAAGTTGAATCGATTAAAGAGTTAGTCCACCGAGTTATATTGATAAGGGTTTCATCGGCTACCCCGTGCCCAAGTTAAATATGAATTTGGATCTCGAAATCATTTATCATAGTTGGGTAGAGGTCACTATGTAAATGCTTTACTTGTTATTTACAAGTATTAATAAAACGATAAATGTTAAGTTTTCCACTATTCCGTTATCTTATTGTTCTATTTCTTTACCACAATTCATATACGATACCATTTCGATTTTTGATTCAAATCTCCATTAAAACATCGTAACTAAAAACAAAATTTGATTTTTTCTTCTAAAAACCTCGTATTATCCATTGTAAGGATCTCTTGTGAACAGTATAGATGAAAGTTATTCGTGATCAAAAGGGTTTTTGATTTTCGACTAACATATCTACTTACAATGAATGGTTTCTCATGTGCTTAATTGAGTTATGTATTTTGAAACGTTAAATCATTTTGGTGACTAGATTTGTTGGAAATCATAATAGACCAAAATACCGCAACCACTTCAATGAAAGTTTTAAGACTAAACGAAGGAATGAAGAGTAGTCTTTATGAAATTAAATTTTGCTTCTCTAAGCAAAGACTCATTGGAATGAGTGGGAGCATTCTCTTAAACCGTTAAGAAAAGGATAAGGTTCTAAGAAGTAAAATTCGATTGGAATTGATACAAGGTAATGTTAAAAGTAAAGTTATTGAGAATAACGATACTAAACCTATCAATCCCGACCCATAAAGTTTCCATTGTCTTAATTGTTGGACGCTAGAAAGGAAACTACCCCAAATTATTGAAGAATCAACAAGTTAGTTGTGGGACATCTAATGGGACCTTCTTCTTTAAATATTTATTTGATTAACATAAATTTTGCTAGTACTCCTTCGTCAATATTAGAAACCGGTGGTGGTTTTCATCATTGTATTTGATACATAGGATGATTAGAATATGGCGACTAGCAACAATGATGTTGAGAGATAGAGTCATTGTGTACTCAATATAGTTTTGGGTTTAGAGTTGTACTTAATTGTGACTATTAAGTGCATAAATTCTAAATAAGAATATAAACTTGTTAAGATACAAAAGAGGTTTCACTTTTGTGACCCTATACACCATGATTTGATGTATGGCTATCCCATTGTCAAGGTGATTATATTCTAAACCAAACTAGAATGATATATCATGTGGATGATGCAAGACTCAAATTGGTAACCCAAGATTAAACCTTAAATTCTGGAATGATGAACGCAAAGAGTTATCAAGTACTCTTGAAACCATTAGATCTTATGGTATATGCGTATCTTGTATTCAAAGTAAGATGTCTCGTGCCTTTTGGTTGAAAAGAGATCGAGGTTGTAAATCATTGATCCAAAATAGGTTGATCATTTTCTTTTACCAACGATTTAAGTTGACGCTAATATGTTCACTTAATAAGGTAAATAGAGAAATATTTTAAGAAGTTCAACGAGTTCAAAGAATCACGTTTTAGTCGTGATGGGATTATCAAAGCGAAGACATTGATATAGGAAATGTGATATAGTATCACAAATTAATCTCTCTTAGCACGCATTATGGGATAATGTGTGGTTGGATAAAGAAATCAAACGCTATTCGATATAGTTTGGACTTCAATCAAGTTACTTTGAGTTACTTGATCCTTTTGGGGATTTTATCATTTTGTCTAAATTATTTTTCCACTAAATCTAAAACGATTCATATGAGATATGAAATGGTAGGGTACTATACTTGTAAGTTTTCAAAAGAAACAAATGCTCATTTTCCCTTATTATAATCACGAGTACAACGGGTTTGTGGATCGTGAAGCTGTCTTTCTAAAATACAAGTTCATTTCTAGAAGACAGAGTGGGAGAAATTATTCAAAGAGCCACAAAGAATGTTATGTCACAAGAAACTGGTCTTTCTTGGCTACATGAGACGTTTTTTGTAAGACGTTGTTTCTTCAAAACCTAGGAGGTTAAAGTCATCACTTGTTGAAGATGATGAATTAGTGTTACTTTTAGAAAGTAAAGAGCTTATAACTTACAGAGAAATCGTTTGATTCAAGTTGATTACTTCTAGAAAGTAATGAACATATGACTTACATGAGAGTGTTTAAGTCACAACTCAATACAAGGATTAGAGCCATAAAAATCTGAAATAAAAGGCTTGATTAGTGACAAAGGGTTTTGCACTAATAAAGAGAGATTTCAAAGCTTGATTGGTTGCAAAGGGTTTTGCACTAGTTGAAATGCTTAAGTCTATTTGGATATTCTTAGGGATTGTGTTTCATTATGATGATATACATATAGCAAGTGAATCTAAAACCCACTTCTTCAATTAGAAGGAATGTACTCAATACATGTTATGAGTTTTATAGATTCTTACAATCCTAAGATAATGTGCAACTTAAGAGATGGTCTTGAGTAGGACATCAATGAGTTGGAATCAATGATTTGATCATGGTATAAAATTTTTCCCGATAAGTCGAGAAGTTATGTTTATACATGAAGTTTAGTGGGAGTTATGGAAATTTTTAGTAGTCTTATATGTGGATGACATATTGATCATTGCGAATGATTTAAGACTTTGGAGAAATATAGTACATCTTTAATATCCGGATTTATGGAGATAAATCTACATGATATTAATGTCAAATAAGGAGTCTTATGTTGATAAGATTCATGACTAATTCAATCGAATTGAACATATTTGATTGATTCCATTTGCTTCCACTGCCGGATCAATTAAATAAGTAATGATGTATAACACTTCATATACTTTGAGTATGATGAATTGTTTTAAATCGAATTTAAGTAATAGTTACCAAGTAAGCCATAAAGATTACCCTTAAGTGCTTGCAGAAGCATTAAGGATGTAATGCAAAGTGTTTTTGATGCAAAGTTTTGTGTAAGGGTGTTACACAAGTGACAATTGACAATTGAGATTGCGCATGGTTTCTGACAAAACCATAATCAAAACACATTAGGATGGTTAAGATACCATTGTGGCTATATTATTTAAGGAATAGATTTTCTAGAATCGTTCTAGGCAATAAAGAACAATGAGAAATATTTACAACGGAAATTGAGTACACTTGCAATCATGAGATGTGCAAGAAGGATGAGTCCCGCACACTGTGAAAACAGTGGGAGTTATTCTAAGGCTAGAGGGCCAATGTCTTGATTGGATCTCGACACGTAGTCAGAAAGTTTTGTAATGCAAATGTATACATTAAAAAGGAAAACGAGTATGTAGTAAGGATGAGTAAGGTACAAGAAGTTGATAAAACCTACTAACCAAAACCTTCTCATAGGCTTAACATGATGAGTCATGTCATTTCAATTGGACTGAGATGAACAACTACATACAAGATCTAAACTGGATTATAGAATATAAAGTAGTAATCAAGTATTGACTACTCATATGATAATCATATTTATCGTTCGAGTTTTTAAAATCTGAAAACTCCTTTTATACTTTGTTATATCCAAACGGGTTGTAGAGACAATATTGAACCCCGTTAAAGTGAACTTGGATTAACATTGTATTCTACCATAGTCACTTATATGAGGTGACGTCTCGAAGTGACTAGAGTGTGATGCGATTGATGGCAAGTTCAAGTGCCATGGAGTCATATGAGAATGACTAGTCGATCACATAGGCAGACTGTTAAGAACACTTTCTCGGGCCTTATGACCGCTTATAGAGTTCTGGCAAATTTATATAGCCTGGTCATGGCGAGAGCTACTATATTATTCTAATGAGTCGATTCTTTTGACTAAAGACTGTTCGCCTAAGATGGCACAGTTTCAGATTAACTTTGATTTGTGTTACTACGACTTTCGTAAATGGGGTCAAATGGGCATATTTTGGGTTATGATGGCTGTGGCTAGTCGAAGGGAATAAGTGCGATAGGAATTGTCCACTCCTTGTCATGGTTATAACAATATCTCAGGTCCACTCGAGGCGTAATGAACTGCAAATGCGTGGCCACGCTCGGAAGATATCTATGGTAGATAAATCCGGTCAATCAGTTATTCTCCAGATCGAGGAAACCACTCTCGATATGATCACTTGCAAGTACGACCTGAAAGACATCCTGCATTGAGTGGGAGTTAGTAATAGGACAAGAGAATTGGTGACGCACACTTGTCGAGGACAAGTGGGAGATTGTTGGAATATGTGTCCTCCGACAATAATGCGATCACAACTGTCGATCATGATGATCACATGTTTAAGTCTCATTTTAAGAATACAATTGGGATGTAATATTTTACAGTCAACTGGTCTACACATATCGATAATGATTGGCTGTCTAGAGTTTGATATTACTGTCGTGCGACGGTGGTGATCAGTTGATCCCCTTAGGTCATACCTATAGGGAAATACTCTTAATTGATTATTTAATTAATTGTATGCCGATGCGAGTTAATTTGCTTAAATATTGATGGATGATTTTGTGAGTAAAGTTAACGTGTCTTATTGTAATTCGATTAGATACGGTCTAAGTAATTGAATTCTTTTATTACTTAGATAAAATTATTGTTTACGAAACAATTGAAATAGAAATTGAATGAATAATTTATTATAAATACAAGACGTTGTAATTTATAATTTGATAAAGCGTTTTGGTACAAGTAATTACGAATTATTAGTCAATTTTGTAAATGACATATTTTATGAGTATGTTGATTTTTAATATGTTAAAAATACATTACATTGTGACATGTCATGTAACATGTTACATGTGACAAAATTGACAAATGACAAAAATAAAATGGACTACCCATTTTATTAAGTATGCCGAAATATTACAGGGAGTTAGTGGAAAAATTGTGTTAATTGTTTTATGTGGAAAACACAATCATGAAACCTAACTACTAGCCATACAACCCTAAGCTTTTGAGAAGAGCAAAGTTAAAAGGCATTGGGCAACCTACCCAAGGGCCTCTTTTTCGGCCAAAACAAAAGAAAGAGAGAAGGTGTATTCTCTATGATTTTATTCATTCATTTTTACATAGAATTTCTAGTGTAAGAAATTGTTATTTTCTCTCTACATCTTATGAAACTTTTAGAGAAATAAAAACTACAAAATCTCCTCCTCTTGGACCGAAATATTTCAAGAGAACAAATAAATATTTTGTGTCAAATTTTAAGTAAGACTAATCCTAATAGTAGATCATATTATTTTAGTCTTTTATAAGTATTTCTTGGGTATTCACTTTTGGGAGAGATTTTATACTTGAATCTATGTTCATCCATTATTTGGAATGCTCAAGAACTAACAAGAAGGAGATCTTGTTTGTGCCCTTTTAATCCGAAAATCATATGGTGAGAAAACGGTTTCTTCTCTATATTCACTTATGTTTGCATGCATAAGATCTAAATTAATTTTATGACTAAATTAATTGTCACATATATGAATATGTAAAGTAATGAGATATAAATTTCCAATAGTTCCTTCTTGTTTTCTAGCCCATTTAACCAATTTGCACAAGTTCATAATCACTCGACTAATCCGTATTTCACATAATTATTCCCATATACAATTAATGACGTAAAATGAGAATTTGTCCACATTACACTTATAAAACTCCACCTAATCCACCAATAATCACCCAAATCGATACACTTATATCGTACTAAACCCGTCTTATCAACTTCCCCATACTTAAATCTTTACTCGTCCTCGAGTAAACTCAAAGGACTCATTACAAGTTCAAACCAACACCGATCCACAGAAGTATAAGGAAGATAACAAGACTTACAATGAAGCTCTTGTAAGACGGTCTCCAACACAGCAAAGAGAGATCAAATTACATCGGAAGAATTTTTTCTTTACCTAAATCTCTCATTTTGGGTAGAGCGCCCGCCCTTGCGAGTTTTCACTCTAGCATATCATTTTTTTTCAACCTCACTCTACTCTCAGTGGCACGCAACTCGATTCTTCATTTTACCCGGAGCGCCCTTTCGGGTTTTCACTCTGTCCTCGGCCACATCCCAATCTTGCCTAGGCGCCCTTTCGGGTTTTCACCTAGCCGGGATCAATTCTTTTCTTTCTTTCACTTTTTTTTTTCAATTTTTTTTTTTTTGCTGAAATAATTAACTGAAATAAACACACCACACAATTACAAAGGTGTACAAATCGGAACGATTCTCCCTCCCCACACTTAAATGAAACATTGCCCTCAATGTTTCAAGGACACAATATAAGGAAAAGGAGAACAAACCTCAGTCAGACGACTCAAAAGACGTGCCAATCCTCAACACCGAGTAAAATAGAGCAATCCACGCACCACACCTCCTCCCCACACTTGGCCATTTTAATCCTCCATAAAGTACAATAACAACAAAGCCAACAAAAGACAAAAGTAACCAAAGAAGACTCTGATCCTAACAGATGACCAAGTAGCTCTAATAACATATGTGCCAGCAACAAATTGCACATAAATAAAATACTTCTACAACTCCGTGTTGGAAATCTATATCTCATTATTTAACATATTCATATATGTTATAATAAATTTAGTCATAAATATATTACAAATCTTATGCATGCAAACTAAAATAGATAAGTGAAGAAATCGTTTTCTCACCATATGAATTTCGGATTAAAAGGGCACCAACAAGATCTCCTTCTTGTTTGTTCTTGAGCTTTCCATTAATGGATGAACATTCATTACTTCAAAATAGAAGCCCTCCCATTAGTAGCACCCAAGAATATCCCAAAATCCCACAAACTAATATGTACTAGATATTTGTAATGTGGTTTACCTTAAAATCGGTGACTAATACTCATATACTACTACTAGTATTATTAGTGATTGATTTTACAAATTAGATTCATAAAAAAGATTTTATGAAGAACAAGAGAGAGAAGGTATATTGTTTTTCATAAAACATAAGAAGAATGATAAAAAATTGAGAAAATCCGTCAATTGAGCATACACAAAACCGGTGGGGTGGGGAGCTATTAGGCTCTCTCACTTTTTGCTTTTTGTCTTCACAAGACCAAATGTGTAAGCCTTTTGTCCATAGTCAAGTCACTATCAAGCATTTTAGACAAATGAATAAGACAAATGGAAAAGGACAAAACTTCTAACAATGCCCACCAAATTTCGGTTTATATGTAGTAATATGGAGTCCATTTTATTTTTGTCAATTGTACAATTGTATGTCATGTGACATGTGACATGTCTTATGTCATGTTTTAATTTAAAATTCATATTTAACAAATTAAATATCATTTACAAATTAAATAAATCACATTTAACAAATTGACTAGTAATTTAAAAATTACTTTCACATAAAAATGGTCATTTAATTACTAGTTAGTATAATTCACAACATCTTGTAATTATAACTAACTTATCATTCTCATCTCGCGTGTTTCGCAAACACCGATTAATTTTAGTAATATAACTTCTTAAATCACTAAATAAAATCTTATTTAATCACATTATAATAAGATGTCATTTTCTCTCTTATGATAATAATTTGTTCAATTTAAAGGAATTAATTAATCTGTATCGGCATACAATTAATTAACCTTTTCAATTAAGGGAATCGTCCTTTAGGTGTGACCTCAAGAGATCAACTGATCACCACCGTCGCACGACAGTAATGTCAAACTCTAGCCAGCCAATCATTACCGATATGTGTGGACCAGTTGACTATATATGTAATGTATCATCCCTTTCGTATTCTTGATATGAGATTTAAATATGTGATCAATATGATCGACAATTGTGATCGCATTATTGTCGGGGACACCTACTCCAACACTCTGAGCTTACATGGTCAATCCTAATCTCCTGTACACCAAATATACAATCCATCCAACCGCATTAGCAAGGTGCTCACAACAACGCACCGCGGCTACACCACACCATAGCCTCTATCCTACCCAACCAACCTTCTATGTCTCCCTTCTTATGCCGCCAACACAAAAAATCAAGGCAATTCCGATTGTTTTTTTTTTTTTTTTTTTTGAATTTTCGTTTTTTTTTAAAAAAAAATTTGCAAAAATTGCACACACAAATTTATGGGTTGCCTCCCAGAAGCGTTGTTGTTTTACGTCGTTGGCTCGACATCTCGCGGAGTGGTGAACCACCCGACTTAAGCTGAGATAGAAATTTTACCGTACCTCACCAATGGACCATAAAATGAGTGAAATGTCAAGTCACAAGCGGAACAGCTTAATGCCCTTAGTAACCTATCAAACATGTTAGCCCACAAAAACGATAAGTGACAATAATAGTGTAAGAGCAGCCAAAACCATACATATACAAAAGAGGTATAAACATCTAGAAAATACTTTTCTTTACCTCTATGTTGTTCAAAATTAGCTCTCATGTCACGATATGGCTCCTTATATGATGAGGTTGATATAGGGATAGTCAAGTAAGGAACTGAGATGATATAAAATTTTTGAGGGACTAACACAGATTGAGTCTCAAAAGGTGGAATGGGTGATTCCTCTTTGTCAATATAAGACTCATTAACTACCCTGTCCTCTCCTTCCCCCACCTTTTTATCAAACTCCATGCTAAAGAATTCACCAAGTGTAGGAAGGTCTTCTTTCATATTATTAAAAACAAGTATCTCTTCTTCTTCCACCCCGCTCACTATGGTCTCATCACATGACACAAACACCCCCTCTTTCTCATGCTCAACAATCACATTTGAAAAATCATCAACGATCAAAACATTACTCAAATCACTTTGCATCAATGAATTATCAACATGTGTCATCTCAATATTAGTGCAAGATGAGTCAACAAGCATAGAAACAAGGGAAGGGGGTGAAGAATGTATCACACCATATTCATCCTCATCATCATCCCAAAAACCATCATCATCACTGTCAACATCACACTCTTTATAAGAGTGCTTCACTTCAGGTTCAAGGGGAAGGGGGTCATGAAACTTATCACCATGCTCAGTTTGCCACTTAATATAATAAGAATCAAGTTCTTCTTATGTCACATGCATATCAAAGTAGTTAGTCACTTGTTCAACACGATCCTCTAAATCTTGACTAACTAGATTAGTCTCACATGGAAAAGGTGTAACATTTGCACAAGAAAAATTCACATCAGCCATTAAAGAACGTATCATGTCTTCAGTAAACATAGGTGACTTATTATGATAATTCAAAGCACCACAATAGAGGGGCTCGGGTTGTATAGGAAGTGAATTGTATCGCTCCCATTCTTCAGTGTCATGAGCCAAATATTGAAAAAGTTTCCACTTTTCCTCATAGCTCAACCCATTAATGAAATTTCCCCCACTCAAAGAATTCACATGACCAAGAGTCTCCTTATTCAAACCATTCTAAATTACATGACAAAGCTCCCATGTTTGATAAGGATGACGACATCTTATAACATATTCATGGAGTCTATTGAAATATTTATAAAACAGTCCATGCTCATATTGGGGAAAATATTTAGTAGCCATCTATCTATCAAGTAAACTAATACGAAACTAACTAACTAAAACTCTCTACACTAATACACAAAAATTAACTATTGGCTTCCCCGGCAACGGCGCCAAATTTGACAGGCTAAAAGTCGTATGCCTATGATTTTTGACATTATGAGTGTCATGGAATTATTCCAGAATGTTCAAAAATTTAAAATTTGAATTTTGAAATTTTTATAATTTAATTTGGATTTATTTCATAAATATTATGATTTTAAGGTCAAAAATGAGCATAAAATTAAATCAAGTTGAATTATTGTCAAAAATTGAGTGACGACTAATTTTTGAGTCCTAAAAAGTGTTAGGATAATTAACTTGAGCTTAGATGTAATTTAAGTGTTAATTAGTGATTTTAAAAGGTTAATTGTTAGAATTCATTAATCTCATTAATTAACATATTCATATATGTAAAAATTTATTTAGTCATAAAATAAATGTTAGATCTTATGCATGCAAACTAAAACAAGATAAGAGAAGAAATCGTCTTTCTTACTTAGGGATTTCGGATTAAAGGGCACCAACAAGATCTCCTTCTTGTTAGTTCTTGAGCTTCCTTATAATGGATGAACAAAGGGTCCAAAATAGGACCTCTCCCAAATGTATATACCCAAGGAAATCCTTTAATAACTTATATAATTATGAACTAGTAATAATATAAGTTTTACTTAAAATTTGACACAAAAATATTAATTTGTCCTCTTGAATATTTCGGTCAAGAGAGGAGTGATTTGTGTGGATTTTATTTCTCTAGGATTTTCACAAATAGTAGAGAGTTAATTTTCTTACTCTAGAAAAATTAGATGAAGTAGTGAATAATTGTGGAGGAAAAACCCCTTGGCATCACACATGAAAACCGGTTGGAGGGGGGAGTATTTTAAGCCTAATGCATGCAAACGTTGCTCTTCTCAAAAGCTATAGGGTTGCATGGCTACTAGTTAGCTTTAATAATTGTGTTTTCCACTTAAAACAATTAACATAATTTGAACCTTATACTCCCTCCATAATTTCGGCCCATATGACATAAAATGGGAGGTCCATTTTATTTTGTCATTTGTCAATTATAACATATATGACATGTTACTTGACATGTGAAATTGTAATGTATTTTTAACATATTAAAAATCAACCTACTCATAAAATATGTCATATACAATATCGACTAGTAATTCGTAATTACTTGTACCAAAACGGTTTATCAAATTATAAATTACAACGTCTTGTATTTATAATAAATTATTCACTCAATTTCAATTTCAATTGTTTCGTAAACAATAATTTTATCTAAGTAATAAAACAATTCGATTACTTAGACCGTATCTAATTTAATCGAATTATAATAAGACACGTTAATCTTACTCACAAATCATCCGTCAATTTTAAGCAGTTTAATTAACTCGTATCGGCATACGATTAATTAAATAATCAATTAAGAGTATTTCCCTATAGGTATGACCTAAGGGGATCAACTGATCACCACCGTCGCACGACAGTAATGTCAAACTCTAGTCAACCAATCATTACCGATATGTGTGGACCAGTTGACTGTAAAATATTACATCCCACATGTATTCTTAAAATGAGATTTAAACATGTGATCATTATGATCAACAGTTGTGATCGCATTATTGTCGGAGGACACTTATTCCTACAATCTCCCACTTGTACTCGACAAGTGTGCGTCACCAATTCTCTTGTCCTATTACTATCTCCCACTCAATGCAAGGTGTCTTTCAGGTCGTACATGCAAGTGATCATATCGAGAGTGGTTTCCTCGATCTGAAGAATAACTGATTGACCGGAGTTATCTACCATAGATACCTTCCGAGCGTGGCCACGCATTTCCAGTTCATTACTCCTCGAGTGGCCCTGAGATATTGTTTTAACCCTGACAAGGGGGTGGACAATTCCTATCGCACTATTCCCTTCGATTAGCCACAACCATCATAACCCAAAATATGCCCATTTGACCCCATTTACGAAGGTCGTAGTAACATAAATCAAAGTTAATCTGAAACTGTGCCACCTTAGGCGAACAATCTTTAGTCAAAAGAATCGACTCATTAGAATACTATAGTAGCTCTCGCCACGACCAGGCTATATAAATTTGCCAGAACACTATAAGCGGTCATTAGCCCGACAAAGTGTTCCTAACAGTCTGCCTATGTGATCGACTAGTTATCTCACATGACTCTATGACACTTGAACTTGCCATCAATCGCATCACACTCTAGTCACTTCGAGACGTCACCTCATACAACTGACTATGGGCAAATACAATGTTAATCCGAGTTCACTTTAACGGGGTTCAATATTGTCTCTACAACCCGTTTGGATGTAACAAAGTATAAAAGGAGTTTTTAGATTTAAGAACTCGAACGACAAATGTGATTATCATATGAACAGTCAATACCTGATTACTACTTCATATTTTTATAATCCATTTTCATCTTATATGTAGTTGTTCATCTCAATTTAATTGAAATGACATATGACATGACTCATCATGTTAAGCCCATGAGAAGGCTTTCGTTAGTAGGTTTTATCACCTTCTTGTACCTTACTCAACCTTACTGCATACTCATTTTCCTTTGTAATGTATACATTTGCATTACAAAACTTTCTGAGTATGCGTCGAGGTCCAATCAAGACATAGCCCTCTAGCCTTAGAATAGCTCTCATTGTTTTCACAGTGTGCGAGACTCATCTTTCTTGCACATCCCATGACTGCAAGTGTGCTCAATTTCCGTTGTAAATATTTCTCATTGTTCTTTATTGCCTAGAACGATTCTAGAAAATCTATTTCTTACATAACATAGCCACAATGGTATCTTAACCATCCTCATGTGTTTTGATTATGGTTTTGTCGGAAACCATGCGCAATCTCAATTGTCAATTGTCATTTGTGTAACACCCTTACACAAAATTGCATCAAAAACTTTTGCATCACATCCTTAATGCTTTTGCAAGTACTTAAGGGTAATCTTTATGGCTTACTTGGTAATTATTACTTAAATTCGATTTGAAACAATTCATCATACTCGAAGTATATGAAGTGGTATACATCATATCTTATTTAATTGATTCGGCAGCGGAAGCAAAGGGAATCAATCAAATATGTTCAACTTGATTGAACTAATCATGAATCTTATTAACATAAGACTTCTTTTTTGACGCTAATATCATGGTGATTTATCTCCATAAATCTGGATATTAAGGATGCATTATATTTCTCCAAGTCTTAAATCATTCCCAATGATCAATATGTCATCCACATAAAAGACTAATTAAAATTTCCGTAACTCCCACTAAACTCCATGTATAAACACAACTTCTCGACTTATCGAGAAAAGTTTTATACCATGATCAAATCATTGATTCCAACTCATTGATGTCATACTTAAGACCTTCTCTTAAGTTGCACATTATCTTAGGATTGTAAGAATCTATAAAACTCATAACATGTATTGAATACATTCCTTCTAATTGAAGAAGTGGGTTTTAGATTCACTTGCTATATGTATATCATCATAATGAAACACAATCCCTAAGAAGATCCAAATAGACTTAAGCATTTCAACTAGTGCAAAACCCTTTGCAACTAATCAAGCTTTGAAATCTCTCTTTATTAGTGCAAAAACCCTTTGTCACTAATCAAGCCTTTTATTTCGGATTATCTCATATGAATAGTCAATACCTGATTAGTACTTCATATTTTTATAATCAATTTTCATCTTATATGTAGTTGTTCATCTCAATGCAATTGAAATGACATATGGCATGACTCATCATGTTAAGCCTATGAGAAGGCTTTGGTTAGTAGGTTTATCAACTTCTTGTACCTTACACAACCTTACTACATACTCGTTTTCCTTTGTAATGTATACATTTGCATTACAAAACTTTCTTAGTACGTGTCTAGATCCAATCTAGACATAAGCTCTCTAGCCTTAGAATAGCTCCCACTGTTTTCACAGTGTGCGGGATCCATCCTCTTACACATCTCATGATTGCAAGTGTACTCAATTTTCGTTGTAAGCATCTCTCGTTGTTCTTTATTGACTAGAACAATTCTAGCAAATCTATTTCTTAAATAACATAGCCACAATAGTTCCTTAACCATCTTTAGGTGTTTTGAATACGATTTTTGTCCGAAACCTTATACAATCTCAACAGTCATTAGTGTAAACCCTTACACAAATTTGTGAATTGCATCAAAACACTTAACTTTACTCCCTTAATTCTTCTACAAGCACTTAAGGATAATCAATATGGCTACTTGGTAACTATTACTTAAATTCGATTTTGAAATAATTCATCATACTCAAAGTATATGAAGTGTTATACATCATTACTCATTTAACTGATCCGGCAACGGAAGCAAATGGAATCAATCAAATATGTTCAACTCGATTGAACTAATCATGAATCTTATCAACATAAGGCTTCTTATTTGACGCTAATATCATGTGGATTTATATCCATAAATCTGGATATTAAGATGTATTATAATACTCAAAAGTCTTAAATCATTCTCAATGATCAATATGTCATCCACATATTAGACTAATTAAAATTACCGTAACTCCCACTAAACTCCATGTATAAACACAACTTCTCGACTTATCGAGAAAAGTTTTATAACATGATCAAAACATTTATTCCAACTCATTGATGTCCTACTTAAGACCCTCTCTTAAGTTTCACATTATCTTAGGATTGCAAGAATCTACAAAACACATCACATGTATCGTATACATTCCTTCTTAATTTGAAGAAATGAGTTTTAGATTCACTCGCTATATCATCATAATGAAACACAATCCCTAAGAAGATCCGAATAATGCAAAACACTCTGATTAGGGCTTCTTCTTTGATTTGATTTCTTTCAAAATGACTATTGAACCAAGTATGAAATCATCTATACATAAGAATTCATCACAAAATGTTACATCCAGAGCAATACGATCAGAAAAAGTTAAGAAATTACAGGGGCCTGATGTAGAAGAGGGACAAAAACTAAAAAGCATTAATGAAATTACGGGTGTCCCTATACTGCAGGACTGTGATTTGTTGATTGAGAATGCTGTGGAGGCAGTGGTGGAGACAGATGAAGAAGAGGAGGAAGAAGGCCAAGAAGATGGAGAGTGGTTCCAGAGACATGGGAAAAGAATTTTGCAGGTGGTTGATGATGAGCCGTCTGAGATGCTTCAATTGACTGATGAAGATGTGAAAGATGAACTGGAATACTGGCAAAATGCAATCTTTGGTTTCATCTTGGGAGCCAATCCTCCATGGCAAGCCTTGGAGGGATTCCTGAAAAAATTATGGAGTAAGCACACAATTACTAAGATATCTTTTATGCCAAATGGAGTTTTCTTAGTTCGTTTTCAAACTGAGGAAATGAAACAAGCAGTTTTAAACAGTGGGCACTTTTTATTTCATAATAAGCCTATGATAATTAGACCTTGGTCACCTGAGGTGGAATTAACAAAGGAGGCAGTTAAGAGTGTTCCTGCCTGGGTTAGAATTCACAAGTTACCCCTTAAATTTTGGGGTAAAAGTCTAAGTAAAATTTCTAATCTAGTGGGTCAATATGTGAAAAGTGATGAGGCCACAGAACAAAAAACTAGATTGGGTTTTGCACGGGTTATAGTTGAGTTGAAGTTAGGGCAAAAGTTTCCAAATTCTATTCAATTCTTGGATGAGAAACAAAATGTTTTGAGTTTGGATGTTGACTATGAGTGGAAGCCTAGTGTGTGCACTAAGTGTAAGCTTCTTGGACATGAGAAAGAGAGTTGCAGGAAGGGCGAACCTGTGCAAGCAAGGCAAGCTCCTCAGCAAGTATGGAGACCAGTCCAAAAACAGAAGCATGTAACAAAAACTGCCAATGTTTCTTCTTCTTCTTTACCTGGTTCCACTGTACAGGTACAAGAACAAGGATTAGTTCAAAACATACAGCATACAAATAATGTTAAAACTTCTAAGACAAGGATACAAAATTTGGAAGGGGGATCAAGGTCTCCAGTCAGGCCATTAAGGGTCACAAGACAGGCTTTGGATAACTCTGATCAGCAAGTATCTCCTACTTACAAGGAGGTATTGAGTGGGACCAGTTCTCCTAGAGAAGGAGTTTTTCTTAATGGTATTGATCATATTCATCTTACCCCATGATTAGTTTTGGATTCTGGAATGTGAGAGGGATGAATAAGGAGGGGAAGCAGAAGTTTGTTAATAGATTTCTTCTTTTAAATAAAGTTGGTTTTTTTGGTCTTCTTGAAACTAAAATAAAATCACAGAATCTCAATAAAATTGTTAATAATGTTTTCAAGGATTGGTGTGTGACCACCAATTCAGCCTGTCATAAAGGAGGAAGAATCTGGCTGTTGTGGAATCCCACAATGGTAGATATCTTAGTATTAGAGTACAATGCCCAATTTATCCATTTTCTAGTTACAGATAAGGCCACTAATCAGCATCTGCATCATACTCTAGTCTATGCTTTTAATGGAGATAAACAAAGAGAGGAATTGTGGACTGGTCTTAGAAGGATATCTATGCAGGTCAGTGGGCCTTGGTCCATTGGGGAGACTTTAATTGTGTGTCTCAGGCACATGAGAGATTGGGAGGACATGTATCTCACTCTGAAGCAGAGCCTTTCCAACAATGCATTGAGGATTGTAATTTGTGTGATATGCCATCTACTGGAGCTTTTGTGGGGTAATATCAGTATAAAACCCATTAAATTTAAGGATTATTACGTAAATTTTATACGTGATTAATAGTCATAAACGAAAAACACAATGAAACGATAAAGATTAAGTAATAACCTCCGGTCCTAGTGCAATTCGGCAATGAGAGATCAAAGTAGATCTCCTCCTAAATGATGCACCCAAGATTGTCCGAGAAATGCCCTTGTGCTAGAATGAATCCTCTAATTGCCTTGCAATATTGAGAGGATTGTTTTGTGAGTTTTCGTTGGATGAGAGATCCGAATTTTGAGAGGCAATTTTCTCAAAACCCTAAAATGCTTTTGCAAATGACCATTAGGTTAACAAAGAGGAGAGGGCTCCCTTTTGTTCATGTTTGGCTCGGCCAAACCGAGTGAGAGGAAAGCTTTTGGGCTTTTTCATTTCCTCTTCATATTAACTCGTGGTCCGATTCCAAATTCCTAAATGTATACGACACGGTCTAATTATAAATCATCATCGGTTATCGGTTATTAAAGCATCAACTAATAAGACGAGTTAGTTGAATTATTAATACATGTCCGACAAAGACAATATTGTATAATTATATTCAATATACATTTAATTAAATATAAAACGTTTATATTCAATTTACGAATTAACTGCTTAATTCGCCTTAGCCATTATTATTTAATCCGTATTAAATAAAATATCTCAACATCACATTTTGACTAATTATTAGTTAAATAACTCGGACTAACTGGTTAGTCAAATTTGGCATCTACATGACTGTATTTTCATACCGTCACATCTCTCAAACGTATCCTATAGGTGTGACTTTTAGGGACCAGTTGATCACCGCCATCTGTATGACAATAACGTCAAACTTATCTAGCAAGCCAACCGTTATTGATAAACGTGGATCAACTGATTATAATACAAAAGTATACCCTTTGATCCTTTTAGAGATTTATATGTCCTTGCACTAATCGTAAAGGACACCAGCCTAACAAGCTCCCACTTGTCCGTACAAGTGTATGTGCAATGACGTTATCCGCACTAATTGGAGGACACAAGCTCCAACAAACTCCCACTTGTCCGTACAAGTGTATGTGCGATAACCGATTCTCATATTCATTTAAAATTTCTCCCACTCAATGTAAAACAATTTGCAGATCCGGATCCGCAAAGGTCGTATTTTACAATCGATCCGTATCTAGAGTGGTTTCCCCGACTAGAGAGTAACTTAACCGATAAAACGAATCCGTATCCGAGCATGGCCATGCATTTCGATTCTGACTCCTCGAGTGGCCCTGAGAGATATCGAGTACCTGATAAAGGCTGAATATTTCCTTCAACTCGACTCCTTCCGATCCAAGCACAGCATGAAATGACCCAGAAAAAATCTACTTGGCCCCCTGTTACGGATGACCGTGAGAAAGAAACCAAAGTCACCCAAAATCTGCCTTAGTCTCAAGAGACAGTCGATAGTCAAAAGAATCGACTCTTAGGATCACCATGGAGGTCCTATCCACGACCGGGCACCGAATGTTATAAAACATTTAGGACTCCACGTCGATGTCACAATTGTGTCCTACGAGATATCCGTATAAATCGCCTCTGTGATTGGTCAGTCAACCGGTTGACTTATGGCTCGTTGAACCCACCATCAACCAACGTCACAAAATAATTGCTAGAGTTATCAGCTCATGTGGGCAATTAAGGACTAAAAAATATAATGTTCGTTCAGTTCACTTTGTGGTGTTCAAAGATTGTCGCACAATTCCACATGAAAAACAAAATATATAAATATCAAAATGATGATGTCGTATAGAGTACAAAAGGTAATGAATCTAATCCATAAAAGAGTACTACAACTTAGGAACACATTTAATTCCCATGGAATTAACGTGCCCTTCATGCTTATCTTGTCGTAATGGTTTAGTGAGAGGATCTGCTATGTTATCATCTGTAGCAATCTTTTCTATCACTACTTCCTTTTGCTCCACGTAATCTCGGATTAGATGAGCTTTCCGTTGTACAGGTCTAGACTTGTTGCTAGACTTTGGCTCCTTAGCTTGGAAGATGGCACCACTATTGTCGCAATAGATGGTGATCGGGTCATTCGAACTAGGCACTACGGATAGTCCATTTAAGAATTGACGCATCCATATCGCTTCCTTTGTAGCTTCGACGCAAAGATAGTACTCGGACTCGGTCGTAGAAATCTTTGTAATGTGATTTGTTTGGAACTCTTCCGGTGATCGCAGCGCCATTAAGAGTAAAAACGAATCCAGATCGAGATTTCGAGTCATCTCGATCCGTTTGGAAGCTAGCATCTGCAGAACCGGTTGCGCATAGCTTTTGAGGGCCTCCATAAGTCAATGCCCAATCTTTAGTCCTCCGTAGGTATTTAAGAATGTTCTTGACAGCCAGCCAATGTGATTCACCTGGATGCTGTTGGAATCGACTTGTCATACTCAATGCATATGCCACGTCGGGACGTGTGCATATCATGGCATACATGATTGATCCTATAGCCGAGGCATAAGGAATCCGTGTCATGCGCTCTTTCTCTTCCGGTGTCTCTGGTGCCTGAGACTTGCTCAAATGCACCCCTGGAGCCATAGGAAGAAACCCCTTCTTGGAGTTAGTCATCTTTGAATCTCTCTAGGACTTTGTCTATGTAAGACTCCGACCGAGAGATAACATCCGTCGTGATCTATCTCGATAGATACGGATGCCCAGAATTCTTTGTGCCTCACCCAGATCTTTCATCTGGAAATGGTTTTTCAACCATACTTTCACCGAAGTTAAGAGAGGTATGTCATTCCCAATCAGGAGTATGTCATCAACATGCAATATTAGGAAGACAATCTTGCTCCCACTCGACTTGATATAAAGACATGGTTCCTCGACCGATCGAGTAATTCCATTTTCTTTAATCACTTGGTCGAAGAGATGATTCCAACTCCTTGATGCTTGCATAAGTCCATAAATGGAACGCTTAAGCTTGCACACTTTCTTAGGATGTTCTGGATCGATGAAACCTTCGGGTTGTACCATGTACAACTCTTCCTCCAAAAAGCCGTTTAAGAAGGCGGTTTTCACGTCCATTTGCCAAATTTCATAGTCATGAAAAGCGGCAATCGCTAAGATAATCCGAATGGAACGCAACATGACTACGGGTGCAAAAATCTCATCGTAGTGCAAACCTGGCACTTGGGTGAAACCTTTAGCAACTAGTCGTGCTTTGTAGATATCTTGTTGACCTTCCACAGAATGCTTTATCTTGTAAAGCCATTTGCATTGAAGGGGACGAAACTTAGCAGGTAAGTCAACAAGATCCCATACGTTGTTCTCATACATGGAGTCCATCTCGGATTGCATGGCCTCAAGCCATAGCTTTGAGTTAGAACTAGTCATGGCACCTTTATAGGTTGCGGGTTCACTACTCGTTAAGAGTAGAATGTCATCTATGTCATGTTCCTCGACCATACCAATGTATCTATCTGGAGGAATAGAGACTCTTTCCGACCTCCTAGGTTCCTCAGGAATATTAACCGTAGCCGGGATTGTAGGAATTGATTCCTCCAATGGTTGCTCGGTATTTGGTTCTGGAACCTCCGACAGGTCGAAGGTTCTATCACTCTTTGCATTCTCGAGAAATTCCTTCTCTAAGAATGTCGCACTAGCCGCAACAAAAACACGTTGTTCGGTTGGCGAATAGAAGTAATGACCAAGTGTTCCTTTAGGATAACCTATAAAGTATGTCTTGACCGATCGCGGGCCGAGCTTATCCTCGTGTCTCCACTTGACATAAGCCTCGCAGCCCCAAACCCGTATAAAGGACAAGTTAGGGACCGTTCCCTTCCATAGTTCATATGGAGTCTTGTTAATGACTTTAGACGGACTTCGGTTAAGTATTAGAGCAGTGACAGAAGAGCATAACCCCACAATGAGTCGTGCAACACGGTGTGACTCATCATGGATCGAACCATATCAAGTAGTGTTCGATTTCTCCGTTCGGACACACCATTCAACTGAGGTGTTCCAGGTGGAGTTAACTGTAAGGCAATCCCACAGTCTTTAAGGTGTTGATCAAACTCGTGAGAAAGATACTCGCCACCACGATCTGAACGTAGTGTTTTAATCTTTCTACCCAATAGGTTCTGTACCCTATTCTGGTATTCTTTGAATTTCTCAAAGGATTCACTTTTGTGCTTCATTAAGTAGACATAGCCATATCTACTTAAATCGTCCGTGAAAGTGATGAAATACCTATAGCCTTCTCGTGCGGTGATTGACATAGGTCCACATACATCCGTGTGTATGAGTCCTAATAGGTCAGCAGCGCGCATTCCAACACCTTTGAAGGAAATACGAGTCATCTTACCGATGAGACATGATTCACACGTGCCAAATGATTGAAAATCAAAGGCCGAGATAGCTCCATTCTTGATGAGCTGTTTTACGCGTTTCTCATTAATGTGTCCCATACGGCAATGCCATAGATACGTTTGATCTTTGTCACCAACCTTTAACCTTTTATTCATTACGTGTAATATTTCGGTGGTCTGATCTAAAACATAAATTCCGTTCATGGAGACTGCCTTGCCATAAATCATATCGTGTAAAGAGAAAATGCAAGTATTATTCTCTATTACAAATGAAAATCCAAGTTTGTCAAGTGCAGAAACTGAAATAATGTTTTTCGAAAGACTGGGTACATAATAGCAGTTATATAAAAATAACTCAAATCCGCTAGGAAGCTGGATCACGTATGTTCCCCTTGAGACGGCAGCCACTCGTGCTCCATTCCCAACACGCAGGTCCACCTCACCCTTTACGAGGGGTTTGATGTTTCAGAGCCCCTGCACATGATTACACAGATGAGAACCACAACCAGTATCAAGTACCCAAGTTCCGTAACTTGCGTGGTTAATCTCAATCATATGAATAAAAGTAGAAGTAGATGAAGACATACCAACAGGTTTAACACGACCTGCCTTTAAGTCCTCATGATAAACAGGACATGTACGCCTCCAATGCCCAGTCTTGTGGCAATGATGGCATTCCATGTTTTCATTCTTGCTCTTTGTCGCGCCTGATGAGGTGCTCGACTCACCAGGCCCACTCTTACCTGGACCCGACTTCTTGAACTTCGGTTTACCTCCGCTAGGTTTGCTCGAGCTTTGCCCTTACCTTTCCCCTTGTTTGTCACAACGAGAACATCCTGTTTCATGCTCCCACTGAACTTCATGTCCTTCTCGGTCTGTACGAGAAGGGAGTGCAGTTCATGGGGATTTTTTTTCAAATCATTCATATAGTAATTCGCTCTAAAGAGCGCAAAACCATCGTGGAGTGAATGAAGCATGCGGTCAATCACAATGTTCTCGCTGATTTTACAATCAAAGGTCTCCAGCTTCTCGACATTCTCAATCATCTTTGAGAATGTGTGGGCTAACAAAGTTGGCCCTTCTCGAGTCTCGCATCAAAGAAGCGAGTGGTATGCTCATAGGTCACGATTCTCGGTGCTTTCGAGAATTCCTTAGTGAGCGTGGTGAAAATCTTGTTTGCACCATGGGCTATGAAGCGTTTCTGCAAATTGGATTCCATTGCAAAAATGAGTACGTTTTTAATCGCACCCGCTTCCATACATAAATCGTTAAACTTGGCGATCTCATTAGCTCTAGCCGTGGGACCTGGGTTTGCCGGGATGGGCTCTAATAGATATTTGAGCTTCCGTCGCCAGCGGCGGCAAGCATTCCGTAATCCGCCTCCCGGTCCGCGAAGTTTGATCCATCATTCTTGATCGAGTAGACGATTCATCCGATTCATGAAGATCCGAAGCCGGACTCACGGTCCAATGTGGCACTTGGCATTGGGTTGTCGTAGAGAACCACCATTTGTTATTAGCGAGTTTAAAAGTTCGTGATCTACACTTTGAAAAAAAGAAAGAAAAACAAGAACGAAATAAGCAACTCATCGAGGTGATTTAAGTCTATTTTAAAATTCATTTTAACGTGTAGACTCTCGCACTTGCATAATTGATCTCCCTCAAGAATGATACAAGTGATCCCAAGACTCAATTTCTGTAAATTGATAAGCCAACTGTTTAGCTAATTCTTCCGTAAGAACTCTTGGTCGATAGATTTCCGTAAATCCTATCTATAGTCCACCATAATCACAGGATCGTACGAGTGACCATAGTGTTGAGATAAAATAGGTCAATCAGTTCCAACTTACCCGACGTAGAAGGGGTCATATTATGCCTACCGACGAAGAAGGGACTCATTGGAGTTTGACCTATAAAGACTATTCTCAATTTTTTTTTATACGAGGAAGATCCCATCAACTAAATTATAATTCATATTAAGTGAACGAATAACTAGCGTCTGCGTGAATGAATTAATTTGGGTGATGGCTTATAATCATGTGACATAAGAATGTCAAAGAAAACTAACTCGTGACCTCTATATGTGTCAGTTTTCATGCAAGGATTAGGTGGTTTGGTTTTTAGGCGGAATATGATGCATATTATCGTTACGAAAAAAAATAAAAATAAAAAGAATGCAATACGTAAATAAAAATTTCCTAGTGTGGCCTATCCTAATAAAAAGAACATAAAACAACTTTGGAATCCACCGTTGGACCCGAGAAGCTTGTCTTGATGTTCCATCTTGATCCATGTAGCGGGAGTGAGCATCCGGTCTCCATCTTTGGTCTTCTCAAAAATTACAATTTAAAATTTACAAATATAAACCTATTTACATTCTAAATAAAAACTGTAATTAAAAGAAATAAAATGTAGATACGAGATCTCAAAATACAACCAAGACCGTGTTCCATCATTACGGTAACACGTTCTACTAAGGCCACACTAAGTTACAACTGTTTGTAAAAATAAATAAATACGTAATTACAAGCATTCAAAATAATCAAAAAACGATAAAAAAAATGCATCAACTAAATTAAATTTATTCATGACATAATTCCGTAATTATGTTAAATTATCCAAACCACCAAAGATAATTAAAATTATGTGACAAAACCGCTTCATCAACTTAATTTTAATTCAAGATAATCCGTTACTTTAAATCGTTTTAAAGTAACCAAATTGTTCGTGGGTGAACCGTTTCACTATCAAGCGAGTGCATAAATCCGTATTATGCAATAAATGGCCGAAAAAAAACAGAATTTTTTTTTTTTCTTTTTACTGCTGGGCGTGAACAGTACCCACGAAATTTTTTTTTTTTTATTTTGGAGCTGAAAACCGAGAGCTCAAAAAAAAAACAATCGGCTCAAAAAAACGTGACCCTCATCAAGACAAACAAAAACGATTTGTAAAAGCCAATTGTAATTTAATCTAATCCGTATAGAATTCAAACTACAATTGATACATCTTTAACATATTGCAATAATTATCGATTAAAATTACAACATGTAAAGAACGATTGAAAACAAGAGATCGAACGATCTAACAAAATTGTGTGGCACGCAAATCAATGCAAAAACAGAAAACAGGCAGTGACAAAAGCCACACGGTTTTCAAAAAAAATTTTGTGCCGCACGAAATTTTATGCAAACATTTTGATGGATCTTTAACATATTGCGATGAATATCGATTACAAAACAATATGCAAAGATCAAAATGAAAACAAGACAAACAACAACCATCACCGTGTAAACTTGAAACGGATCCCAAGGCACAATAAAAACGCAGCAAAAAAAAAATAATGCCGTGATGAATAAATGGCTGCCGAGACAAAATTTAAAGAAAAATCCATCGATTCAAAATTCGTTTGATGAAAATCACATAGAAAAATTTACGTGGCCTCGCTCTGATACCACTTGTGGGGTAATATCCGTATAAAACCCATTAAATTTAAGGATTATTACGTAAATTTTATACGTGATTAATAGTCATAAACGAAAAACACAATGAAACGATAAAGATTAAGTAATAACCTCCGGTCCTAGTGCAATTCGGCAATGAGAGATCAAAGTAGATGTCCTCCTAAATGATGCACCCAAGATTGTCCGAGAAATGCCCTTGTGCTAGAATGAATCCTCCAATTGCCTTGCAATATTGAGAGGATTGTTTTGTGAGTTTTCGTTGGATGAGAGATCCGAATTTTGAGAGGCAATTTTCTCAAAACCCTAAAATGTTTTTGCAAATGACCATTAGGTTAACAAAGAGGAGAGGGCTCCCTTTTGTTCATGTTTGGCTCGGCCAAACCGAGTGAGAGGAAAGCTTTTGGGCTTTTTCATTTCCTCTTCATATTAACTCGTGGTCCGATTCCAAATTCCTAAATGTATACGACACGGTCTAATTAAAAATCGTCATCGGTTATCGGTTATTAAAGCATCAACTAATAAGACGAGTTAGTTGAATTATTAATACATGTCCGACAAAGACAATATTGTATAATTATATTCAATATACATTTAATTAAATATAAAACGTTTATATTCAATTTACGAATTAACTGCTTAATTCGCCTTAGCCATTATTATTTAATCCGTATTAAATAAAATATCTCAACATCACATTTTGACTAATTATTAGTTAAATAACTCGGACTAACTGGTTAGTCAAATTTGGCATCTACATGACTGTATTTTCATACCGTCAAATCTCTCAAACGTATCCTATAGGTGTGACTTTTAGGGACCAGTTGATCACCGCCATCTGTATGACAATAACGTCAAACTTATCTAGCAAGCCAACCGTTATTGATAAACGTGGATCAACTGATTATAATACAAAAGTATACCCTTTGATCCTTTTAGAGATTTATAAGTCCTTGCACTAACTGTAAAGGACACCAGCCCCAACAGCTTTCTACACTAGGAATAATAAACAGGCCCCTGAAACAAGGGTGTATAGTAGACTGGATAGAATGTTTGTGAATCATGAGTGGTCAGTTCAACTATCTGAATACTATGCTAACTTTCTTCCAGAAGGTTTATTTGATCACACTCCTTGCTTAGCCACAACTGCTACTACTCAGCCTCACAAAAGAGCTTTCAAATATTTTAATATGTGGAGCAAGGCTTCTGATTTTAAAGATTGTGTCACAAATTGTTGGGCTCAGAACATCAGAGGCACTTAAAAGGAATGGGTGGTCAGGAAGCTCAAACTTTTGAAGCCTAAACTTAAGCAGCTCAATAAGTCTTATTTTAGTGATGTGGAGAATCAATCTGATTTAGCTGAGGTTAAATTGAATCACATTCAGCAGCTACTGATTAACTCTCCAGGAGATGCAGCTCTAATTGAGAAGGAATATGAAGCCCATAAGCAGTTCCTTTTCTTAAATGAAGCCAAACTGAATTTTCTGCAGCAGAAAGCAAAAGCACATTGGATGACTGAAGGTGACACAAATTCTTCTTATTTCCTTGGCCTCATCAAGGCTAGAAGAAATAAAAACTCCATTTATCAGATTAAGGATCACAATGGCAGGCTGCATACTGATGAAGAGGGTATTCAAATGGCCTTTCTGGAATATTACAATAGGCTCTTAGGATCCAACAATCAAATTTTACATGTTAAAAAAGTTGTGGTTCAAAAAGGTAAGCTGTGTACTGAGGCCCATTGTCAAAAGCTTTTAAGTCCTATAACACACCAAGAGATAAAAGAGGTCATGTTCAGCATTCCCAATGATAAGGCCCCAGGTCCAGATGGGTATTCTAGTCAGTTCTTTAAAGATTCCTAGGAGATTGTTGGAGATGAGATTTGTACTGCTATTTCTGATTTTTTCCAATCAGGTCTCCTTCTTAAACAGTTAAACACAACTCTCGTCACTCTCATTCCTAAAGTGACAAACCCTACTTCTGTTCTTGAGTATAGACCTATAGCATGTTGTAATGTCTTATACAAATGCATCTCAAAATTGATTTGCAATAGGCTAGCTTTTGTTTTACCTGACATCATCTCTCAAAATCAAGGAGGTTTTATTCAGGGGAGGAGCATTATGGAAAATATTCTAATTTGTCAGGATCTAATTAGAATGTATGAAAAACAGGCAGTGGCTCCTAGATGTCTAATCAAGATGGATCTCCAAAAAGCATATGACACAATAGAATGGGAGTTTCTTGATCAGATGATGCAGGCTCTTAAATTTCCAGGTACTTTAAGAGGGTGGATAATGCAGTGTGTCACTACTGCTACCTACTCCCTTAATCTAAATGGGAATATGTTTGGTTTCTTCAAGGGTCAAAGGGGTTTGAGACAAGGAGACCCCCTTTCTCCCTTGCTTTTTACCATATGTATGGAGTACCTTTCAAGATTACTGATGTCATCTACCTCTGCAATGGGTTTCAAGTTCCATCCTCTATGCTCACCTATGAGACTCACCCATCTGATGTTTGCAGATGACCTTTTGCTATTTAGTAAAGGAGGTGCTACATCAATGATGATTATTATCAGGACTTTCTCAACTTTTTCAGCTACCTCAGGACTCAAGATGAGTAAAGGAAAGTCGAATGTGTTTTTAAATGGGGTGAAAGAACCTTTGAAGTCTGATTTCCTAAGGGTCTCTGGGCTAATTGAAGGTAAGCTTCCTTTCAGGTACCTAGGAGTGCCTATTAAGACTACCAGGCTTAATGCTCAGGACTGCAAACATCTAATTGACAAGATTGTAGCTAGAATAAGAACCCTGGGAGCCAGGAAATTATCTTATGCAGGACGGTTGGTTCTAGTCAGGGCTGTGCTGAAGACACTACATAATTATTGGGGCCAAATGTTCATTTTACCTACTGGAATCATTACTAGCATTGAAAGAGTCTGTAGGAACTTCCTATGGGATGGGGGAGTGGACTACCTGAGAGCACCCCTGGTTGCGTGGGATAAGGTGTGTAGGCCAAAAAAAGAAGGTGGTCTGGGGCTAAAACAGGACATCATTTGGAACAAGGCAGCTGTTGGCAAATTGGTTTGGTGGATTTACACTAAACCTGACTTATTATGGGTTAAATGGGTAAACAACATATACCTAAGGGGATCAGTTTGGCAAGATTATTCTCCAAGTACTAACTCCTCCTGGTATTGGAGAAAGATCTGCCAAGTAAAGGAGGAACTACAGCTAGCATACCAGCAACAAATATGGGATCTTACTGCTAATAGATACACGATTTCTAAAGGGTATGAATTTCTGCGAGTCAAATCGCAGGATGTTCTATGGTCGGAGTTAGTATGGAATGTTTGGACTGTTCCAAAACATGCTTTCATTGCTTGGATACATCACCATGGAAATATGAACACAAAAAGCAAACTTCGACAATTAGGGATCAGTGATGACAGTACCTGCTGCATTTGCGGAATTTCGGAAGAAACAAGGGAACACCTCTTTTTCGACTGCCCGTATAACAAGAGACTTATTCTTCAAATTGGAGGATGGCTTGGAATCAAAATCCCTGCGAATAATTGGATCTCTTGGAGACTGGGGAGAAACGGCTCCCAAGTCCAAAAGGGGATCCTAGATGCTGCGATTAATGCCTGTATCTACCACATCTGGTATCAAAGGAACAGGAGCAGACATGAGCTAGTGATTATTCGGCCACACAAGATCGCGAGAATAATTAAAGAAGAGCTGCGATTGAGATTTTGAGGTTTGGATCGAAGGAGATTGAGTAGAAGGGATGCCAACTGGATTCTGGAGATACTGAGTAATGAGACTTAAGGTGTTGGGTTCAGATGGGGAACATGGATGATGGAAGAAGACGGTTGCTATTTTTAGGGTTATTACATCAAAATCTGGTTTTTGTTTATCAGATTATGTTTTGTTGAGCTTGTTTTGTTTTTCCTGAGTTTATGTTTTGGCTGTTGTTTTGGGCGGAGTATGTAATATGGGCCTTGGCATCTTCGCAGTCTTGAAGATTGTCTCGGTTTCATTGTATGGTGACTTTCTTTTTTGATATATATACTTACATTTTATCAAAAAAAAAAAACTAATCAAGATTTGATATCTTTCTTTGATATCCAACAATTCCACTCGGAATTTATTTCGGATTTTCATGGCCCTAAGCCCTGTATTGAGTTGTGACTTAAACACTCTCATGTAAGTCATATATTCATTACTTTCCAGAAGTAACTTGAATCAAACAATTTTTTTGTAAGTTGTAAGCTCTTTACTTTCTTAAAAGTAACATGAATTCAAGTCAACAAGTGATGACTTTAACCTCCTAGGTTTTGAAGAAACAACGTCTTACACAAAATGTCTCATGTAGCAAAGAAAGACCAGTTTCTTGCGACATAACATTCTTTGTGGCTCTTGAATTTGCGACATAACATTCTTTATGGCTCATGAATAATTTCTCCCACTCTGTCTGCTAGAAATAAACTTGTATTCTATAAAGACAGCTTCACGAGCCACAAACCCGTTGTACTCGTGATTATAGTAAGAAAAATGAGCATTTGTTTCTTTTGAAAACATACAAACATGGTACCCTACCATTTCATATCTCATATGATTCGTTTTAGATTTAGTGGAAAAATAATTTAGACAAAATGATAAAATATCCAAAAGGATCAAGTAACTCAAAGTAACTTGATTGAAGTCCAAACCATATCGAATAGCGTTTGATTTCTTTATCCAACCACACATTCACTACTACAGATACAAGCTATAACAACGGTCAAAAACCGTTGTTATATAAAAAAGCGGACGTTGTTAAAGCGTCCGTTGTAAAAGGTTTTAACAACGGTTGGTTTTCTTAAGGAAACCGTTGTGAAAAATATTAACAACGGTTTTAAGTATAAAAACCCGTTGTGGAAAGTGTGACTCAATTTTGGGGGGAAAGTTATAACAACGGGTTTTTTGTAAATAACCGTTGTTGTTTGTTCTTAAAAAATAAAAAAAAATTAAATTAAATATTACTAGCTATAAATATTAAAGCATCGTTTACCAACATATTAAAGCATCCTTTACTAACATTCATTAATTGAAACAACATGGCAATGAACCCTAATTTTATCAACAACGAAGAATGGCTTACACAAACGATTGAAGATGATGGGAAGGTTCTCGCCGGGCTTCCCGCCGATCAACACCCATTAATCAAAGCATCCCTTGAACATCAACGGAATTATTGGATTAAGAGGCGTGAAGCAGTCCGGCTTGTCAACAAAGCCTCATCATCATCATCATCTTCATACCCTAGTCTACTGTTACTCGCAACTTGGTGTGCCGAGAGATATGTTGAGTTGTACTCTTCCAACCTTATCTCCACATGCAAGTCGTGTCCTTGCATATATTCAATCTGTTATTGCAAAATATGAAGCCAATGACCAGGAAGTTAGCGGTATACCAGAGTGGCGTGATTGGTGGCAGGTTGAGAAGCGCTTTTTACGCTTAACCGGGGTTGTTCCGACTTATTATACATCTTTTGATTTCGATAATTTGCTGTAATGTATTTGGTTTAAAATTAAATGAAATGATCATTTTGAAAGTGTTGAGTTATGCTTGTTTGATTTGCTTCAGTTTTTCAACTCCATAGATCTATCAGTCATCATCAAGATCCAGATTATTACCGCCATCATCATCAATAAGATTTGAAGCACATTGAGAGATATGATGATGCGATTATGGCACAACTTCCTAACATATATATTAATTAAAAAACAACTCAACCCACACATTAGTATAAATACATTGCATTATCTCAACTAACATGCATTTCCATTATCTCAATATATTCTCCAAACCCTAATTGCTAAAACAAACTCCAACAAAATGAATGATATATATATCATCCTTAAGACTCTTACTATGCTCGATCCGCATTGAAAGACGCCAAAGAAGATGGAAATGAAATAATTAGAAACACATACATGGAAATGAAATAATTAGCAGATCTTTGAACGGAACCTAATGGTCGATAAAAACACATACATGGAAATGAAATAATTAGAAAAATAAAATAATGACGATGAAACAAACCTGATAATTACAAAACGTACGTAAAGAGACGATGAAATCAAAGGTGTGGCGAGAAGATAAAGAGACGATGAGAAAGTGTGTGTTTTGTGTTAGTGTTTGGTTTCGCTTTGGGTTTGTGTTTGTGTATTAAGGTTTGTGTTTTTGTGGTCAGCAGAGACTTGTGTTTGTGTGGTTTATAGTATGGAAGGTATTGACAACGGTTATTAAACAACAACCGTTGTGAAATATGTTTTAACAACGGTTGTAGAAAACACCCGTTGTTAAATAAGTTTTAACAACGGGTTTCAAAAATAACCGTTGTGATTACTTTTCACTAACTTTGCGCCAATTTTGCGCCAAATTATTAACAACGGTTGTGCATGTGTGACCCGTTGATAAAACGAATAACAACGGTTTTTATAACCATACCCGTTGTAATTGATTTTAGTAAAATTCGCGACATACATTCTACAACGTCTATTGTGATTTCGTGAATAATCGTTGTTAAAGGGGCGTTGTAGTTGCCTGGATTTGTAGTAGTGATTATCCCATAATGGTTGCTAAGAGAGATTAATTTGTGATACGATATCACATTTCCTTTGGCTTATATCAAAGTCTTCACTTTGATAATCCCATCACGACTAAATCGTGATTCTTTGAATCTCTTTGAACTTCTTCAAAGATTTCTCTATTTACCTTATTAAGTGAACATATTGGCGTCAACTTAAATTGTTGGTAAAAGAAAATGATCAATGTAACACCCCGTAAATTTGGACCGTTATTATATTTTAAAAGTAATATTTTAAATCAACTTTAATTTAATATTAATTTATTTGAAATAATAATAATTCGATAAAATATAATTTTATTTTATTTTGAAGTAATATAATTATTTTTGATAGTTTGGAAATGTTTAAAAATAATTTAAACTATATTTGAACCTTTTCTTTAATAAAAGGTTATTTCGATGAAAAGTCGTAAACATGGGATTTTCTATTTCTTACGGTCGTTGGGTAAATGAGTTAGGATATAGGGCATATGGGTACTTAATTTTCTAGTAAACTCGTGTTTAAAAACTTTAGCGTTTTCGAAAATCGCGTATGACGAATAATTTGATTTTCCGTCAAAACGAATCAAAACCGGTTTAATTTAACTCGAGATGATTTTAATAACGATCGAAGTTTCTTAACGACGAAGAAACGTACGTATAATAAATAGCAGGCTGGCAGGCTGCTGCCTCATTTCTTCATCCCTTCACGTCTTCTTCTTCCCTTCTTTGTTCTTCTTTTCCTTCGTTTTAATTTTGATCTTCAAAATTGATACTGATGCTCCGTTTGTCATCCGTTTTCAACTATTTTTGTTCCATAGCGCTCCTTTCGTCGTTCTCGTCAATCCGTTGTAAGAAAAATTCATTTTCGTCATGTATTTTTGCAAACCCATTTATATTTTCAGCTTTATTTATGATAAGACGGTTGTATGTACTAAAATAGACGGTCTGGTAGAAGATTAAAAAGGTAACGATAACGGATTACTCGATATTACTTGTAAAATATGTTTATTTCGAATGCTGGTTAGTCTGTTTTATAATTGAGACGGTGTATAATTATATATAGGGATCCTTATGGATGTTAATTAGTCAGTTGTATAGTTGAGACGGTGTATACTGATATGTGGAGATGATTGAGACGGTGTATACTGACCTCTAGGGATCATTTGGGATGCTAGCTAGTAAGTGGTATATTTAAGACGGTGTATGCTGACATGTATGGATTGTTTTGGGTGATAATTGGTGTGTTTTATAGTTGAGACGGTGTATACTGACATGTAGGGTTTGTTTTGGACTAATTTGGACTCTGTGTTGGGGCGATTTTTGTAGTCTTTAGGGTCTGTTTTTGAGTTGCTTTATACTTGTGGATTTCCGCTCTAAAGCCGTTTTAAACGCTGACTTAGTTGGCTCAGCTAGGACTGTTTTTAGGCGCGAGAATGGAGTCTTAAGGGGACGATTGGTACTCTGTTTTGGGCAGGGACGAGAGCTGTCATCGTGGGTTTTCACTTTGCATTTGAGGACTGGAGTTGGGGTCGAACTTAGGCATCTTTTGGGTTCATTTTGGGTGATTTTTGGGTCGGAGTTATGAAGTAGGGTGAAGGGTGGCTATGGGTAGTCGGGTGGTGGTCGTGTCGGACTCCTTGTGGCTTGCTTTTAGGCGAGTCGATGGTCCGGCGTGCCTGGTGTAGCTTAGCAGATGGCTTTGGCCGTGGCCTAGGCAGTGGCCTAGCTAATTCACGAGTTTGAGGCCATGTGTAGTTGGTGGTTAGGCCGAGTTTGAGGTTGTCATTATAACTTTTGAGCCGTGTCTATAAATTATTTTGACGCTAGTTTGGTTTATTTAAAATATAATTAAATTAATTTCCGTCTCATATTTTATATAAAGATAATTCGTTAATATCGTCCTTTCACATAATTATTTTAGGTGGCTCATATGTGGTTGAAGATGAAGAGTAATTTTGGGTTTTAGAAGCTTTCTCAAGTTTATTGCTTGTCTGTTTGCTAACTTAAGGTAACTATTCTGAGTTACTCGACGAATTAATGTCACATTAGTAGTTGATGTTGTGTTTGTTGTTTGATAAGTGTTTAGGTGATTGATAATGTATTACTTTCGTTTTTCACATGATAGAAATTGGAAATAGCATGAGAATAATATTGCGATAAAATTTGTGATTTGGGCCAAAGTAGGCCAAGACTCGAGTGGGCAGAGATTGACCGAACGAGTTTGGTCAAACTAGGTTTAAACCGGTCACCTCGATTTGACCGATGACCCGTCGCGGGACTCGGGTCGAGGGTTTGTCTTTGAGGTGAGATTGGATGTTTTATGTTATGCCTTGATATTTGTAATTATCATTTCACATGTTGGTTGTTGGATGCTTTGGATGCCTTATACTTGAGTCTTCTTGCCTTGTTGCCATTTTAGCTTGTTCTCATGAATTATAAGATTAACGGTTAGCTGGAATTTGGATTATGATTGATATTGAGGATATTGTTGGATTGTCTGCTGAATAGACATTTATATAGCCTTTCACATGATAGAATGTTAGCATTTATGTTGGTAAGTTGGACTCTTTGCCCTTTATGGTTAAGTGGGTGTCTTACTTGTCTCGTGTGGTGTGGGCTAAAATATTCAAGTTGGGACCTAGATTGGTTTTATTTAGGTCCTAGGTGAGTATTTCGGCCTTCATCATAGATAGGTCTTTATAGTCTTTGACGAGTGTATGTTCACTGCTTAATAGCCTTTGTGTTCCTGACTTGGTGGGTTTATATCCAAGTTGGGGCACGACCTCGTTACTAGTTTTGAGAGTAAGTGGTCAGCTTAAGTACTAGCCAACCCTTTGGTGGACTCCTTAGGGTACTCACTTGGTTTTATAAAATAGTGGGTCTTGGGTGCGGTGGTGTGTATCCGCATGTCTAGGTCTGCGCAGATTTTAGGCCAGGGTTGTGTTGTGTCTTGGCCATGTTTTGATAGAACCTCTAAGCCAAGATACCGGTTCGATTACCTTCCCTACCTCGTGGTATAGACTCGAGTTACAGAGTGACTATTGACGGGACTAAGAACTTATGCCTGTCTTTGATATATTGCCCTTTCTTGTTTGATGATTCTATGAATCATAGAAGGTGAGATGCAAGTCGGCTATGGTTGATAGAGTTTGGATTCCTGGATGTTATGTGATTCACATGATAGTGTAGTATGAGTCGGTCTAGTATTCACATTCTAGGACTATGTGTTGTTATATTGTTGTTCACAGGATAAGCACGATTGTCTAGCATCTATATGCTAAGGCATTGTGTGATTCGTATTCATATTCTTATGTTTACATGTTATATTAATTATGACATTTCGTGGCTGGGAGAACTCGGAGTTACTCCCCACTGTCTGTGGCTTTCGTATTTGTATAAAATGCGAATGACAGGTAGGTGATGCATATATGGGGTACATGGACGAGCTAGCGAGCAAAGTAACCTTGGGACCTAGACTGGTTTTATTTTATTGTGACCCTTAAACCCTTTTTATGTCACATACATTTTAGGGACATATGTCTCCCTTTCTCATATTTGGTTTGTATAACTTTGTTTCACGACTTTAGCGATATTTCATTCATGCGATTTTTTTTGGACCTTGCATGTTTGACACCTTCCCTTTTGGATATCTTTACAACAGGTTCAGGATTTAAAAATTACAAATTTTTACTATAATGAACCTATTACAAACATATCCATGCAGTTTTATTCTAGAATTACGTGTTTACTTTTCCGCAATAAATGAGGGTGTCACAGTTGGTATCAGAGCATATTTGCTCCCGACGCACGTTTGTGCACCCCAATATAAATAACTTGACCTTAAAATAATAAACTTGAGAGATGGGTAAGATGGGTAGACTTAGGACCTTATGTTGTAGTCTCTTTGTGTTTGCTCTTTGTTAGGTACTAACCTGTTTGTTGATTGTCATTTAATAATTGTTGTGTTCTTGGATCAATGACCGTGAGCTTATCTATAGCTAATGGAGTTATTACCCTTATTATAAAAAAATTTGAACTAAAGGTTTTGAAAATATTTTAATGTTTTTCACTGGTTTTAACGTCAATTAGTGTTAAAGCTTGTTATTGGAGACGTCTGATAATTAGTTTTATCATTTGTTGGTGTAAAAATGTATTTTTATGTCTTTGAATTGGAATATTGATGTTCTTGAGGGATCGCCAAGAGTATCTCCGTTCCATTGAAAGGACACTTATATTTTACGAAGATCAAGATTTGGTGCCTAATGCTGAAGATTGAAGATTTGTTCAACCTTTGAAGAATGCTTCTACTTCCTTGAAGATGTTTCTCGTTCTTTGTGTATCTCGCCTTATTCTTAATCTCTTTGTGCTTATCCTCCTTCTAAAATCCCTTCTGTTTTACTTTAAAAGCTACGCTTGTACTCCTAACTTGTCTTTTGTTCCTTGCTAATCCTCCCTTAACGCCATTTGATAGTACTCTTTCTTTTGAGGAATGTTGACCTTGGTTGGAAAACTTGACTCTTGAGGAGATTGTTTGTGTTTGACCCTTTCCTGCTTTTGAGAGGATTTGATGTTGGAAAGACTTAGGTAGTGTGATGAGACATACTTGGTGGTTCTTATACCTATAGATCCTTGATAAAGTGAGTACGTTGGATTGGGGGATTTTGTGTGTCAAGTGTGAGTTGCATTGGTTACTAAGGTTATGGAACATGGCATTGTTGTTTATGTTTGGGATACTAGTGCTTAATGCTTGACTTAAAATGGATGAAACTGAATGGTGGATTTGAGGATATAGGATTGACTAAGTAGTCGAGTTTGTGATTGGCTTCAATAATCACTTTGGATATGAGGGTTTGATAATGTATAAGTTACCATGGGAGAAATGTTAAATGTGGGATTATTAGTTGGTTTTAGTGAGTGATATTGATTACTACTTGAGGTATGATATGAGAGTTCTTGAGTTGAGAGAGACTTAGTATTGAGAAGAATTTGTTAACCCTATAGTTTTATAGACCTTGAGGTCACATTGAGTACTTGAGATGATGGGATGATGTTGTAGCTGAGTGTAGTTCCGCTTTTGGGAATCCTTAATAAGTAAAAGGGTAGAGAAACTTGAGATCCTATTGATTTTTCAGATTTTGGGGTTGATATGATACTACCTTGTTTTGAAATGAGAGCCTTGTGGAATATTAGAGAAACCTTCTCTTGGAGTTTAGAGCTTGGTATTGGGATTCTTGATTGAAGGTTTACCTTTTTGAGGAATCCATAGTTGACACTAGTTGGATACGAATATAGCTTTGTTGGAAGCCTTGACCTTAGGCTTGTGAAAGTTGTTTCTGGATGTTTGAGGATTTGGAGCGATGAGAACACACTTATAATGGAGTACCTTGTTTCAGGGAATAGTTTAGGATGAGGTAACATAAGCGATTGAGGAAACCCTTGGGAGTGATGTGGTTATGAGTTTTGTTGTTAGGAAGTTTTCGGAACCGTTTTGAGTGATGTTGTTGTTTGAGATAAGAGTGTCTGGCATTTCCTTGTTGTCTAAATTCCCTTTCTCCCCGATCATAAGTGTTACCGTTCATACCTCATTTCCTCACTTCATCTTGCTCCTCCTTTAAGTTTGACACTCGTAGCTTGTGAAACTCTATCTTTGACATCCTTATAATTTTGACTTCAATTTTTACCCTATGAAAGTCATTATAGCTCTCTTGTTGGTTAAGTTTGAGCACTCTTAACATACTTTGTTTTTATGCTATCTAAGTTACTTTCCTTTTTGTACAACTTCTAAACTTTCAAGTTACCAGTTTCGTTTCATTCTTAAAAGTTTATGTCACTTCTGCAAACCTAACCTATTTTTAAAGATTTGAAAATGAAAATTTGATTTAATTCCATATTTGTTCCTTGAGTATAGACTTCTTTATCATGATTTTAATCGCTAAACCCGAGATTTCTTTAAATTTTATCCAATTTCTGTTAACTTTGATCTATTTATGACTTCTTTGTCAAAGTTTAATGTTACATTTTCAGGGATTTGACCCCATTTGGGTTTAAACGTGAAACCTTTATTTCTATTTTGGCTTTTTGCAAAAGAAAATTTGAGTAGATTACCTTTCTCTTATTTTGATTTTAACGTTGATCGGATGTTAGAACTCGTTATTAGAAACGTTTAATAACTTGTTCTACTCTTGTCGACGAGTGATTTTCGGTTTTAAAATTGTCTTTGACATGGAAAGTTAGCGCTCTTGTGTGCACGACAAGGGCAATTTCGTTCCATGAATGAGACTTATACTTTTGAAAACTCTTCATTAATGTTTTAGAAAGTATTTTGATTTTCGATTTATACAAATGATTTGCCTTTTGACCTTATCTTTGATTTGGAATGTGATGTTCTTGAATACGTAACGAGAACACTTTCGTTCCCTTGATGAGAATCTGGTTCTGTCGGAAAATTTTATTTGAAACTTTTGAAAGAATTTTGTTTCTTAAGATAAATAACCTTTAAAATGTTTTGGTTACCGATTCCAATTCCAATTTTATTTTTATAACCTTTCATTTATACTTTCAAGTTTCGAGGACGAAACTTTTTAAAAGATGGGGTGATTGTAACACCCCGTAAATTTGGACCGTTATTATATTTTAAAAGTAATATTTTAAATCAACTTTAATTTAATATTAATTTATTTGAAATAATAATAATTCGATAAAATATAATTTTATTTTATATTGAAGTAATATAATTATTTTGATAGTTTGGAAATGTTTAAAAGTAATTTAAACTATATTTGAACCTTTTCTTTAATAAAAGGTTATTTCGATGAAAAGTCGTAAACATGTGATTTTCTATTTCTTACGGTCGTTGGGTAAATGAGTTAGGATATAGGGCATATGGGTACTTAATTTTCTAGTAAACTCGTGTTTAAAAACTTTAGCGTTTTCGAAAATCGCGTTTGACGAATAATTTGATTTTCCGTCAAAACGAATCAAAACCGGTTTAATTTAACTCGAGATGATTTTAATAACGATCGAAGTTTCTTAACGACGAAGAAACGTACGTATAATAAATAGCAGGCTGGCAGGCTGCTGCCTCATTTCTTCATCCCTTCACGTCTTCTTCTTCCCTTATTTGTTCTTCTTTTCCTTCGTTTTAATTTTGATCTTCAAAATTGATACTGATGCTCCGTTTGTCATCCGTTTTCAACTATTTTTGTTCCATAGCGCTCCTTTCGTCGTTCTCGTTAATCCGTTGTAAGTAAAATTCATTTTCGTCATGTATTTTTACAAACCCATTTATATTTTCAGCGTTATTTATGATAAGACGGTTGTATGTACTAAAATAGACGGTCTGGTTGAAGATTAAAAAGGTAACGATAACGGATTACTCGATATTACTTGTAAAATATGTTTATTTCGAATGCTGGTTAGTCTGTTTTATAATTGAGACGGTGTATAATTATATATAGGGATTCTTATGGATGTTAATTAGTCAGTTGTATAGTTGAGACGGTGTATACTGATATGTGGAGATGATTGAGACGGTGTATACTGACCTCTAGGGATCATTTGGGATGCTAGCTAGTAAGTGGTATATTTAAGACGGTGTATGCTGACATGTATGGATTGTTTTGGTGATAATTGGCGTGTTTTATAGTTGAGACGGTGTATACTGACATGTAGGGTTTGTTTTGGACTAATTTGGACTCTGTGTTGGGGCGATTTTTGTAGTCTTTAGGGATGTTTTTGAGTTGCTTTATACTTGTGGATTTCCGCTCTAAAACCGCTTTAAACGCTGACTTAGTTGGCTCAGCTAGGACTGTTTTTAGGCGCAAGAATGGAGTCTTAAGGGGACGATTGGTACTCTGTTTTGGGCAGGGACGAGAGCTGTCATCGTGGGTTTTCACTTTGCATTTGAGGACTGGAGTTGGGGTCGAACTTAGGCATCTTTTGGGTTCTGTTTTGGACTGATTTTTGGGTCGAGGTTTATAAGTAGGGTGAAGGGTGGATATGGGTAGTCGGGTGGTGGTCGTGTCGGACCCCTTGTGGCTTGCTTTTAGGCGAGTAGTCGATGGCTGGATGCTTTGGCCCGTAGTAGCTTAGCTTAGATGGCTTTGGCCGTGGCCTAGCTAATTCACGAGTTTGAGGCCATGTGTAGTTGGTGGTTAGGCCGAGTTTGAGGTTGTCATTATAACTTTTGAGCCGTGTCTATAAATTGTTTTGACGCTAGTGTGGTTTATTTAAAATATAATTAAATTAATTTCCGTCTCATATTTTATATAAAGATAATTCGTTAATATCGTCCTTTCACATAATTATTTCAGGTGGCTCATATGTGGTTGAAGATGAAGAGTAATTTTGGGTTTTAGAAGCTTTCTCAAGTTTATTGCTTGTCTCTTTGCTAGCTTAAGGTAACTATTCCAAGTTACTCGACGAATTAATGTCACATTAGTAGTTGATGTTGTGTTTGTTGTTTGATAAGTGTTTAGGTGATTGATAATGTATTACTTTCGTTTTTCACATGATAGAAATTGGAAATAGCATGAGAATAGTATTGCGATAAAATTTGTGATTTGGGCCAAAGTAGGCCAAGACTCTGAGCTGGGCCAGATTGACCGAACGAGTTTGGTCAAACTAGGTTTAAACCGGTCAGCCTCGATTTGACCGATGACCCGTCGCGGGACTCGGGTCGAGGGTTTGTCTTTGAGGTGAGATTGGATGTTTTATGTTATGCCTTGATATTTGTAATTATCATTTCACATGTTGGTTGTTGGATGCTTTGGATGCCTTATACTTGAGTCTTCTTGCCTTGTTGCCATTTTAGCTTGTTCTCATGAATTAGGAGATTAACGGTTAGCTGGAATTTGGATTATGATTGATATTGAAGATATTGTTGGATTGTCTGCTGAATAGACATTTATATAGCCTTTCACATGATAGAATGTTAGCATTTATGTTGGTAAGTTGGACTCTTTGCCCTCTTATGGTTAAGTGGGTGTCTTACTTGTCTTGTGTGGTGTGGGCTAAAATATTCAAGCTGGGACCTAGATTGGTTTTATTTAGGTCCTAGGTGAGTATTTCGGCCTTCATCATAGATAGGTCTTTATAGTCTTTGACGAGTGTATGTTCACTGCTTAATAGCCTTTGTGTTCCTGACTTGGTGGGTTTATATCCAAGTTGGGGCATGACCTCGTTACTTATTTTGAGAGTAAGTGGTCAGCTTAAGTACTAGCCAACCCTTTGGTGGACTCCTTAGGGTACTCACTTGGTTTTATAAAATAGTGGGTCTTGGGTGCGGTGGTGTGTATCCGCATGTCTAGGTCTGCGCAGATTTTAGGCTAGGGTTGTGTTGTGTCTTGGCCATGTTTTGATAGAACCTCTGAGCCAAGATACCGGTTCGATTACCTTCCCTACCTCGTGGTATAGACTCGAGTTCCAAGTTGGGTCATGACCTCGTTACTTATTTTGAGAGTAAGTGGTCAGCTTAAGTACTAGTGATGTGAATTTGGCGGAAGCGGAAGACATTTTTGTAAGGTTGTTTTTGTGTTTTTGAATAAAGGGGATATTTGTTTCAAGATCAATGAAGACCTCGAAAACAATGGGATATTTGCCGTAACTAGAAATATAGTTACGTCAATGGGTGAATTGTTTGATACACGTCAAACAATCCGACTTAAACTTTGGATCGCGTCCTCGGTCTAAGCAAGGTACGAAAAACTAGTTTCGACCTCTTGAGCCTTTTACTCGTGTAACAACACAAATAAGGAGACAAGTTTCTCACACATGGTGAACTTTTTTACTCAAAACATCATGCTTACAAATGAAGAGAGCCAAGCCTTATATAGGCCGAATGATGCTTGGGCTCCAAGGCAAGCTTTCAATGTTTGCATGAGTTCTAGGTGCCTAGTTATTAGTTTTGACTAGTGTAGAAAAACTAGGAAAGACTTTAGAAGAAAACTAAAAAAGACTAGGAAGAAAACTAGGCGATTAAGAAAACTAGGTGGTATAAAAACTAGGTAGTTCCATGCACTTGGCCTTGGTCTTTCCCGAGGTTCTTCATCCCTTTCTTCACGGTTTGCACGGCCCCCAAGCCTTATTCGGACTGTTTTTGTTTTATTTTTCGCGTCTCTTGATACGGTAATTTTCTCGTAGAATTTTCATTAAGGACACCGTACCGTATTCACATCAATTCCTCCTTCTTTAAAAAAAATCGTCCCGATTCTTGGACCAAAGATATGGATTATCAAAAGCCGATCAACCCTCGAACTACCTCGCTCGAGTTTAACCTTTGAATTCCAATAGCAATTGGAAATTCAACCAACGTCTAGACTTTGACAAGCCTTACCCTTTTTTCTCCAATGCGTCGTCCCGATTCTTGTGCCTTACAATGAAAATTTTGTTTTTTTTTTTTTTTCGCGGATGAACAGTACCGGTGTGAACAGTACCAGCATGAACAGTGATTTTTTTTTTTTCGTTTTTTTTTTTTTTTTTTTTTTTTTTTTTTGTTCAATCCGTGCCTTCAAGATCCAATCGATTAAACCTCAACTACCTCGTCGAGTTTAACCTTTGAATACCAATCGCGTTGGATATTCAACTACTAATTGATTTGGACTTTCTCAGGACCGTCTTGATTTTTGTGGGTGATCAAGAGCCGAAGCTCTGATACCACTTTTGATGTGAATTTGGCGGAAGCGGAAGACATTTTTGTAAGGTTGTTTTTGTGTTTTTGAATAAAGGGGATATTTGTTTCAAGATCAATGAAGACCTCGAAAACAATGGGATATTTGCCGTAACTAGACCTATAGTTACGTCAATGGGTGAATTGTTTGATACGCGTCAAACAATCCGACTTAAACTTTGGATCGCGTCCTCGGTCTAAGCAAGGTACGAAAAACTCGTTTCGACCTCTTGAGCCTTTTACTCGTGTAACAACACAAATAAGGAGACAAGTTTCTCACACATGGTGAACTTTTTTACTCAAAACATCATGCTTACAAATGAAGAGAGCCAAGCCTTATATAGGCCGAATGATGCTTGGGCTCCAAGGCAAGCTTTCAATGTTTGCATGAGTTCTAGGTGCCTAGTTATTAGTTTTGACTAGTGTAGAAAAACTAGGAAAGACTTTAGAAGAAAACTAAAAAAGACTAGGAAGAAAACTAGGCGATTAAGAAAACTAGGTGGTATAAAAACTAGGTAGGTCCATGCACTTGGCCTTGGTCTTTCCCGAGGTTCTTCATCCCTTTCTTCACGGTTTGCACGGCCCCCAAGCCTTATTCGGACTGTTTTTGTTTTATTTTTCGCGTCCCTTGATACGGTAATTTTCTTGTAGAATATTCGTTAAGGACACCGTACCGTATTCACATCAACTAGCTAACCCTTTGGTGGACTCCTTAGGGTACTCACTTGGTTTTATAAAATAGTGGGTCTTGGGTGCGGTGGTGTGTATCCGCATGTCTAGGTCTGCGCAGATTTTAGGCTAGGGCTGTGTTGTGTCTTGGCCATGTTTTGATAGAACCCCTGAGCCAAGATACCGGTTCGATTACCTTCCCTACCTCGTGGTATAGACTCGAGGTACATAGTGACTATTGACGGGACTAAGAACTTATGCCTGTCTTTGATATATTGCCCTTTCTTGTTTGATGATTCTATGAATCATAGAAGGTGAGATGCAAGCCGGCTATGGTTGATAGAGTTTGGATTCCTGGATGTTATGTGATTCACATGATAGTGTAGTATGAGTCGGTCTAGTATTCACATGCTAGGACTATGTGTTGTTATATTGTTGTTCACAGGATAAGCATGATTGTCTAGCATCTATATGCTAAGGCATTGTGTGATTCGTATTCATATTCTTATGTTTACATGTTATATTAATTATGACATTTCGTGGCTGGGAGAACTCGGAGTTACTCCCCACTGACTGTGGCTTTCGTATTTGTATAAAATGCGAATGACAGGTAGGTGATGCATATATGGGGTACATGGACGAGCTAGCGAGCAAAGTAACCTTGGGACCTAGACTGGTTTTATTTTATTGTGACCCTTAAACCCTTTTTATGTCACATACATTTTAGGGACATATGTCTCCCTTTCTCATATTTGGTTTGTATAACTTTGTTTCACGACTTTAGCGATATTTCATTCATGAGATTTATTTTGGACCTTGCATGTTTGACACCTTCCCTTTTGGATATCTTTACAACAGGTTCAGGATTTAAAAATTACAGGTTTTTACTATAATGAACCTATTACAAACATATCCATGCAGTTTTATTCTAGAATTACGTGTTTACTTTTCCGCAATAAATGAGGGTGTCACAATCAACCTATTTTGGATCAATGATTTACAACCTCGATCTCCTTTTGAACCCAAAGGCATGAGACATCTTGCTTTGAATACAAGATATGCATATACCATATGATTAACAATCTAATGGTTCCGAGAGTACTCAATAACTCTTTGCGTTTATCATTCCAGAATTTAAGGTTTAATCTTGGGTTACCAATTTGAGTCTTGCATCATCTACATGATATATCATTCTAGTTTGGTTTAGAATATAATCACCTTGATAATGGGCTAGCCATACAACAAATCATGGTGTATAGGGTCACAAAAAGTGAAACCTCCTTTGTATCTTAACAAGTTTATATTCTTATTTAGAGTTTATACACTTAATAGTCACAATTAAGTACAACTTTAAACTCAAAAACTAGATTGAGTACACAATGACTCTATCTCTCAACATCATTGTTGCTAGTCGTCATATTCCAATCATCCTATGTATCAAATACAATGATGAAAACCACCATCGGTTTCTAATATTGACGAAGTAGTACTAGCAAAAATTATGTTAATCGAATAAACATTTAAGGAAGAAAGTCTCATTAGATGTCCCACAACTAACTTGCTGATTCTTCAATAATTTGGGGTAGTTTCCTTTCTAGCGTCCAACAATTAAGATAATGGAAACTTTATTGGTCGTGATTGATAGGTTTAGTATCGTTATTCTCAACAACTTTACTTTTAACATTACCTTGTATCAATTCCATTCTAATTTTACTTCTTTAAACCTCATCCTTTTCTTAACGGTTTAAGAAAATGCTCCCACTCATTTCAATGTGTCTTTGCTAAGAGAAGCAAAATTGAGTTTCATGAAGACTACTCTTCAATTCATCCGTTTGGTCTTAAAACTTTCATTTAAGTGGTTGCGGTATTTTGGTCAATTTTGATTTCCTACAAATCTAGTTACCAAAATGATTTAACGTTTCACAGTACTTAATTCAATTAAGCATATGAGAAACAATGCATTGTAAGTAGATATGTTAGTTAAGAATCAAAAACCCTTTTGATCATGAATAACTTTTATCTATACTTTTCACAAAAGATCTTTAGCAATGGTTCATATGAGGTTTTAGAAGCAAATTCATATTTGTCTTTAGTTACGATGTTTTAATGGAGATTTGAATCAAAAATCGAAATGATATCGTATATGAATTGTGGTAAAGAAATAGAACAATATAATAACGGAATAGTGGAAAACATAACATTTATCGTTTTATTAATATTTGTAAATAAAAAGTAAAGCATTTACATAGTGACCTCTACCCAACTATGATAAATGATTCCACGATCCAAATTCATATTAACTTGGGAATCGGTAAAGTCGGATACAACCCTCATCAATATAACTCGGTGGATTAACTCTTTAATCGATTCTACTTTTAGAACTCTTGGTCGATAAAATTACATTAATATTTATGTTTAGCCCGAAACACATCCGGCAACCGTCGAGAATACTTTCGTTGAGTTCAACCCAAATTTCGAATAAATGTGTCCATGATCCAAATTTACATCAACTTGGGCATCGATAAAGCCGAATACAACCCTTATCTTTATAAATTCGGTGGGTAGACATTTATCACCCACTTCCCCTACGTAGCAAGGTTTGTACCCCGGTAAGGCCGAGTGCACTCCCTCACGAAATAGGTTTTCATGGTTTCTAATTTTTGGTAAGGCTAAGTCTCAATTGTTTATTTTAGCGAGAGGTCATGTCAATTTATTATCTATCATGTTTTAAGTGAACTAAAGCGGTGAACTACGATAATTGTAATTGACACGGTCGAATAACTCGATTTAATGATAGTGCATGTTTTGTTATGGCGATTTAGCGATGCATGCAACATATAAATAAAATGCAAAGCATAAATAAATTCCTAGTATGGCCTTCCTAAAATAGTAAATCTAATAAACTATTACAAATTCGGAAACCAACTCCTTTGTCCCTTGAACTTCGGTCTTGGCACGCATTCTCGAGTGGCACCGTCTTCAAGGAACTCCGGAATAATTAAAATACATAATAAATTACATAATTTCCTATTATACATTTGTAATTAAAATAAAAATAAATCTATTAAATTACAAAACGGTGATACGAATCACAATAATTACATCCGAATCGATATTCCCATACATTTCGGGTAATACCAATTAAAACTAAGGCCATACAAAGTAAAATTACATAATTCAAAAATTACATAAAATTAAAATATGACAATCATAAATAAAATGCATCATTATAATATATATGAGCATGCTAGATTTTATGCTAAATCGCCTTTAAAGAGCCAATATCGTATATTAATCGGTTTTTACGGATTTGCGTGATTTAAGCTTTTAAAATCACAATAATTACATAAATTCATATTTATGTACAAGTTAATTACCCTAAAAATCTTAGGACTCAAAATTGGTCTCCACTAACATTTTGACAATAATTAACCTAGATTTCTTAATATTGTTCATAAATGGACCCAAAAATACAAAATTTATGCTATAAGCCTCAAATTAAATCATAAAAATTTCAAATAATTTAAAATTTTAAAATTTAAACTCATGAACATTCTGGAAAAATACCATGACACTCATAATTTTCAAAAACGTAGGTTAAAAATTTCGAAAATTTAACGAGAAAAATAATGTTGCGGTTTATCGGTTTTAACAAATATGACCATAAAAATATGAGAAAAATTATTTTTATCAACTTTTCACTTTTACATCTTAAATATATGATAAAATGCAACATGTGACGGTTTTTCTTAGTCATGAAGTATGTTTTAGCATTATTACTAATTATAGTCACTATTTATGTGATTTTTCATCAAAAATTCATAAATCTTGCATAAAGACTTCATTATAGCCAAATATTTTACACACATCTTGTACAATTGCATGTGACAACATACTAAATGTTCATGAACATATTCAAAATATAACTCATATTAACCTATTTACCCATTTAAATACAATTTTAACTTGAAAAATCCATATTTCGAGCAAAACAACTCATTTTATCATGAACATTTACAGGCCATCAGTAGATCATATATGTGAAAACATATCCAAAAACCATTGAAAAAATCGAAGTTTAGCTATTTTTCGTCCAAAAATGACATTTTTATCATAAAAATCACATTTTAATGCCAATATTATATAGAATGAACGATAAAATCCATAAATAAACCAAAAGCTCCTAAAAAACACTTAGGACCAGAAAATTTGAACATTCAAAGTTATTTTAAGGTTTATCTTCATAAATCCAAACTAAATAGTTTTGTATGTTAATCATATAACTCGAAAAAACTATAAACCGATTTGCATGCAAACAACCTAAGGCTCATGATACCACTTGTTAGAATTCATTAATCTCATTAATTAACATATTCATATATGTAAAAATATATTTAGTCATAAAATAAATGTTAGATCTTATGCATGCAAACTAAAACAAGATAAGAGAAGAAATCGTCTTTCTTACTTAGGGATTTCGGATTAAAGGGCACCAACAAGATCTCCTTCTTGTTAGTTCTTGAGCTTCCTTATAATGGATGAACAAAAGGTCCAAATAGAACCTCTCCCAAATGTATATACCCAAGGAAATCCCTTAATAACTTATATAATTATGAACTAGTAATAATATAAGTTTAACTTAAAATTTGACACAAAAATATTAATTTGTTCTCTTGAATATTTCGGTCAAGAGAGGAGTGATTTGTATGGATTTTATTTCTCTAGGATTTTCACAAATAGTAGAGAGTTAATTTTCTTACTTTAGAAAAATTAGATGACGTAGTGAATAATTGTGGAGGAAAAACCCCTTGGCATCACACATGAAAACCGGTTGGAGGGGGGGTATTTTAAGCCCAATGCATGCAAAAGTTGCTCTTCTCAAAAGCTATAGGGTTGCATGGCTACTAGTTAGCTTTAATCATTGTGTTTTCCACTTAAAACAATTAACACAATTTGAACCTTATACTCCCTCCATAATTTCGGCACATATGACATAAAATGGGAGGTCCATATTATTTTGTCATTTGTCAATTGTAACATATGTGACATGTTACTTGACATGTGAAATTGTATGTATTTTTAACATATTAAAAATCAACATACTCATAAAATATGTCATATACAATATCGACTAGTAATTCGTAATTACTTGTTCCAAAACGGTTTATCAAATTATAAATTACAACGTCTTGTATTTATAATAAATTATTCACTCAATTTCAATTTCAATTGTTTCGTAAACAATAATTTTATCTAAGTAATAAAACAATTCGATTACTTAGACCGTATCTAATTTAATCAAATTATAATAAGACACGTTAATCTTACTCACAAATCATCCGTCAATTTTAAGTAGTATAATTAACTCGTATCGGCATGCGATTAATTAAATAATCAATTAAGAGTATTTCCCTATAGGTATGACCTAAGGGGATCAATTGATCACCACCGTCGCACGACAGTAATGTCAAACTCTAGTCAGCCAATCATTACCGATATGTGTGGACCAGTTGACTGTAAAATATTACATCCCACATGTATTCTTAAAATGAGATTTAAACATGTGATCATTATGATCAACAGTTGTGATTGCATTATTGTCGAAGGAAACTTATTCCAACATTAATATCACGCATTTCCATAAAACAGGGTTATATGTACGACATAAGTTAAATAGGGCGATTTGGCACATCATTTGGCATGATAGGTACATATTATAATGCTGCATATTTCAATTGTTGAATGTCTTTTATTTATGTAATTTTATCTTAGTATGGCCTTAGTATTAATCGATATTACCTGTAATGAAAGGGAATATTGATTCGGTTGTAATTTAATGTGATCTCGTATCACTTTTATTTTTTTTAGTTTTTCCTTTTTTACAAATGTATAATAGGAATAGCTTTGTATTTTTATTATTATTTGTAATTATGGAGTATCTTCAAGACGGTGCCATTCGGAAAGGTGATCCGACGAAGACGGTGTCCTGGGAAGCGTACCATTTGAAGATTCAAGGGACCAAAGGAGTTGGTTTCCGAATATGTAAATGATTATTAGATTTTCTATTTAAGGAAGGCCATACTAGGAATTTATTTTATTTATTGCTTTGCATTTCTTTTAATATGTTACATGCATTGCCAAATCGCCATAACAACAACATGCATATCATATCGAGTCATCGACCGTGTCAATTATAATTATCCTAGTTCACCCCTTTAGTTCACATAAAACGTGATAGATAATAAATTGACAAGACCTCTCACATATAATAATTGAGAAATAGCCTTGCCAAAAAGTAGAAACCATGAATCCCAATTTCATAAGGGAGTTGAGCCGGCTTTACCGTAATACAAACCTTGTTACGTTGGGTAAGTGGGTAATAAAATGTTATTACATCGACATTTCGATTGAGCTCAACGGAAGTATTCGTGCCCTTGTGTTCCGGGCTAAAGATGAGAATTAGAGTAATTTTTATCAACCGAGAGTTCTAAAAGTAGAATCGATTAAGAGGTTAATCCACCGATTTATATTAAAAAGGGATGACTCGGCTTACCGTACCCGTATTAATATGAATTTGGATCTCGGAATCATTTATGTTAGTTGGGTGGAGGTCACTACATAGATGCTTAAATACTTGTATTAAAATATATGAGTACTATAAAATGATAGATGTTAATTAATTCCTTCATTTCCTATTTTGTAGTCAAATTTGTTTTATCAACCGCAATGGCAACTCCAATCACGTCCGCATCCAATAGTTCAACCACGCTTACCAATGTGTCATGGCTCCGATCCTTCATGGATCGATGTAAGTTAGAAAAGAATGGGTCCAATTTCGCCGATTGGGACGCGCAACTTCGCTTGGCCGCGGAGGGTGACGACAAGCTTCGTTACCTTACCGAGGCATCTCCCACCGAACCTAATGCTAGGTCCACCGCCGCCGCTAGGTTAGCCTATGAGGTTTACCAAAAGGATTCGGCCGCGATCAAAAACGTGTTGATATTTGCCATGGAGGCCGAACTCCAACGAAGTGCTATAAAGATTAGCACTGCTCATGAGATCTACCTGAAGCTAGTGAACATGTTTTCACGAGCTCCTAGGGTCATACAATATGAAGCGGCTTCTGCATTCTTTGATCTCAACATTAAGGAGGGCCAAAAAGTTAGCCCTCATGTGCTCAAGTTGATAGAGCATGTTGAGACCTTGAAAATGCATATGGTGGAGATTCCCGATGAACTCGTGATTGATCGCATCCTTCATTCCCTCAACAAAATCAAAGCATATGTTCAATTCCGGGTAAATTTCAATATGCAAGATAAGAAGGTTTCCCTTGATGAGTTGCACAAAATGCTTGTGCAAGCCGAAAGGGATATGGGGCTAAGTGTTAGCTCCACCAAAGATGTGCTCAATGTCAATCATAAGAGCAAGGGAACCTTCAAGAAAAGCGGGAAAAAGGGGAAGAAGCGAACTCCCAACAGGAATATAGCTAAAGCTCGTGAAGCTAGTACCTCCAAGCCCAAGTATAGTGCCCCCACCGGGGACAAGTGCCACTATTGTTGTGGTGTTGGGCATTGGAAGAGAAACTATTCAAAATACCTTGGCGACATTAAAGTTGGAAAGGTTATTCCAGTAGGTATATAACTATCCCTATCTTTTATGTTTCAATCTAAACTTTGGTATGTTGATACAAGTTGTGATGATTACCCTTTTATTGTAAATATGGCCTCCTACCAAGGACAAAGGCAAGGAAAAGCAAGCCTAGAGGATCATGTGGGAAGCTAGAGTAGCCGACCGTGGTGATGGATCAATACATGCTTGGGTTTAATTTGCTTTGTCTTTAATTTTATGATGTAATTCAAGTTTTTAGAACTATTTTGATTTCCTTGTGTGACTTGGAAATTGGTTTGTAATCCTTTAAACAATTGTTGTGCTTTGGATATTTGTGGTTTGGTTTTCAACCCAAATCACTTGTTTTATCACTTGTTCTAAAATCATGATCATAAATTACTTGCGTAGAGAAACATTAGATAAACAACTCAATTGATCAAATAGACGATTATGATGATTGGATCATTATATGTCCATAAGCTATGAATTTGATTCTCCTTATGTCATTATTACTAAAAGTAACAACTTACTTATGTAAGATCAATTATAAAGTTGTGATGAGCTATTGAACTCATTAAGTGAGGAATTAACGATACTATACGGACACATTATTCTAAACGGATGGTCAACCATGAGATACCTAGAATAGAGAGTTTATTAAACAGTTGACATGGATAACACTCGTATATTACATGAATCAAACTGCCATGTTAGGGATGGCCTTTTGAAAGCTAAAACATAGTCTAGATAAACTTCTGAAAATCCACCATATATATGTTTGTAACTCACAAAGCTATCTCTCAAAAAGATAGATATATTTCTGAGAGATAGAGTGGGAGTAGATTGGATCATTACAAACATGTCTTATAGTGTTACTTTGTGAAAGTAATAAAACTATAGAGTGGGGGCATAGTTCAGTGGGAGTTTATCGCACATGTCTTATTATTTAAAAATATTACTTTGTGAAAGTGATAGTATCATGACCTTGTTACATACGAACCGAAGCATTACAATCAGAAAATGGTTGCTCATGAGTAGATTTACTTTAAAGTGAGGGTCTCTTTAAGGTAAATAGAGCTTCACAGTACACAAATGCATAAGATTTACATGAAGATGTTGATCAAGATAAATTGTGTTAGGAATTGCCGCATTTCATTCTAATGAAGAATGACAAATAAACTTCGCTTTTCTAAAATGGGAATTTAGAGTAGGACGTGTTTGAAACACAAAACATTAGATAAAGATTTAAGTGTCCTAACATCTTATGCGTAGCTTTCTTAAGTGAACCTAGGATGGTCTTAAGCAAGCATTAAAGGATTATACTTTTCATGAGATAATAGTGAATGGTTTCATTCACATGATTGAAGAATCATGATTATACATGAAGTTAAGTGGGAGCCAGAATCATGTTTCCATGTATTATATATTGAAGACATATTACTTATTGAGAATAATGTACCAATGCTCTCTTCTGGCAAGAGTGATTTGGAGACTTGGAATGGGATGCAAAGTATTCTAGATTTTTGCATCTATGTGAGAGAATATTGGCATAGAGTAGAGAGTTTTATGACGATAAGATCTTTCATACCTGCTGTACATCAACAAGGTCAAGTAGGCTATTCATGTTGATAGAAGTGGAAATACTATGATGGAGTCATAGTCATTCACTGAACCTATTAAGTTGTTGATTACATGAAATCGATTTCTAATGTTTCCGCCATTAGAATGATCATGTATGACAACAGACGCACATGCCATGATGTGATATATGCTAAGAACATGATAAGTCAATAACAAGATAATTCCCATGATATGGCTTGTGAAAGCCTTAAAGAACATCCTTGAGATTCTTGAGAAGAATTAAGGATTCGTTCAAATGTTTGGATGATAAACTAAGTTATGTGTTGAAGGGTTGCTGATGTGAATTTTGGCGGAAGCGGAAGACATTTTTGTAAGGTTGTTTTTGTGTTTTTGAATAAAGGGGATATTTGTTTCAAGATAAATGAAGACCTCGAAAACAATGGGATATTTGTCGTAGCTAGACCTATAGCTACGCCAATGGGTGAATTGTTTGATACTCGTCAAACAATCCGACTTAAACTTAGGATCACGTCCCTCGTTCAAGCAAGGTGCGAAATCGCGTTTCGACCTCTTATGCCAAACTACTCGTGTAACAACACAAGAAGACAAGACAAGTTTTAGAGAATACTCTCAAGTTTTTACTTCAAAATTGGATGATAAACAAATGAGGATTACAAGCCTTATATAGGCCGAAATCCTTGGTGCCCAAGGCTAGTCTTTAATGCCTTGTTGTGAAATCTAGACTATGTGGAAGAACTAGGCAAGACTAAACCAAAAACTAGGTAAGACCTTTGTAAAAACTAGGCTATGACAAAAACTAGGTGAGTTTATTCAAAGCATTTGGTCTTGCCCATTTTCGAGGTCCATCCTTGCTCCACACGGTTTTACCCGTCCCAATGGCGGGTGATCATGCATTTTTCTCGACTCTTATTCGAACCGATCCATGCTTGGTGACTCGGGTTGTCTTGGTTGTTTGTTTCGAGAATTATTTCATCAAGGTGATTCGTATTCACATTAATTCCTCCCCCTTTGAAAGGAATTGTCCTCAATTCTTGCCTCAGTATGCCGGGATCAAAGATGAATATTATAAACCGGAACTGTAACAACCTAAATATTTTGATTTTAATATTAACGATTTTGCCTTTTTAGGAATTCTTTAAGAAACCGTATTTGCTTCTTATTGGACCTCATGAGCCACTTTTTCCTAATTAATCCTAATAAATGAAGAGCAAGCCCATTATCGTACGTCTTCTTTGTACTCTAATCCCTAGTTTCTATTTCTATGCCTCCACTATTTAATCTTCCTTGATCCTATTGTTGCGCCTAATCAATTGTTATTTATGCCATCATCTAAACTTTTGCTTCCCAATCATCATCATCATTCGTTTACGTACACTGGATTTTTATATGGGCTATGCTTGTTCGGATTTGTTACATATAAACCAAGGATCGATTATTTACACAAGGTAACACGATTCTACCGATCCTAATACTCTTAATATTGTTTTTGGTTGTATGTTATATTTGTCGTTGATTTGTTGGAGTTTATACGTTGGATTTTTTTATTGAGATAATCTATGATTATTATTATTATTATTATTATTATGCATATTATAGTAGTATATTTTTCATGTTGTTAAGTTTGCTTTCGGTGAGACGGGTCGATAGAATTGTATAAGAGATTAATGGTTTAGTTAATTACGGAGTAGGTTGCAATGGTTTATGCGTTAGACGAGCTCAACAATAATAGGCAAATATACGTTGAAGGTTGCATCAATTAAGAGTGGGCAATAGTGGGATGAACTATGAGTACATGTTGAATTATTGTTATACGGAGTATTGAGGTGTGCATAGGCAGAGGATTAGGAAAATAGTAGTTTGTTCATAGTGGATGGATTTTTAGTATGGGATACCAATGAGGAAAGCTTGACAATTAATTATGTCTACTATATTGTTATTTCGGATCTTGGATATTGTGTTTAAATTGTCTTTCCTTTGACCTTGATTCGTGGGTGAGTAGCTTAGAGTTATACTCTAAGTGTTGAGCAGTTCCTTTAATGGAATATTTGACAATATTGATATTGAAATTGAGAGGGAAATTGGTTACTGGTATTGAGTTATGAGTTATGGGGCCTTTGAGCCAAGTTATGTTTACGGTCCAGAGTGACCATGGTTATTGAGTTATTGAGTTATTTGAGTTTGAAATCGATATTGAGATAATTCGTTTAATCTTTTATTTATCGTATTTGTTATTTAATTTAATTCCCGAATCATTTATATAATTAGAGACGGGTTTTGAGTCGGGTTGGTTAAAATGGAAAACTGCTATATCGGGGAAGTTTCCATTTAAGGAAACTTTCCATGTTAGGAAGTTTCTATTTTTAGTAACCTTCTATTTTGGGAACGGGAATAGCTAAGTAATCCTTTATCATTTATTTATCTTTCAGAGGGCGAATTGGTTGTGGAATATTATTGAGCATCTGTCCATTTGACTGCAGTACTGAGGTAGGGAAATACACTTGACTTATTATCGTTGTTGTTGAATAGTGTTGACTTGTTTGTGTTCATATGACCAACTGTGAACGTTGACGTGATTCGTGGTTGTTGATTCATGTTATGATTCATATCCTGGAATGTGCTTGACTGAATTGGTCGTATTGAGTATATTATCACAACATTCGGTAACCGGCATGATTCTATGATTTACCAGTTCAATGATATACATATTGTGTTGCATTAATTTCTTGAGCATTCATATGCATTGGAGATGGAGGATGTTGTGGTGACGTGGTGTGGTGATGATGATGTTGTGATAAGGCCCAGGCGGGTTCTGCAGGACTTGCCCTGGTGTCCTCAGCTGCGAGTCGGCAGATCGGCTACGGTCGATATATAGTCTACCGGGGATCGGTATGGCTGGGCGTTCCGGGTTATGAGATATGAGTTAAGATGGAGGTGGAGGTGACGGAGGAGTATGCATATCATATTTTGTTGTTTCATTGTATTCCCTGACCCTGTGTATTCGTGAACACCTGTGACGATCCAAATATTGGGGAGCAGACTTGACAGGTTTATGAGATAGGATGGGAGCTTGATGGGCGTGAGACACTGGAACAGAAGACTTAGTAGCTAGATCATCATTTAGAAGACTTTCACTTTTATTTATGTTAGTTCTTTGTAATTTGATGTAAATGAGGTTTTATAAAACGTTAAGTTAAAGAAATTATGTAATTTGCCTTGGAGTTTAATTTGTTATTCACTACCTCGGGAAACCGAGATGGTAACAGTCCGGTTTATTAGGGAATGTCTTGCTAGAGGCTCCTTTATAAATCGGGGTGTTACAAAGTGGTATCAGAGCGAACGATCCTCAGGCCTAAACCAATGAACCCAATGAACGTAGGATGTGTGCTCAGAGTGCGGTTAAGAAGGCGCCCTTAATACGTGCTCTTTTGCCCTCTCAGATTTGAACCAGGTAACCCGAGAGAAATTGAGTGAATGGGGTAGTTAGAAGGAAAACCTTGGATGTAATCGAGTGGATGTACACCTTGAGACCCAAATAATCTAACCATGCTGCAGGACAACGTTACGGTAAGTATTTTGTATGAATGATGGTGTGATCATATGATGTTGTGGAGATGAGAAATAAATTCTCGTGTTCAGGTTGATAATCAATGAATTGTTGGATTGTGGTAATCGCGAGCGTGAAAATAATTGCGAATTGATGATATTTATCAGGATGGATGTGAATGATGTGTTGATAGTACTATTATGTCTAGTGATATGCGGTTATGTGATCCCGAAGCCATGCTAGTATAGTATTGTGATAGTAATGAGAAACACTATTGAATTGCATGCTTCTAGTTATAGCAATCGTGATTTAGATGTAGGGAGTAGATCGAGATGTGAAAGGGATTCTATGGGGGTAGATGTTACGAAGGTACACAGTGTGAGATTTAAGTTAGGGTGGGTAGTATCGATAGTGTGGTTGTAAGAGCTTGGAACATAGTAAATGAATGACCTAGTGCTGAAACACGTTTTGTTTGATTTTACTCTCTAATTGATCTTACTGCCATTCATTTTCCGTTTATCGCCTATGGATGAAAATTTTATGGGAGGTAGCCTGGTGAGTTAGCTTTCATTTGGCGTTGGTTTCATGTTCATAGGATATACGGTTAGGAGTAATAAACATTTTAGTGGTCTATGGTAAGAAAGTTCCCATACAATTATGTTTCGACCAACAATTTTGTAAAATTTCTCATTTGATTTGCACTCATGATTATTGTATAATTACAATTGGAGTGATTAGAATACTTGCACGTGTTTCAGATTGATAAGCCACGAAAATTCTTGATACTTCAATATTAAAAGGTGAGTTTTGCAAACTGACCCAAATTTCGGACCAATTGATGTTACATGCTGTTTGGACCAACGGAGTTTTAAAATGCTTTAAAAATTGAACTCTTGAACTTTGGACCTCATTCTTTTCTCACGTATCATTAACTCTCTGTATGTTATAAAAAGTAATATAACTCAAGTTTTCGTGGAACGGTTATTTATTCGTGATTTTTGGAAGTTACAACGTGAATCATAACTTTTAAAATGTGAATTCTATGTTGAGTTTTCATACAGTTGTTTGATTATTTCATAAGCCTTATTAATGTGAATTTATAATGTTCTTATATGGTGATAGTAGCACGCATAGTCATTAAAATTTAAGTTTAGTTTATAGCATTGTTGGCATGATAGTATGTGTGAAATTGAATAGCTGAATATGATTCTTAATCAAAGGTGACATGTTTATACGAGTTCACTTGTTTGCGTACCTTAGGTGTTGTCATGTCGTAATGTCCCTTGTTGTTCATAATCTCTGTAATGGTCGGAGTATGTCCATAAATACCTATGTTGTCTTATCTTATCAAAGTTAGTGGCAGGTAAGCATTAAATCCAGATATTCCAAGAGTTTACTGTTTTGCTTACTAGGCAAATGTGATCGAATTTTGAAATTTATGATTGTTATTATTTTACTAATTGCCTTAGCAACCCATGTCTAGTGGTATGTGGAATGTGTTGCCCTAAGTCATGAATGTTATATAGTTGTGTGTTGAAAATTTCATGCCAATTTTTACTTCTAATTATATACATTTAATTTAGTTATAAGGGTAGTATTCAATAAGTGACACCTTAGTGATTTCTAGGATATGTTTTCGTATTTAAATAAGTTGTGATTGTTACGATGAGAAACTGATGCATTGTCTATACATACATGACTATTGAGTTATTTAGTTGATTTTATTTTCGGTTTCGCAATCTTTACCGTTTTCTAGATGGCAATTACATGTATATGGTGCAACGTGATTTCTATGCCTCAAATGATATGTAACATGTGTTGGAGGAAGAATGGTTGTGGTGATAATGTGAAGTAATATAAAGGAGCCAAAATTTTTAATAAAATCCAGAATGTTACCTTGTTTGTACAGGCTGCCATTTAAAATGTGTTCTCTATATGATGGTGAAAATTTTATGTGTGATAACGTTCTGATTTAGCTTTTCAATGCTTTTAGTTTCATGCTAATATGAATTATATTTTGAGAGAAATAAATATTTTAGTTGACAGTGGTCAGATTGTTACTACACAGTTCTGTTTCGACCCATGTTTTTGAAAAAGAAACCATTTAAAACGTGTTTATTGTTTATGCATAATTCCAACTCTACTGTTTAGAATATTCATTTACGTTTTCAAAATGATAAGCCACGTAAAATCTTAACGAGTCGTTATTTAATAGTGATTTTTGCAAGTTGCCCAATTTTCTGTCTAATTGCTGTAAAGTTTTTGTTCCGACCAACTGAATTTTAAAATTTGTTATAAATAAATTCCTTAAGCTTTGCAATTGATTCTCTTTCCTATGATTAGTTAATTCATTATATTTCCTAAAAACGATAATATCTCGCGAAATAGCTAAGCGGTTATTTAGTTATGAATTTTGAAAGTTGTTGCATGATGTTTGATTGTTGAAATTGTGAGTTATGTGAGTTTCATATAAAAGTTTAATCAAATATGAATTATGTGATGTAACCATGTAACACTCTGATATGAATTCTTTAGCATGAACGGTAGGCATATGATATGAGTATGAACCTTGTTATATGATAATATAATCTTATTTGTTTCGGTGAGTTTTATGTAAAGTAGTCTCAATTATACAAACGCTATTACATTGCTTGAATTTTGCCTAGTGTCTTTCTCTAAACCTGATTTGCAGAAATATGGATTTTACTTCTATGATATGATTACAGATATGAAATATTTTAATTCGTCAAGTATGAACTATGAGTTAGTTGATTGTCTGCATTGATGTAAATGTGTTAATTTGGTGTCAAAGCATCCAAGTATTTGTTACCTTGATTTTGTGTAATGCGTAGCATGAAATTGACAAGTGTGTTTTGTTGCTTGAAAAGTCGGATGCTAGTTGCCAGTATAGAGTAATTAACTTATCAGATGAATTGTGTCTATTGTTTCAGTAATCTTCTTGAACATTGGATGTGAAATTTTATAATGGGGTTACGGGGACGTAACCATGTTTTAAGGAGGATAGGATTGTAAAATCTTGATGGTTTACGATCTGGCTAAGTGGTATGTTATGATTGGCTGACTGAGAATTGACCATACATGGAGTCTGTTGTTTTAATTTGTTATTATTCGGTCAATGTTGTGGTTCTTTAAGTGCCACATACTTCTGTCGTATGTTCAACTTTGGGGACAAAGTTTCTTAAGGGGGATAGAATATAACACTTCGCGTTTTAGAGTTTTTGTATATGTACTACTTGTGTTTGTCTTATGCTTGTGGATGTTTGGTTATCGTTATGGGGTGGCGAACTTCGGGGACGAAATTCTTTTTAAGGGAGTAATATTGTAACAACCTAAATATTTTGATTTTAATATTAACGATTTTGCATTTTTAGGAATTCTTTAAGAAACCGTATTTGCTTCTTATTGGACCTCATGAGCCACTTTTTCCTAATTAATCCTAATAAATGAAGAGCAAGCCCATTATCCTACGTCTTCTTTGTACTCTAATCCCTAGTTTCTATTTCTATGCCTCCACTATTTAATATTCCTTGATCCTATTGTTGCGCCTAATCAATTGTTATTTATGCCATCATCTAAACTTTTGCTTCCCAATCATCATCATCATTCGTTTACGTACACTGGATTTTTATATGGGCTATGCTTGTTCGGATTTGTTACATATAAACCATGGATCGATTATTTGACACAAGGTAACACGATTCTACCGATCCTAATACTCTTAATATTGTTTTTGGTTGTATGTTATATTTGTCGTTGATTTGTTGGAGTTTATACGTTGGATTTTTTTATTGAGATAATCTATGATTATTATTATTATTATTATTATGCATATTATAGTAGTATATTTTTCATGTTGTTAAGTTTGCTTACGGTGAGACGGGTCGATAGAATTGTATAAGAGATTAATGGTTTAGTTAATTACGGAGTAGGTTGCAATGGTTTATGCGTTAGACGAGCTCAACAATAATAGGCAAATATACGCTGAAGGTTGCATCAATTAAGAGTGGGCAATAGTGGGATGAACTATGAGTAAATGTTGAATTATTGTTATACGGAGTATTGAGGTGTGCATAGGCAGAGGATTAGGAAAATAGTAGTTTGTTCATAGTGGATGGATTTTTAGTATGGGATACCAATGAGGAAAGCTTGACAATTAATTATGTCTACTATATTATTATTTCGGATCTTGGATATTGTGTTTAAATTATCTTTTCTTTGACCTTGATTCGTGGGTGAGTAGCTTAGAGTTATACTCTAAGTGTTGAGCAGTTCCTTTAATGGAATATTTGACAATATTGATATTGAAATTGAGAGGGAAATTGGTTACTGGTATTGAGTTATGAGTTATGGGGCCTTTGAGCCAAGTTATGTTTACGGTCCAGAGTGACCATGGTTATTGAGTTATTGAGTTATTTGAGTTTGAAATCGATATTGAGATAATTCGTTTAATCTTTTATTTATCGTATTTGTTATTTAATTTAATTCCCGAGTCATTTATATAATTAGAGACGGGTTTTGAGTCGGGTTGGTTAAAATGGAAAACTGCTATATCGGGGAAGTTTCCATTTAAGGAAACTTTCCATGTTAGGAAGTTTCTATTTTTAGTAACCTTCTATTTTGGGAACGGGAATAGCTAAGTAATCCTTTATCATTTATTTATCTTTCAGAGGGCGAATTGGTTGTGGAATATTATTGAGCATCTGTCCATTTGACTGCAGTACTGAGGTAGGGAAATACACTTGACTTATTATCGTTGTTGTTGAATAGTGTTGACTTGTTTGTGTTCATATGACCAACTGTGAACGTTGACGTGATTCGTGGTTGTTGATTCATGTTATGATTCATATCCTGGAATGTGCTTGACTGAATTGGTCGTATTGAGTATATTATCACAACATTCGGTAACCGGCATGATTCTATGATTTACCAGTTCAATGATATACATATTGTGTTGCATTAATTTCTTGAGCATTCATATGCATTGGAGATGGAGGATGTTGTGGTGACGTGGTGTTGTGATGATGATGTTGTGATAAGGCCCAGGCGGGTTCTGTAGGACTTGCTCTGGTGTCCTCAGCTGCGAGCTGGCAGATCGGCTACGGTCGATATATAGTCTACCGGGGATCGGTATGGCTGGGCGTTCCGGGTTATGAGATATGAGTTGAGATGGAGGTGGAGGTGACGGAGGAGTATGCATATCATATTTTGTTGTTTCATTGTATTCCCTACTCAACCTCGTGGTTGACCCTGTGTATTCGTGAACACCTGTGACGATCCAAATATTGGGGAGCAGACTTGACAGGTTTATGAGATAGGATGGTTGCTTGATGGGCGTGAGACACTGGAACAGAAGACTTAGTAGCTAGATCATCATTTAGAAGACTTTCACTTTTATTTATGTTAGTTCTTTGTAATTTAATGTAAATGAGGTTTTGTAAAAAGTAAAGTTAAAGAAATTATCTAATTTGCCTTGGAGTTTAATTTGTTATTCACTAACTCGGGAAACCGAGATGGTAACAGTCCGGTTTATTAGGGAATGTCTTGCTAGAGGCTCCTTTATAAATTGGGGTGTTACAGGAACAAGCCCGAACACGTAGTCGAATCATCTTTGGTGCCACCGGGATCGAAACAAATCTGGAAGTTAGATTCAAACTTGATTAAGAACATGAAGCAGTCTACGCATCCCGTTGATCTCTTCTTCAGCTTATCATCTTTAATGTAGTCATCATGTTTACCCCTCTCCGGTAATTTGAATTTGTAATGAGTATTGTCAATCACAACCATTTTGTGCCATCTTTGCTTGCGCTTTACTTTCTTCTTATTTCCTTCCCACCACCTTTCATGCACAATTCTACCAACATCCAAATAGTGGTTGCTCGAAAAAACAAGATCATCATGAGCTTCCATGAAAATTGACCTCAATAAGAAATTAGAGTTCCCACCATGTAGCTTCTCATCAATGTATTTGTCAATTGGTGATTGATACGGTTCTTTGACTTGATACGGTTCCCACCTTCGTATCACATCCTGCACGTCTCTTTGTAGTTGGGGCCAATGAAAATGCTCTTTGAGAATACCTACAGTTTTGTTTCCTCCGAAATGTCCTCCAAGTCCACCTCCATGAGCTTCTCGAATAAGGAGTTCCCGAGTTAGAAGTTTTGGAACACAAAGTCTATTACCTTTGAAGAGGAAACCATCTGGAATAATGAACTCATCATGAGTTCCGGACTTGCAAATCTCGAAGGTTTCTCCAAAGTAGGGATCATGCTCGTAGTATTCCTTCAATGCCTCAAATCCAAGTAATCGGACATCGAGCAAGTTCAATAATGAGTACCGTTGCGAGAGAGCATCGGCCACCGTATTACTCTTGCCATGTTTATACTTTGATGAAAAGTGAAAGGATTGTAGGAACTCCACCCACTTGGCATGTCGTGTGTTTAACTTTTGTTGTCCATTGATGTGCTTCAGTGATTCGTGGTCCGAGTGCAGCATGAAATGACTCGGCCAAAGGTAGTGACTCCAAAGTTGAAGAGCTCTCACGATAGCATAAAATGCTTTGTCGTACGTCGAGTAATTGAGCCGGGCTCCATTCAATTTCTCGGAGAAATAAGCGATGGGTCGCTTTCCTTGTATTAGTACGGCTCCAATTCTAACACCGTTTGCATCACATTCCACCTTGAATGGTTGAGTGAAATATGGGAGTGCCAATAAAGGTGTCGCGCAACGTTTTTGAATAATCGTCTCTAAAGCCTTTTGAGCAGCCTCGGTCCATACAAATGTTCCCTTTTTTAAACACTCGGTGATGGGACTTGTGATGGTGCTGAAATCTTTTATGAATCTTCGATAGAACGAAGCAAGTCCTTGGAAAGACCGAACCTCTGTGACGGACTTAGGCGTAGGCCATGACTCAATGGCCTCGATCTTTGCTTGGTCCACTGAAACTCCATCTTTAGAAACCACATAGCCGAGAAATATGACACCCTCGACCAAGAATGAATATTTCTCCTTCTTTCCATATAGCTTTTGTCCTCGGAGAGTTTCGAACCATTTGCGAAGGTGTTTGAAGTGATCTTCTTTGCTTTGACTGTAAACCAAGATATCATCTAAATAAACAACCACAAATTTTCCCAAGAATGGTTTGAGTACCTCGTTCATGAGCCGCATGAAAGTACTCGGAGCATTGGTCAATCCGAATGGCATGACGGTCCACTCATACAACCCATGTCTAGTTTTGAACGCGGTTTTCCACTTATCCCTTTCCCTCATTCGTATTTGGTGATAACCACTCCTCGAGTTGATCTTAGAAAAGATCTCGGACCCATGTAACTCATCAAGCATGTCGTTAAGCCTTGGGGTAAGAAAACGATACTTGATAGTTATGTTGGTCATGGCTCGACTATCAATACATATTCGCCATGTCCCATCCTTCTTTGGGACCAGTAGAGTAGGGACGGCACATGAAATCAGGTTTTCACGAACATAGCCTCGATCCATTAACTCCTCAATTAGAAACTCTTTTGTTTCCATTGGATTGCATCGATAGGCCGCTTTGTTCGGTAACGAAGCTTCGGGAATGAGATCAATTTGGCGTTCGATCCCTCTAATAGATGGTAAACCAACGGGTAGTTCCTCGGAGAAAACATCCTTGATTTCCTCATCCGAGATTGGCACAAGATTAGGATTGTCTTGAGTTGCATCGTCATAACTTGTATGATCGCTTTCTTCCATGTGAGTTTCGTCATAAAATTTTTCCAATTCTTCATCAAAAACAATTGGTAGATTTGGATCAAATAAAGAAGTGACTCCCGCATGAGGTTCATCCAAGTTGGCAAATATGTCATCTTCAATCACATCTTTAATTTGATCATCGTCACTCAATGGCTCTATAATCTCATCCTTTTCTCTTTCTTCGAAATTGAACACATCCCCCAATCGTTCCTCCTCATCAAACATCTCATCCCGATAAGCAACAATGTCTCTCAAGGTATTCAATCGTTCATTTGGACACGCGCTTTGATAGTGCCCAAGCCCCGGACATTTTAAACATCGTACTTTGGAGAGACTTGTTTCCTTAGAATCGGGCGCTCTTGCCGCGGAACTAGGGGTGGCAGCCGACTTGGGTTCGCCGACATTACTCGCCGGACTCCCTTCCGATCCTCCCTCGTTCCTCCAATTCCGACTACTCTCACCGTAAATTGTTGGTAATTTAGCTTTTCCTTGTGCTTCAACCATCTTTAATTCTTCACTCTTTTCCACTTCTCTCATCAGAGTGAGATTATTAAACTCGTCGATGTATTCAGAGACACGAAGCCTCCCTTGGTTGAGATTGGCGATCTTACGAAAAGTCGTGAGCCTATAAGTTGCTGGAACATATCTCTTGCGCAATTTGCGTTTAAGAGAATCCCAAGATGATAATTTCTTTTTTCCAGCGCGAGCACGCCTTGCCTTCAAACTCTCGTACCATAGTGAAGCCCCTCCACTAAGTCTTCGAATAGCCTACTTGTAGCACTTCGCGTCATCCAGAACTTGGAAATTAAACATTCGTTCGATTTTCCGTTCCCATTTGAGGTAGTCCTCGGGGTCCGTGCCTCCCGTGAACTCGGGTAGTTCACTCACTTTGAACTCTTCAACGGTTCGTTCTCGTCTCGGCATCCACTTGGGATCGTTTTCTTGTAAATTCTTTAAAGCCTTTTGAAGATTCTTGAGAAAGGTGGGATCGTCGAAATTCATTTTTGATGTTTGTTGTTTGAAGTTTTGAAATTCCTTCTTTTTTATTATGGTGAACAGTACCGTGAACAGTAACTTTTTTTTTGTGTGAAGAAATAAAGACCCCTGGATCGTCTCGATTAATGGAAATCAAGAGCCGAAGCTCTGATACCACAATTGATGTGAATTTTGGCGGAAGCGGAAGACATTTTTGTAAGGTTGTTTTTGTGTTTTTGAATAAAGGGGATATTTGTTTCAAAATCAATGAAGACCTCGAAAACAATGGGATATTTGTCGTAGCTAGACCTATAGCTACGCCAATGGGTGAATTGTTTGATACTCGTCAAACAATCCGACATAAACTTAGGATCACGTACCTCGTTCAAGCAAGGTGCGAAATCGCGTTTCGACCTCTTAAGCCAAACTACTTGTGTAACAACATAAGAAGACAAGACAAGTTTTAGAGAATACTCTCAAGTTTTTACTTCAAAATTGGATGATAAACAAATGAGGATTACAAGCCTTATATAGGCCGAAATCCTTGGTGCCCAAGGCTAGTCTTTAATGCCTTGTTGTGAAATCTAGACTATGTGGAAGAACTAGGCAAGACTAAACCAAAAACTAGGTAAGACCATTGTAAAAACTAGGCTATGACAAAAACTAGGTGAGTTTATTCAAAGCATTTGGTCTTGCCCATTTTCGAGGTCCATCCTTGCTCCACACGGTTTTACCCGTCCCAATGGCGGGTGATCATGCATTTTTCTCGACTCTTATTCGAACCGATCCATGCTTGGTGACTCGGGTTGTCTTGGTTGTTTGTTTCGAGAATTATTTCATCAAGGGGATTCGTATTCACATCAGTTGCACACACTTTAGTTTCCAAACCAAAAGGGATTTGTTGAAATCCTAGGGTGTCTTGATTTTTGGTGGAATGTAAGTAGTAATATTAAGCTCAAAAAATATTCAATGTAAGTAGGGTGTCTTATTGACTAAGGAGTAAGAGACTAGAAAAGTATTTCAGTATCGCGTATTGCAAATTCTACAAAAGGAATCTAAGTAAATTGTGATAAAATGATCAACGTAGGGTTTAAGGGTGAATCCCTCTACAAATGACTTTATCACAAGTTATGCGATAACAGTGGGAGCGTCTTTCAAGTTAAAGAGCCCTAGTCTAGTAAGAAGTTTAGACATATACTTACATAAATTCATGTCGTTGGAGATGACATTGATTAGAAGGAAATAGCAATTGAAAAAGTTGGAATCTATGGATATCGGGTATATCCACTTGCCAAGCTTTTATTGCATTTTAACGAGTGTTAATAATACACTAATGATTATAAGATATGAAGTAGTAATAGTGTATTGACTATTCATATGTGATAATCACATTTATCGTTTGAGTTTCATTAAACTCACCCGTTACCTTGTCGTATCCGAATGGGTTGTAGAGACAAATTGAACCCCATTAAAGTGAACTGGATTGACATGGTATTCGCCCCTAGCTACTTATATGAGGTGACGACTCGAAGTGACTAGAGTGTGATGCGATTGATGGCAAGTTCAAGTGCCATAGAGTCATATGGGATGACTAGTCGATCACATAGGCAGTCGGGCAGTGACACTCTGTCGGGCAGTGACCGCTTATAGAGTTCTGGTAATTTATAAGGCCTGGTCGTGGCAAGAGCTACTATAGTATTCTTATGAGTCAATTCTTTTGACTAGAGACTATTCGCCCAAGTTGGTACACTCCTGATTAGGTTTAATTTATACTCCACGGCTTCGTAAATGAGGTCAAACTGGGTATATTTTAGGTTATAATGGATTGTGGCAGAACGAAGGAAATAGTGCGATAGGAATTGTCCACCCCTTGTCAGGGTTGTTTAAAATCTCAAGGCCACTCGAGGAGTAGTTAACTGGAAATGTGTGGCCATGCTCGGAAGGTATCTATGATAGATAATTCTAGTCAGTCAGTTACTCTCTTGATCGAGGAAACCACTCAAGATATGATCAAATGTAAGTACGACCTGCAAGACACCTTGCATTGAGTGGGAGATTGTAATAGGACAAGAGAATTGGTGCCGCACACTTGTCTCGGTCAAGTGGGAGATTGTTGGAAAATGTGTCCTCAACAATAGTGCGATCACATGATTTAATATCATAATTAAATCTCATATTAAGAATACGTGAGGGATGATTTATTATATAATCAACTGATCCTTATTAATCGGTAATGATTGGCTGACTAGAGTTTGACATTACTGTCCTGTGACGGTGGTGGTCAGTTGATCCCTTAAGGTCACACCTAAAGGACAATTCCCTTAATGGATAAATTGATTAATTGTATGACGATACGAGGTAATCAATTCCTTAAAAGTGAACAATTTACTTGTGAGAGAGAATATTGATATCTTATTGTAATAGGATTAAATAAGATTTATTTAAGTAATAAAAATGCTTTATTACTAAAATTGCTTATTGTTTGAGAAACAATAGAGATAAAAATGAATGGTTAATTATAATTACAAGAAGTTGTGAATTATAATTTTATGACCCATTTTATTTATATGATCAAGTATCACTAGTCAATTTGTTATATGTAATTTAATTAATTTCTAAAATGATATTTATGTGATAAATATGCATTAAATTAATTAATAACATGTAAAAGACTACATGTGACATATTGTGTGACAAATGACAAATTGACAAAATAAAATGGTAGTCCGTTTTATGACATATGGACCGAATGGAGGGAGTATTATGGGTGTGAGGATGACATTATTTTATGTGATAAATAAAAACATCATCATAGCTAGTGCATACTAGCTTAAACACCTAATATTTTGAGCAGACCAAAAGTAAAAGTAAGATGCCAATTTTTGGCACCTTCCCCTTGACCCCCACCGGTTCTCCCTCCTTCTCTTTATGAGAATTTTGTTCTCATTTTAATAATATACTCAATTCATTTTATATATACATGAAAAACACTCATCCTTCTCTCTAGTTTTCTAAAACAAGTTTTTGGGGTTTACAAGTATTTGTTCATCCATTCTAATATCACAATAACGTTACTAGTGTAGTAATAGTAATAATATTAGAATCATTTTAAGGGTACTAGTATAATAATCTAGTTAATTAGTATACTAGTTTAAGGGTAAGTCTTGGGTGCAATCTAAGGAGGATTTCTATACTTGGGATCTTCGAGGATCATCCATCACATTAAGCTCAAGAACAAGTGAAGGAAGGTTACCTTACTTGTGCCCTATATTTTGAACCATATAGCAATGTAAGGGACATTGTTTTTATTATAAATCTTTCATTTTATTATGCATGCACTAGATCTAAAGAACATATAATTAAGAAATTAATTAGTTCACCATTAGAGGAGTCTAATAATAGGTATAAAAACCTAACACCTATGTGTCGAGAGAAGGAGCGAGCCAGCTCACATCTCCGCCATCAACAACGACGAGGAAAACCATGTCGAACCTTGGTACCAAGCTATCCTCCACTATAAAACAAAAAACGAATTCCCTCCCAACTTTGATACAAGAGGACAAAGAGACATCCGTTTACTTGCATCACAATTCGTGATAAACCAAGAACAATTATACAAAAGAACACCCCAAGGGATTCTTCTCCTTTGCATTGACCATCACAAAGCCAAAAAAGTCATGGGAGAGGTCCACGACGAAGAATGCGGCCCTAACATGAGCACAATGATGCTGACCCGCAAAATCATGTGGTTAGGCAACTATCATGGAAGCCGATTGCAGAGACTACGTCAAACATTGCCACAACTGCCAAATCTTCGCCAATATACAACACATACCACCTTCCCTTTTCTACACCATGACATCACCTGGCCTTTCTCGACCTGGGGCATCGACATCATCGGAAAAGTCAACCCGATAGGCACCAAGGGGCATTGCTTTATCCTCGTCGCCATCGACTACTTCACCAAATGGGTGGAAGCCCTGTCCTATGCAGTCTTGACCGCCAAACAAGTGGCCAAGTTCATCGAGGACAACATCATCTGCAGATATGGGGTACCCCATAAAATCATCGGCGACCATGGCTCTCACTTCCGGGCGGAAACACAAGCCTTGTTAGACAAATACAAGATCAAGGTGCATCGATCATCCCCCTATCGTCCCCAACTCAATAAAGCGGTGGAGGCAGCAAACAAAACTCTTGTCACCATCATGAAGAAGATGCAAGATAATTACCGCGATTGGCCGAGTAAACTCCCATTCGCATTCTGGGGATACCGAACCTGCATTCGAACACCAACGGGGGCCACACCCTTCTACCTAGCATACGGTATGGAGACAGTTCAACCAGTAGAATTGGAGGTCCCATCTCTACGCATCCTACTGGAGAGTCGAGTTCCTGAGGCGGAATGGACCCGTCGAAGGTTTGAACAACTCACGCTTTTAGACGAACGGCGACTCAACGTCTTGCACAACGTCCAGCTATACCAACGATGTATATAATGGGCATTCAACAAAAAGGTCAAAACCAGGAACATCAAAGGAGGCGACTTGGTCCTCAAGTCGGTTCGAGCACCACTACCCGTCGATCCGAGGGGGAATTGAAACCCAATTGGGCCAGGCCATACCTGGCCAATAAAATACTTTCGGGGGCGCAATGAGACTGAGTGACCTAGATGAAGAGGATTTCACAAACCCGACCAACCTAGACCAACTCAAGAAATACTACCCTTGAACCCTAGCGACCAGCAAATTTACCTCACCCTAGTCTCTTAAACTAGCGACCACCATAACCCTTTCAAGTCACGTTCCTCAACGCGTTCTGATTTAAAATTGCATGTTTTATCGAGTATAAGTTGCGGCACCTTGCCACGTTTCAAACATCCTTTGATCTGTCAAAGGCAACATCCATTTTCACTCAAACCAAAATTCATGAACTACGAGCATGGTTTGATTTCACCTTTTCAGGTGGATACGTAGAGAGTCCCTTCTTACACAAGAGGGATACAACCACAAAACCCAAATAAATTTACAAAACTTTTCGAACTACGATCATGGTTTGATTTCACCTTTTCAGGTGGATACGTACGCAGTACTTTCTTACACAAGAAGGATACAACCATCCCACAAAAAAAAACACCCATATCAACTTAAAAAAAACAACAAAGGAAAAGGAAAAGACATTCCCTTTCCCGCGAAAAAAAAAAAAAAAAAAAGAAGCCTTTCTCCCTTCCCACAAAAATCCCATTTACCAAGTGCGATGTTTAGGATAATTCAAACCAAATTGCCTTTACAAAATGGAAGAAAGAAACAAGCGTTCACAATTTCTTCCAACACAAGCAATCCTCTTATTTAATTAATAATGGGAAGGATTACAAATTCGACAATAAACAAAGCTAAGTGAGTCTACAACTTGTCAAAGCTAAGATGTCGACTAAGACACCTCACATAGTAAAACTAGCACAAAACACACAATACATAGCTAGTACAACATAATAAAAACTCACAACACTAATACAACATAATAATAAAATGGGTAATGGAGGTCTTCATTCTTCCATTCTACCATTGCCTTCTCCCTCGGGGTACATCTTCCCCTTGTTCTTCTTGTTGGCTCGCCTAGCATGAACTTCCTCTTCCGAACGGATCCTCAACGGATCTACAATGGCGACGGCCTCCGGTCTCTTGCATGAACCCACACCCGGTCCAAAACGAGCCGATACACGGCCCACTACCTCTTTGGGACCCGAGCTTCTCCTCTTTGGTGGCCTCATCACATCCGGGCTAGCTCCATCAAAAAAGTTGTCAAAAAAGGCACGGTTGGCCTGCCGACCTCCCTATACTTCAAATAAACAACCTCGTCCTTACGAGATTTGGACCATTCCTACAAGGTTTGAGCTCTTGACCACTTGACATAAGCGGGAGTGACCAATGTCGTGGCAACGGGGTTTGGTACCTCCCAAATCGGCCGAGTGGCCCACCACCTTTCGAAGACCTTGACAAGCTCGGAGTTCCGGAAGACACTCTCTTTGACAAGGGTTTCTTGAGCGGGCACCTTTTTTTGACACACCATTTGCCTCATAAGCCTTTCGGGATAGATGAAGGAAGCAACCTTCAAACCCACCACCATCAAAGAATGAGAACTAGCAACCGAAGCGGGCAACCTTATGGAGGACCTCAAGTGCCACCATGGCACCACCCAACAGATATGACGACCACCCTTCTCCACCAATCTTGAAGTCCAATAGGCCTCGGTGGATGCAAAACTATCTGAGTGCAATTTCTTCATCATAGTAAGATGACGGAAGGATTAAGAAGAAGAATCGGCCAGAGGCTCTACATACCTTAGCCTCTCTAATAGCCACACTTGGAGAATCCTTGGAGATCCGAACGAAGGGGCTTCTCCACCAAAGCCTTTCTTGTCCAAAGCTTGGATGATCTCGCTAAGCACCAACCATGATGGATCCCTACCATGCTCCATTTGTTCAACCACATGCACGAGGGTCATACTACCATAACATTTGGACCCCTCCTTCTTCAAGGCATCAACAAAGAGGTATACATACACTAGACAAAACGCAAGAGCCCTTCTCCTAGCCACCTCCGAGACATTGACATCCAACCGGTATGAGAAAATGTTGATAAGAGCCAACATATCCACACTATGGGGAGCAAGGAGAAAGCTGACTTGACTTGTTGACAAGCCCTACATTGAATGAAACTTCTCTTTGTAACGCAATGGAGTCGGAGGAAGCACCGGAGTACAACCTGGCCATCCGCCAATGCACCTACTTCTTCGGCAAGAGGACAAATTTTACCTTTCGAGAAAACGAAAACATGAGGTTTCGAATCCCAAAACCGAGAGCATGCTTCAAGAAACGAGGATTGCACCTTGACTTAATGAAGCACCAACAATTGACCTACTCCCATTACGACATGTTGATACTTCTCGGGAGCTAACAAATCCCGACACCAATGTTGCAACCTATTTTCGAAAGCATCTGTAACACCCGCGAATTTTCCATTTTGACATTTATAATTTAATTAACCATCTACTATCTTATTTATATTTTTAATTATTTAATTTCATTAATTTCATTAATTTCATTATTAAACATGATTTTTATAAATATTATATTTTTAAAGCTTAAGTTATACAAAATAAATATTTTGGTCGGATAATAATAATAATAATAATAATAATATTCTCCGTCTTGAGTTATAGTAGGCTTTAGACGAAAATTCTAGTGGAAACCGACTCAATTTGAGTTGTTGGGCTTTTTATAACTCATGGGCTTTTCTCTCCTCTTTTCCCTTCACAAAACCCCCAACTACACCCTCACAACTCCATCTCCCTCACTCCTAAATTCTGAAATTTCCCAACAAAGACACAACTACAACACCATTGTTACACCACTTCCACCTTCTTCACTAAATTGGCCATAAAACCTTCATTTCTCATCGGTTTTCAACGATTTTCGCGTCTATCTCTTCCTCTCGTCGCCCTCCATCTTTCTAGGTAAGAAAGAGTCCGACTTTCTTCCATGTATAGGGCTGTCGAGCCATTTTGTACACGGTACCCTTTTTCTAATTTCGATTCTTAGTCTTATTTTGTGTTTTCTTGTGTTTAGGAGAAAGTTTAGTTGACCCGGAAGTGGATTCTTGAAAGGTAGACGAGTCTATTGTGGATTTAAGTGCAAAAAGGTAACGGTGATGGGTTACTCGACTTTTATGTTAAAATTGTGTGAATTATGTAGTATTAGACTCATATGAATGTTAAAGTTGGTATCTTTCATGACTTATAGTGATTTGTTGTTGAGTAGGATACTTGTATGATGTTTTTCACATGTTAATGAGTAATTTTTATGCTTGGTTATAAGATGGTGAAATATGAGATTTTTCTTAAAGGAACACCTTCGTAATTACATGTTTAAGCCTCACTTTGACGATTTATAATCCACCCCATATGTTAATGACATCTCAAATATGGTAATTTTTCATGTATTCATCATGTTGGAGAAGTATAAGATGATTGAAATTAAGATAGTTGAATTTGGAGGACTTTGGATGTTGTTTGATGGAGTTTTCGTGTTCTGTGTGTCCCTGCCGGTGGGCCGGCAGCCGGCCTACCAACCGGCAGAGAGCCCCTTGTGTTTTGTCAAGCTCACATGCTAGAGTGTATGCCCCTGCCGGTGGGCCGGCAGCCGGTCAACCGGCAGAACACACACAATGTGCCTTTTTGGAACTTATTGGACTATAGCAAGTGTTCCCTGCCGGTGGGCCGACAGCCGGTCTACCGGCAGAACACACATTTCAGCATTTTCTTACCTTGTTTCATCTTCAGCATGTATCCTCTGCCGGTGGGCCGGCAGCCGGTGCCCACACCGGCAGAGCGCACCTGATGTTTCTTATACTCTTATACTTATATATGCTTCACATGAATTGTTTACGTTATGTTTCTGCAATCATTGTTACTCGTATTTGTTACCCGAGTGTGACGGTTTACATTGTGTGACTACTTGACATTCCGTATTTATTTGCCCTCGGACATTGGGTCACGATTAGGTGCCATTGTTTCCGAGTTGGGCTATCTTCCTTCCGCCTCTTCGGACCTTGGGGTACGGCTAGGTACCATTGTTCCGATTTGGGTTTACTCGACCTTGGGGCACGGCTAGGTGTCATGGATCGAGTCTTGGATACGATTTGGGATTGTATGTCGAATCGGGTGTCGTCCATCCCGAAAGTCTGGCCAGATTTAGACTAGGACCGTATTATGATCGTCGTCCTACCATGAGGTTGGACTCTAGGGGGTTTGTCTTGTTTTGAGTCAAAGCCTTTGTAAATGTCTTGCTTGTTACGGTCATTGGCGTGTTCTTATATACGAGAGTGCACGTCTTCTATGATTGTTTGTGAGAGTCTTGGTCCTATCGGATACTAGTGGTGAGATGCAAGCCCCTAGTTGCGATATGATCGCCGGGATTGATGTTCCCATCCGTTCTTATGGTGAGATGCAAGCCATAAGTATGAATGTGACATTAGTAGCCACGTCCCGTGCTATGGTTGTTAAGAGGTTTTCAAAGTAATGGCTATGGTTTCTATCCATGTATTTTCTATTCAATTGATCCGTTACTTACCTTCTTCATATGATTCGATGCCTATCTCATTAAGAATGCAATATGCCTATCTCGTTATGATTATCGTTATATTCCCTTGTTCATTATTATTCAAGTATGAGGTATGATCAATATGTTTAATTAAGTTCTTGCTTATGTGTTTTTCGACATATTGTGGCTGGGAGAACCCTGAGTTACTCCCCACTGACTGTGGCGTTCATGTTTACATGAATGACAGGTTCGTGATGCAGATTATATGGGGAAGACGTGTGAGCTAGCGAGAACGTTGACCCTTGGACCTTAGTTATAGTTTGCTTAGACTCACCTATCGTTAGACTTGTGTTTATTCGTGGGATATCTTTTCCCCAACGCACTTGTTTTAAATTCTAAAACTTAATTATCTTTCTTTTCATTTTTATTTGATCACTTATGGTGGATTTCACACTTTAAGCTTTTAAAGGTTTTAAAAATATCGTATTTTCCGCTCTAATTTTGATGCCCTATCGAGGGGTGTCACAGTTGGTATCAGAGCATGTGTTGCTCCCGACGCACACACGTGTACCCCGAATTTAACCTTGAACTTGACCTCGAATAATGAATGAGAGATGGGTAGAACTAAGGACCTAAGTTGGTAGTCTCTTTGTGCATGCTATTTGTTAGGTGCTAACATGGTTGACTCTTTTGGTGTCTTGAGAAGATGGTACGACCAACCAAGGTGGAGAATACTATCATGGAAGCTCTTACACTAATTCTTCGGAATCAACAGAATGCCGATGCTCAAGTTAATCCTCGCCCTAACCGCCGTGGCAAGAGGCCATTTGTGTCCTCATCTTCGTCATCTTCTAGCAAGAAGAGGTTGGTGCCGAGAGTCCAAGGACAAAGAGTACAAGACCATGGAGGACAAGAGCCAATAGTGCAAGAGCCGAAAGAACAAGTCCCTACCTCTACTAATAGGCTTAAGGAGAACCGCAAGTGCTTCAAGTGTGGGCAAGCTTATCACCCCGGGATCGGATGCTATGATATGCCCTTGAAGTGTTACCACTGCAAAACGCCCGGACATCTCTTCAAGAATTGCCCCGAGAAGAAGACTACCCCTCCTCCTCTCCCTCATGATCTGGAAGCCGAGCCAAGAAGAGTCATTGTTGCCGAGAATCAAGTCGGAGCTGTTGTTCCTCCCGACACCGTTTTGGGTGTGTTTTCTATCCCTGATCCACCTTTCCTTACTCTTATTCCGTGATGCTCACCCTTCCTTTCTATACTCTCTTTTGCATAACCTTGGAAGCTAGTTAGTACTCACCCGACCTATCCTTCGTTTTGTTTCTCCCTCCATAATATCTTTCTTATGGATCCCTTTTCCTTGAAATATGTTTTTACCGTCTCGAAGATGCCTTTCTCTCTTTGGGTGCTTTGTCATATTCCCTTGTCTTTGCGCTTCTATACCTTTCGCAACTCTTATCACCTATCTTGGGAGTTGTCTTTGTACCTTTTCTCCTAATAATGCCCCTCATGTACACCTTCATCTTTGCCTTATGGAATGTTAACTTTGGTCGAATAATTTGACTTTTGTGGAGTTTGTTTGTGTTTGACCCTTGACCCTAGTTTTGAGAGGTTGTGACGTTAGAAAGGCTTAGGTAGTGTGATGAGACGTGCTTAGTGATTCTTATACCTAGTTCCTTGATAAAGTGAGTATATTTGATTGGTGGAGTTCCTTGTGTAAGTGTGAGTTGTATATGTTACTTAGGCTATGGAACTTGGCTTTGTTGTCTACGCTTGGGATTTGAAAGCTTAGTAGGTTGAGCGTTGTTACCTTAGGAGTAATCATGGAGTAAGGTTCATGATATGAGCTTGGAAGAAAACCCATTTTTAGATGTTAACGATCCCGTATAGAATGGTGATGTGATTTGATGTTAGTTGTCCCTTGAGAATTTTGTGAAGGAGTCTTTGTTAATTCGTTCTTTGGTTTTTAAAACATCAAGGTTGTGTCGAGAACTTGAGATAAAGAGATGTTGTTATACTTGAGTGGTAGACTTACTTTAGGGATATCCTAATATGTGATAGGATAGGTGAACAATGAATCTGACCAATGTATCAGCCCTTAAGCGAGCGTTTATTTTGACCTTGATCAGTCATAGAGGTGTAACTCTTTAAGAGAGACTTGCATATAAGGAATGAGATGAATTGCCTTGACCCTTGTTTTGGAATTTGGTCGTTTTGTTATGATGGTACGATATCCTAATAGGCGTGACCTTGTTAGAGAGAACCTTAAGTCTTAGGAAGCGTATGGGTTATGCCTTGAAATCCCCCTTCGTGTCTTTAATCATCTTCCTTCCCTTCGTTCACACCTTGATTAGATTTAATTCTTAAGTATAAAAGTTACTTGTCGTTTCCTTGCCATGAATACCTCTCTAATTCTGTTGTCTCTTACTGGTGTTAACTAGTTACCTTTATTATTGACTCTTTTAATCTCACACCTCGTCATGTTCATGTATCCCTTTGAAATTTCCTATCATTTCTTGACCTATTTATTACTCTTTTTTTTCTTAGTGGAGTGATGGCGTTGTTGGCTACGTTGTAGAGTGACTGAGATGCTCTTTGAGAGTCTTTGTGAACCTTGATTTCGTCAAAATTGGATTAGTGGAACTTGAGTTGAGTTGGGTAGGAAAAATTGTATGACAAACCTATTTACTTTTGGTTGGTGGTCTTTGTGATTTGGGGAATGTGATCATCTATGCTTGTGAATTCGGGTGTGAATAAGATTTTGGTTTGGAGTGTTAGAAAGTATAAAGACCTTGAGATTTTGACATTTGATTAAGGATTTTACCATAGTGAGAACTCCTAGTGGCCGATAGTTGGTTATGTGTGTAACTCTTTTAGTAGTTTTGATCTTTCGTGGAAATCGTTTATAGATGAGTTATATTTGAGAGTTATGGAATCACAATTGTGGTGGGGTGACTTGACCCACGGGGTAGCATAGGAGTAAAGTGTGAGTATTTTGAGGAAATGCTTAGGAGTTATGTGGTTTTGAGTTTTGTGGTTAGGAGGTTTTCGAAACCGTTCAGGATGACTTCGTTGTTCGAGATTTATGTATCTGGCGTTTCCTTGTTGTCTTTTTCCCGTCCTCTTTGACCATAAGTGTTACCGTTCATACCTCTCTTCCTCATTTCAGCTTGCTCCTCCTTTAAATTTGATACTCGTAACCTGTGAAACTCTATCTTTGATATCCTTGTAGATTCGATTTCAACTCTTCTCCTAGGAAGTTCGTCACAGCTCTTTTGTGGGTTAAGTTTGAACCCTCTTAGCGTACCTTGTTTTCATGATATCTAAGTCCTCTTCATTTCGTAATATTTCTAAACATTTCAAGCTACCACTTTTGATCCATTGTTAAAATTTTATGTTACTTTTACAAAACCCTACCTATTTTAAAGGTTTGAAAATGGGAATTTGATTTAGTTCCCCTTTTGTTCTACGAGTATAACTTCTTTTTATTGATTTTTAATTGCTAAACCCGAGTTACTTTTAACTTTGCTCAATTCCTGACTAGCTTTGATCTACTTATGATTTCGCTGTCAAGAGTTTAATATTATATTTTCAGGAATTTGACTTCCTTTTGAATTTAGAAATGAAACCTCTACTCCTATTTTGACCTTTGCAAAAGAATATTTGAGTGAATTGCCTTTTTCCTTTGATTTTGACGTTGATCGGATGTTAGAACTCGTTATTTGAAACGTTTAATAACTTGTTCTACGCTTGTCGATGAGTGACTTTTGTCTTAGATTTGTCTTTCACTTGGAAAGTTAGCGTTCTTGTGTGCACGACAAGAGCAATTTCGTTCCATGAATGAGACTTATACTTTTGAAAACTCTTCATTAATGTTTTTGAAAGTATTTTGATTTTCGATTTATACAAATGATTTGCTTTTGACCATATCTTCGATTTGGAATGTGATGTTGTTGAATGCGCAACGAGAGCATTTTCGTTCCTTTGATGAGAATCTGGTTCTGTCGGAAAATTTTATTTGAGACTTTCGAAAGGATTTTCATTCTTACGATAAGTAACCTTTTAGTGTTTTGGTTACCAATTTTAAAAGTTCAGTTTTACTTTTTATAACCTTTCTTTTCTACCTTCAAGTTTCGAGGACGAAACTTTTTAAAAGATTGGGTGATTGTAACACCCGCGAATTTTCCATTTTGACATTTATAATTTAATTAACCATCTACTATCTTATTTATATGTTTAATTATTTAATTTAATTAATTTCATTATTAAACATGATTTTTATAAATATTATATTTTTAAAGCTTAAGTTATACAAAATAAATATTTTGGTCGGATAATAATAATAATAATAATAATAATATTCTCCATCTTGAGTTATAGTAGGCTTTAGACGAAAATTCTAGTGGAAACCGACTCAATTTGAGTTGTTGGGCTTTTTATAACTCATGGGCTTTGCTCTCATCTTTTCCCTTCACAAAACCCCCAACTAAACCCTCACAACTCCATCTCCCTCACTCCTAAATTCTGAAATTTCCCAACAAACACACAACTACAACACCATTGTTACACCACTTCCACCTTCTTCACTAAATTGGCCATAAAACCTTCATTTCTCATCGGTTTTCAACGATTTTCGCGTCTATCTCTTCCTCTCGTCGCCCTCCATCTTTCTAGGTATGAAAGAGTCCGACATTCCTCCATGTATAGGGCTGTCGAGCCATTTTATACACGGTACCCTTTTTCTAATTTCGATTCTTAGTCTTATTTTGTGTTTTCTTGTGTTTAGGAGAAAGTTTAGTTGACCCGGAAGTGGATTCTTGAAAGGTAGACGAGTCTATTGTGGATTTAAGTGCAAAAAGGTAACGGTGATGGGTTACTCGACTTTTATGTTAAAATTGTGTGAATTATGTAGTATTAGACTCATATAAATGTTAAAGTTGGTATCTTTCATGACTTATAGTGATTTGGTGTTGAGTAGGATACTTGTATGATGTTTTTCACATGTTAATGAGTAATTTTCATGCTTGGTTATAAGATGGTGAAATATGATATTTGTCTTAAAGGAACACCTTCGTAATTACATGTTTAAGCCTCACTTTGACGATTTATAATCGACCCCATATGTTAATGACATCTCAAATATGGTAATTTTTCATGTATTCATCATGTTGGAGAAGTATAAGATGATTGAAATTAAGATAGTTGAATTTGGAGGACTTTGGATTTTGTTTGATGGAGTTTTCGTGTTCTGTGTGTCCCTGCCGGTGGGCCGGCAGCCGGCCTACCAACCGGCAGCGAGACCTTGCATTCCTGAGTTGAAAAAAAAGAAGAATTTATCCTTTGTATGTCTCTGCCGGTGGACCGGCAGCCGGTCTACCAACCGGCAGAGAGCCCCTTGTGTTTTGTCAAGCTCACATGCTAGAGTGTATGCCCCTGCCGGTGGGCCGGCAGCCGGTCAACCGGCAGAACACACACAATGTGCTTTTTTGGAACTAATTGGACTATATCAAGTGTTCCCTGCCGGTGGGCCGGCAGCCGGTCTACCGGCAGAACACACATTTCAGCATTTTCTTACCTTGTTTCATCTTCAGCATGTATCCTCTGCCGGTGGGCCGGCAGCCGGTGCCCACACCGGCAGAGCGGACCTGATGTTTCTTATACTCTTATACTTATATATGCTTCACATGAATTGTTTACGTTTTGTTTGTGCAATCATTGTTACTCGTATTTCTGACCCGAGTGTGACGGTTTACATTGTGTGACTACTTGACATTCCGTATTTATTTGCCCTCGGACATTGGGTCACGATTAGGTGCCATTGTTTCCGAGTTTGGCTATCTTCCTTCCGCCTCTTCGGACCTTGGGGTACGGCTAGGTACCATTGTTCCGATTTGGGGTTACTCGACCTTGGGGCACGGCTAGGTGTCATGGATCGAGTCTTGGATACGATTTGGGATTGTATGTCGAATCGGGTGTCGTCCATCCCGAGAGTCTGGCCAGATTTAGACTAGGACCGTATTATGATCGTCGTCCTACCAGGAGGTTGGAGTCTAGGGGGTTTGTCTTGTTTTGAGTCAAAGCCTTTGTAAATGTCTTGCTTGTTACGGTCATTGGCGTGTTCTTATATACGAGAGTGCACGTCTTCTATGATTGTTTGTGAGAGTCTTGGTCCTATCGGATACTAGTGGTGAGATGCAAGCCCCTAGTTGCGATATGATCGCCGGGATTGATGTTCCCATCCGTTCTTATGGTGAGATGCAAGCCATAAGTATGAATGTGACATTAGTAGCCACGTCCCGTGCTATGGTTGTTAAGAGGTTTTCAAAGTAATGGCTATGGTTTCTATCCATGTATTTTCTATTCAATTGATCCGTTACTTACCTTCTTCATATGATTCGATGCCTATCTCATTAAGAATGCAATATGCCTATCTCGTTATGATTATCGTTATATTCCCTTGTTCATTATTATTCAAGTATGAGGTATGATCAATATGTTTAATTAAGTTCTTGCTTATGTGTTTTTCGACATATTGTGGCTGGGAGAACCCGAGTTACTCCCCACCGATCGTGGCGTTCATGTTTACATGAATGACAGTTCGTGATGCAGATTATATGGGGAAGACGTGTGAGCTAGCGAGAACGTTGACCCTTGGACCTTAGTTATAGTTTGCTTAGACTCACCTATCGTTAGACTTGTGTTTATTCGTGGGATATCTTTTCCCCAACGCACTTGTTTTAAATTCTAAAACTTAATTATCTTTCTTTTCATTTTTATTTGATCACTTATGGTGGATTTCACACTTTAAGCTTTTAAAGGTTTTAAAAATCTCATATTTTCCGCTCTAATTTTGATGCCCTATCGAGGGGTGTCACAGTATCCATGAATAATTTTGTGGAAGAAGAAGAAAGGTTTCACTACTACAGATACAGGCTATAACAACGGGTAAAAACCGTTGTAAAAACAAAAAGCGGACGTTGTTAGAGCGGCTGTTGTAAAAGGTATTTACAACGGTTAGGTTATTTACTTAAACCGTTGTCGGAAGTATTCACCACGGTTAAAAGCCGTTGTTGTCGCGTATAAGCCGTTGTGGAAAGTGTTTCAAAAATTTGGTGGGAATAATATAACAACGGTTGTCATATGTATAACCTTTGTTGTAACCTTCCCTCCAAAATTGTGAAGACTTTTAACAACGGGTATATGCTGCAAACCCGTTGTTGAAATTTGTAGTAACAACGATTCTTCGTTTAAAACCATATACCAGCACCAGCATAAATCACAGTTGGGTTCATGAGAACTCAATAGATTCAATTCAACCACAACAGCATCATATATATATATATATATATATATATATATATATATATATATATATATATATATATACTTACAAGGAGTTAAATTTACATGAACTAATCATTCCCTAACTTCAACAAAAAAATTTGCATAGCAACATCATGGTATAGCTGATGTGACTCATATTTGCGCACATTTAGTCCCCTAATTGAGCCTATTTTGCATACTATTATAGCATTTCATGGCCATTTTATCCGTCAAAACCTTCCTATTTGCTTTTCTATCGCATTTCATATGCTTTGTAGGAAAGAAGATAATAAGGCGGAAATTCCCGTCTTTTGTGCGTATTTGGAGGCTTTTTGACGATGTTTGATGGACTAGTATGAAGAGGAAGCGAGAACTAAATACCAATCGTATAAAAATAAAAAGAAAGTGAAGAAAAAGGATTCTGTGACAGAAGACGGGCGGATTCACCACAAGACGCCCGTCCTGAAGTGACAACCCATGCGGCCAAGCAACAAAGACGCCCGGATTCCTCCAAAGAATCCGAGCAGCTTCCCAGAAAGATGCATGTGCCCAACCTCATAAATCCGCGCGTCTTCCTCCCAGGACGGCCGGACCGCGACACATTCCGCCGAGATGCCCATCCTTCCAAAAATACCGGCGTTTCCTTAAGTAGGGACTTAATCATCATTTAAGCCCTTAGTAAACCCTAATCTATGTACCTAATCCCTACTATATATACCCCATTTGTAATAATCAAACCATGAAGTTTTGAGAGTAAAGAGCCTCCACATTAGAAATTCCTCTTAGATTAGATTAGGGATAGATTAGAATAGATGATCATTTAATCTTTCCACAAATCTCACATTAATCTCTCCTTAATTATTATTCAAGTTTATTAATCAAGTTTATTGTTGGGTAATTGAAGATTATTGGGTTATTATTGGAGGATTGACAACCCTTCATCAATCAATCAAGTCTCTTCTATTATTCTTTGCTTTATTATTTGGATCATCTCAAGTTTGGTATAATTCTCTTAATCTTTAATCTTTATTGTTCATTTCTTCATTCTATTATCATGTTTATACTTGTTGAGATGATTGACAACCTTGTTAGCATGTTAAACTTGATAATAAGTGAGTAGTCTCTTAGCTAGGATTAGTGGGTAATTAAGGGAAACCAAACATGGGATTAATTCATGCTTAACCTAATATGCTTCCATGATTAACTTGCTTGCTTGTTGTGATGTCAACTTTATGCACATGTTATGTTTGATGAAATGCCAAGCCTATGAATCCTTGCATTTTTACCATCTCTTATCTATTCAACTTGACTTGTAAGATATAAACCGACTCGAGTCTTGTTAGACCATGCATAGAAGTTGAATAGGAGGAAAGTAAGTCGATTTGTAGGTGTTGTACAATCTAATCGATTCGGCTCCGGGGCCCAACTCTTCCTATGAACCGTAAGACATAAACCAACTCGGTTCCTCCACAACAATAATTGCTCGCTTATAATTGTAAACATGTTTGTATGATCAACACCATGAATCCCCTATGACCCCATGATATCCTAGCACTTTTAATCATTTGTCTACATCCTTTATTTCATTGCTTGTTATACTTTATTGCTTGCATTAGCCTAGAACACAACTACAAACCCCATCAATTGTGACACTAGCATAAATTGAGATAGATAGACTTAGAACCCAAAGCACACCGTCCCATGGATCGACCTCGACTTACCGCTAACTAGTTGTTTGTTGAGTATTATAAATGTGTTTTATTGGATGTGACCCGACGACATCACCCATCAAAATGGCGCCGTTGCCGGGGATGGTGCTATGTGATTAAGTTCTTACTTGTTCGTCTATTTTGATTTTGCTTTCACCTTGAGTAACTTCTTCCTCAAGGATTGTTCTTACCATTTTTGTGTAGTTTCCATGCTTGTAGTTGTTTCCTTGTCTTAGCTATGATGGCTTAAGACTTTACATATGGAGTATATGTTGGATATTTTGAGTATGACTATGGGTATGGGGAGTTTGAGAAGCAAGTCAACACAAACCTACCTTATTATTCGTACAATGAAAATCCTAACTACTACCCCAACTTTTCCCACCAAAATCACCACATCCAATAACCACAACAACCAACCACCCGATACCCACTTCATAATGAGTCTCAATTGCCACAATACAACCACTTTTACACCTACCCACAACAAGGAGATGAACCCATTCAAAATATGATTCTCCAAATGATGGGAGATCAACAAAACTTCTTCAAACAAATGCTAGAGGATTGCCAAAAGAGGGATAATGTTCTTCAAGGCATTGTTGCCCAAAGTGAGGAATTGGAGATTCAAATTGCCCAAATGAAAGAATCCCAAGCAACTACTCCTCGCCATTCTTTGGACATTGAGCATGAATGCGAATTGGAAGTAGTAACTTTTGACATGAAAAATGAGAAATGGGAAGAGCCAATCTCCTTGAGCTCTTGTGTCTATGAAAGTGTTGTGTTCGATGAGGAAGACATGAGGTTGAGTAAGCCAAGTACTCTTAGCCTATGTGAGTATGAGGGTGTGTCCTTTGAAGTAAATTTTGAGACATTGGAGAAAGAGTTAAATGAAGCCCCCATTTATGATTCATATGAAGATAGCAACAATGACGATGAGCCTAACGGCTGGACTCATAATATCACCTTGATTGAGGAGCCTATCCTTGAGACATTTGAGATACCCTATCATGAAGAAGAACGTCTTTCCCCTATTCCTCATGAAGACTACTTGACACCCATCATGGAGCCAATAATCATTGAAGAGGATATGGTAGAACTTCTTCAAAAGGCCAAAGCATCGTACAAAAGCTACTTGGTGAAAAAGCTCAAAGAGAAGCTTGCTCGTGAAGCTACTTGTGGAAGTTTGGCACCCTCAACGACAACTTCTAAGGGACTCGATCATCAATGCCATGAAGATTCTCCTTCCACCTTGGAAGGATTGAAAAATCAAAATGCTATCATCGTCACCAAAATTGAAGAAGAAGATGGTGAGTGGAAGTCTACGGATGAAAATGAACCATACTTCATGCCTAGTGTTGACAAGAATCATAGGCTTGTTTATTGGAAGCATTGGGAAAGCTCTAATGCCGAGGACGAAGCAAAAGAAAGAACATTTTACAAGCTTCCTCGGCCCGATTTCATATTCAAGTGGAGCAACCCATACTTGTGTCTATTTGGAGCTTGTTCACAAGCTTTTGATCTCTTATTAAGAGCCTTGAGCTCTATGGACAAGAGTTTCTACAATTTGAACTAGTTTGGTGGAGTCCTATCTTAAACCACCATTTGTAAGATATTTCTCGGACCCTTTACTTTGTATAATATTTTACATTATTGCATTTGCATTTAATTTCTTGCATGAGAGTGGTGAGAGAGAGAGAGTCATCTTACATTTTTAATGAGCAAATTTCAGAAAAAGATAAGAAGGAATAGCAAATCGGTGAAAGGGTATGATATCGCAAGGAAAGAAAGAAGCATAAGACGCCCGTCCCGAGGCCTGGACGGCCGTCCAGGGCCCTCGTCAAAATAACTGGTTGACGCTGTCTCAGAATCCGGGCGGATTCAGCCCAAGACGCCCGTCCTGAGAAAAGACACTCGTATTCTTCACGGGACGCCCGTCCTGAATATCATCTGAAACGAAATTTCGACGCTGCCAGGAAATCCGAGCGGATTTCTGACAAGACGCCCGTCCCGAGTAAGTCACCCGTCCCAACCCAGGAGACGCCCGTCTTCTTCCTGCTCCAGAATTAGCTGAATCCCTGTATTAGAATCCGCCCGGATTTGTAGGAAGACGCCCGTCTCCTATTATCGGAAGACGCCCGTCTCGAAGCGAAGACGCTCGGATTGGCCCCTTTTTCTCGGATAATCCGGACAGGTCCCACCCTTATCCGCCCGGATTCCCCTCTTCTTCTATAAAATCACCCCCTTTCTCCCTCATTTCTTCACTTTATCAAACCCTAAAACACTCATCGCCTTCCTCAACAACACTCCCCTCACATCAAAAGCCAACAAAACCCCCATTTCCTCAACTTCAAAATGATGAACCTCAAGGGCAAGACCAAGAAGTTGGTTGAATCCACCGGAAGGAAACGCAAGGGATCATCCTCCTCAACTCCGCGAGAGGTAGCGCTACCAAGGAACTTCCGCCCCATAATGAGGGGAGGAATTGAACAACTTGAGTACTTCCAAGAGGTGCTTTTCGAATCCGATGACCACCGCAAGAACTTTGTCAAATTGCTAGGTAAGTGATGCGTTCCCGCTCGTGTTCACAAATTAAGATGTGGTTGTTGGTCACGGTCGAATCAAAACACAATTTATAACTTCCCACACAACTCTACAATAAGTAAAGAGGTAAGTAAAGGTCGGATCCCAAGGGACGGGAGTTGAAATGAGATTTCTATTGAAACTAGTGGTGTCTAAGGGGTGTCACAAATTGGGTTGATGTAGAAGGTCACTAAACTAGAATAGCAATGAAAATAAACAAGCAAGATGAATTAAAAGGGTGTAAACAATTGATTAAAAAGCACTAGGGTGTCATGGGATCATAGGGGAATCATGGGATATGATCATACAAACATGTTCTCAAATTATAAGCAAGCAATTATTGTTGTGATGGATTGAGTTGGGTTATATCTTACAATCCTAGGAAAGTTTGGGTCCCGGAGCCGAATCGATTAGATTGTACAACACCTACAAGTCGACTTAATCTTCCCTACTCAACAACATGCATGGTCTAATGAGACTCGAGTTGGGTTATGTCTTACAAGTCTCATTGAAAAGATAGGAGATGATAGTAAATGCATGGATTCATAGGCTTAGCATTTCATCAAACATAACATGTGCATGAGTTGAGATCAAAACAAGCAAGCAAATAAACCATGAAAGCATATTAATTTAAGCATGAATCATTCCCCATGTTGGTTTCCCCTAATCACCCATTTAACCCTAGCTAAGAGACTACTCACTCATTATCATGTTGATCATGCTAGCAAGGTTGTCAATCATACCAACAAAATGAAACATGATGAATAAATTAAAGGAATTAACAATAATTAAAAAGGGATTAAGAGATTATACCTACTAATGATTCCAATAATAAAGCAAAGATAATAGAAGTACTTGATGATTGATTGAGATGTTGTCAATCCCCCAATAATACCCAAATAATCTTCAATTACCCAAAATAAAGGATGAACAAGAGAGAGATTAAGGAACTAAAACTTGGATTAAAACTTGATTAATACTTGATTACAATATTAAAGAGAGATTTGATTGATATTAACTACACTAATTATTGATAAGAAGAACATGCTCCTCTAATTAGACTAATGGGGTATTTATAGTGAAAATTAGGGAGGATGAATTAGGTTAACTAAGAGCTTAAATGACGATTAAGTCCCTACTTAGGGAGACTCCGGTCTTTTTCGAAGGAAGGGAGTCTTTCTTTGTAGCTTGGAGAAGAAATCGTGCTGTAGAGGAATCCGGGCGGATTAGGGTCGGGACGGGCGGATTCTGGCGTTTGAATCCGAGCGGATTCAGTTGAATCCGGGCGGATTGTGGAGGTGGAATCCGAGCGGATTGTGGCAAAGACGCTCGGATTATGCTGCTGCGGGACGGACGGATTGGTGACAATCCGCTCGGATTGTCGATCAAACAACAATTCTTCTTCTTTTCTTCCCTTTTCTTCATAAATTCCTTGGGGATTTCCTTGGAGACTCAAGGATCTTTTCTCAACATTGCTCTTCTACTATAATATGTACAAAGGCCTTATAATCTTGTCTCTCCTTGATGCTTGGTCATTGGATTCGATCAATTTAGCCTTGTTTTGCCTCGAAAATGCAAGATTCTTACTCCTTTCCTACCAAGGGATCAAAATCTCAAAGAATATGCAAAACAAAGAACTAAAGATAGTAAATGACCCAAATATGCACTAAAAAGCATGGAAACGAGGCTAATTCGGGGACTAAATGTGCACTAATTATGGTCACATCAAATATCCCCAAACCGAACCTTTGCTCGTCCCGAGTAAAGAGGTGACTAAGACTAGGACCAATACTAACCTTACCTAATAATAATAGCCGATATGAGACAATTAGCGGGTCTCACTCCGCCCCTTCAACTCACAACAAGACAACCATGAGGTAGGATGCCTTCTTGCAAGGCAATGTGGGTCTTGCCAAAATGGTGACACATCCAAACATTAAGCACGTAAAATCAAATAATGGATGCATCTACAAAAGAATAGCCACTTTCCTCATCTAAGTGGCGGAAATTATCTACAAGGGAAGCAATTCAAGGGTACACACTCCTTCATAGATGCAATTTCTTCAATCTACTAAGCCTAGAAGGATACCAATAAATCACCTCCAAGTTGTGTCAAGCTAGGGTACCTTTGTCCTCAATTGTTAAATGCTTTTGTCAAGAGTAGACTCCCTATGGTGTTAGAAACACTGGAGGATCGCGGAATTCCCTCTCTTGCCTAGACAAGAAGAAGGGTCGTCCCCTCTCTACCATGCACAAAAATGGATACGATGGATAAAGGGATCAATAGATATTTGAGTTTCATTTTGGGAGTTTGCTTTGTTGTTTGTTTTTCCCCCCAATTTCTTGTGGCATATAACATTTGAGAACACTTTCTTGCCAATTCTTTTTGATTTTTGGCATTTCAATACTTGACAAGTTTCTTTTCTTTGCATTTTCTTTTGAACATTTTCAAAGTCACCCCATATGTAGGGAGGGTGGCTTATATTTGAAGCATAGGAGTTTTCTTTTTTTGTTACTCCTCTTTTCTTTTGATGCATTTTGCAAACTTTTTCTTTTCTTTTCATTTCTTTGAACTCAAATTGATTTCTTTTTGTTTTTGTGCCCATTCCCTTTTGTTGACAAAAATGTGGTAGAACATGGATGAATGATGGATGGATGGATGCATGGTTTCAAGGGTCACCTTGGAATAAACGGTAGCCAAGGAGTTATCACACCACAAGGTACTCTTGACTAGGCCTTAATCCATGGGTCAAAGGATACTAGCATGACACATCCTAGAGTGTTTTACAAGTATTCTAACAAGCAAAGTCTTAAGAACAAAAAGCATCTACTAGGGCCTATATACACTTGTCAAGCTTCCCAAGTAGACGGTTTCGCAAAAATTTTCTAACATGCAAACTACAAGCCATGATGCAACTAGCATTTATACACCCTAATGCAAGTGATTCTACCAACTAATATGACATATATACTAAATGCAATCCTAAATTCACATTGTTGTACCGCATCAATCAAAATAAAGCCACATAGTCATTAACATAAAGAGGAAAAAGGAGATTGGAAAGATCATACCATGCGGTCTTCAATATCCTCATGTCTCGGATGTGGCGTAGTCGATAAATGTGAAAAAGGATGAACAAACACAATATATACAAGACAATTTATACAAAAGGAAATAAACATGTTTTTGGGTTTTCGATTTTTCAAATTTTTATGATTTTTTGAAATTTTTCAATTTTTTTGGATTTTTGAATAAGAGTTAAGTGTTAGAATTCCCATCCCCACACTAATATGGGCATTGTCCTCAATGGCCAAAGTGATGGAAATTATGCAAAGATGATGCATGATTTCTACACTAAATGCAATCTATTCTAAGCTATACTACATGATGCATGGTTTTTTTGTTATGACGGAGAGGATAATTTAGATTACCTCCCGTTGTGTATGCATTAACTTCCCCAAACCGAGTAAGACACTATTGCTAATGTCAAAGGATGGGTGTAGTTCATGCACACACAATGTTATGCATGAAACTAATTTGTCATTTTGGATTTTGAAAATGGGAACAATAGAATGAGAACACCTCAATGGTACCGAGGTGTGAGTCCTCTAATGGGGCTAGGACTACTCCAACAATGATCAAAATGAAATAAAATACAAAGAGAGAAATAGACAAACCATGAGAGTGTAGGAGTCTCTAAGGCTTGCTAATCTTCCATCATGCTATCATCATCACTTCCCTCTTGGGAAGTGGACACATTACCACTTTCCTTGTCATTTGCTTCTTCACTTTCTTCCTCATCTTCCTCATCATCATCTTCACCATCCTTTTCTTCTTCTCTTGCTTCTTCCTCAATATTATTATCAACTTTTTCATCATTTCCAACAACCTCATTGTCACCCAAAACGACCATAGATGCACCCGGAAATAAGTCTCCTCTATCCGCCCAACTAGGCAAAGGACAAGATGGATCGAGTAGTCCTTGCCTAGCTAGATGTAGGAGGGGTGGATATTGAGCCAAGTAGGCGTTTTTCCGATCTTCATAGGCTTGCTTGTGCATTGCTTTCATGAGAAGAGTCACATAGTCTTTCCCAACTTCAATTCCTTCCGGCTTGAACTCTTCATACTCAAAGGGGTAAGGTGGTATGACAATGGAAGAGGAGGGCATTGCAAGATCGCCCTTTTGTTGTTGAATGATATACTCGGCCTCTTCGGAAAGGGGAAGTAGATAATTTGTCCGGTGGACGCTTAGACGGTAAATCTTTGAAGGCAAGGTGAACGATCTAGCTTCACTAGTTAGTCATCCATACTTAGTGTCAAGGGGGTTATGGGCAACCCACTTGAACTTGTGAATCATAATATTCATATCAACAAGATGGCCACCCTCCTTTGCTTTGTACTTGTTATCCTTATTGAAGTTAGGATCAAAGTGCTTAGCTAGGAGTGTGACTAGGCCGCCATTGACAATAACGGTCGTGCCCTTCTTCCCACTATCAACATTAAGCCATCTATCTACCAAGAGCCTCAAAGAATTGTAAGGCTTGGTGTGAACTCTTCCGATATTCAAAGCCGATTCAAGGAGAATAAAATCAAGTTTTGTGAAATGGTTGGTATCTTTCCTAGCAATTATGGTGTTACCCACGACCTTGTGCCATACTCTTATGCCCGGGTGATGGACCAAAAGAGCACGACTCGCATGAAAATCATCAAATTTATTCCCGTAGATTGCCTCCCAAAGAGGTGCGGGGTCATACTTTCCATAACTCTTGAAATAACTCGGTGCATCACTTAGACCCAAAATTTCACCCAATTCCCTAAAGGTAATGCGTCTACTAACATTAGCTAGACGAAACTCGATATTCTCCCTATTCTCAACTTTGGTGACTTTCAAAGAACTCAAAAGTTCCAAGGTAAGGGAGGGGTATGTCAATGCCTTTGTTTCAAACAATTTCTTCAACCCCATGGCATTGAAAAAGGCTTTTGTTTGCTCAAGAACACCCAATTTTTCCAAGGTATCTTTACATATGAATTTGGTGGATTGTAATGACTTCATAGCAAACTTGACAAAGGTATTTCTATGGGTATCGGAAGTAAAAGTTACCTCCGGATAATGCAAAAGTTGATTAATTACCGGAGTAGAAGATGTTGTTGCTCCCATAAAAGGTTGTTGTTGTTGTTGCACTTCCAAGTTTGGTGTTGCTACCACCATAGCCAATGCTTTCTTTGTTTGAAGTGCCTTTTGCCTTTGTGAGAGTGCTTTAGCCTTTGGTGCCTTTGTTGGTCCCTTAGTCCTTGCCATTGATGAATTAAACCAAGAAAAGAGTGAAAAATCTTCAATTTAGTATGCCCAAATCGATTTGAAGGTGAAAGGCTTTGCCTTTATGAAAACAAAAATCGACTCAAAGGTTGAAGATTTTGTGATTGGTCTTGATTTTTGATGAAGGAGGAATGATTAATTTGTTGTGGAAGGATGGTTTGGTTTGTGTTTGGTGAATTTTGTTGAGGGTTTTTGTTTTTGTGATGGAGAGGATGAGGGTTTTGATGTTGTGGGTAGTGTTTATGAATGAATGAATGAATGAAGGAAGGTGGGAGGGGTTTTAAAGAGGTCGAAATTTTCAAATCTGCAGGGGCAATCCGTGCGGATTCTGCCCAATCCGTGCGGATTCTGCTCTTTCTGAACTTTGCAAAACTTGCCTAAAGACGGGCGGATTTGGTACAATCCGCTCGGATTTGCTGAACACGGGACGGGCGGATTTGGTCAAAGACGTGTAACACCCCCTCATACCAAGTTGCCTTACCAGGACCACCCTACCATGAAAGTGTGTTACCATCTCGGTCTCCCGAGGTTAGTACATACCAAAAGCGTCTGAAAGAGCACTATTATTAAAGTACTGTGAAAAGTAAAGTTTACAATATCCAAAACCAAATACTGTTTAACAAAATACAACTCAAAGTCTTAACATTAAAAGAAAGATCCACTAAGACTCTGACGGTGATACTATGACAGGCGGTGGCAACTCTCCCGAGACAATCCCCAAGCTCTCACTAGCAATACCTGTCAAGCCTGCTCACCATCCCCGAATGGATCACAGCAGATTCCACAAACAACAACGGGGTCAGTATTACTCAACTAATAAGACAAACAAATGCAAATATCGTCTGATCATCACCAATTCCCAATCATCCAATCTCATACAGTAACTGACTACACACCAAAGTGTGTAGCCCTGCCAGATTACCCATCGCAACAGGTAATCCTCGCCGCCAGTGGGTGACCGCAGCCGATCCCACCTAGTCCAGCTCCTCAACGAGCGACAACGATCCCTGTCCCTTAATGTGCACATCCCCTCCCGTGGCGGGTTCCACGGAGGGCGAACTAGGGTTTGAAGCCACTCCCGCAAGTTACTCCACCACAATCACAACCACAAGATAACACAGTCATCTCAATCCCCTCACACCAACATCGTCACAACAATCCCCATACTCCGATGATCAACAGACAACGATAAACACAACAACATGTCAGACAAAGCACAGTAAACTGAGTAGGGAAACCCTACCTTAGCAATCACAGCAGTAAGCAACACGGACAATCAAAAAGACTCCTCTACGAAGTCTTCTCCTATACAATGATCATACAACACAATTACACTTTGCACAATTCCCAAAACCCTTTTCCATATAAATGTACAGTAACCCAAAAAGGTACAATAATTATAAAGATAGAACTTACCAACAATGTAACAAGAACTTATACGTAAGAACCACAGCAATTACCCACACAATGACGCCACGAAATGCTCAAGGAAAGGATTAGGGAATGATTTGGATGTGATTAGGGTAACGTAGAAGTGATAACGCTTTGAAAACTGATTTTAGAAACTGACGCGGAAAAATATAAAATACCCTAATCATTCCCTAATAAAACCGTCGAAATATAACTTCGCCAGACCGGACACTCGGTCGAGTAAGTGCACACTCGGCCGAGTGTCCAATACTCGGTCGAGTATTCACTATACTCGGCCGAGTATTCCTCGGCAGAACCAAAATAACATACAGCCATATGACTACTCGGCCGAGTAGGCTCTACTCGGTCGAGTAGTCACCAAGGAAAATCCGTAGTGTTACAATCTTCCCCCCTTAAAAAGAACTTCGTCCCGAAGTTCACACTCTACTATACAACGACTCCCAAGAACTATACAAGTCACCACAACAAGTCACCACAACACATTTTCGGACTCGAAGCAAAACAAAAACAAAAACAAAACAAAAACACTACCGCGACCATCTCCTACCCCCCTAAAAAGACAACGGTTACGACCCCGTAACCAAACATACCTGCTCAAAAAGGTTAGGAAAACGTTCTCGCATAGCTTCCTCGGGTTCCCATGTGGCTTCCTCCACATTATGATTAGACCAAAGGACCTTGACTAAAACCGTCTCACCATTCCGGGTCTTATGAACCTTGCGATCAAGAATTTCTTTAGGAATCTCGGCATAGGACAAGGATTCATCAAGCTCGATGTTCTCCATCTCAAGGATATGCGACGGGTCGCTCACATACTTCCGGAGTTGAGATACGTGAAAAACATTATGCACTCTATCCAAAGCTGGTGGTAGCGCTAACCTGTAGGCTACCTCGCCAACACGGTCCAAAATATCATAAGGACCTATAAACTTTTGACTTAGCTTGCCCTTCTTCCCAAACCTTATAACACCTCGCATAGGTGACACTTTCAAAAGGACCTTGTCACCTACCGAAAACTCAATATCTTTGCGGTGTAAGTCGGCGTAGCTCTTCTGACGATCTTGAGCTGCTCTCATCTTTTGTCGAATCAACTGGATTTGCTCAACCATATCTTGAACCAGTTGTGGTCCTAAAACCACTGCTTCGGAACTATCATCCCAGCAAACTGGACTTCGGCATTTCCGTCTATACAAAGCTTCAAAGGGTGCCATCCCAATGCTTGTATGATAACTATTATTGTATGAGAACTCGATCAAATCAAGTTTGTCTTCCCAACTGCCCCCAAAGTCCATAACACATGCCCTTAGCATGTCTTCTAAGGTCTTGATGGTCCGTTCTGTCTGACCATCGGTTGCCGGATGAAAGGCTGTACTCATCTTCAACGTTGTACCCATCAACTCTTGCAGTTCTTGCCAAAACTTTGATATGAACCTCGCATCACGATCAGAAACGATATCTTTCGGTATACCATGTAACCGAACCACATGCCTTCTGTAACCCAATGCCAGCTGCATCTTAGACCAAGTATCTTTCATTGGAACAAAATGGGCTGACTTGGTTAACCGATCAACAATCACCCAAATCATGTTGTTACCTTGTTGGGACCTAGGTAACCCTACAATGAAATCCATGGAGATCGACTCCCACTTCCACTCGGGCACTGTCAAAGGCTGAATCTTACCTTGTGGTCTCCTTTGTTCACCTTTGACCCGTTGGCAGGTCAAACATCTAGCCACAAACTCAGCTACATCTCTCTTTAAGTTTGGCCACCAAAAAGTCTTCTTAAGATCTCTATAAAGCTTGTCACCACCCGGGTGAACTGAATAAGGAGTGCAATGAGCCTCTGACAAGATCATTCTCCTTAACTCTGCATCGTCAGGAACACACCATCTCCCATCAAATCGAACACTCCCATCTGGATGTATAGAAAACCTGGAAGCTGCACCACTCTCTACCGTTGACTTCCACTCCTGGATCTTCGGATCAAGCTCTTGCTTACTTTTGATGTTCTCATACAACTCTGGCTCAATCGTCAAATCCCCGATGGTATTCCCTTCTCGAATCATAAAGATCCCCAAACTACACATCTCGTCTCTCAACTTCAGCAAGGACATAGCTGTACATAGCGAATGAATGCTCTTCCTACTCAAAGCATCTGCAACAACATTAGCTTTACCCTCATGATAGATGATCTCCATATCATAATCTCCAATCAGCTTCATCCACCGTCTCTGTCGCATGTTAAGCTCCTTCTGAGTGTAGATATACTTTAAGCTCTTATGGTCAGAGAACACCTTAAAATTTGCTCCATAAAGGTAGTGTCTCCAAATCTTAAGAGCGAACACAACCGCACTTTTGACTCCGGATCATGAGTAGGGTAATTCTCCTCATCTTTCATTGTCTCGAAGCATAGGCTATCACTTTCCCTCCCTGCATCTAGACACAACCAAGACCATTCTTTGAAGCGTCGGTATAGACTTCAAAGTTCTCACAACCCTCTGGCAAGGCTAGGATAGGAGCTGTAGTCAAGCGTTCCTTTAAGGTCTGAAACGTCGTTTCACAACTCTCATCCCAAACAAATCTGACTTCCTTCCTCATCAAGGATGTCATAGGCCGCGCTATGGTAGAGAAATCTATCACAAATCTCCTGTAGTAGCCGGCAAGGCCTAAGAAACTTCGAATCTCAGCAACATTCTTCGGCGATTCCTACTTGGTAACGGCTTCAATCTTACTAGGATCCACAGATACCCCCTTCTTAGATATTACGTGGCCCAGAAAAGCCACTTCCTCTAACCAGAACTCACACTTGGATAACTTGGCATAGAGCTGATTTTCTCTCAAGGTCTGCAGAACTATCCTCAAGTGCTCCTCATGCTCTTCCTTAGTCTTAGAATAAACTAAGATATCGTCGATGAAAACAACCACAAACCTATCCAAAAACGGTGTAAAGATCTGGTTCATCAAATCCATAAAAGCTGCTGGCGCATTAGTCAACCCAAAAGGCATAACCACGTACTCGTAGTGGCCATAACGAGATCGGAATGCTGTTTTTGGAATATCCTCATCTGCTATCCTCAGCTGATGGTATCCCGACCTAAGATCAATCTTAGAGAACACACCTGCTCCGCTTAGCTGATCAAACAAGTCATCAATCCTCGGCAACGGATACTTATTCTTCACTGTGACCCGATTGAGCTCTCTGTAGTCAATGCACAGTCTCATACTCCCATCTTTCTTCTTTACAAAAAGGACTGGAGCTCCCCAAGGTGACACACTAGGCCTGATATAACCCTTGCCTAACAACTCATGTATCTGCTTTTTCAACTCTGCCAACTCTTTAGGTGCCATACGGTAAGGTGCTTTAGATATAGGACCCGTTCCCGGCTTAAGCTCCACGCTGAAATCAATATCCCTCTTTGGAGGCAAACTCGGTATTTCCTCAGGAAAGACATCTTCGAATTCTCTCACCACCGATATCTCAGAAGCTGTCGGCGGCTCTACTCGGTGATCTCTCACATGACATAGAATCAAGGGACACTTCTTCCTTAAACATGGCTTTAAGGTCATCACAGCTATGAACCTACACTTAGGCTTTACCACAAACCCTCTATAGGACACCCTAACACCCTTGGGACCCTTTAAAGACACTTTCTTTTGTCGGCAATCTATCCTGGCATCATACTTACCTAGCCAATCCATCCCGACAATCACCTCAAACCCATCCATAGGAAATTCTAACAGGTCTACTGGTAAATCTACCCCTCCAATCACCATAGATACACCCTTATATAACCTGAGACACGACACAGACTCCCCTGAAGGTATGAACACATCATCTTTTACAACCTCGAACTTTCCCAATCCCATAGACACAGCATGACTCTTAGACACAAAAGAATGTGTAGCCCCGGAATCAAACAAAACAAAGGACGGTACATTATGAACAAGAAAGGTACCGGTAACTACATGAGCATCATCTTGTGCTTCCTGCTTGTCCATCATGTAGAGCTTTCCACTGTTTTTCTGTCCTCCACCTGAACTGAAGCATTGGAGGTACTTGGCTTAGCTGCCGAATCCTGGGTGACGCTGTTATTCTGGCGCTGATAAGATCCACCACCACCACGGTTGTAACCGCCCTGGTTACCCTGTCCACCTCTGTTGCCCCATGAACCTCCCGGTCGGTTACTAGCAAAACTCTGAGTCGGCCCCTGAGAAAAATTCCCTGATCGCGCCCCTGAACCATTGCCGGGCTTGTAGCTCGTGCATTCTCGCCTTTTGTGGCCTATCCCACCACAGTTGAAGCACGTAAGGTTGGTGTTGTCACTTACAGCCCGACCCCCATTCTTTCCCCAGCCACGAGAACCTCCAGAGAAACCAGCTCCACTAGAAAAAGTTTTAGCCTGGTTGAAATTCCCTTTCTTGTTGGTTGGCTGACTGTTGTTCCCGCCATCAGCCTTCCTCTTTTCTGTAGCAGTTCTCTCCTCGATCTCTTTTGAGAGATGCACCATTCTCTCAGCTTGACCTGCTCTCAGATACACTTCCTTGAGGTCGATAGCAACCCCAGCCGGCATACGACCCACAATCTTAGCAGATAAACCCCTCTCAAAACGGAGAGCCAAACCTCTCTGCCCTAGCTGCATATCCTCAACATAACGAGATAGCTTCAAAAACTGATGATAGTAGTCAGTAACTGTCATCTCCTCAGTCATGGTGAAAGAATCAAAGTCGGATCTCATCTTGTGTCGGATATGTTCCGGCACAAATTGCTCTCTCATAGCACTCTTCAACCCAGACCACGGAATAGCCCCTTCCACCTGGTAGTAAGCTCTAGCATCATCCTTGACATTCTGCCACCAAACTGCAGCTTCTCCTCTTAGGTAGTACACTACCTGCTCAACAATCATGTCCTCGGGGCACTTAACCATTTCCATGAGAGCCTCAATCTCACGGTGCCACTTCTCGAGCAGCTTTGGTTCACCTACCCCATCATATGTGGGAGGGTGGAAATGAGCAATGTTGATGCTAAGCTGAGTTGCATCCATCGTCTTCTCGTTCCCTTTTCCCACATTTTTGAGAGCTTCAAGGAGAGCCTCTTGTTGCTCAATCATGCGAGCAATCTCATCAAGAGTCATCTCCAAAGCTTGGATCTGCGCGGGAGTTCTTTTGGGCGGCATTTTGAGCTGATAAGAATTAAAGAAACGTAAACACATGCTCAAAATTTAACACACCTCCGCCATAAGAACACTCGGCCGAGTATACATCATACTCGGTCGAGTAAAGCCAACTCGGTCGAGTATCCCCCCCAGATACTCGGTCGAGTATCGACTCCAGAAGCGAACATCAAAACACAAAAACAACTCTCGGTCGAGTGAAACAACACTCGGCCGAGTGAACACTACTCGGTCGAGTATACTACTACACTCGGTCGAGTTATCACAAACAGTAGCGATTGCTACTTCCCATCAAGCAACACTCGGTCGAGTGCCGGTTACTCGGCCGAGTACTCCATACTCGGTCGAGTACCTTCCCTGCTCGGCCGAATTACACTAAATATATTGGTTTACAGATTACGATTCCCTTATCATGTTCACCATTCCCGCAGTACACAAGATCCTAAGAACTTAAAAGCCATGTTATAAACATATCAACATGCAATGCATATATCAAAACTTTAATGCCACATTGTAACCATATCGGCATGCAACTCATGCTTATTCGATTTTTAACATGACAATTATTCACAATCCGTCTCATCCATCATTTCTCCCATCATCATCTTCACAACTTTAACACATATGTTTTCAACCATCCATTTTCACTAACCTTAATCATCACATACATGTACATACAAATCCTACTCTCACCACTTTTCCCCATGTTACCGGGTTGAGTTAGTGAGGGCCAATTTGCGACTCCGGGACGTCTCCCGAGTCTTTGCGGTAGCTCCAAACAACTCTCCCCGGGTTCATTTTATTTAGACTCCCTAGGTTCATTAATTCATTTTGTTTAGGTGCCGGAATCTTCAGCTCTGATACCACTTTGTAACACCCCCTCATACCAAGGTGCCTTACCAGGACCACCCTACCATGAAAGTGAGTTACCATCTCAGTCTCCCGAGGTTAGTACATACCAAAAGCGTCTGAAAGAGCACTATTATTAAAGTACTGTGAAAAGTAAAGTTTATAATATCCAAAACCAAATACTGTTTAACAAAATACAACTCAAAGTCTTAACATTAAAAGAAAGATCCACTAAGACTCTGACGGTGATACTATGACACGCGGTGGCAACTCTCCCGAGATAATCCCCAAGCTCTCACTAGCAATACCTGTCAAGCCTGCTCACCATCCCCGAATGGATCACAGCAGATTCCACAAACAACAACGGGGTCAGTATTACTCAACTAATAAGACAAACAAATGCAAATATCGTCTGATCATCACCAATTCCCAATCATCCAATCTCATACAGTAACTGACTACACACCAAAGTGTGTAGCCCTGCCAGATTACCCATCGCAACAGGTAATCCTCGCCGCCAGTGGGTGACCACAGCCGATCCCACCTAGTCCAGCTCCTCAACGAGCGACAACGATCCCTGTCCCTTAATGTGCACATCCCCTCCCGTGGCGGGTTCCACGGAGGGCGAACTAGGGTGTGAAGCCACTCCCGCAAGTGACTCCACCACAATCACAACCACAAGATAACACAGTCATCTCAATCCCCTCACACCAACATCGTCACAACAATCCCCATACTCCGATGATCAACAGACAACGATAAACACAACAACATGTCAGACAAAGCACAATAAACTGAGTAGGGAAACCCTACCTTAGCAATCACAGCAGTAAGCAACACGGACAATCAAAAAGGCTCCTCTACGAAGTCTTCTCCTATACAATGATCATACAACACAATTACACTTTGCACAATTCCCAAAACCCTTTTCCATATAAATGTACAGTAACCCAAAAAGGTACAATAATTATAAAGATAGAACTTACCAACAATGTAACAAGAACTTATACGTAAGAACCACAGCGATTACCCACACAATGACGCCACGAAATGCTCAAGGAAAGGATTAGGGAATGATTTGGATGTGATTAGGGTAACGTAGAAGTGATAACGCTTTGAAAACTGATTTTAGAAACTGACGCGGAAAAATATAAAATACCCTAATCATTCCCTAATCAAACCGTCGAAATATAACTTCGCCAGACCGGACACTCGGTCGAGTAAGTGCACACTCGGCCGAGTGTCCAATACTCGGTCGAGTATTCACTATACTCGGCCGAGTATTCCTCGGCAGAACCAAAATAACATACAGCCATATGACTACTCGGCCGAGTAGGCTCTACTCGGTCGAGTAGTCACCAAGGAAAATCCGTAGTGTTACAAGACGGACGGATTCTAGTCCAGAAAAATTGCTTGTTTTCCTCAGCTGCAAAGACGGACGGATTTCTTACAAGACGGACGGATTCTTCAAGACGGGCGGATTCTTCACAGGACGCCCGGATTCAGTCACAGTCAGGAATTTTTCAAAATTGAGCTCAATTCAAGACGGGCGTCTTTTCTGCAGGACGCTCGGATTGCATAAGACGGGCGGATTCTCGGGAATCCGCTCGGATTATTCCCCTGTGTACACGGATTCAGTTTCATCCGTGCACAAAGCGTTTCCCATACCATTCTTCCATTCTTTCTTCAAGTTTTATGATCGTCATTATGGGGGCACTACTAAGGCATGGATAGCCTAGGCAATTGCCATCCCCACACTAAGCTAAAAGCACTACACATTAATTGAAATTGTTAGTCCCTCCCTCACTTCTCTCAAACATGATAATTATTTTGATCAAAGTGAATAAAAATCCAAAGATGACAAAAATGCAATACAAGAATTGAAATATAAGTTAGGGAGTTAGAAATATTTACAAGTGGTGGTTTAGGGAGGACTCCACCAAACTCTTATTCTTGATGAGATGTCAAGGGGGGCATGTTCAAGGTGTTGTTGATGTTGCTCAACACCTTGAAGAAGTAATCAAAAGCTTGTTCATTATCATGATAGAGGTCTTCAATAGACCGTGGCCCTTGTTGTCGATCGTGATCAATAGCATGTCCAATGTAGGGATTAAAAATCCCTTCAAACTCGTCGTCCCAAAGACCACAAACTTCATTGAGTTGATCATTGAAAATCTCTTGCTTAGATTGAGACAACTCTCTCAATTTCTTCTCTTGGCCAATGAGGCCATCCTCTTCTTCCTTGATTGATTTTGATGAGCTTTGCAAGCTCTCCTTGTCACAATTCACTTGCTCTTTGAATGGAGCATCTTTAATTTTCCTTTTCCATTGGAGTTCCGACTTCTTCCTTTCATCTTTCCGACAATAATGATCAACCATAAAACATGGCTCATGCAAATGGGGAGCTCTCATGGTCTTGTCAAGATTAAAAGTTATACTTTCATCTCCCACTTCTAGAGTGAGCTCACCATGTTTCACATCAATCACCGCACCCGCGGTGTGTAGGAAATGTCTTCCTAGAATGATTGGAATGTTGGAATCTTCCTCCATATCAACAATGACAAAGTCCACCGGGATGAAAAATTTACCAATTCGCACGGGGACATCTTCCCATATCCCTAATGGTGTCTTCGTCGATCTATCGGCCATTTGAAGTGTGATGTTGGTGCATTTAAGCTCTCCCATCCCCAACCTTTTACTCACCGAGTACGGCATGACACTCACACTAGCCCCTAGATCACATAAGGCTTTGTTGATCGTCGTGTCGCCAATGGTACACGGTATTGAGAAGCTTCCCGGATCCTTTAGTTTTGGAGGTGAACTCCCTTGAAGTATTGCACTACTCACCTTAGTGAAGGCGATAGTCTCAAGTTTCCGGATGGACTTCTTCTTTGTGAGGATATCTTTCATGTATTTTGCATAGGCCGGCACGTGATTGATTAATTCCGTGAAAGGAATTGAGACTTCCAAATTCTTCACAATTTCCATAAACTTTCCAAGTTGGTCATCAAATTTGGGCTTGGCTTGACGACTTGGAAAAGGAAGTCTAATCACAACGGGCTCCTTCTCCTTGGCCTTGTCTTCATTTTTCTTTAAACTTTCTTCTTTTGATTGTTCTCCAACCTTGGAGTTTTGCACAACTTCTTCCTTATCACTAGCTTCCACAACTTCATTCTCAACTTGCTTCTTCGGTGCTTCATACCTTGTGCCACTCCTCAAGTGGATAGCACTAACCGTTTCATGTCTAGGAGGATTACTTTGAGGTGGTAATTGCTCCTTTTGTCTTAGTGAGCTTGAAGATGCTAGTTGAGTCAATTGGGTTTCCAACATCTTGGTGTGAGCTAGAATGTTGTTGATGGTGATTTCCTTTGCTTGACTATCTTTTTGCATTTGAGTGAAAAACTCTTGTTGATTCTTTTGCATTTGGAGGACCGGTTTTTGGACATCCAAACCTTGGTCATGTTGTTGATTGTATGGATTTTGATGTTGATAACTTTGGTTTTGGTTGTAAAAGGGTCTTTGGTTTTGATTTCTCATGGGTGGTGGAGTGTATGTTGTTTGTGGGTTTTGAACATTTTGGCTTTTGTATGAGAGATTTGGATGGAACTTGGTATTCTCATTGTAAAAATTTGAATAAGGGGTACCACTTTTGTATGCTTGGAAAGCATTAACTTGTTCGGTTGTTCCCCTACACTCACTTGGGTCATGACCCAAAGTTCCACAATTCTCACATATCCCACTTGGGATTGATGAAGATGCCGTCATGGCATTGACATGATGCTTTGGTGATTTTGAGACTTCTTCAAGTCTAGCTATTGCTTTTTCGAACTTCAAGTTGATAGTATCGATATGGGAGCTTAGTTGGGCACCTAATTGAGTAACGGCGTCCACTTCGTGCTTTCCTCCTCTAGTAGCCTTGCGAGGTCTACTATATTGTGAATTGTGGATTGCCATCTCTTCAATTTTGCTCCATGTTTGGTTGTCATCAACCTCGGTGAACATCCCATTCGATCCCATATTAAGGATATTTCTTGAGTCTTCATAAAGACCATTCCAAAATTGTTGAACCAAGAACCATTCGCTAAGTCCATGATGAGGACATGAGCGACAAATTCCTTTGAAACGCTCCCAAGCTTCATACAAAGATTCTTCATCCCTTCGCTTAAAACCCGTAATTTGAGCTCTTAGCATGTTAGTCTTTTCCGGTGGGTAGAATTTTTTTTAGAAAGCTAGAGCCAACTTCTTCCAAAAATCAATTCCGAGAGTAGCCTTATCAAGGCCTTTCAACCATTGTTTGGCGGTGCCAATTAGAGAAAATGGAAATAAGACCCATCTAATTTGGTCTTGAGTTACACCGGTTTGTGAGATCGCATCACAATAGTCACAAAAGGCCTCCATATGAGAGTGAGGGTCTTCACTAGGCATCCCCCCAAATTGGCTTCTTTCAACTAATTGGATAAAGGCGGATTTGGCAATGAAATTTCCGGTGAGATGTTGCGGGGTAGGAGTACCATTTGGTAGGTTCTCCTCGGTGAGTACGGAGTGTGACGAGAATTTAGGTATTGTAGGTGGATTTTGTGGGGTAATGTGTAATGGGTTTTCTTCTCCTTCTATTGCGAAAGGATTGACAAACTCACTAGTGGGTTGGACAACTTCACTTCCTCTTAAATTCCTCCTAACAAGTCTCCTATTGTTCGTCAAGGTTCTTTCGATTTCACGGTCAAAAGGTAGCAAATCACTTTGTAACCTTCTAGACATGCAAAATATCAAACAACTCGAAAATAATTAGAACAAACCTTGAGGAGTTTTACTTCCCTAAGGTGAAGAAAGACACAACTAATTAACAAAAAAGAAATCTAAATCAAACAAACACCGTCCCCGGCAACGGCGCCATTTTTGATGCGTTCCCGCTCGTGTTCACAAATTAAGATGTGGTCGTTGGTCACGGTAGAATCAAAACACAATTTATAACTTCACACACAACTCTACAATAAGTAAAGAGGTAAGTAAAGGTCGGATCCCAAGGGACGGGAGTTGAAATGAGATTTCTATTGAAACTAGTGGTGTCTAAGGGGTGTCACAAATTGGGTTGATGTAGAAGGTCACTAAACTAGAATAGCAATGAAAATAAACAAGCAAGATGAATTAAAAGGGTGTAAACAATTGATTAAAAAGCACTAGGGTGTCATGGGATCATAGGGGAATCATGGGATATGATCATACAAACATGTTCTCAAATTATAAGCAAGCAATTATTGTTGTGATGGATTGAGTTGGGTTATATCTTACAATCCTAGGAAAGTTTGGGTCCCGGAGCCGAATCGATTAGATTGTACAACACCTACAAGTCGACTTAATCTTCCCTACTCAACAACATGCATGGTCTAATGAGACTCGAGTTGGGTTATGTCTTACAAGTCTCATTGAAAAGATAGGAGATGATAGTAAATGTAAGGATTCATAGGCTTAGCATTTCATCAAACATAACATGTGCATGAGTTGAGATCAAAACAAGCAAGCAAATAAACCATGAAAGCATATTAATTTAAGCATGAATCATTCCCCATGTTGGTTTCCCCTAATCACCCATTTAACCCTAGCTAAGAGACTACTCACTCATTATCATGTTGATCATGCTAGCAAGGTTGTCAATCATACCAACAAAATAAAACATGATGAATAAATGAAAGTAATTAACAATAATTAAAAAGGGATTAAGAGATTATACCTACTAATGATTCCAATAATAAAGCAAAGATAATAGAAGTACTTGATGATTGATTGAGAGGTTGTCAATCCCCCAATAATACCCAAATAATCTTCAATTACCCAAAATAAAGGATGAACAAGAGAGAGATTAAGGAACTAAAACTTGGATTAAAACTTGATTAATACTTGATTACAATATTAAAGAGAGATTTGATTGATATTAACTACACTAATTATTGATAAGAAGAATATGCTCCTCTAATTAGACTAATGGGGTATTTATAGTGAAAATTAGGGAGGATGCATTAGGTTAACTAAGAGCTTAAATGACAATTAAGTCCCTACTTAGGGAGACTCCGGTCTTTTTCGAATGAAGGGAGTCTTTCTTTGTAGCTTGGAGAAGAAATCGTGCTGTAGAGGAATCCGGGCGGATTAGGGTCGGGACGGGCGGATTCTGGCGTTTGAATCCGAGCGGATTCAGTTGAATCCGGGCGGATTGTGGAGGTGGAATCTGAGCGGATTGTGGCAAAGACGCTCGGATTGTGCTGCTGTGGGACGGACGGATTGGTGACAATCCGCTCGGATTGTCAGTCAGCAACAATTCTTCCTCTTTTCTTCCCTTTTCTTCATAAATTCCTTGGGGATTTCCTTGGAGACTCAAGGATCTTTTCTCAACATTGCTCTTCTACTATAATATGTACAAAGGCCTTCTAATCTTGTCTCTCCTTGATGCTTGGTCATTGGATTCGATCAATTTAGCCTTGTTTTGCCTCGAAAATGCAAGATTCTTACTCCTTTCCTACCAAGGGATCAAAATCTCAAAGAATATGCAAAACAAAGAACTAAAGATAGTAAATGACCCAAATATGCACTAAAAAGCATGGAAACGTAGCTAATTCGGGGACTAAATGTGCACTAATTATGGTCACATCAGTAAGAACTATGAACCCACTCAATTCATAGATACTAAGGTGTTGGAAACCCTTCGGATAAGGTACCCCACCGAGATGTTCTTCGATGGCCTAGGGATTGGAAAACTTCTCCATGCCCATGAGGAGACGTACCTTAGTCTCACCCTGGAATTTTTGAGTAGCCTTCGCATTGTCACGAATACTAGGACCAATGTGAGCATGGAGTTTAGGTTGTGCAACCTAGACCATAATATTTCACTTGATCAATTTGCCTACATTTTCGGTCTTGAAGTACCCACCGACTATACCGATAAACCCGATAATTTCGATGTGGACCTACTTTGGAGGGCTATTTCCGGGAGGAATTTTACCGGTTTAAAACAATGCTATACCTTCGCCAACTAACATCCGGTGACTCGGATCACCGAACGCTTTGTGGCCGGTACCATTAATGGGAGGTACGAGCAAAATAGGTGTACTCTCATTGATTTAACTTTTCTTGAGTCCTATTTGAATGTTCGAGGGACGAGGCGCTATAACTTCATCACACCCCTTGAGATACTTACTAGGTTTCATGATTTTACTCAAGGGACCACCCAACTCAAGACCTTCGTGATGGGAGGTCTAATCACTATTTTGGCCAACTATCTTTGGCCCGGGTTCAATGACCGTGGGACTTATACTCCTCTTGAGGGGAGGACTTTAATTGATGAGCACACCATCTTCACCCATCACCGGTGGTGTAACTACACTCAAGACGGGAGTGTAGAATGGTACACCAAAGGATGCACCTCAATCATCCTTGAGGGTTGGAAGATACCGGGCATTGACCCAAGATTGAGCCCATATTCGCCTCCACCAAGCTACCTCCTTGATATCCAAATTCTCGACAATCCACCTCAAAGGGAAGAGCCACCCCGCCAACAACAAGTACCTCGTGGGGTACCGGGAAGGCCTATTCGCCCACCTTCCTATGTGCCTATCCCACCATACCCTACTCCATATACCCAATTCCAACCGGAAATCCCCAATACCCCGTGTATTAATGATTTGATGAACCTTATGAATAAGGTTGACATCGGGGTACATGAAGGGAAAGTCGACAACTACTTGGCCCTCTATCCCCAATACTATAACATGGCTCAACAAGGGTATGTTGACCCTAATGGCCCTTTGCCCACTTGGGCACAACTGCAACATTTGTTCCCTAATCAAGGGAACCAAGCTTGGGATCGCGACGGTGGAGGGAACTCGGGTCAAGGAGGAGAGTTTGACCAAGGAGGGTATTGGGGCCAACAAGGAGGGTATGACCAAGCCGGGAGTTCCCACCGGTATGGATATTCCCAACGTGATGAGGATGATGACGAGTGAAAGAGGCCTACCTCACCACCTTTATTTGTATGATACCCCTCTCTCCCTCTCTCTTTTGTATATACATTGCATTTAGTGCAGTTTTCGCATGCATTTAGATCATATTTCATTTGCATTAGCTAGTTCATATAGTATATTTTGCATTGTAATATATCTCACATGATGCATGTAGATAGTTGCATATAGATTAGAATTCATGCATAATCACTAATGGCCAATCCTATTCTTTTATACACTAGAAATAGTGTTTAAATCGGTTTGGGGAGGTTTGATCATAAGTGACCATAGTTTAAATCATCCATCATATAATATAGTTTAGATTGCATTCATTTGTTATATATTCCATATAGAATTGCATTTAGTTAGAGCATGCATTCATTCATATCATATCATATTGCATTTGTACTTCAGTTTCAAAAAAATCAAAAATCCAAAAAACATGTATTTCTTTTTCATTCTTACTCCTACATGTACATTGAGGACAATGTCCAAAATAAAGTGGGGGATGGGAATTTTTATTCCAAAAATTCATAAAAATTGAAAAATTTCGAAAAATCACAAAAATATGTCTTTTAATTTCATAAACATAAAAACCATAAAAATTGAAAATTGAAAAATCCAAAAACATGTTCATTTCCTTTGTAGTGTAGTCTTGTATATATATTGTTTGTATATATTGTGTTTATCCTTGTTCACATTGATCGACTACGCCACATCCGAGACATGAGGATATTGAAGACCGCATGGTATGATCTTTCCAATCTCCTTTTTCCGCTTTATGTTAATGACTATGTGGCTTTATTTTGATTGATGCGGTATAACAATGTGAACTTAGGACTTGCATTTAGTTTATATGTCATATTAGTTGGTAGAAGCATTTGCATTAGGATGTATAAATGTTAGTTGCATCATGGCATGTAGTTGCATGTTAGAAAAATTTTGTGAAACCGTCTACTTGGGAAGCTCGACAAGTGTATATAGGCCCTAGTAGATGCTTTTTGTTCTTAAGACTTTGCTTGTTAGAATACTTGTAAAATACCCTAGGATGTGTCATGCTAGTATCCTTTGACCTATGGATTAAGGCCTAGTCAAGAGTACCTTGTGGTGTGATAACTCCTTGGCTACCGTTTATTCCAAGGTGACCCTTGAAACCATGCATCCATCCATCCATCATCCATGTTCTACCACATTTTGTCATCAAAGGGAATGGGCACAAAAAGAAATTATTCAAATTTGAGTTCAAGAAAAGAAATGAAAAGTGAAAGAAAGTTTGCAAGAATGCATCAAATGAAAAGAGGAGCAAAAATAGAACTCCTATGCTTCAAATATAAGGCACCCTCCCTACATATGGGGTGACTTTGAAAATGTTCAAAAGAAATGCAAAGAAAAGTTGAAAGTTGTCAAGTGTTGAAATGCAAAACATCAAAGAAATGGCAAGAATGTGTTCTCAAATGTTATATGCCACAAGAAATTGGGGGAAAAACAACAAAGCAAACTCCCAAAGTGAAACTCAAATTCTATCGATCCCTTTATCCATCGTATCCATTTTTGTGCATGGTAGAGAGGGGACGACCCTTCTTCTTGTCTAGGCAAGAGGGGGAATTCCGCGATCCTCCAGTGTTTCTAACACCATAGGGAGTCTACTGTTGACAAAAGCATTTAACGATTGAGGACAAAGGTACCCTAGCTTGACAAATTTTGGAGGTGATTTATTGGTATCCTCCTAGGCTTAGTAGTTTGAAGAAATTGCATCTATGAAGGAGTGTGTACCCTTGAATTGCTTCCCTTGTAGATAATTTCCGCCACTTAGATGAGGAAAGTGGCTATTCTTTTGTAGATGCATCCATTATTTGATTTTGTGTGCTTAATGTTTGGATGTGTCGCCATTTTGGCAAGACCCACCTTGCCTTGCAAGAAGGCATCCTACCTCATGGTTGTCTTGTTGTGAGTTGAAGGGGCGGAGTGAGACCCGCTAATTGTCTCATGTCGGCTATATTAGTAGGTTATTTTAAATAAAGGTCTAGTTTTGTTCACCTCTTTACTCGTGACGAGTAAAGGTTCGGTTTGGGGATATTTGATGTGACTCATATTTGCGCACATTTAGACCCCTAATTGAGCCTATTTTGCATACTATTATAGCATTTCATGGCCATTTTATCCGTCAAAACCTTCCTATTTGCTTTTCTATCGCATTTCATATGCTTTGTAGGAAAGAAGATAATAAGGCGGAAATTCCCGTCTTTTGTGCGTATTTGGAGGCTTTTTGACAATGTTTGATGGACTAGTATGAAGAGGAAGCGAGAACTAAAGACCAATCGTACAAGAATAAAAAGAAAGTGAAGAAAAAGGATTCTGTGACAGAAGACGGGCGGATTCACCACAAGACGCCCATCCTGAAGTGACAACCCGTGCGGCCAAGCAACAAAGACGCCCAGATTCCTCCAAAGAATCCGAGCGGATTTCCAGAAAGACGCTCGTGCCCAACCTCATGAATCCGCGCGTCTTCCTCCCAGGACGGCCGGACCGCGACACATTCCGCCGAGATGCCCATCCTTCCAAAAATACCGGCGTTTCCTTAAGTAGGGACTTAATCGTCATTTAAGCCCTTAGTAAACCCTAATCTATGTACCTAATCCCTACTATATATACCCCATTTGTAATAATCAAACCATGATGTTTTGAGAGTAGAGAGCCTCCACATTAGAAATTCCTCTTAGATTAGATTAGGGATAGATAAGAATAGATTATCATTTAATCTTTCCACAAATCTCACATTAATCTCTCCTTAATTATTATTCAAGTTTATTATTCAAGTTTATTATTGGGTAATTGAAGATTATTGGGTTATTATTGGAGGATTGACAACCTTTCATCAATCAATCAAGTCTCTTCTATTATTCTTTGCTTTATTATTTGGATCATCTCAAGTTTGGTATAATTCCCTTACTCTTTAATCTTTATTGTTCATTTCTTCATTCTATTATCATGTTTATACTTGTTGAGATGATTGACAACCTTGTTAGCATGTTAAACTTGATAATGAGTGAGTAGTCTCTTAGCTAGGATTAGTGGGTAATTAAGGGAAACCAAACATGGGATTGATTCATGCTTAATCTAATATGCTTCCATGATTAATTTGCTTGCTTGTTGTGATGTCAACTTTATGCACATGTTATGTTTGATGAAATGCCAAGCCTATGAATCCTTGCATTTTTACCATCTCTTATCTATTCAACTTGACTTGTAAGATATAAACCAACTCGAGTCTTGTTAGACCATGCATAGAAGTTGAATAGGAGGAAAGTAAGTCGATTTGTAGGTGTTGTACAATCTAATCGATTCGGCTCCGGGACCCAACTCTTCCTATGAACCGTAAGACATAAACCAACTCGGTTCCTCCACAACAATAATTGCTCGCTTATAATTGTAAACATGTTTGTATGATCAACACCATGAATCCCCTATGACCCCATGATATCCTAGCACTTTTAATCATTTGTCTACATCCTTTATTTCATTGCTTGTTATACTTTATTGCTTGCATTAGCCTAGAACACAACTACAAACCCCATCAATTGTGACACTAGCATAAATTGAGATAGATAGACTTAGAACCCAAAGCACACCGTCCCATGGATCGACCTCGACTTACCGCTAACTAGTTGTTTGTTGAGTATTATAAATGTGTTTGTTTGGATGTGACCCGACGACATCACCCATCAATAGCAGCAAGCAAGACAACATCAGCTCTAATTTAAAAAAAGTATTAAACACATTATTAAATTACTAACCTTTTCTAGAATAATGATATATCTTCGCGTAATAATCTCCAACATGAACCGACAAACGTAGTATCCACATTGTATGCTATCCGGCTAGCGAGGGACCTATTATTACATAAAAACAAACAGACGAGAGAAGGCTCACATCAGAATCTTGAACTTTAGTTATTGTATTAGTATTAAACAAAGATTTTTGCACTTAAGGTATTGTATTTGAGCACGTACCCTTGCTATCGTAATAAAAGTAGGGCCATCATCAGAATCTTTCGTGGGTTGTTCCTGCTCGTTAGCTCTTTTCTTCTCAAAGGCCCTTTTTTTTAAAAAAAAAGGAGGCAGAAACTCATTTTTTTAGGGGCAAAAATGAGGTTTTTGCTATAAAAAAAATTGAAAATGTTATTATAAATAAATCAGTATTATAAACTTACTTAGTAATCAAGCGTTTAAAAGTCTCGCTTGGTGGATTATGTATAGAGTCCAACCAAAATACTTTCTTCTTCGTCGGCATGATGGCTGCTAGCACCCAATGAGTCCTACATCAAGAGACACATCATCATTATTAACAAGTACATATATTAGTTATGAAAATGCAATTGTAGGGGGAAATGTAATATTAATTTGTTTATTACCCTTTTTCATTATAAGGGGCAAAAAACAGCTTCTTGGTTGTCGCCAATTGCTGAGCAATATAATCTACCCGATCGTCGAACGAATAACTCGGGATAAACATAGATAAAACATAGGGGCACAGGAATCCGTATTGATCAGATGGAATCTTCTTCTCGGGGATCACTCTCAATTTCAATATCCTACATTATTACGGTTAAAATTTTCGTTATTTAAAACACTATCTAGTAGTCAGAATATTAGAATATGAAATTATTTATTAAGAAACTTACTTCATCCAAACAAATAGGTGTTGGACATCAATCTCGTCAAGGCCAGCCCAAATGGCTAGCATATCCTATGACATAAGTGCTTCGCGCTCAACCCCTAGAATATGCTCCTCGAGCGGAATAATTATCAATTGCTCGTTTTCTATGCGACCGCAAGCCTCCTCATGCAGTTTTCACATCGTCACCGTTCTTACTTTTTGCATGTAATCCTTCCAAGAATATTTTGTGGAGTTTAAACTCCTAACATCTTTCAGTTCGGGGAAATAATGATTCTTTGATTTTTTGCTACTACCACCAGCCTACACATGTAGATAATTAAAATAATAAAAAATCCAAAGGTAACATATCCTAGCTAGCTAGTTGGAGTAATAAAAATAAAAGCGTACTTAACTAAATACCTCATCAACCTGCTCTTTCAATGATGAGGTAGTAGTAGCAGGTATGACTGGGGACTTAGGCTTATCAATCTTTTTTGTCCCCTACACAAAATTTCCATGCTTTTTAGAAATACAGACAAAATATAAATAAAGAGAGCGAGGTTTTTAAAAAAATGGAGAAGTTAATTAAATACCTCATCAAGTTGTTGTCTGGACGAGGTAGTTGGCATGTCCGGGGACTTAGGCTTATCCGCCTTAGCCGGCTTTTTTGTTCCCTACATATAAAAAATTTCCATGCTTTTTAGAAATACAGAAACAAAAAAAATTAAAGGGAGGTTTTCATAAAAATGGAGAAGTTAATTAAATACCTCATCAAGTTGTTGTATCGACGAGGTAGTTGGCATGTCTGTGGACATAAGCTTATCCGCCAAAGCCAGGTTTTTTGTTCCCTAAAAAAAATAACATATAAAAACATTCAACAATTAAAAATTTAACATATATATAAAGGTATTTCTTCTAACCCCAACTGCTTTCGGCTGAGGCGGAGACGACCGAGCCAAGAAGATGTGAGAATCAGGCCATTGGATGAAACTTCCAACCGCATCTCCCAGAATGGTAATGTCGTCACGAACTGGGACAGGCAGTTGAAAGTTTTCATGGCCTGGAAAGACTATAGTTATCTCTACTTTTCTATGATTCGGCAAAAGTTATTCGCCATGAACAACCACTACAGTTTCCGCTGCTGATTTGGTGTGCATTTTTACGAGACCCCGGCCAACACGCACATATAGATTTTCGAATTTAGGGTCAGCAAGAATAACTGGCCTCTTGTTTACGGCCTGAAGAATATACATACATTATTATATCCCAAAATTTAATAGAATTCATATAAATTTAACTAATTAAACACTTCATGCATACCTTATCGAAACAAGTGAACCGACTTGAAGGGGATGTATGCTGTTTTCCATCAGCCGTCTTCTCAAGTTGCATCCTTTTCAGACCCATTATTTACCTAATAAAATTAACCAATGGCACGATGTCAGAAGTTATAGCATTAGAGCTGGCAGGGAACACACCCCCTGATCTTACCCAAAAAAAAAAGAAAAGAAAAATAAGGAAGTATTAGGTACCTGATCGGCTTTAGTTGTTACAACTTCAGAAGCATTAGGTACCTGATCTTTCTGAATCTCGTTGACCGATATTTCCTTCTCATATATTTCCAAGGTAGTAACGGCCTCTTGACCAATCTGTTGTACCTTATTACCCTCTTTATAAATGACATCCTCCATCATCTTCACTTCTTCTTCGGAAAGCTTGCCTCCAGCATTCAACTTTAGTAGTACGGATGCCATTAACTGAAGCTGCGTGCCAAGAATGTAATGTTTCAGCAATTTTTATCACAACAATAACATGTGAATTGAACTTAAATGAAAATAATAGAATAAATGGTACCATGTCAGCCTTCTCAGACTTAGTCTTCCTTTTCTTCTTTATCGGGGCAATTGTCCCATAATATTTCGTTACTCCAACCTGTAACGGAATGCCCTCAATTGAGCTGGATGTTCGGGTCGGCCAATCGCTCTAGCAAGAACGTCATTACGACCATTGGGAGTGAATTTCCATTCTTCTACCTCCTTCAATACAATGTCCTATAATATATTAAATAAACTTCAAATTATATTTGTGACTAAAATAATAAAGTTAGTAATGAACTCGTCTTAATAAAATAATGCTTACTATGTTGGCCAACACTTCCTCATCATATTTGTCACGCGACCAGGATCCTTTAGGCGTGTGCCCTTCTTTATAAGTTACATGTCGATCCAAGTTGGTCACTCGCTTTGCCACCTACACATTAACATGGTAACAGTTATACATGTAAATGTGTATCAATGCAAGTCCAAGTATGATTAAAAAAATCAAGTCTCACAGGGGAATGCATGCTACTTACGAGGTTCTCTTCTATCTTTCTGTAACCGCCTCGAGAACCATACCATTTCCCCTTCTTGCATGAAATGTTAGCATGATTTCTTTTGCTAACGGCCTTCAAATAATTATATAAAAGCGCAAGTAGATGAGATAACAAAAAGATTATATAAAGAACTCATTAATTAAAAAAATGATAGGTAAATCGTTAAAAGGCGAGGATATTTAACCTGGAACTTCTAAGTAGTTCTCATCTCTTTGAATAGATCCCATTATTCCTGACTGATGGTAGGACACTTATTGTCTCCCGGTGGATTCTTACGCATCTCCCACGTTGCCTTGTCCACATACAACCAATCCCTAGCAACGTCACACTTCCACTGCCTTAGGACATCCCCTGCCTTATGCATTAAATACTTATCATGCCATTCATCGGCAATATCAAAGGCTTCCTTTACACGAGCCAAGTATAACTCCGCCAATTTTGGATTCAAATTTCTAATGTCATCTAAATGGATAGGTACAAATTGTCTTGTGCAACATCCAATCCAACTGGATAAAAAACCCACATTTGGACCAGTAGGGAAACCCTTCGAGCTCCATGTTATTTTCATCGGCTCTTTAGCGGCTATAGCTGCAAGGGCTTTCTGGCACTTCGTAGCACCCCTCTCACCAGGCTTATTATCCCCAGGCTTCTTATTCTTTTGAATTCTTTTCCGTTTTTCACCCATGATAATCCTAAAACCCAAATATGAATGAAATAGGAAATGAACAACTTAACAACGTACATGCAGAGTATTATCTAAAACCCTAAGCCCTAATAGGAATGAAAATTTAAAACAACAGATTGAGCTTCTAAAATCCTAAACCCTAATAAGAGGAGTGAAGTAGATGATGCGGGATGATAAAGATAACAAAGAAGACGAAAAACAAACAGATGCATGAAAAATAAAAAAGATGATCGTCTTAAAACCCTAATGACGAAACACAAAATTAAAGTGAACATACCTGATGATGATGATAAAGAGAACGAGCAGGATGATAAGGGAAGGCAACGGAATCACGGGCGTTTTAAATCGGGCGACGGCCGGCAACGAGAATGTAGAAAGTGAGGAAGCGAGAATAATAAACTCAGGATACCAACGGTTGAACTGGTGTTGTGTGTGTTTGTGTGGTATGCTGTATGTGTTTGTAAATTATTTTTTTATTAAGACAAACTATTGACAACGGGTCCTCAAAACAAAACCGTTGTTATATGTTAATAACAACGGGTCAATAAAAGTCAACCGTTGTCAAAACTTTATTACAACGGTTAAAATATACCCGTTGTAATATGTTTTCACCAAATTTGCGCCAAAATGAAATATGTCTAAAAAATAAATGACAACGGGTAGGGGTACTACAACCGTTGTTGAAAGTAATAACAACGGGTAATGTAACTATAACCGTTGTTGATAGTAATAACAACGGGTAATGTAACTATAACAGTTGTTGAAAGTATTAACAACGGGTAATTTAAATATAACTGTTGTTATTGTTGAACCTTTTTTTTTCAAATTACTGTAATTCCATTACAGTCCAAACTTGTAACAATACATCGTAACAAAATGAAGCACCATATCTTTGCAACATTATTCAGCAATTTCAACACCAGCATCCACATCTAATAATAAGATCAATAAAATAAGACAACACCAGCATGCATGCATACTGCATATCTAAGCTACAGGATTTACCATGCCATGCAAATTTGGGAATATTTATTTAACAATGACCATAATTGGTTCTAGGGCTTTTTAAAGCTACCAAAAGCTAAAGACATACAACACATCTCAAACTTGCTATAAATTCAGGCATCCCATTAGCTCCCCAAAACTCACAAATAAATTAAACCATCAAATTACTGGTCTGAAAATGACTCAAAATGTTGGTCGTCCATATCACTGTGTCCTGATGAACCATCTCAGGATCGGGGACGTTTCTTGGATGTCATAGTTTTTTCGTTAACCCAGATACCTTCACCATGGTCATCACGCATATAGATGCTTTCAGTGTCCTCATGATCAGTGTCAACATCGTCGAAATAAGATACAGTGGTAGAGTGATCAATTCTCTCGAAAACGACATCCTGATCATCATCACCATTATCGGATGGACTACTCCTTCTACTCCTTATAGACAGTACAACACACAACTTCTTATCCATAGGATCGGTGACATAGAACACTTGTTTAGCTTGGGATGCCATTATGAAAGGATCATCCTTATTATTGCCAACCTTACCCAGATTGACCAACGTAAATCCCATCTTATCCTTTCGGACACAATGGAGGTTGTTATCAACCCAATTACATCGAAACAAAGGCATTGTGAAATCAATATAATCTAGTACCAATATTTCTTGAATAACACCATAGTAAAGGCATTTTCCCCAAATAGGCTTTTTATCTTTTGAAGTAGCAAAGTGCATTGCCTCAAATTCAGAACTCACACCACTATTTTGCATTGTGCTAGACTCATCTTGCTCGCGGGTGTAAAAAGTATATCCATTAATGGCAAAACTGCTGTAAAAGGTGACCCTGGCATTTGGACCTAAACGAAGACGTAGTAACCTAGGAGAGATGTCATCACCAGTTTGATTCGTACAATCTAAGACAATATTCCTAAACCACTCTGCGAACGTCTTCGTATGATCGTTTGCAATCCACTTCTCGGTCTTATTTGAGTGATCGTATTTGAGCTCATCTTTGTGTTATTGAATATAAGGTTGCACCTCATCTTCATTGTTTAGCACATACGTATGTGCTAAATGCAACATTTCACGTGTCACAAATTTTTTCAACCTGGCCCCTAATACCTTTTACGGTCATCCAATCACTATGACGATTCTTAGGAACGCCAATCAACTCCTCAGGGGAGAGATGAGCGTAACAATATGAAAGAGCTTCGTCTAAAATAGCGCGTTCAGCAATACAACCTTCCGGACGATACCGATTAGATGTATAGTCCTTGTAGACTTTCATCAATCTTTCGAAAGGATACTGGTATCTCAATTACATGGGCCCAAGGTACAAAATCTCCCTAACCAAGTGAATGGTCAGATGAATCATGATAGTGAAGAAAGAGGGTGGAAAATACATTTCCAACTGACAAAGAGAGGTTACAACGAGGTCCTGCAATGAATCCGCGTCATCGGGATCGATGACTTTCTCGCATATGGACTGGAAGAAGAGACAGAATCTAGTTATAGCATATCTTACCTTTTCAGGTAAAATGGAACGAATAGCCACAGGTAGTAATTGTTGCATCAAAGTGTGACAATCATGTGACTTTAACCCGGTGAGTTTTAGGTCTTGCATCAACACTAGGCTTTTGATGTTCGATGAATAACCATGTGGCACTTTAATTCCATTCAAGCATGCACAAAACTCTTTTTTCTCATTCCGTGAATGGGTATAAGCTGCTGGCGGTAAAAATGTACGATTACCTCTCTTCTGTGGTGCCAACTCTAGCCTAATACCCATCATTTTCATATCTTCCCTAGCTGCGGCGTTATCCTTTGTTTTACCAGGAACATTCAGAAGGGTATTTATAATATTATCACAGACCTTTTTCTCAATGTGCATGAAATCGAGGCAATGCCTGACCTCCAGGTCAGGCCAATATAAAAGTTTATCAAAAAATATGGATCTTTTCTTATACCCACGAGTAGACAATTTAGAGCCGCTCTTCTTCCCATAATCTATCTCAATATGCTTTACTTTCTGATAAACTTCATGCCCACTGAAAATTCTAGGAGGTTGACGAAGTTCTTGTCTTCCATTGAATGCTTTCTGCATCTGGCGATAACAATGGTCATGATACAAGAACCTCCTACTTCCCATATACACATACTTACGAGAAGACTTCAAGTATTCAGACTTGATATCCTCCCCACACAATGGACAAGCCTCTTTCCCATCAACTATGTGCCCAGAAAGGTCGCCATAAGCCGGCTAGTCAGATATTGTACACAATAACATCGCTCTCAAATTGCAAGTTTCGTTCTTATATGCATCAAATACTTCTATCCCACTATCCCACAACATTCGCAAATCATCTAGAAGGGGTTCCAAATAGACATCTATATCATTTCCAGGTTGTTTAGGGCCGGAAATTGACAACGACAACATCAAATACTTTCTTTTCATGCGCACATATGGAGGTAAGTTATAAATAGCCAACACTACTGGCCAAGTACTATGTTGGCTACTCATGTTTCCGTGTGGGTTCATTCCATCAGTGTATAACGCTAGACCCATTTGCCCCCTTGATATTATACAACTTCACCACAACCGACATTTTTGTGAACTTACAACCAGGATACAGAGGTGCTTCAGACTCACACAACTTCTCATACATGTTGTTAAGGTCATCCCAATTACTAGTGTCAACACCTACATCATCAAAAGCATTCGACTCATCATCATTCTCTTCATTATCAATAGACCCAACATTCAACTTCTCTACTTCCAACTCTTCCAACTCAAAAAACTCGGCAAACTCAGGATCATCAGTTAGCCTTTCGTGTACCTCAACATCATCTTCTTCATAGCTATTCTCTTCCTCTAATGGTTCCCCATAAAAAATCCAACGTGTATAGGATCGACTAAATCTCCACTTTTCTAGGTGTATTTTAACGTCCGGAAAAGCCATATAGCTAATATTACCACATCTTTCACAAGGACACCTAATACTAGAAAAACCTTTCAAATTGTTCGAAGCGACTTCATAAAATTCAGCTAAATCATCCTTATAGTTGCGGTCACTCATATTTACATCAATCATCCAAGTTCGAGTCATTATTCTACATTCGTAATAATGGGCAAACAAATAAACGAAATTCAGGAAAGCAATTAAGCTAAATTATCAACAAATTAGATAATAACCCAAAAAATCCTTTATCTATAAGCGTTGCTAAGAAACATATATACCTGATTGATAAACACGATGAGGGAGAGAAGACGGTGACAACAGTGACGGAGATGAAGACAGAGAGACGATCAGGGAGGAATGGAGGATGATATAGTAGCAGTATTAGCTTGTGTTTGTGTTTTGTAGCGTATAGCAGAATAAAGCAATCTGTTGTTCTTAAGATTTGCATTACATTAATAACAACGGTTACTCAGTATACAACCGTTGTTACAACCTAATAACAAAGGGTTCTAAAAAAACCGTTGTATTTATTTTTCACTAATTTTGCGCCAAATTATTAACAACGGTTAAAATGTAACCGTTGTTATTAGTTTTTATATTAACAACGGTTTTGAAAGTATGACCCGTTGTTAAAACCAATAACAACGGTTCACAACATAGAACCGTTGTAATTATGTTTGGTAAAATTCGCGCCATCCATTCTACAACGTCTTTCGATGATTTTCGTGAATAAGCGTTGTTAAAGGGCCGTTGTAGTTGCCTGTATTTGTAGTAGTGTTTTTGTGGAGATGTTTTTCGTGTTTCGAATGATGAAACAATGAAGCACAAATTCCTAATTATACAAAACAATAAGCGCTTTTTTTTTTAAAAAGGGGAAGCTGACTTCCATCGCCCGTGGCCTCGCGCCTCTTTGGACTGGTCCTCAAGATCTGCACCTTGAATTGTCTCTTTCAAATTGTGTTTCTTCCTGACACCTCAAACCTCCCGCCATAGGACTCGCGCCTCTTCAGGCCTGTCCAGGAAGTTTTTGTGTTTTCTCACACTCACATACGGATTCTTTCTTTTTCATTTTTTTGAGGGGGAAGGGCTAGTCGCCCCGATCCGTGACGGATCATTTCCATGTCAGTCAAAAAGGATCGTTTCCATGTCAATCGAAAATTCCGAAAATGTTTTCGCTTTTTCACATTTTTCACAAATTCGAGAATTGGTAACACGACGTCAATTATCTTCAAAAATTTGAGCTCTTACAAATCCATGTCTCGAGCTCACAAAAATCAAATCAAATACACTCGCAAAAATCTATTTTAAAATTCATCCGTGACGGTTTGAGTTTTAGTTTTTCGAGTCACAAATCAATTTCAGCAAAATTCGATGCAATTTAATTCAGACACGAGTTAATTGCTCAAATTTCAAAACAATTCCTTTTGAAGAAATCCAAACGTGACGACCCGTCGCGGAATTTTTCAAAATGTCAATTTCGATTTTAACTTCGAGTCATCGCAGTTATTTTGAATTTTTTTATCAAATGCTTTCGCGTGTTTAAGTTTTTTCGTACGTGCTACCTGTTGTCTGTTTTTTACACTAACAATGCAGGAACAGCTGTGATGCAAAAGGGGAACTGACAGCAGATAGTGCTTCTCCGAAAGACAACACAAAAAAGGCAAAAACACAAATAAGCCACAATCCAAAAACACATGTATATAAACCGCCTCACGCAAAATACATCGACACACATTTGATACAAACGATTGACCATACAAACAGGATCCGGTACAAGTGTTTATCATATAGACACTGGCCTAAAAAAACGAACTGGGGCTATCTGCCACCTACCGAACTAAGCGCTCCCTATCCTTCCGATCGGAAAAGAAAAGGAGCAACACGAAAAACAAAGGAGTAACAGCGGAAGCAGGGGTGGTTACCATGTTGGTAATACCTCCTTCCTACTCCGTAACAAAAAGGGAAACAATGCCTGGCAGATTTCGGACGACATGACAATCAGGAATTGTGACTCAGTGCATCATCCCGACGTTGACCCCCAGTCGACACAATTCGGTGATAAAAAGGAGCCATGACATAGGGCGCCACCCCAATGTTGAACCCCAATAAACAGAACTCAACGACGATCGAAGACGGCAACGTAGAACAATGCACTCGTCTTGACCCCCAATCATCAGACATCCGAACCTCTGCAGAAAATAGCCAATGATCGATACTCGATCAAAACCTGGACAAAGGCCACCAGGGAGAAACACAACCAAGCCTGTAACAAAAAAACAGCCGTCTCTCCTCCTCCAGGGTCATCCTCGTCCTCCAAGTTTTCGGCAACGGACCCAGTGGGCCCAGAACACTCCCCTACAATCGGGACAAATCAAAAACGTCATCCGAAATTTCGGCATTACGATGGCACAAAATGGACAAAACAAAAAAAAACCCGCAAAACGGAACAAGGACAAACCCGCCCAAACCCAACCAACGAAAAAAAAAAACAACCAAAACACTTCACAAAAAACGCACAAGAACTACTCGCCCTTCTTTTCAAGCAAAAGACGAGTCAAAGCAACAACAAAATATTCAAAAAATCACCCAACATCTCAAGGTCCACACAAGGCCCGCAAAACAAACAACAAAAATTCCCGACGCATATGGGTATTTCTTATAGCTCAAAAAGGCAATTTCGCGCAAATTCGGGCACAAACAGGTCAAAAATTTCAAAATACGACCACCACAAAACGACGTGAGTTAACTACGTCCCGAAATGACCTAAACTACCATTATGGTCCATTTCAAAACAAACAGACTCAATTTGAGCTCAAACAGACGTTTATCTCATCAGAAATAAGACCGTCGCAAAAGGCAAAAATTCCAATTTTGGCCACAACGCCCAACAAAGGTTCAATATAGCAAATACGGTCTTCCCCGACTACAATACAACCTAGTGGGGCACACAACTCAAGCAAACAAACTTGATGTTAGGCCTGGAAATCCGCAGACCACCCTGATCAGCACAACATCTAAACCTGACTGCCAGGCTCTCAGGGTGCCAGGCTCTCAGGGCACACAAAGATAGGCGCCAGGCCATGGAGAGGACAACGGTCCAAATATCAGGACAATATTTGACCATATCCGCGTATATTAATGGAAATAAATACGCGGCATTAAGTATAGAGATTATGCAATAATTACGGTAATTAAGAGGGAAATATTCAGTAATTATTACCAGCAATTATGGAGAATATTCAGCCTTCAATGCTTGATCATGCAGCCGTTCAAGATGGGAAGCTATATAAAGAACACTTGAGAGATCTGAAAAGAGACAACATTCGTACACAAGAAGAAGAGCATACATTACTTAGAAGTACAAGCATTATTGTTATCATCGATATATTCTCTCAAATCATATAGTGAAATCCTCTCCTGGCTTGGTGCCCGTGGTTTTTTCCCATTTAGGGGTTTTCCACGTACAAAATCGTTCGTCTTGTTATTTTTATTATCTTATTCGCAGCTTAAATCGTACCCTGTCAACCTGACCAGAAATCTAATTAGAGCTAGTTAACCCTGCACAATATCACCCTGACCTGATTTCGCCTTGCGCAAAATCCACACAAAACAATTGGCGCCCACCGTGGGGCATCTAGCTCTTTAAACCTTTTTTTTCTCATCTTACAAAAACTTAAAAACTTACAAAAATGGCCCAACCCTCCGTTGAAGATCAATTGAATGCAGCTCTCCAAAAAATCGCTGAATTGGAAAGCCTGAAATAAAAAGTGGCCCAAATCAAGCGAGAGATCCGCAATTGAAAGAATCGAGTCACCCAAACAAAAGCGGAAAAAACCCAAGGGGCAGGCTCTAGATTCCAACCAGGAACCCCATTTTCATCAATCATCAAAAACTTTGATTTTTCCAGCTTTGGGAGTCCAAACACTCCTAAAATCACTAACGTAGATGGCGATGAAGAACCAAAAGATGATGATAAACCTGATGAATCTGCAGTAGCTATCATGATGGCAGTAGTTCAAGAGATCAAGAAACTCAATGAAAAATTTGACAAGATACCAGGAGTACCTGCCAGTATGGAAGAAGCTACCCCTGATAGCTATGCTGATTCACCCTTCATAGACGAAATAGCCAAAGTAGACCTACCAAAGAAGTTCACAATTCCATCCATGAGGGTCTAGGATGGAACCACGGATCCACAAAATCACGTGGCTCTTTACAAGCAGAATATGTTGGCTGTATCCATTCCCAGCGAATTCAGACAAGTTTGCATGTGTAAGGGATTTGGGACGACCTTGACTTGCCCTGCCCTGCAATGGTACATCAACCTGCCTACTAGCAGTATCCATTCCTTTGCCAACCTGATTAATAGTATCAACCAGCAGTTCGCAAGTAGCAGGGAGTTGGAGAAACGATCCAGTGACCTTTACCGAGTTACACAGAAGCCTGATGAAACACTCAGGACATTCCTTGCAAGGTTCAACAAAGAAAAAGTATCTATACCCAGGTGTGACGTTGGAACAGCAGTGGAGGCATTTAAACAGGGGTTACTACCACCTAGTGACTTATATAGTGAACTCACTAAATATCCCTGCCACACCTTCGAAGATGTTCAGGCCAAGACCCTTGCCTTCATCAGGCTGGAAGAAGATAAAAGCTACAAACTTGGACCACCCAGTGGACCAAGGGATCATGAAAGAAGCAATAGGAAAAGCAGTAAAGGGAACAATTACAGACCCACTCCATATTCCAGGCCAGATCAATCAGAAGTCAACCTGACTCATGAATATCAAGGTAAGGTTAAGGTTTATCCACCTATCTCCGAACATAACTTTTGTGTTGATACTGCAGGATTAATCCAGAGGCTTGACAATATGGGAACAGCTGTTAGATGGCCCAGGAAGGTAGAAAATCCATACCAGAAGAGACAATTCAAAATGGTGCGAATTTCACATGGATATTGGACACACCACGGATGATTGTTTCACTCTGAGGAAGGAAGTGGCCTACCTGCTGAAGTCAGGATACTTAAAAGACATGATCAAGTCAAAAGGCAGGAATGCAAACCAGGAAAAAGAAAATCAGGAGCACAAGCAGGATTGCAGCCTCCCTCCACCACCACCACTCTATGAAGTAAAATTCATATCAGGCGGTTCATAAATTTGTGGCCTGACAAGCTCAGCGGCAAAAAAGATAGCCAGGACACCAAGAACCGTGTCACCCTGCAAATTGGATCCTGTCCCTACAATCACTTTCAACGATTGCGACCTGGTGGGCGTCCCTGATATTCATCATGATGGCCTGGTCATTTCTATGCAGATTGGAACAGCCACAGTAAGAAGGATCCTGGTAGACGGAGGTAGCTCAGTAAACCTAATCATGCTTGACGTACTGAAAGCCATGAAGATAAACGAGGATCAAATCACCAAAAAATCCAGCGTCCTAGTAGGATTCAGTGGTGAAACCAAGATCACTCTAGGAGAGATCCACCTCCAAACCTACGTGGAAGGAGTCTCATCCTATGAAAAGTTTGGAGTCCTTGACTGCTTGTCATCCTACAACGCCATCCTGGGTAGACCCTGGATTCACAACGTCAAGGCTGTACCATCAACCTATCTCCAGTGCATCAAGATACCAACAGACTGGGGCATAGCCACAATAAAAGGGGACCACAAGACAGCCCAGGAATGCTATACTGCAGCCTTGAAGCCTTCCAAGGCAGGTAAGTCCCTGGCATAGCAATTACTGAAGACCGTCAGAGCACTTACGTAGCACCTCCCGAGAATGGAAACAGATCAGGTAATCCTAGACCCGAGTACCCGAGGTATGTTTTAATAGGATCGACGCACCGAGATAGTGTCGGGCCCGAATCGGTAAAATTCCTTAAAAATAAGTCATCTTGGTTTGCTTGGTCACATTTTGATATGACTGGAATTAGCGCTGATATTATTACTCATAAGCTCAATGTTGACCCATCTTTTAAGCATGTGCAACAGAAAAGGCGCAAATTTGCAGCTGAAAGAAATACCATAATAAATGAAGAAGTAGAAAAACTCCTGGATATGGGGATGATCAGGGAAGTAATGTACCCTGAGTGGCTGGCTAATGTAGTTGTTGTGCAGAAAAAGAATGGAAAGTGGAGAGTCTGCGTAGACTACACCGACGAACAAAGCCTCGTCCTAAAGATCCGTTCCCCGCCTCATATTGATGCCATGGTAGACGCAACAATGAGGCCACGAGATGCTAACATTCATGGATGCTTCCAGTGGATTCAATCAAATAAAGATGCACCCCTGCCGACCAGGAGAGTATCTGCATTCATTACTGAGGCATCGAGGCATATCTTTGTTACACTTTGCCATGCCTTTCGGCCTGAAAAATGCAGGGGCAACGTACCAGCGCCTGGTCACCATGATGTTTAAAGACCAGATAGGTGACATCATGGAAAAATACATAGATGACATGGTGGTGAAATCCAAGAATGCAGAAGATCATGTGAAGCACCTGGAAGTAGCATTTGAGATATTACAAAAATATAACATGAAGATGAACCCTACAAAATGCCACTTTGGGGTCTCTGCAGGCAAATTTCTTGGATATATGGTCACAAAAAGAGGCATAGAAGCAAGCCCTGAACAGATAAAGGCCATCCTGGAACTACAGTCACCCAAGTCTCGTCAAGGATATCCAAAAATTGACAGGCCGGGTAGTCGCCCTGAACCGCTTTATATCAAGATCTTCGAAAGATGCAAGACATTCTATAACTTACTCGGGAAAAATAAACAATTCCAAAGTGGACGGACGAACATGAGGCGCTTTCCAGGATCTAAAATCCTATTTATCATCTCCACCCTTACGGCTAAACCGAGAAAAGGAGAACCTTTGTCGATATACCTATCATCACAACGACACAAAGATCGTGCGATCCTGGTGAAAGAACAGACGGGCAAAGCAACATCCGATCTACTATGTAAGTAAAAGCCTGCTAGATGCTGAGTTGAGGTATGGACTACTTGAAAAATATGTTTTAGCATTAATAATGTCGTGTACCAAGCTGAGACCTTATTTTGAAAGTCACCCAATTATAGTCAGGACCAACTTACCCATAAAGTCTTTCCTACGTAAGCCTGAACTTTCAGGCAGGATGGCCAAATGGTCAGTACAGATTAGCACATATGACATCTCCTTTGAACCCAGGGCAGCGATCAAATCGTAGGCCCTAGCTGACTTTGAGGCTAACTTCAGTCCTAACCTAGAACCAGACCTAATAAGAGAGGTCAACCAACTAGAAAATAAAACCCTAGACCAAGAATGGACCCTGTTCATAGATGGGGCATCAAATGCCAGGGGGATAGGGTTAGGATTAGTACTTAAATCACCACAGGGAGATGTAATAGCTTAGGCTGTAAGCTGTAAGTTCAAAGCTACCAACAACGAAGCAGAATATGAAGCTCTGATAGCAGGCTTAAAGGTATGTCTAGACCTCGGTGTTCAAAACCTAAAGGTAAAAACTTATTCACTCTTAATTGCCAATCAAATAAAGGGAATTTATACGGCTAAGGATGCAAAAATGATTTCATATTTAGAATATGCAAAAAACCTTACCGCTAAATTTCCTTCATTTGATATCGATCAAATACCTAGAGACACGAATACCGGTGATGCTCGGCCAGCCCTAGGTTCAAACTTTACCCCGCTATTTTTGATAAAATACCAATTGTGCACTTATTAGAACCGACCATCAGCAAACCTGAACAGGTCAACCCTGTCAATCAGGACAGTAACTCTTGGACTAAACCTTATTATGATTGGTTTCTCCGAGGACCACTACCCCAGGGAAGACATGAGGCAAGGGCCTTTAGAATTAGAGCTTCATCTTATACTATCATCAATAATACCTTGTTCAAGAGATCGCAGGCTGGACCTTACCTAAGATGCTTGGAGCCTGACGAAGCCAAACTAGTACTTCAAGAAATACATGATGGACACTGTGGCAATCCTAAAGGAGGAAAAAGCCTGGCAAGCAAAGTTCTCAGGATAGGCTACACTCGGCCTACGCCGAGGGTCGATCACTCGGAATACTCTTCAAAATGCGAAGCTTGCCAAATTCATGCACCAATCATACATCAGCCATCTGAACTCCTTCATTCAATTTCTGCGCCCTGGCCATTTATAAAGTGGGGCATGGACATTGTGGGAAAATTGCCTGTAGCTCCAGGACAAAAAGTCTTCATGTTAGCCATGACTGATTACTTCTTCAAATGGATTGAGGCTGACTCTTACAGGCAAGTAACCGAGAAAGAAGTAATATCCTTCATCTGGACAAACATTATTTGCAGATATGGAGTCCCATCAGAAATAGTATGTGACAATGGAACTCAATTCGTTGGTAAAAGGACCCAAGCATTCTGCCAAGAGTGGAATATCAACCTGGTAACATCAACCCCTGGATACCCAAAAGCTAATGGCCAGGCAGAGTCAAGCAACAAGGTAGTCATAAGCTGCCTAAAAAAGAAGCTGAAAAGAAGACGAGGCGGATGGGTGAAGAACTTCCATTAGTACTATGGGCAGACAGACAACTCCAAAATCGACGAGGCCAAACACTTTACTCCCTGGTGTATGGTGCGAAGCTGTCATCCCTGCGAAATACGAGTACTAACATCCAGATCCGGCTGAACAACGTTGAAACAAATAAAGACGATGCAAGATAACTTAGTCCCGACGGAAGAACTAAGAGACACCGCCAAAATCGGGATGGCATCATATCAACAAGCGAGTTGCCAGGACTTACAATAAAAACGTCAGGGTCAGGGTCTTCAAAGAAGGAGACCTTGTCCTACGCAAAGTATTTCCATATAAAAAGAAAAATCGCGAGCAAGCTTGCCCCCACATGGGAAGGCCCTTACTTAATTGATTCAATTGTTGGACAAGGAGCATACAGGCTCCAAACACTAGAAGGGGAAATGATCCCAAGATCCTGGAATGTAACTCATTTAAAACTATTCCATATGTAAAGATCAGATCAGGCTACAGTCAGGTACAAATTCAATCACTACTCAAAACCTGATGTCCTATGTGATGAACTACATGCTTTATATGACTTGTATGTACTTTATACTTGTTCAACTAACCCATCTATTTACTTTTTGAATCCTGAACAATTATACATAATAAAAGAGTATACGCATAAATATTCAGGATTGAGGGCTACTCTACTATATATTCCTGAAACAAAAAATTCGCACTTAACTGTGCCTAACGAGTTGGTAACCATCACCGGATACAGTAAAAAGTCAGGACCAATCAAGCATGAAATAATTGCCTGACCTGACTAGGTTTACTGCCACGGATAACAACCGGCCGGACGCAGCAAGACGGTGCAAGGGTGTTTTATCCCGACCATCAGACTAAAATGCCCTCTTGACAGGCCGAATACCAAGCCCTCCAGCCAGGCAGGGGACATAAGCCCTCCTGACAGGCCGGATTTCCCACCCTTTCAACCATTATAGCAAAAAACTATACTTGATTGAAATACTTATGACAAAGAATTGAAACAAAAATAATGCGCAGGTTATTTAACCAGAATAATGTGCAGATCATGCAAAACGAAATATTTGACAGGTCCAACAGGATCAAACTCACAAATCAAGCAAAGACAAAGTCAAATCAGCCAAAAGAAGGCCATCATATCTATATTAATAAAACCCTTACCCCCTGGGGCAAAGGTACCAAAATATTCATAAAGGCCAGGGAGAACCCCCCTGACCCAAAACAAGAAAACGAAAATAATGTTTGTCCATGGACATCCCCTCTAGATGGGCCAAAATACCAACTAAGAATTAAAAAAACATTACTGCTCAGAAGCAGCAGCATCAACAACCTGCTCCCCACTCTTAGCCGGCTCAGCCTCAACGTTCTGCTCCCCTGGGGAGTCGACCTCCTGTTTATTCTGCAAATTATGCAGGTCAGGATAATTCGAAGCGGCAAAAGCCATCTCAGCTGCAGGGTCCCATTTTGCCCTGGCCTCAATAGGCTCCGACATAGCAGCCGCCCTTCCCTTGATATAGAAATAGAGGGAGGCATCATCAAACTTGAACTCCAAGTCATCCCTCTCCTGGGTAAGTTCTTCATTCCTATCTAGGGCCTCCTGCAACAGCCGCGTGCTTGAAGCTGCCTCAGTCTTAGCAGCATCCCTCTTAGCCTGCACTCTTGTCAAATCAGCAGTCTTGGCAGCCAAGTAAGCCCTTGCAAATTCCAGCTCAGACTTCAACCTATCATAATCTGATCTCATCAGATCAATCCTGGCTACCAAAGAAGTAGCCTGATAGGCATTATGGAGACAGGTCGCCGCAACCTGACCAAAAGACAAGAAAAGTATGAGTAACTTATACCAACAATAGAAGACTACCAAAAACAAAACACATAGAAATGATTCCAACATACCTCCCTCACAGCAGCCAGGGCACCGACCAAAGAGGCCGATTGAATGATCCATCAAGCAATCGCCGAGTAGCAGTCTCAACAGGTCAAGGGTAAGCATGCCATCCGATTTAGAAGCGCTAGTCCCCCGATCTTCACCCTAGTAGCCTCCATGTTATCCACTGGCTCTCACCTCCCGACCAGGGCGAAACATCAACATCCTCAATTCTCCTTTTCTCGGGTCTTGAACTTGTTCCAGCGAGGGACGAGGTGCAAAGCAGATGACCTTAGCGATGTCGGATCGCTCGGTCAGTCGATGACAGTTCGATATCCCCGCTTCCCCGAGGACCTTCCTCCTTAATCTTAGCCAGCCTGGCTGAGAGGTCAGCCATACCAAACCTGGCAAGACGAATAGACGACCTGGTAGCTGCAACACGAAATGCTATATCAGCAATATAAACCAAGTATTATCAGGTAGTCTAGGAAGAAAGAAAAGAAAGATAAAAAAAAGACTTACTGCCTGAAGTGCTGGCACCAGCAGCCCCTGACGTTTTAGCAGCCCTGGGAGCACCATCAGCCTTCAAACAGCGAGGAAGGTGACCAATCCCACAACAAAGAGGCTAGGACCTCTCCAAAGGAGGAATAGCAAGGAAAGCAGAGACATTGGGAGTAGGGTACTCAATTTCAGTAACACATTCATCAACTGCACGCATAAGAGGTATGACTCATTATTTCATTTCATTTTTTCACTAACAAGAAAAACATGCAGGTCAAAGAAAGAAATCAAAGGACTCACCAGCCACACAGGCTTCATGATTTAAATACGGCAGGTCAGGACCCACAGAATTGGTCCTGACAAACATATAACCAGCAGCCAAGCCCTTGTCATGGCCACTGTCTAAATTACTCAGCAGAGGAGTAGTTGATGCCCTGACCTTAAAACTTATACGGCCAGGACTGTTAGTTTTAACAGCATAACAGGTCTTCAAATCGTCAAGAGAAAAAGAAATATTGTGTTTCTTACAGAGGTTCTCAATAGAACATACAACTTTCCACACCATCGTCATTAATTGATAAGAAGGGACACCAATCTCCTTAATAACCTCAACCATAAGAGGAGAGAAAGGAAGCTTACAGCCTGCCCTGAAAGCCCAGTCGTGGATGAAGAACCAACCAGGACAAGCCCAGTCAGCCCTGATAGGAGAATCCTCAGGAATCCAGAATTCAGCGTCAGCAGGGATGATCCCCTTATCCTTCAAAAATTTTTCGAACTCAGGCTTCAAACGGTTTGCACAAGACTGATCTTCATTTAAAGCCTTCGTGGGCTTAAATTGAAAAGCACCATGAGATATTGAAATCATCTCCAATGGGGGATCACTTGATTTATCCACTGCGGGAGATGGAACAGCAGAAGAAGCAGGTAGAGTTTCAGAAGAAACTTCCTCAGGATTCTGAGGAGGAGGAGTAGCAGGAACCGCTGCCGTGGTATATTTTTTCTTGGCAGCCATTATTTGAAGAATTATGGAAGATTGATTAAAGATTTGAGAAATTGAGAGTTAAAGAAAACTGAAAGAAAATAAAGAGAAGGAAGACGAAGAAATTATGTTGATGAGTTCAAATCAATGAAGCACCCAAGTATTTATAGCAAGAAAGATTAGGGTTTCAGCCGCAACATAATTAAGGCAAGTTGCAGTAAATATCCACGCGTCAGCAGTTGCAGTAAAAGAGCCGTTACAGGAAGCTAATCAGAGTAGATTTAACCGTGGGTGATTTTATCAAATTAAAGTTATCTCCTCATTTTTTCGTCCTGGCACTACCAATGAGGAGATAAGGGGCAATTGTTAGGCCTGGAAATCCGCAGACCACCCTGATCAGCACAACATCTAAACCTGACTGCCAGGCTCTCAGGGTGCCAGGCTATTAGGGCACACAAAGATAGGCGCCAGGCCATGGAGAGGACAACGGTCCAAATATCAGGACAATATTTGACCATATCCGCGTATATTAATGGAAATAAATATGCGGCATTAAGTATAGAGATTATGCAATAATTACGGTAATTAAGAGGGAAATATTCAGCAATTATTACCAGCAATTATGGAAAATATTCAGCCTTCAATACTTGATCATGCAGCCGTTCAAGATAGGAAGCTATATAAAGAACACTTGAGAGATCTGAAAAGAGACAACATTCGTACACAAGAAGAAGAGCATACATTACTTAGAAATACAAGCATTATTGTTATCATCGATATATTCTCTCAAATCATATAGTGAAATCCTCTCCTGGCTTGGTGCCCATGGTTTTTTCCCATTTAAGGGTTTTCCACGTACAAAATCGTTTGTCTCGTTATTTTTGTTATCTTATTTGCAGCTTAAATCGTACCCTGTCAACCTGACCAGAAATATAATTAGAGCTAGTTAACCCTGCACAATATCACCCTGACCTGATTTCGCCTTGCGCAAAATCCACACAAAACACTTGACATTGTGAAATAAAATGGTTTTACCATCTCTTTCACGTTTTTCGAGCATAGGGAGCTTGAACGGGGACCAAAATGCAAACTAAAAGCACCCCTATACTCCTAAACAGGTTTCTAACCTAATGCAACCATCAATTTCGCTCGAAAATGGGCTAATAAAAAACGCCCAATTCAGTTTTCGAAAATCTAGGGTTTCGCCCTAATTCAATCAATAAAAAGACAAACAAATTCAAATGGATTTAAGAGGAATTACATACCTTGAGATGACATGATGATGAGGGCACGAAAACAAGCAAGAAGCGAGGTCCAAAATGGCACCTTTTCTCGGGTTTTTTGTGTTTCTGACGAAGAAGATGATGAGAATGGGGAGATTCCCATTCTCGCGTCTTTTTACAGGAAAAAGGGAAGGTCTCTTCCTTCGAATCTATGCTCGCGCCTCAAAGAGGCGCTCCCTGACACATTCAGTGAAGTTTTGGGCTTTGGCCCAATTTCTCACACAAATTTCAACATTTTCAACAACGGCAATAAAAAGCGTCATTTTACAAAAAAATAGTGAAATTCAAATTCGCTATTTTCTCATATTTTCAACGATGGCAATAAAAACCGTCACTTTTCAAAATAATTGCTGAATTCAAAATTCGTTATTTCCACGAATTTCACAAAATTTCAACGGTGGCATTAGAAGCCATCATCATTCAAATACAAAAGCAAAATAGTGAAATTTAAAGTCCGCTACTTTCAAAAAAATTTAACGACGGCATTTAAAACTGTTGTTTCTCAAATACAAAAGCAAAATAGAAAAAATCAAATCCGCTATTTTCACAAAATTCAACGACGACAATAAAAACCGTCACTTTTCAAAAATAATGGGGAAATTCAAAATTCGCTATTTTTAAAAAAATTCAACGACGGCATTAAAAACCGTCAAGCCTTCAAAGAAGGGTGGTGAAATTCGCTACCCTTTAAGAATCTCAAATCATGGGAAGATGAAATTAAAATCATCCTCCCCAAGCACCCACCAGACGATAGAGTACACATCTGTCCTTTTCCTATAAAACAAACGGCAATAAAAACCGCTATCTCTCTTAGAGACTCAAAATCACCGCCGACCACGGGGGCCAGGCTCAAAAACCTATCCCTTTCCGGCACCACAAACATTCAATACGAACACCGAAATTACCCAACATGATATCGGAGGCTTCCTCATGGAGCTCGCTAATTCGAACAATTTCTCGAAATAGACCCATCCAACACGGCTATTTCCCACGGCTGGCGAGCCTCACAACGCACATTCAACATGGCTGGCGAGCCTCACAACGCACATTCAACACGGCTGGCTAACCTCAAAACGCGTCACATTTAGCGCGGCTGGTGAGCCCCTTTTATATACGCACCACGGCTGGCGAGCCCATTTCATATATGCACCGCGGCTGGCGAGCCCCTTTTAAATACGCACAGCGGATGGCGAGCCCCTTTCATATACGCACCGTGGCTGGCGAGCCCCTTTCATATACGCACCGCGGCTGGCGAGCCTCTCCATATACGCACCGCGGCTGGCGAGCCCCTTCATATACGTACCACGGCTGGCGAGCCCGTTCATATACGCAACACAGCTGGCGAGCCTTTGCCGCAAAAAAGAAACGCCTCAAGGACATATCCCGAAGATTCCTCAGGTATGACTCCTTCTTATGGCTGGAGAGCCTTTATACGTAGTCTAACGGACTTTAAACGACCCGCACGGACAGTCGACAGACTTTAAACTATTCCCGATGACAGGTCATTGACTCGTACCCTCCAGTCACCTTGGCGTCGCCCTTCCCGATGGCAGGTCCTTGGCCCAAATCCTTTCGAGCCGCCTCGACGTCTCTAAGGTCTCCAAGTTGTAATCTTCGATTGACCTGGGGGCTATACTTTGACTTTCGCCCTATCCAAGTCTCAGTCAAAGTGGGGGCTCTGTAGATACCCGGTATCTTTTGAGTCTCCAACAAACACCCGATGATTATCGGACTATAACATGCTTAGGAATCGCAGCGTTTGATCGACAGTTTTGTACAACTATACGTCGGAAAACTTGAAATAATTTCGAAAATAAAACATTTCAAAGCTTTTAAAAGTACCTCGAGTGTTTAATGCATGACGACGAGGTCGCAATGACACTAATTAGAGTCAAAACCGAAACCGGACTAAAAACCGACTCAAAAACTCAAATCCCGACTCCAACAACGAGTCAAACCGAGTCAAACACAAAAAACAAACTTTTCAAAGACTTCCATGTTAAGGTTTCCCGGAATCCTTAATGGTCAACTACAAATCAAGTTCATCCAAAACATAGGATAAAACAAATCATGATTTAAATTGCGTGATAGTGACAAGACACCTCGAAGACCCGCGAATTGACTCGCGCCTCTTCGAGCAGCCCATGCGGCCATGTCGCTCAAAATGCACACAACCATCCATTTCTCTATAAATACCCCTCAAATGCCACCATTTGAGAGTTACGCGAGTGTCCGCCTCCTCATCTCTCCCTTAAAATTCTAGACTCGACTTCTCAAGTCACAAACCGACACGTGTTTCCGACCTACCGATCGAAAACACAAGCCTTACACATTGTTTGGTATAGTCATCATGCATTAAATCACTTGACCGACCATCTCGACAAACTCCACCATCACTAAACTTAAAACACTCTTTTACATTGCTAAAATGCTTTTCAAACTGAGTTTTCTGACCAAACAAGTTGATACACTTTCGTCGATTTCTCGTCTCAAGCTTATCTTGTAAGTATGAGGGTGTAAAAATCCTCTTCTATCATGTTTTTCATTTGTTTCATGACTATAATATGCTAAAAAATGCATAACATGGTCCAAACATGGGATAAATGAGCCAAAACCGGATTTTTGATTGAGGCATGGGCTGCTTGTATAGCAACCAGGCTCGCGCCTAAAGCTCCTCCCAGCCTAAATCCAAACGTGTTTGGACTCTTCTTTCCCTTTCGTTTTCATTTCATTTTGTAATCGGTTTTTACCATTTCAAATATTTCACATCTCTTTTTTATAACGAACTTTTAACCATGAAACATTTTTCACCCTTTGTTCCTAATACCATGACGGTTTAATCCGTATTTCAGTGATAATATTTGGTTAATTACATTTTAAAAGGTATTTTAAAACCTTTTATTTCATTTCTTTACATTTTCAAAGCAAATGTATTAGTCATAAATACAAAATCGTCCTTGGTTCTACATACCATGTCGGATTTTAACCTGAGTACGATGATAAACATTGACTAATTACAATCAAATGAACATAAAACAATTAGTTCATAATCATTTTCAAAACTATTCATGTAAAGCTTGCAAAACCGAACCCGACGTCGAATATTGTCAAAACAATGATGAGTATTCAAGTCTCGTTCTTCACATCAATACAAAAGCGGTCTAAAACGACCTTTTCAAATCAAGACGGGTTCAAAAATTCTCTTTTCAATACAGTTTACGAACTTTTTCAATGGTCAGAAGGCGTCCTTCAATCGCCTGTTGACCCGCGCCTAAGCATGCCACTCCTTTTTCCATTTTCAAACCAGGGCAGACCTGCTTGCATCGACTGATGGCCCGCGCCTATATAGGCTGCCTAATGCGGGGTCTGTTTTCTTCCAACATTTGTCTAGGACGATCCCGATTTCGGTTAACCCGAATACAGGACGGATCAGATGACAAATCTACCCATTTTACATCATATTAGCAAAACGCCTTACTACGACAAATAGATCACGTTATGCACCATAAACCTAACTCCGTAAATGGATGTTTAATTTCCGTCTTGAATGCAAATCAACATTAAATCCAACTCGACATCAAGTACTTGATACTTTGATTAAACAACAGACATAGAAAGCTCACATGTTAGGTTCAAACTCGTTGATGCGCATTCATGCATTTGCCCGTTTTATCATCTTTTGCATTTAACCAACCAAGATCGATCAGTAGAGGCCGCTATCACGGGCGGGATTGGTGTCCGATTAATGGGCTTCCCAATACGTACCTTCACCTCTTACTCAGAAACTTTGGATTGTTGAAGACCTTATCCAAGGCGTACGGCAGTCATTCTAGAGATAAGATGCTAAAGAGGGACGATTCCTTATCTTTAGTACCTATTTCAAACACCGCTTTTTGCCTTGGTTGACCTAGGTATAAAGTGGATTCGAACGGGTTCCAAGCATTCCAAAAATGCATGGTGGCGACTCCAAAGATCTCTTGCATCGTTTCGAGACCCTTGTCGAGACGAAACAGACCGATCTAAAATGATCCGGTCGAAAGCATTTTTATGCCGCCGAGTGTGGCTTTCAAAAAGACCGATGCCGCGTCCGACAGATCGGCCGGGCGTCGCAGGTGGGCCATGTCCACACCCATGCAGCCTCACAATTTCCTGTAAGTATAGCTCAGCAAAACTGGCAGCATCTTCAGTCTTCTTGCAGGCAAAAAAATTAGTCATTTTGCTGAACCTATCAACAACTACCATCACATAATCCTTGCCCCTCTGAGTTCTGGGTAATGTGACAATAAAATCCAAGCTCACATCTTCCCGTGGCTTATCAGGCACTGGTAAGGGATTATATGGCCTAGCTTGGAAGGTTCTCTTGGCCTTTTGGCATTTTGAACATCTTCTGAGGACAACTTGGACATCCCCAATCATTCTAGAATTGGTTCTATAGTATTTCCAGTGTTTTTTTTACCCCAAAATGTCCTCCTAATCCTCCTTAATGCACCTCCCTGATTAGAAGATCCCTGTAAGATCCTCGTGGCATACAGAGCTTGTTGCTATGAAATAGGAAGCCTTCCTATAGCAGATATTTGTTTCCCTGAACTCTATTTCCCCTAGTTTGAGTTATCCATTCTTCAGAGAAATCAGGATCCTCTTTGTACATTTCTTTCATAAACTCAGACCCAAGGACCTTATTTTCTATGATTGACAGTAAGGAGTGCCTCCTTGACAGTGCATCTGCCACCACATTTTGTTTCCCTTCTTGTATTTGCTGGAAAATATAAATGACTGCATGAACTCCACCCACTTGGCATGCCTGTGACTCAATTTGTGCTGGCCATTGATATATTTCAGGGCATTATGGTCTAAGTGCAACACAAATGGTTTAGGCTTCAGATAGTGATTCGAATGCATCAAGGCTCTGATGATGGCATAAAACTCTTTATCATAGGTAGAGTATTTTAATTTAGCTCCATTTAACTTCTCATTGAAATAGGCCACTGGTTTCTGAGCTTGAATTAAAACTGCTCCAATGCCAACTCCACTGCTATCATATTCTACCTCAAATAATTGATCAAAATCTGGTAGCTTCAGAATAGGAGTCTCACACATCATCTTCTGAATTTTCTCAAAGGACTGCTGAGCACTATCAGTCCACTGGAATTCTCCTTTTTTCATACATTCAGTAATAGGTGCAACAATTGAGCTGAAATTTTTGATGAACCTCCTATAAAAAGGAAGCCATTCCATGGAATCCCCTGACTTCAGTGATTGTTTTAGGGATTGCCATGACTCAATTGCTGAGATTTTCTCCTGATCCACTAATATACCCCTCCCAGATACAATGTAGCCCAGAAAGGTCGCCTATTCAACCATGAAGGTGCACTTTTCTAGCTTGCCAAACAGCTTCTCATCCCTGAGAATTTTAAACACCACCCCAAGGTGCCTGAGATGCTCTTTCTTGCTGCTGCTGTAAACCAATATGTCATCAAAGTATACCACATCAAACTGACCCAAGCATGCCTCAGCACTTCAGTCATCAACCTCATGAAGGTGGTGGTGCATTTGAGAGACCAAATTGCATCACAAGCCACTCATATAACCCATGCTTTATCTTAAAAGCAGTCTTTCATTCATCTCCTTCCCTGATTCTCACCTGATGGTACCCTTGTCTGAGATCAATCTTAGAGAAAATTCTGGCACCACTCAGTTCATCAAGCATATCATCTAACCTTGGAATTGGGAACCTATACTTGACAGTGATATTGTTAATGGCTCTACAATCAATACACATTCTCCATGTTCCATCTTTCTTGTGAACAAGTAATGCAGGGACTGCACAAGGACTTAAAGATTCCCTGACAAAGCCCTTGCTCATAAGCTCCTCGATTTGGTGTTGTAATTCCTTGGTGGCTGCTGGATCACTCATGTAAGCAGGCCTGTTAGGTAGCATAGAAATTGGTACAAGATCAATATAGTGCTCAATTCCCCTCAAGGGTGGCAGCCCACTAGGTAGTTCTTCTGGAAACACATCTTTGAACTTCTGGATCAAAGGTTCAATTTCTATAGACAACTCTGAACCCTTCTCCTCAGTTACTTCATTGGACAGCAGGATCAATACAGGTTGCTCTTGTTTCAATTCTTTGATCATGGCAGCCTCAGATAAGAACATCACACCACTAATCTCCTCTAGCATGTTTGAACTTCCACAGTTTCTTTGATTTGGTGGTAAGAGGGTCAGGGTGACCTTCTTACATTCATGCTTAAAACTGTAAACATTCTCCTTGCCCCGGTGAGTTGTATTCCTGTCAAATTCCCATGGCCTCCCTAACAGCAGGTGGCAAGCATCCATGGGTACAACATCACATAGCACCTCATCTTTGTACACCTTCCCAATAGAGAATGGAACCAGACATTTTTTATCAACCTTAACCTCTGATCCCTTGCTTAACCATTTGAGCTTTTAAGGATTTGGGTGATCCTGAGTCACCAGATTCAGTTTGTTGACCATGGTGATGGAAGCCACATTGGTACAGCTCCCTCCATCTATGATCAAGTTATATAACCTTCCCTAAACTGTGCATCTACTTCTAAAGATCAGTGACCTCTGGTCAGCATCCAATGGTGCATGTTGTGAGTGCATGACCCTTCATAAGACCAAGTTGTGCCCTATATCAGGGTGAGCTACAACCTGATCTTGGTCTGACTCATCCTCAGCTTCTATTTCCTCTAGCACTAGATTCTCTTCCTTCTTATAATCTACCAATCCTTCTCTTTCCCACTCTTCTACTTCTATTACTGTCAGTGCCCTATTAGAAGGACAATCCTTCTGAAAGTGACCATATCCCTGACATTGAAAGCATTTTATCTTTCTCTCAGTCACAGGTGGGTTAGTTTTCTGGCTCATGGGGGTTTTTTCTTTTATCTAGTGTACGTGGTGTAGCTGGGTTAGGTGTACTCCCAATCCTGACACCATTAAATGGTTTGAATTTAGATCTAGTGGTGGTCTTAGACACTGCAAGCTTAGCCTTCCCTATTTTCTCAACTCTTAATGACAGATTAACCACATCATCATAAGACCATAAATGTTGCATCCTAACCTTTTCGGCAACATTCCCTCCAGTAGGTCTCAATAGGTCTCTCTTCTTGCCTAAGTTTGGACAGTTTAATAAAGAGATCTTGAGTATACTCTTTGGTGACAAATTTACACAGCATCTTTTTCTTAAGCTTAGACCAAGACCTAAGTGGTTCCTTCTCTTCTCTAAGTCTTTGGTGTTTCAAATTATCAAACCATAGAGAAGCATAACCCTTTAATTTCAAGACAGCAACTTTAAAGGCCTTAACATCAGTGTATCCTTTATACTCAAAGATTTTCTCAATATCCCTAATCCATTCTAATAAATCATCAAGATTTAGGCTACCAGAAAATTCAGAGATTTCTACCTTTAGATGCTTGTCTGTGTGCTCAAGAACCTCCTCCTGAGTCCTGTTGCTTTCTTCAGAATCTGACCCATATCCATGTAGTGGTTATCCTTTCCCTGCTCCCACCAAGAATCCTCTACCTCTTCCCCTTCCTCTAGCAGGTGGTTGTATCCTTGGATCATGGCTTGGAATCCTCTCCATTACTGTGTGCACAACATTGAGCAGTGTATCCACATTTCCTGCTAGTGTTTCTATCCTTACTTTAATACTAGTAAGTCTCTCTTCACTCAAGGTTGTTTTTTGTGTTTTTGTTGTAAGTAGGGATAATGAACTCACACTTCTCTCAACCCAAGACTAACACAAAGTTGGAATTGTGTTATAACCTGGCTCTGATACCAAATTCCAGTGTATAACCCAAGGACTTGACAGAAATAAGAGGATTCTGGCAAGAACTCAGACACAATCTCCCGAATGCTATAAGGTTTAAAAATTTGATAAAAATAGCAATTGATCTGCTAAATTCATGAAACTTGGTGACAATTCGACTTAATGAGTAAGCTAGCTCTGAGTAAAATTTCAGGATTTTAGAGGCACTCTAAGTATTTTAAAAGAATTAAATAAGACTGGCTGACAGATAAATTCAAACAGCTTGACACAGGACTCTTGTTTGGGACTGAATAAGGACCAAATGATATAATTATCAACTCAAATCCCATAGAATATTCACAGGGAAGCAAGTAAACAATTTGGATAACTTAAATTGGGATTTATCATAGCCAAGCACAGATAAATAACCAACTCAAGCCAAACAACCCACAGACTGAGCACAGGATTGAATAAACTTAACCAACAGACTTTGTTCAACATCCATAGTCTAAGCACAAGATGTTAGTAGGCCTGACTCTTAACTACAGACAAAGCACAAGTTAAAGAGTTTTGAAATTGAGAGAAGTCTCAGGTTTAATATTCATCAAAAGGTGCCTCAATGCAGATGGGATAAAGGTCCTTATATAGGCCTCTCCCTTAGAATTCTGTTACAAAATAACCCTAGAAATCTCATTTAAGGGCCAGGATTAGTTCTTAGGATACAAACAAAGCGATGGAAATATTTTACAAATGATAACAAAATGATTTAATGCAAACTGAACAAAACAAAAGAAAAGTGCAGCTAATAGTGACAGGTTGCTCCCCTTGACTGTTGTGCTGCTTTGGCTGGGAGTATAAGGACAGATTGATGCAGTTAGTGCCTTGAATTTGGCTCTAGGTGACATCTGAAATATGGAGAGACAAACAAAAAGGACCTTGGTATCAGTTCTGCCCTTGTTTAGCCAGAAATGGCAATCTGCTTTATTCTTTATGTCCATATCTGCAACATGTCTTTCAACTTGGTTTTCTCTTGGATGCAGTGTGATTTAAGCCTGGCTCCCCTTGACTTTTCTGAGCTTAGTTGATCAAAGTTTCAGCTGGCCAAGGTGGAAGCTGGTATTTGTGCTTGTACTGATATTTGTTACCTCCCAAAGCAGGCCTGGTAGTGGCTATTATCAGGGCAGTGAGGTTAGGATTGTTACCTGGCTCCTAATTAGTGTTGGCCTGATCTTTGGCACCTGCTGCAAAAGTCTTATGGTATGATAAGTCCTCTTTATATACTAGTAAGGGTAGGTCGAAGGAAGCTTCCTTGAAGTTTCCTAATATTATATTATGTAATATTATTATTACTATTATTGTAGTATTATTGTGTTATTTGTATCCTCTTATGGCCAGGTCACACGTGATACATGAAATCCTGACTCAGTATTATTATTTATTTTATTTTTCTGGCTCACAATATAACTCTTAAATTAATATAATTTATTAAATACATTTTGAAAAAACATTTTAATATTTCCACCGTCTAACTTAACCATTGACCATGTCTTAAGATACGGGGTATTACAGTGACGCCGTTGAACGAGTCTTGGTGGTGATATAACTCATAAGTAAAGACCCACAAGTAAGTTTGCTTCGACTTGGTAGACACGAGGCTGAATCGGAGTGGTGGACTGAAATTTTCGAAAATTGGAATTTTTAAAAATACATTTGTTGCTTTATATACGGTTTCCGAAAATAGGGATCTTCGAAAACTGGCTAGTTGGGATTGAAAAGGTCGTCTTAGGTTTGTTTTAAAAAGACGGTTTGGGATAGAGTTGTGACGGCTTTGGAAACAGTGCGTCGTTTTCGAAGACGAGTTTTCGAAATTCAAAAGGTGAATGTCTTGAAAGTCGTGGTTTGAAAAGATTGAAATTGTTGGGGTCTCCAAAACGGTGCATTATTTTTGGGATTTGAAAAGGCCATTATGACTGCGCAAATGTCTATTATGTCGGCGCAAATGTATTTTTGAAACGGTTATGAAAAACCAGGTTTTGAAATCGTCGTTACGACGGCGTCAAAAGTATTTTTTGCAAATGGTTGTGAAAAACCGTGTTTTGAAATCGTCATTATCATGGCGTGAAATGTGTTTTTGCAAATGGTTGTTAAAAACCGTATTTTGAAATCGTCATTACGATGGCGTGAAAGGTTGTTTTTGCAGCGGAAGGCAAAAGACCGAGGTATTTAATGGCCAATATAACGGCGTGAAAAGGGTTTTTTGCAATGTTTAGAAATGACACGGAAGGACTTATGATCACATAGAACATAAGCACTCGCAGTTCATTATATTATGTATAATGCTAACACGGGTTTTGGCTTAATAAGGGTGGTTACACACCATGCGATCAATCCCCGATTTTTGAGAGGGATGCCAATCCAAACAAAATATGTAAATTTGGTGCCTTAGCATCGTTCGCGTAGGAAGTGAATGCTCTTTGACGAAACAAAAAAGTGTGACGTCAATGGTATGCTTGACGCAATCATGATTAGAAACGCGAGGATGAGAAAACTCACGCCGACGACACAAGCCGATTGGTCGATAAAGGTTAGGCTGTGGGCCTGGACAAGGAACCCGACTTATGACCGTAATATGAAATGATGCACTTCAACCAAGACCTCGTTCGAGTTTCACCATCTAGGGGCCACAAAGACACAAGTGTCCTAGTTGTCCCCAGTGGAGTCGCCAATCTTTGGACATAGGCTACCTACACGCCAATCTATGGACATGTACTGGCCTAAAAGCCATGTTCGAGGACGTAGAAATGTTTTCGACTGGATCGCTTTAGATCGGTCGGTTTCATCTCGATGAAGGTCTCGAAACGATGCAGAGATGTTCCGAGTCGCCACCAAGAATTTATGGGATGCTTAGGAACTGTTCGAATCCACTTTATACCTCGATCAAACGAAGCACAAAGAAGTGCTTGCCATAGGTACTAAAGATAAGGAGTCGTCCCTCTTTTAGCATCATATCGCTAGAATGACTCACGTATGGCCTGGATAAGGCCATCCACTATCCAAAGGTTCCGAGTAAGAGGTGAGGGTACATATTGGGAAGCTCTTTAATCGAACACCCAATCCCGCCTGCGGTAGCGCCTCTACTGATCGATCTTGGTTGGTTAAGTGCAAAAGTTGATAAAACGGGTTTAAAGCACGAATGTGCATCCACGTTTAAACCTAACATATGAGATTTGCTATGTCGGTTGTTTATAAAAATATCAAGTAATTGATGTCGAGTTACATTTAAATGTTGATTTGCATGCAAAAACGGAAATTAAACATCCATTAACAAATTAGGTTTATGGTGCTTAACACGATCCAATTGTTTGAAAAATTGTGTTTAAAGTGTAAGATGTAAAATGTAAACTCGTTAATCTGATCCATCATGTATTCGGGTAAACCAAAATCAAGATCATCCTAGACAACTAGTGGAAACGAAATAGAAAAATGCCAGGCAGCCTCTTTGGGGAGCGAGCCCATGGGCGATGCAATGGGGCTTCTCCTAGTTTTTCAAAAGGCGAAGAATAGAAGAGTAATGGGGCGCGTGTCAGACGGTAGACCAAGTGAGCCTTGTGGGCTTGCAAAAGGTTGTTAAAACCATTTTGAAAGGTCGTTTAAGACCGCTTTTGTTAAAAAGGTCACTAAGACCGCTTTTGTGTTAAAGTGTAGAATATGACTCAGAGTATTCATCATTATGTTGATGAAACTTGTTGTCGAGTTTGAATTTGCAAGCTTGACATGAATAGTTTTGTAAATAAACTTATAAAATGTGTTTACTCGACCGTTTCATTACCGTACTTGAAATAAATTGACATGGCACATATGTTAGCCAAGGGTGACAGCCAATGTGCTCAAGATAATGAAAAAAATAAGATAAAATGAAAAGTGTTTGATGTGAACTAATTATATTAAGTTCATTGCTTTGTAATTAGTCAATATTTATCATCGTACTCGGGATTAAACCGACATGGTGTATGGAACCATGAATGATTATGGATATGACTAAAATGCTTGCAAATATGAATAAATGAAAAATGAAAGAAATAGGAGATGAAAATGTTCAAATCTCCGTAATTTTTTTATTAACCAACAATATCATCGTTACACGGTATAAAACCGTCAAGGTATAAATAACCAATGATGATTTTGCTAATGGTAAAAAATGTTTATCATAAAAATGTATTGAGATGTTAAAAACCGTTTTAAGAAGAGAAAGAAAAATTAAATAAAACATAAGGAATGATGAACTCAAACACGTTGAGTTCTGACCTGAGGAGAAGCCATATGAGGTGCGAGCCCCTAGGCGAGGCAACCAGCCTCTGTCTCGGGCCAAAACTCGGTTTTGGCTCGATCTTTCCAAGTTTTGAATCGTGTTATACATGTTTTATGATGTTAAAGTCATGAAAACAGTAAAAAGAATATGAAATAAGAGGATTAATTACACCCTCATACTTACATGCTCGGTTGCTTGACCAAAAATTGACAAAGTGTAAAACTTGTGAGTCGGAAAGCTCTATTTGAAAAACCGTTTTGTAAATATGGAGTGGCGCTTTTCTTAAGTGTGGGTGTAGTTGGTCGAAGTGGTAAGTCAAGTGTTTTAATTGCACGATGACGATACCAAAAAAAGCCTAAGACTCGTGTTTTCAATCGGTAGGTCGAAAACACGTGTCGGATTTTTACTTTAGAAGTCGAGGTCTAGAATTTTAAGGGAGAAAGAAAAGGTGGACCCTTGCGTGGTTGTATATGGTGGTGCTTGAGGGGTATTTATAGAGGAATGTGTGGTGTTGTGCCTTTTTTTTTTTGCGATGTGGCCATACTCGCCACCCATTGAGGCGCGAGTATGTGGGCGATACAAGGGGCTGGCTTGTCCCTTTCGCAAATTTGGAATTTGTGTTTTGTTCTATCCTAGGTTTTGTTCTGATGTGTTTTGTGGTTGATTTGTTTGCTTAGCAATGTAAACTTGTGTTTGGGTGTTATTTAGGGTGGGTACTTTATGTTTAATTTGGATTTGATTTTGTATTGAGTCGTGATTTGAATTTTGAGTCGGTTTTTGGTCCAGTGTTGGTTTTGACTTTAATTAGTTTCATTGCGACCCTGTCGCCGTGCATATAACATTCCGGGTATTTTTTGAAATGTTTTAACATGTTTTTCATTTTCGAAAACGTTTTTTTAGCTTTCTCACATGCAGTTGTACCAACCGTCAATCAAACGTAACGATTTCTGAAACATATTGTAGTCCGATAATCATCGGGTGTTTGTTGGGGATTCCACAGATACCGGGTATCTAAAGAGATTCTATTCAATCACAAATTGCCTCGCTCGTTTCGAGACCTTCGTCTAGACGAAACCAACTGAGCTAAAACAATCCGATCTCCTTTGAAAAAGCACTATACTCCCAGACGCGGGTGCCATGTCCACACAACCGTATGGTGATTGGCGGCAGTTGTTATACGCTCCTAGAGGCAGTTGTTATATACTCTAATATGATCACCCACCTAGCGGGGGAGGGTTATGGGACATAATTGCAGTCAACATTCAGACACAATGAGGACATTGTGCTCTTTTAGTGGGAGAGAATGTAGCACCCTATGAGATGTGAAGAAAGTTGTCCCACATTGAAAAAAATAAGGAGCTCATGACAAGATTTTAAAAAATTCTACCCACCACTTAGTTATAAGGCCATGTGCTTTGGGGCTGAAATGAAGACGAGATAATGAGCTCAGAGCAACACATGCCATCTTAATGGGGTTTTATTACGACGGTGACGGGTCGGGTTGTTATAAGTTGGATCAATTTACTTCTAAACATATAGAAAAACAGTAGGTTAGTTTGTTAATAGATAGTTTTGGTCAATAAATATAGTTGATAATTGAGCGTAATTATATATAGTAGTTTTAAACCCGTGAAATTCACGGTCTGTATTAAAATTTGTTGATACATACTCCATTTTTTTTATCTTCTCATTTGCTTTTTGAAGGTCAAAGTTTCCGAACATTAATCGTAAATATGTTGAAAATAAAATATTTACTTATTATCAAAATATCTTTTGCTAAATATTTTTTCGACAAAAAAAATCAAACAAAATAGTAGTCGGAAAATATGGTCAAAGTTTTGTCTTGGAGACCATAATAAAGAAAATGAGAAGATTAAAAAATAGAGGAAGTATTAAATAACACGAATAACACTTTTGCAATTAATCTTGTACTTTGTACAATAATTTTAAAAAATATAATTCAAAGTTTGATCTTCCCCATTAAAAAAAAAATTAAACGTTATTGGTCTACATAGTATTATGTAGATCTCAAATTGAACAGAATTGCAAATATATCTGAATCTAAACCGTTTTTTCATGGTCATAAACCCTTAAATCTTGACCCGCTACCCAAGACTAAGTTACAGCAAAACAACTTGATAATTTAGGACCAACACCTAGAGGTTTTAAATTTTGACCCGACCTGAAAACCTGACCCGCCTGATCTGGTTTTTCCAAGGTCAAGACCCATAAAATCTCAACCCGGGACCCGTGTAACCCAAACCTGAAATGACATGTTAATTTAGGGTCGAAACCCCACCCGAAATGACTCGTTTAATCCAAACGCGAAATGACTCGTTAATTTAGGGTCGAAACCCAACACGAACGGGTCGACCTGTTAGATTCAAGATGATTCAAGAAATTTATTAAAAAATTAATATTTATATATTATATTTGAAATAATAATAAAAAACATTAGTTTTGTACTTTTAATTACATAAATAATAAAAAATCAATATTATAAGTTTTTAATTTGTAACCTTTAATAATAAAATAATAATTATTACTTCTATACCCTTTAATATGATTAAAATATTAATATTTAATATGTTTTAATTTTTTTTTAAAATATTTTCTCGATTTAAAAATAATGTAAAAAAGGCGTTCGACACTATTTGTTTCCCGTATTCTAACCATAATCTTACCCGTAACCTATATGACTCGACCTGTATTCTGACCCGACCAGTATGACCTGGCTTACGACCCCACTCGTCCGACCGGTTGGACAGGTCTACCAAAATCCTTACGGCATGTGAGCCCAATCTTATATAAAAAGATTAATGAAAAATATTTATTTCAAGGACCTAAAATTAATTTAAAGTGATCATAATACTCCTTATTTGCCAGGTGAATCATAATTTCAATAAAATAAAAGGCATTTCTTTGACTGTATTAATGAGGGTTGGTCTTCCCTACATAACAAAAGTTACTTTAAAAAAAAATATTTTATTATATGTATTTATTCCCAGAAAAAAAAAAAGGTATTTTATTTTACATCGACATTCTTATATACTGGTTTCGAAGAGATCTTAGTTAGGAATAGAATGATTTTTGGTTTTTGTTAGAATAAAGTTATTTTCCCTAAATAAAATGTAAATTTATTAAAAGTTTGATATCATACAAAGTAATTATTATACACAATCAATGTCAATAAATTAGGAAAGAATTTTAGCAATATATCAGTTTTTGTTTGTTTAAGAAGCTCTTATTTCGCCATAATATCATGTCATATTTGGTGAAATTATATGATGCCATGTATACAGTGACTTAGATGATTAATATATTATATGATAGTTGAATTACTTACTTATTTTGGTATTTTTACTTTCAGACACACATTTAAATATTTTTTTTTCATACTTCGACTTAGTAGATTTATATTATGTTTTTTCTTCAGCATGATTGTTAAATCACGAACATAACAATAGTCTTACATACAATAGTCTTACATTCACCTATAAAGTATCTTTCTTTTTATTGAGACTTTAAGTATAACTAAAATAAATGTTAATTTGTCCAATTTTAGATTTCTTTTGTTTTTTTAATGGGGTAATGTGAAATAGATAAATGTAACCCGATAATCATTACTCCGTATAACCGTATTACACTTCATTTAACTTTTATGTAATTTAAAAAGATGAAATTAGTTTAGTAATCACATATTTTGTGTCAAATGAGCTACTAAAAATGAATACAATATAGGAAAAATGAAAATTTGACCTCGACTTTATATGTCTAGTATATACTTTTTCATCTCAATCATTTGTTTACCCTTTTTTGGGTATTTTATGTAAAAAAGAACAAATGATCGAGATAGAGGGAATACTTTTTAAACAACACAAAAGGATAAAACTTCCTTGATATTAAAATAATAGCTGTATGAGGTCAAGACTTTACGTATAATTAGATAATTCACTTTTAAAAATAAATTTCGGAACACATATTCAGCAATTTGTCTTTTGTTTATAAATAACTAAATTAATAAAGTCGCACAGTGAACGGGCTCTCAACTAGACCTGACGAAATAAACTCAAGCCCGAAAAACCGATTGAAAATAACTGATTTGATAACTGATCGAACACCAAGTATCATTAACTTTAATAGTACTTGAAAACCGACTCAATCCGAATTGAACCAAAACTGAACCGAATTCAATAACAATCGAACGGTACCCGAATCTGAATATATTTGAACCGATAAGAACAAAACCGATACACCCGAATTATAAATACTTACAACAACAACAACAACAACAACAACAACAACAACAACAACAACAACAACAACAACAACAACAGAGCCTTAATCCCAAAATGTTTTGGGGTCGGCTGACATGAATCATCCTTTCGAACCGTCCATGGGTGAGCGCACGCCTCAAAAAGCGAATAAAAAAGGGAAAATGAAAAACAAAAAGGAAGGACGAAAATGTAATGGAAAGTCAAGGTAAACTTAGGGGTTTTAAAATCAAATTCCGGATTTTTTTTATAAAAACTTAAAATTTAAATCGAGAGAAAAGATTTAAACGATTTTTAAAAACCGAAATAAAATTAAGGATCCGAAATGAACCAAGTAAAATCTATAAGAAAGTGGTTGGTAAAATGTGTAATAAAGGAGAGAAGAAAAAAATAATTTAATTTCTTTAAATTAAATAAAAAACACTAAATATGTCAAAAAAAAACATCAAAACTAAAAATCCACATGTATCATTTCCTTCCATTGTGCCCTCTCCGTCACCGTACTCTCCTCAAGCCCCAGAAATCTCATATCGTGCTCTATCACTCTCAACCATGTCTGTCTCGGTCTTCCTCTACCTCTAGGGACCTTTTCTGTTCTCCAAGTCTCCAGCCTCCTAACTGGTGCGTCCATAGGTCTCCTTCTCACATGGCCAAACCATTTTAGTCGGTTTTCCATCATCTTGTCCTCTATTGGCGCCACTTTTACCTTTTCCCTGATCACCTCATTCCTTAACCGATCTTTCCTTGTATGTCCGCACATCCACCTCAACATGCGCATCTCCGCCACACTCATCTATTGAATGTGACAATGTTTCACGGCCCAACACTCGGAACCGTAAAGTAAGGCAAGCCTAATTGCCGTGCGATAGAATTTTCACTTTAATCTTTGGGGCATATATTTATTGCATAGAAACCCTGACGCACTCTTCCATTTCAACCATCCCGTGTAATTCTGTGAGCCACATCTCCGTCTAACTCCCCATCTTTATGAATAATAGATCCTAGATACTTGAAGAAATCCGACCCCTCAACAACATTCTCATCGAAAATAATACTCCCCGCCTCTGTCAATCTCAACCCCGCCACCTTAGTGAACTGACACCTCAAATACTCAGTCTTACTCCTGCTCAGCCTAAACCCACGGGTCTCTAAAGTCTGCCTCCACAATTCCAACTTTCTCTCTACCCCCTCTTTTGTCTCATCAATCAACACAATATCATCAGCAAACATCATACACCAAGGGATCTCGTCCTGAATATCCCTTGTCAACTCATCCATAACTATAGCAAAGAGAAAAGGACTAAGTGCGGAACCTTGATGCACCTCGATGGTAATGGGAAATTCTTCCGTTCTCCCAACATTAGTGCGAACACTTGCACTAGCCCCCTCATACATGTCCTTTATGAGGTCAATATATTTTCGCGACACACCGTTTCTCGCCAAAGCCCACCAAATTACTTATCTTGGTACCCTATCATATGCCTTTTCCAAGTCAATAAAAAACATATGCAAGTCCTTCTTCTTGTCCCGATGGTGTTCCATCAACTGTCTCATGATAAAAATCGCATCCATAGTCGATCTCCCGGGCATAAATCAAAATTGGTTATCCGAGATGTCTACACATCTCCTAAGCCTTTGCTCGATTACCCGCACCCATAACTTCATCGTATGACTCATAAGTTTAATTCCCCGATAATTGGAACACTCTTGAACATCACCTTTGTTCTTGTACAAAGGGACAAGAGTGCTTCCCCTCCAAGTTGATGGCATCTTGTTGCTCCTCCAAATCTTGTTGAAGAGCATGGTTACCCATTTGATCCCTTTCTCCCCGAATTACCTCCAAACTTCTATGGGTATACCATCCGGTCCCTCTGCTTTCTTTGACCCCATCTTCCTTAACGCCTTTTTAACTTCACTCGTTTGTATTCTACGCACAAATTCCCGATTAACCATGCTTGGTGTTACCTCTACATCCCCAAAACCTTGCTTCTGATGTCCATTGAATAAATTATCAAAGTAAGAACTCCATCTAGCCTTTATTTCGTTATCCCGAACCAGAACCTTGTCGTCCATATCTTTCACACACCTAACTCTCCCAATATCTCTTGTCTTTCGGTCTCTTATGCGAGCCAGTTTATAGATATCTTTCTCTCCTTCTTTCGTGTCCAACCTGGCATACACTTCTTGGTTAACTTTTGCCCTCGCATCCCCTACGGCCTTTTTAGCTGCTCGTCTAGCCTCCGTGTACTTTTCAAAGTTCTCATCACTCATGCATTTCCCCAAAACCTTATAGCATTCACATTTAGTCTTTATCGCTTGTCTCACCACATCGTTCGACCAAGATGTGTCCTTACTTGATGGTATATTCCCTTTAGATTCCCCTAACACCTCCCTCCCAAATCCTTTACAACATGCTCCAATTTATCCCACGTTGCATCAATTTCTTTCTCCTTGCAATCCGAACAAATATCGCTACTTCCAACCTTATCCGAATTATAAATACTTATTTTCTAAAAACGACCACATATTTAGGTGTTTTTTCATTGTTTTTTTATTTACTAGTGGTAATATGAATTATTGTATTCAAATCGAATAGTATAAGATACATTTAAACTAATTTTTTTAGCTTTACTCAAGAAAATTATGACCCGAAATTTAACTGAACTAATATTGCCCCGGCCCGAACAGCACCTGGCTCGAAATAGCACAAACCGAGATTAAAAAGGCTAAACGAAATGAATCCGATCGAAATCGAACTGAAACAGAAACTATAGGCTCTGTTTGGCAAAACTACCTGAGAAGGTAGCGGAAACCTGAAAAGGTAGCTGAAAACTGAAAAGGTAACTGAAACCTGAAAAGGTAACTCATAAGGTAACTGATTATATAAAAAAAAACATTTACAAACTAGCTGAAAAGGTAGCTGATTTTGGTAAAATGACGTAAAAGAATATCAAAATTATTTAATATTATACAATAAAGGGGTACAAAATGGAAAATAAGTCATTTGAGGTACCTGATTTCTCAAATGCTACATGAGTTAGCATTTCATTTCAGGTACTTTATTTGACCAAATAAGAGGATTTTTACACAAAGTGGATGTTTAACATAATATGAATCCTAGAGAGAGAAAGAGAGAGAGAGAGAGAGAGAGAGAAGCTGCCGCCATCTCTAGGGCACGTTTTACAGTCCAAAATGACAAAAAAATCTACTAATTTGCATCTGAATTCTAAGCACTCTAATAACAAATCATCAATCTCTACTGCTATTCAATCAGAAAAGTCAAAAAATTTGGGTAAACCGGATGTGGAAGAAGGCCAAAAAATGAAAAGTATCCATGATGTAACTGGTATACCAACGCTTGACATTAATGATGGTTTAGTAGAAGATTGTGATGATGAGTCTGAATCTGGTGATGAAAACAGTCAGGATGATACTTGGTATCAAATTCATGGCAAGAAAATAATTCAGATCATGGATGATGAGCCTGAGCTTTTGCAATTGACTGAAGTTGATGTACAATCAGAATTAGACTATTGGTCACAAGCAGTGATGGGATTTGTTGTTGGGGCAAACCCTCCTTGGCAGATCTTGGAAGGCTTCCTGAAAAGAATTTGGAACAAATATGTCATTGATAAAATATCATTCCTTCCAAATGGAGTCTTTTTAGCCAGGTTTCAAACTGAAGAAATGAAACAATCAGTGCTAGGGAGTGGGTACTTCTTATTTGATAATAAGCCTCTAATTATTAAACCTTGGCAACCAGATCTACAGCTTACTAAGGAGAACATCAAAGCAGTGCCAGCATGGATTCGTATGCAGAACTTGCCACTCAAATTTTGGGGTAAAAGTTTGCCTAAAATAGCAAATTTGGTAGGTCATTATGTTAAAAGTGATCCATCCACTGAATTGAAAACCAGATTAGGTTTTGCTAGAGTAATGGTTGAACTAAAACTAGGCTAAGCTTTCCCTAAAAGCATAAAATTCTTGGATGAAAAGAAGCAAGAAGTGACTATTGATATTGTCTATGAGTGGAAACCGGGTTTGTGCACTAAATGCAAGCAAATAGGATATGAGAAGGATCAATGCAGGAAAGGTAAGAACATAGCAAAGCCTCCCATACCTCAGAAAGTGTGGAGGCCAGTCAAGAAGCCTGCTAGTCCTATAATTCAGATTGCTCCTAGTGTGCCTACAGCAACTGTAATAGAGAATGTTGTGGGCATAGCTCCTGCTGTCCAGCCTGATACAGGTGGTTCTCCTGTCACAAAAAACACAGAGGTTGAAGTGGACATATTAAGGACTCCTAATACTAGGATCCCTGTAAGCACCAGTGGGCCTCTCTCCCCTGTCAGGCATCCTAGACAAGGGAGTGGTATGGTTAGCAGGAAGGTAGCATCATCCCCTCCTTGCATGGGGCAGTTGAAGGACAATTGTTCTCCTAAAATATTACTTAATGAATTTTGTTTTTTTGAATGTGAGGGGGATGAATAAGGAGGTGAAACAAAGGTTTGTGAATAATTTCCTACATACTAATAATATAGGACTGTTTGGTTTGCTAGAAACCAAATTCAAGTCAAATAATTATCATAGTATTGTTACTAATATTTTTTCAGATTGGAGTGTCTCCACTAATAATGCTCATCATAAGGAAGGGAGAGTGTGGGTGATTTGGAAGCCTCATTTGTTTGATATTCATTTCTTACATTATGATGCTCAATTTATTCATCTACATGTGACCAATAAAATTACTTAAATGCAATTCTATTACACTGTCATCTATGATTTCAATGGGATTGGGGAGAGAGAAGCCCTCTGGTTGAATCTCAAACACATATCAAAGCAGTGTAAGGCCCCCTGGGCTATAGGAGGTGATTTTAACTGTGTTCTACAAGAAAATGAAAGGTTGGGGGGAAATGTTACAGAAGCTGAGTCTAAGCCTTTTTATGACTGTCTGCATGAGTGTGGGCTTATGGATATACCTGCTACAGGAGCTTACTACATTTGGAACAACAAACAGCCACCAGATACTAGGGTATATAGCAGATTGGATAGATTCTTAGTCAATCATGAGTGGCTGGTTGATTTCCCTGGGTTTATGGCAAATTTTCTACCTGAGGGGAATTTTGACCACTCACCCTGCCTGGTGAGTAAAGGAGCAAGGTTAGGGAATCAGAATAGACCATTTAAATATTTCAATATGTGGAGTGCAGCCACTGGTTTCAAGGAATGTGTATCCAAAGTCTGGCAACAATGGGTATATGGCACCAAAATGTACATGGTGGTTAGGAAGCTGAAATTACTTAAACCAGAGCTTAAAAAAATCAATAAAGACCACTTCTCTGATATTGAGAATAGTGCAGATATAGACCAAATTAGTTTGAAGCAGATTCAGGAGCAGCTTATAAATAACCCAGGTGATAAGGATCTTATGTTCAAAGAATATGAAGCTCACCAAAGATTCAATACTCTTTTTGCTGCTAAAATGGAATTTCTTAAAAATAAAAGGCAAAGGCACACTGGCTAAAGGATGGTGACTCTAACACAGCCTATTTCTATGGTGTTATTAAAGCTAGAAGGAACAAGAATTTCCTATGCCAGATTAATGATCAATGGGATAAAAATCATAGTGATCAAGAGGGGATTCAGAATGCTTTCTTGGGTTACTATCAAATGCTTCTAGGTTCCAATGCCCCTACCATCAGAGTCAATAAAACTATTGTAAGGCAAGGGAAGATATGCTCTGATGATCATAGAGACATTCTGTTGGCCCCTGTCACTACGGAAGAGGTAAAAGATGTTCTATTCCATATTCCTAATGACAAGGCTCCAGGGCCAGATGGCTACTTAAGCAAATTTTTTAAGGATAGTTGGGATATAGTGGGGGAAGAGGTCAATGAAGAAATTATGGATTTTTTTGAATCAGGTTCTCTTCTCAGGCAGATTAATGCTACTATGGTTACTCTTATCCCAAAAACTGCTAGACCCACTAGTGTCCTTCAATCAGACCTATAGCATGTTGCAATGTCATTTAAAAATGCATCTCTAAACTGCTATGTAACAGATTGGCAAAAATTTTACCTGATTTGATTACTCAAAATCAGGGAGGGTTCATACAAGGGAAGAGCATTATGGAAAATATTCTCATCTGTCAAGACATCATTAGACTCTATGAAAGAAAGGCAGTCTCACCTAGGTGTCTGTTCAAAATGGACTTACAAAAGGCATATGATACTATTGAATGGGAATTCCTTGACCAAATGCTCAGTGCTCTTAATTTCCCTGGTCATTTTAAAGGATGGATAATACAATGTGTGACATCTGCTACCTTACTCACTTAACCTTAATGGTAATGTGTTTGGTTTCTTCAAAGGAAAGAGGGGATTGAGACAAGGAGATCCACTTTCTCCATTGCTCTTCACAGTTTACATGGAATATCTCTCTAGACTCCTCACTTACTCATCTGCTAATAATGAGTTCAACTACCATCCTATGTGCAAGCAAATGAAACTCACTCACTTAATGTTTGCAGATGACCTCCTCCTTTTTTGCAAAGGAGATGTCTGCTCTATGATGACTATTCTCAGGACCTTTGCAACTTTCTCCAAAACTTCAGGCCTAAATATGAGTAAAGGCAAATCTAATGCCTATTTCAATGGGGTCAAGGACAGCCTGAAGCAGGAAATTCTGTTGATATCAGGTATGGTAGAAGGCTCACTCCCTTTCAAATATCTTGGAGTTCCAATCAAAACCACAAGGTTAACAGCTAAGGATTGTAAGCCTCTTATTGATAAAATTGTACAGAGGATAAGGAATCTGGGGGCCAGGAAACTCTCCTATGCAGGGAGGTTGACTTTGGTTCAATCAGTCCTAATGTCTCTACACAATTATTGGGCTGCTATATTTATATTACCTACATGAGTAATCCATAAAATTGAGGCAATTTGCAGACATTTCCTTTGGGATAGAGGGGTTGATTACCTCAGATCTCCTCTTGTCTCTTGGGAGAAAATTTGTAAACCTAAGCAGGAAGGGGGTCTTGGTTTGAAGAGTGCCATTCATTGGAACAAAGCAGCAGTTGGTAAGCTTGCGTGGTGCTTGGCCTCAAAATCTGACCTTCTCTGGGTCAAATGGGTCAATAATGTATACATAAAAGGGAGGCATTGGCTAGATTACACTCCATCAACCAACTCCAGTTGGTCGTGGAGGAAAATCTGCCAAATTAAAGTAGAGTTTCAGGAATCCTATCAGCAGAACATATGGTCTCTGGATAAGGGAAAAGAATACACCATAGCTAAAGGATATGATTTGATCAGAAACAAAGGGGAAAAGATAAAGTGGCAGGGTTGTTAGAATTCATTAATCTCATTATTTAACATATTCATATATGAATTAATTTATTTAGTCATAAAATAAATTGTTGATCTTATGCATGCAAACATAAATAAGATAAGAGAAGAAATCATCAATCTTACTATATGATTTCGGATTAATGGGCACCAACAAATTCACCTATTTGTTAGTTCTTGAGCTTTCCTTAAAATGGATGAACAAAAGATCCAAATTAGAACCTCTTCCAAATGTGAATACCCAAGAAAATCTCTTCATAACTAATATTATTTTGTACTAGAAATAATATAAGTCTTACTATAAAATTGACACAAAAATTGTAATTTTTGCTCTTGAAAAATTGGTTCAAGAGGGAGTATTTGTGAGGTTTATTTCTCTAGAATTTTCATAAGATGTAGAGAGAATAGTAATTTCCTACACTAGAAATTCTATTATGAAAATGAATGAATAAATGGAGAGGAAAAACCCTTGCCTTTTCCTCATGCAAAACCGGTTGGAGAGGGAGAGAGTGCCCTATACATGGGCTAGTTTTTCTACCCAAGAAATAATAGGTATGCAAGGCTAAGACTATAGGTAATAATTGTGTTTTCCACTTAAAAAATAATTAACACAATATCAACCAAAATCCCCTCCATTTTCGGCACATATAAAATGGGAGGTCCATTTTATTTTTGTCATTTGTCAATTGTAACATATGTGACATGTTACTTGACATATGAAATTGTAATGTATTTTAAACATATTAAAAAACAACATACTCATAAAATATGGCATATACAAAATCGACTAGTAATTCGTAATTACTTGTACCAAAACGGTTTATCAAATTATAAATTACAACGTCTTGTATTTATAATAAATTATTCATTCAATTTCAATTGTTTCGTAAACAATAATTTAATCTAAGTAACAAGACAATTTGATTACTTAGACTGTATCTAACTTAATCGAATTACAATAAGACACGTTAACTTTACTCACAAAATCATCCGTCAATTTTAAGCAATTTAATTGACTCGTATCGGCATACGATTAATTAAATAATCAATTAAGAGTATTTCCCTATAGGTATGACCTAAGGAGATCAACTGATCACCACCGTCGCACGACAGTAATGTCAAACTCTAGTCAGCCAATCATTACCGATATGTGTGGACCAGTTGACTGCAAAATATTACATCCCACATGTATTCTGAAAATGAGATTTAAACATGTGATCATCATGATCGACAGTTGTGATCACATTATTGTCGGAGGACACATATTTCCACAATCTCCCACTTGTCCTCGACAAGTGTGCGTCACCAATTCTCATGTCCTATTACTATCTCCCACTCAATGCAAGGTGTCTTTCGGGTCGTACTTGCAAGTGATCATATCGAGAGTGGTTTCCTCGATCTGGAGAATAACTGATTGACCGGTATTATCTACCATAGATACCTTCCGAGCGTGGCCACGCATTTCCAGTTGATTACTCCTCGAGTGGCCCTGAGATATTGTTATATCCCTGACAAGGGGGTGGACAATTCCTATTGCACTTATTCCCTTCGACTAGCCACAGCCATCATAACCTAAAATATGCCCATTTGACCCCATTTACGAAGGTCGTAGTAACATAAATCAAAGTCAATCTGAAACTGTGCCACCTTAGGCGAACAGTCTTTAGTCAAAAGAATCGACTCATTAGAATACTATAGTAGCTCTCGCCTCGACCAGGCTATATAAATTTTCCAGAACTCTATAAGCGGTCATAAGGCCCGACAAAGTGTTCCTAACAGTGTGCCTATGTGATCGACTAGTCATCTCACATGACTCTATGGCACTTGAACTTGTCATCAATCGCATCACACTCTAGTCACTTCGAGACGTCACCTCATACAAGTGACTATGGGCGAATACCATGTTAATCCGGGTTCACTTTAAAATCCGAAATCTTCAATGTAAGATGATGTTTTCTTCTTTAATTTTATTATTGTTTGCATGCATAAGATCAATATTTAATTTTATGACTAAAATTAAATCATCAAATATATGAATATGTCTAGTAATGAGATATAGATTTCTAACAAGCGGTATCAAGAGCCTTGGTTGTTTGCATGCAAATCGGTTATAGTTTTTCCGAGTTATACGATTAACATATAAAACTTGTAAATTTGTGTTATTATGATATATCACAAAATAAATTATGCATGTGAAAGTTTCTGGTCCTAAAATGTATTTAGGATATTTTGGTTAATTTATGGATTTTTATTGTTCATCTTATATAATAATGGCATTAAAAATGTGATTTTATGATTAAAATGTCATTTTCAGACTAAAATTAGCTAAACTTCGAATTTTCCAGTGGTTTTTGGATATGTTTTCACATATATTATTTTTAGATGTCCTGTAAATTTTCATGATTTTTGGAGTTCTTATGCTCGAAATATGGATTTTTCATGATAAAAATCGGATTTAGATGAAAAATAGGTTAATATGAGATAAATTTCGAATCTGGTCATAGATTTTTAGTATGTTGTCACATGCAATTTTACAAGATGTGTTTAAAATAATAGGCTATATTGAAGTCTTTATGCATGATTTGTGAATTTTTGATTAAAAATAGCATAAATATTGACTTAATTAGTGACTAATTGCTAAAACATACTTCATGACTAAGGAAAAACGTCACATGTTGCATTTTATTATATTTTTCAGATCTAAAATTGAAAAGTTGATGAATATATTTTTTTTCTCATGTTTTTATGATTATAATTGATAAATCCAATAAACCGCAACATTGTTTTTCCCGATACATTTTGAAATATTTAACCTAAGTTTTTGAAAATTATGAGTATCATGGTATTTTTCCAGAATGTTCATAAGTTTGAATTTTGAATTTATTTGAAATTTTTGTGATTTATTTGAAGTTTATAGCATTTTTATTGTAATTTTGGGTCCATTAATGAACAATTTTAAGAAATATGAGTTAATTATAGTCAAATAGTTAGTGGAGACTAATTTTGAGTCCTAAGTTGGTTAGGGTAATTAACTTGTGCATAAATATGATTTTATGTAATTTGTTGTGATTCTAAAAGGTTGAATCACGCAAATCCGTAAAAACCGTTTAATATACAATATTGGCTCCTTAAAGGCGATTTAGCATAAAATTGGGCATGTTCATACATATTATAATGCTGCATTTTATTTATGATTATCATAATTTTATTTTATGTAATTTTGAATTATGTAATTTTTACTTAGTATGGCCTTAGTTTTAATTGATATTACCCGAAATGTATGGGAATATCGATTCGGTTGTAATTTATTGTGATCTCGTATCACCATTTTGTAATTTAATAAATTTATTTTTATTTTAATTACAAATGTATAATAGAAAATTATGTAATTTTTTATGTAATTTATTTATTCCGGAGTTCCATGAAGACGGTGTTACCTCGAGATGCGTGCCATAACCGAAGTTCAAGGGACCAATGGAGTTGGTTTCCGAATATGTAATAGATAATTAGATTTTCTATTTTAGGAAGGCCATACTAGGATTTATTTTATGTTTTGCATTTTATTTATATGTTGCATGCATCGCTAAATCGCCATAACTAAAACATGCATTGTCATTTTAATCGAGTTTATCAACCGTGTCAATTAGAATTATCGTAGTTCACCGCTTTAGTTCACTTAAAACGTGATAGATAATAAATTGACATGACCTCTCACTAAAATAATCAATTGAGACATAGCCTTACCAAAAAGTCGAAACCATGAAAACCTATTTCGTGAGGGAGTTCACTCGGCTTTACCGGGGTACAAACCTTGTTACGTAGGGGAAGTGGGTGATAAATGTCTACCCACCGAATTTATAAAGATGAGGGTTGTTTTCGGCTTTACCGATGCCCAAGTTGATGTAAGTTTGGATCATGGACACATTTATTCGAAATTTGGGTTGAACTCAACGAAAGTATTCTCGACGGTTGCCGGATGTGTTTCGGGCTAAAGATAAATTTTAATGTAAATTTATCGACCAAGAGTTCTAAAAGTAGAATCGATTAAAAGGTTAATCCACCAAGTTATATTGATAAGGGTTGTTTTTCGGCTTTACCGATGCCTAAATTAATATGAATTTGGGTCTTGGAATCATTTATCAAGTTGGGTAGAGGTCACTAGATAAATGCAATAAAACTTGTTTAAATTTATTTTACGAGTATTATTATTTTGAAAATGACATATGTTTTATTCCTTCTATATTTTTTTTTTGTAGACCGCTTCTATTTCTCATAACAAATGGCTACTCCAAACACCAACGCCACACCTCTCACTAATACTTCATGGCTCCAATCCTTCATGGATCGATGTAAACTTGAAAAGAATGGGTCAAATTTATCCGATTAGGATGCCCAACTCAAATTAGCCGCCCAAGGTGACGACAAGCTTCGTTACCTCACCGAGGCCTCTCCACCCGAACCTAATGCTAGGTCGAGTGCCGCTACTAGGGAAGCATATGAGGCTTACCATAAGGAGTCCGCCGCAATGAAAAATGTATTGATCTTTGCGATGGAGGCGGATCTCCAAAGGAGAGCCTTTAAGATGGGCACCGCTAATGAAATCTACTCCAAGCTTGTGACAATGTTTTCACAAACTCGGCGGATCGTCCAATATGAGGCGGCCGCGGCATTCTTTGATCTTGACTTTAAGGAGGGCCAAAAGGTTAGCCCTCACGTGCTCAAATTGATGGAGCTAGTCGAGGCCTTGAAAATTCAAAAGGTTGAAATCCTCAAAGAACTCATTGTAGATAGGATTCTACACTCCTTGTCCAAAGTCAAAGCGTATGTTCACTTCCGGGTGAATTTTAACATGCAAGACAAGGACGTGTCTCTTGAAGAGTTTCACAAGTTACTTGTGCAAGCTGAAAGAGACATGGGGTTAAATGTTAACCCACCTAAGGATGTGCTTAACAATAGCACCAAAAGCAAGGGGAAGTTCAAGAAGAATGGGAAGAAGAGTAAGAAGCAAGCTCCCACTTTCACCAAAGCTAAGACTTATGAGCTAGCACCTCCAAGATCAAGAAGGGTCCTCTTGACAAATGCCATTATTGTAATGGTGTTGGACATTGGAAAAGAAATTGTTCCAAATACCTTGGTGACATTAAAGCTGGAAAGATCACTCCAGTAGGTAAATGACTATCCTTTCTTTTATGTTTCTAACTCAACTATGGTATTGTGATACAAAGTTGTGATAATGTATCCCCTTTTTATTGTAAATAGGGCCTCCACCAAGCAAGGACAAGGGAAAAGAAAAGCAAGCTTGAGAAACCATCGAGAAGCTAGGAGTAGCTTCCATGAAGCTTGTCTTTTTATTGTCTTATTTTAATTTATGTTTTGGATTTTAGAACCTTTTGATTTCCGTGTTCGACATGGAAATGTATTTTGGATATTGGTTGTATTTTGGATAATGGTCGCTTGGTTTGCAACCCAAGTCACCCGTTTTATCGTATTTTATCCTTGTTCTAAAATTCGCCTTTATCCGCTTGCTCATAGAAACATATGGTCATTCACTTAAAGTGATCTAATAGACAACTATAATGATGGGATTCATTATATGTCCACAAGCTTAAGGCTTGTATATGATCAATTATAAAGTAATATTGAGTTGATGAACTCTCTTAAAGGAATGTCAATCACCGAGTACACTTATCAAATTTAAAACAATTAGTCAACCTATGAGATAGTCCTCCTTCTACTTCAAAATCATTATTAGTGTCTCATAAGCTATCTTTGAATCTCTAGTGTATTCATTGTAAAGATAGAGTGGGAGAAAAATGAAGACACAAAGAACACCAAGATAAATTTGTGTACTTGTGTAAATGAGATCTACGCAAGGAAGAATGATTTGAATAAGGGTATATCTATTTATATAGTATACACGAATAGATGAGATCTATGGTCTCGAATAGATCTACATGACAAAAGAGACCAAGTGAAGTAATCAAAAGAATATGTTCTCAAGATAACTACACGAGGAGACCAAAAGAATGTTTTGGAAGAAGAATGACTAATGTAAAGTCTTAATTGACTAGTTTATGATATTTTTTTGACACATAGTTTCAATATTAATATTTACTTAAGAGCCTAAATGAATCAAAGTTACATCCTAGAAAATAAATGAGATTTATGACTAGAAGTTGCAAGGATTGATATACCGATATCCACAATAGCTAAGTTAAGGATTAACCACGCTAATGTCATTACTTAACCTCATTATGAAAATGAAATGGTTAAACCTCCTTCCGAAAAGGGTATTTTGAAGGACGTGTATTAGATATTATTCATATTTAAATAATGACATTGCTACGCATCATTATAAAATGAATGAGTTAGATATTAAAATCTCTTTCCATAAGTTTAAGATGAGACCTCTTCAAAATAGGTATTTTGAAAGGATATGATGGGAACATATATGGTTTTATCTTAATAACTTGGCAAAGCAAAATATATTTCAATTCTTGAAATGTTTCGATTGAGTAGTCAATTTCGAAACATGTGGAATTAAGTGGGAGTTTGGAAATTATCATGTGAAGACATGGAATTTAGTGGGAGCAATCATCTTGAAAAAGTTTATAACTCATTACTCATTGAGAATGACGAGCTAATACTTTCTTTTACAAAGAAGTATTTGAGTTTTCAATTCTGGATGAAAATGAACTATGATGAATCCAATCACATCATGAGATGTTGGATAAGTATTGAGATATACACATCGAATCAACGAGAAACATAGGTATCCATTAGTCACCATGACATGTTACTTGACATATGAAATTGTAATGTATTTTTAACATATTAAAAAACCACATACTCATAAAATATGTCATATACCAAATCGACTAGTAATTCGTAATTATTTGTACCAAAACGGTTTATCAAAATATAAATTACAACGTCTTGTATTTATAATAAATTATTCATTCAATTTCAATTGTTTCGTAAACAATAATTTAATCTAAGTAACAAGACAATTTGATTACTTAGACCGTATCTAACTTAATCGAATTACAATAAGACACGTTAACTTTACTCACAAAATCATCCGTCAATTTTAAGCAATTTAATTAACTCGTATCGGCATACGATTAATTAAATAATCAATTAAGAGTATTTCCCTATAGGTATGACCTAAGGGGATCAATCGATCACCACTGCCGCACGAAGTAATGTCAAACTCTAGTCAGCCAATCATTACCGATATGTGTGGACCAGTTGACTGTAAAATATTACATCCCACATGTATTCTTAAAATGAGATTTAAACATGTGATCATCATGATCGACAGTTGTGATCGCATTATTGTCGGAGGACACATATTCCAACAAGGGTCTGGTATAGAACAAATTAAATACACTATCCCTAAGCATGGTTTCTTAACTTGGATTTACTTTCACAAAGGTCTTAACACCAAGGAAAAGCTATACAAATTAGGGATCACTGAAGATGATACATGTGGTGTCTGTGGGTATGGATCTGAGAGTTCTTCTCCCTTGTTCTTCGATTGTGAGTACGGCTCCAGGATTATATCCTCCCTAGGATCACGAATTGGGGAGAAATTCCCACACCATGGCACGATTGATTGGATATTGAAGCTGACTGGTAGTGGAACGAGGAAGGGGATCATCAATGCTCTCTACAATGCTTGCATTTACTACATCTGGAGACAAGGAAATTTGTGTAAGCACGAAATGACTCTACTCCATCCCAACAAACTGGTAACCCTAATAATCAAAGAGGTTACCCTTAGAATCATGAACTTACCTGTCCAATTACGGACACGGGATAGAGAATTGCTTAATCGGATGCGTAACTGCTTCTAAGGAGATTCTGGAAAAGAGAAGAAATGAGAAGAAGGAAATTGGGGATGATTGAGGAAGAAGATGAGTGACAGTAGTGTTGTGTTTCGCCTGATTTTGTTCCTCTTCTATTTGTTGTTGTCTGAGTGGAGTCGGGTCTGTTTATATTAGGCCTGTTTGTTGTTTTCCGTTTTGGGTCGAGTATCTTGGGCTGGGTCTTTTGGACCACTAGTATACTTGATGTATGGTGACTTTTTTTCCTTAATGTACTAACATTTTAACGAAAAAAAACACTTGCAAAAAAATTTGGTAGCTGAAATTTTGCTCAAATAAGCTACTTTGGTCAAATAAGGTACCTGAAGTGTCGTGCCAAACGGAGTCTAAGGTCAACCGTCAACTCAATCGAAATCGAACCGAAACCGAATCAAATGACCCGTTTACCAGTTCTACTTTAAACCCAATATTGAAATAAATGAGGGACAATAACATTGGGTTGTGGATACTATATATTTTTTTTTTTATCTAGATTAACAACAAACGATTTTAAAATGAAATAGTCGTCATAATTTTGAATAGTTTGTGCTCGTGTTGTGTTGCGTTGCGTTGGAGACAACATCTATCACGGCCAATATAAAATTTTCCTCTATAAAATTTGGACTCTATAAAAGTCTTGGCCTGTGCTTCATCTCTTTTGCACACTATCAACATAGTAAATCATTACAGATCGCAGAAATATAAACATGGGGGCTGCGTCATACTTAGCCTGCATTCCCATCCTTGTAGTAGTTTACGTAACTACTGCCTACTTATTTAGGAAACTACAAAAACAACCTCCTTCCCCTTTTCTCTGTTTTCCCATTATCGGCCACATCCATTTATTGTTGAATCCCACTTTTGACATATTCACAAACCTCGCAAAACGTTATGGCCCAGTTTACTATCTCTGGTTCGGCTCACGACCAGCCCTGATTATCTCCTCCCCCTCAGCGGCCGAGGAATGCCTAACCAAAAATGACATCGTCTTTTGTAACCGTCCATTGGGGAGCTTAATGGGGAAATATAGGGGCTACGATTTTACCAGTCTAAATTTTGCACCATACAGTCCTCACTGGAAAAACCTTAGAAAAATTGCAACTGTTGAGATCTTATCACCTCACCGCCTACAGTCACTCGCCGCCATTCGTGCCGATGAGCTAAGGTTGCTCATCAAACGACTAGGTAAGTAATCAGGACTCTTTAGTCGAAGTCAAATGCAAATCCTTTTTTCAAATTTGTGGATTCAATCTTCCAATACACTAGGTTTGGTGCCCGACTTCCCTCGGGCTACCTCTATTTATCGTTAAATTTTATTTTCAATGAAATAAACTATATTTGAGTTGTCTAACTCACGCAATTACTGTTAGTAATATATTTTCTATGTCATATCTTGTAATTATGATGAAATGTAAAATTTATTTTCAAATTATGAGACATGTTCACTACCCCGCTATTAATATTATTATTTTCACGACATTCTTTGTTAATATCATTACGTTCACTACTCCCGTGGTTACTATTGTTTCTTTTACTAATTCCTCTATTTTTTTCTGTTAAATTCATTATTCCCGTTAATTTTATCCGACCTATATTTAAATAAATAAAATATTTTCTTGAGTCGATTGGTTATTTAATGTTCATACTTTTTCTCATTGTTACCACTGTTACTTTCACTACATTCTTTGTTACATTCACTACTCCCATTGTCATTATTATAACTGTCACTACTCCCACATTAATACCGTTAATTTTATTAATCTCGTTGCTGTTACTATTACTTTTACTACATTTAATTTAATTTATAATTCTATGATGATACTAATTAATTCCATAGGTGTGGCATGTTAATTTTAAGGAAAATCACTATATTATTGTGTTTTCTAAATTTAATTACTTTAATTTAATGTAGTTTCCATAAATATTCTTCATCAATGCATCTTTATATTATACTTTTAACCAAAACTATATAATATTTACATTGAGATCCCTTTATCAGGTCCATCACACGGTGCTATCGATTTAAAACTATATAATATATTTAATTTGTATAAATTTCTTTAATTACATTGAAATCCCTTGGTTTCTGGAATTAATATATAGTATTGATGTATTCTTGGTTTAAATGTAAATTTACTCCCTTGGATGAACATTTACCTTGCAATTTTATATTTACAACAACAGTGAACAAGACTTGTTGAAATGTGTATCCTTTAATTATTCCCTCCCTCCCTCTCGGTTATTAATTATCTATTGCTTTTGGCAGGAAGGTTAAGAAAATTAAACAAAGTTGGGTAAATATGCACCACACAAAACGTAGGACCCCACATGCACATGGGCGGTGACCACAAAAAACTAAAAAAATAAAAATGGATAACTATTGAATAACACACTTCAAAATGGAAATAGATAACTATTAACTGTGATGGAGATAGTATTAAAATAACTTAGTTTAGAGAGAGAATATTATAGTTCTGCTTTAGTAAGTGCTTGTAATTACTCAAAACTTTTTTTTTTTATCTAACAAGCGTTCACTTAGGGGCATTACATATTGGGGGGTGGGGTTGGAACCTATGACCTATTCTCCATAATACATTATTCTTAACCGCTAGACTAGGACATCTTCCCTAATTACTCTACCTTTATACTCCCTCCGTACCAGACCAAAGGTAACACTTACTATAAACGGACGTACCACACCAAAGGTAACATTCCTTATTTGGCCACAACATTACCTAGTTATCCATATACCCATTTGATATTTACACAAAATGCCATTACATACCCCACCTACCAACCCACAATTAAACCCACAATTACATACCCCACCTATTTTTTTTCTCTTTACCCTTACTTTTTCCACTTTTTCTTAAATACTCCATTTTTCCCTACGTTACCTTTGGTGTGGTACGGAGGGAGTATATAGACATATATTTTATTTTAATTATCAAATGCAAAGTCCGTTCTCTGAAAAGTTGTATATGCAGCTGCTTCATCGCAAGTGGTGGAGATGAAGCCACAAATATTTGAAACCAACTTGAAGATGATGACAAAGATGATTTTTGGTGATAGCTACAACGGCTTGGAGAAGGGAAGACAGATTCGAGAATTTGTTATAGAATCTATAGCACTCGCAAGTGTTCCATGCATAGGAGACGACATTCCATGCCTAAGGTGGTTAGACCGGAGTGCCGAGAAAAGGTTTAAGGAGTACAAAGAGAAAAGAGATACAATGATGACGGAGTTGTTAGAGGAGCACCGAACCAAAAGAAAGGATATGGAGATTCACAATGTGGACACCAAGGTGAGACCAGTAATCCAGTCACTTTTGGAGCTCCAAGAGTCCGACCCAGATTACTACCAGGACCAGGTGCTCCACAGTCTTGTTGCGGTATGTACAATCAACCACACATTTTTTTTATTTGTCTTACAAAATGTTGGTTATGTACATTGCAGAAATCTGATAGACACCTTTCTAAACAATCAAAGGTATGTTAACAAAACTACCGATATACACAAAATAATACACGTAGTAGACTAGTAGTACAGAGATAGAGATATAAACGTGCTCTAAATAATTTTATGTATCTAAAGTAATACTCATTACTCCGTATATATGTATATCAAGAGTATTACTTTATGTTATTACCCAATCACTCCCACCATCAGGGAGTCAAGATCCTCTCCATTTCCTAAAAAGAAATGGAGAGGCAAGTTCCTTTAAACGGTTCAGATTGCATCTTGACAATATCGAACGGTTGCACATTTATGTATAGAAATAAATGGTTAATAGTGTGTAAAAGGGAAATATTATTAAATGAATTTGTGAGAGGAAATGGAGAGAAAGAAATGGAGAGAATTTCAATTGCCATCAGGGGGGACACGTGACGGTGTGTAACGCTGTCTAGTTGTCTTGATTGTTTTAACTGAATTGTATGAAAGAAATGTAATTATTACATGCTAGCACCCTTTTAGTTTTCTTTCCATTTAATTTAGACACACTTCTCAGAAAAAGAAACGAACTTTTTTTTAACTTCAACGGTTATAAACCCTTGCAAAAATGCGGGTCTTTTGCCAAATTAGTCATTTGCTCCAAACTATTTGTCAAAATAACCAATACGACATTATATTTTCCAAAATAACCATATTAAATTGTTGACCAAATCAAGCCACATAATTAACAAAAAAACCCATAAAAAACCCGACCTTTTTGTAAACCAACCAGGTTACTAGGGTAATTAGGATACAAAAAAAAACCCTTGGGGCTTCCCTTATAATTTTGCCGTTGTTTTGATTAATTGTGTTCAACTACATCACTTTGCCTTCAATTTACTTATCTTCTGCCTATTTCAAAATCCAAAACTTTTTTTTTTTTTGATTTTGGATGCCGGATGAAATATCGCAATTTTTATTAAAATTTGGTTCAAGTTTGTTATTGATAATTTTCAATTATCAAGTCTTCATATATTTATTGTATGATTGGATTTTGAAGATGGATGCTATGTGCTATACAAGTACAACAACAAAAATTTTAAAACATGTGCTTGTATATATAACTCGTTAGATGGCTAATTATTTTTGCCGATTCAAAATGAAGAGCTCTATGTAGAACCTAAATGTTTGCATGAAAGATTAACTTTTGTACTTTATTTATTTATCTGTTATTAAAAGTAATTTATTCGATTTTTTTCGTGTTTTAATTTCATAAGTTTTGGTGTTTTCATTTGTGGATATTTTATTAAGTTGATTTTTTTCGACTTCTATATGGACTTTTTTTTAAGTTGACTAATTGTTTACAATAACTAGTGTAGCTTTCGTGCGAATGCATATTTTACATAAAAATGTTAGAAAATTTGACAATTAGTTAAACTAATGCAGTTTACCTCAATTTTAAAAAGGGTAAAAGATTTGCATATATAATTCCAAGAAGATATTTTATTAGAGCCTTAGTTATGTAAAAGTCAAACAATGAATGATGTTAAACAATGATTTATGTTATAAAATTAATTAGGAGATAAAAATTGTTCAATAGTAAATATGGTTAGTGACAACAAATAATTAGGAGATAAATATTGTCCAGTAAAATATCACTTAAGCGGGAAATTTAAGCGGGAGAATTTGGAGATGTGTTAATCTTTTAGTATATAACTGGTATAGATCCCGCGCATGGATGCACAGTTTATAAAGTTTTTTTTATTTCTACTAAATTAGATATATAATAGTGGTATCTCATTAGTTATTCATTTTTCTCATCATTGCATTTTGCTTCGAGAAATAAAATGTTGAAACTGAAAATTAATTAAAAGAATTGAGTAGCATGTTGAAATGTATTTTTGTAAATAATATGTTTTTATACCGCAAAGCTAATGGTTCCAATTTATAAATTTTCTCAATTTTTTGTCTCGAAAGTAATTAAAACGGTTTATAATTTTATTTTATACATACTATGAGTCAAGTCATTGTCAAATAATAGTCAGTAAAATATTTAGTAAATCATAGTTTGATACAATTTTTTTATTAAAATATTTTAATTAAAAGACTATAGATTAGAGTTTAGTCAAAAAAAAATATATATAATTTGATGAAAAGATTAATTTTAATGAAAAGATAATAAGTTAATGAAATAAATTAATATAATTATTAGTTACCTTACTTAGTTTATGTATACATAATTGTTATTAGCTACCTTATTTAGAAAGATGCTTTTTGGACGGAAAATTTGTGAGGATACATATTCCTTTAGTAAATAGGGGACTAGCATAGATCCCGCGCATCTCTATGCGCGGTATTTCTAGATTATTTAGTTTATAATATATTATTTAAAAATTTAAAATTGACACAATATCAATTTTCATATTTTAATAAGGATAAAAAATTAAAATGGAACACTAAATAAAACAATTAAGTAAGGTCATAAAATGTGTCTTTTAATGAAATATTTTACTACACAACAAATGATTTTAATTTATAAATTTTCTCAACTAGTTTTAAATAATTTTTTTGTCACGAAATTAATAATATCAGTTTATAATTTTTTTTATATAAATTAAGTACGTGGTAAGTTTTTTTTTATACGAATCTAATAGTATCAATTTATTCCTTCAAAAATTAGTATGAATTTATAGGTTTTTTATACACGGATTTTTAGATTTATACAAGTTTAATTTTATTTTAATTAAAATATTATAATCTTGTTAAAAAAAATTATAATGATTAATAGGTTTTATATTAATTAAAAGATAATAATTTAATAAAAAATAAAGGAATGTTTTCATATTTAAACAGATTCCTTTTGGAGGGAAAACTATTGTGAATTTTTATTCACTTACTAGTGTAGATCCCGCGCATTTTGCGCGGTAAATATAGACTTTTTAATTTTTAGTGTATTAGTTATAGATTTTAGATTTATATCTCGCGAATTTTTATAAAAAACAACTAATATTAAAATTAATTAAAAGAATTGAATAATTGCATAAATTGTGTTTTTTATGAAAATATTTTAACTACATCAAATTTTTTTAAAAAAATCTTTTTTTGAAAAATCAATTAGTTTAAGTAATGGGCCCAACATATGATGGTATAATTAGAAAAGTTAAAGATTGGAAAAAGTATCACAGTAGAATATTTGCAAAATCAATTAGTTTAAGTAATGGGCCCAACTTAGAACGTGATATGTGGTTTTTTCAGTCCAGAAGGCAGGCCCAATCATAGTGGAAAGCACTTGGACGGGAAACTACTAAGAGAATTTTATTCTCTTAGTAGTAGGGGGATTAGTAAGGGGATAAGAGGATTGTTCTTATATTGCTCAATTATGTTTTTTTTGGATTTTTCAATTTTTTCCGATTTACTTATTATATTAATGCAATGAAATCTTCCATACAAATAATTTCTGTAAATATTTATTGCAGAATTTTCTAATAATTCTTTTTTAGTTTAATTTGAAATTGATTAATATGACTTGCATTTCTTTTACATTATATATAACTACCGTTACACTATGCATTTGCACTTTTTTTACAGTGAAAAAATATACTACGATTATGTGAAATCTTTTTAATGCTAAATGAAATCAAATTGTATAAACTATGTGGTGGGGCTAAATAAATAAACTGTACATGAATTATAATAAAATCAAAAGAATTGAGTCATAAAATTTGTCTTTTAATTGAGTCATAAAGTCATAAAATGTGTCTTTTAATGAAATTTATTACTACACAACAAATGTTTTCAATTTATAAATTTTCTCAACTAGTTTTAAATAATTTTTTTATCACAAAATTAATAATATCAGTTTATAACTTTTTTTATATAAATTAAGTACGTGGTAAGTTTTTTTTATACGAAACTAATAGTATCAATTTATTCCTTCAAACATTATTATCAATTTATAGGTTTTTATACGCGAATTTTTAGATTTATACAAGTTTTATTTTATTTTAATCAAAAGATTATAATTTAGTTAAAAAAAGATTATAATGATTAATAGGTTATATATTAATTAAAAGATAATAATTCAATAAAAAATAAAGGCATGTTTTCATATTTAAACAGATTCCTTTTGGAGGGAGAACTATTGAGAATTTTTATTCTCTTATTAGTAAAAAAGGGGATAAGAGGATTGTTCTTATACTAGTTTTATACCCGTACTAAAAATGTACAGGGCGTAATAGCAGACGCTATCATTAGATACATGAACATATAATTGAGCATGATTAAGTGTTTAATACCGTGACAATATAAATTGTCAAATTTGGAGATTCGAATATTTGATAAATATTAGATTCGAATATCAGATAATATACAACCGTATTTATAAGAATTATATTTTAGGGTATTTGATATGTTAGACCCGTTATATGTATGTAATTGCAACATTTTTTGTAAAGTGTGACATTTTAACTTATGTTTTAATATAAGTAGTTAAAATAGGAATATGAGATAAAAATAAGAGGATTTGGGTTTAGGAGAGAGGGTAATTAAATAGAATAGAAAATATAGGGGACCCACATGTTGAAACTCAACAACCAATGAGAACTCTTTAAGAAACTCAGCTTTTATACTATGTAGATGGCTCAATTATGTTCTTTTGGATTTTTCAATTTTTTCCGATTTAGTTATTATATTAATGCAATGAAATCTTCCATACAAATAATTTCTGTAAATATTTATTTCAGAATTTTCTAATAATTCTTTTTTAGTTTCATTTGAAATTAATTAATATGACTTGCATTTCTTTTACATAGTATATAACTACCGTTACACTATGCATTTGTACTTTTTTTTACAGTGATAAAATTACTTAAATCTAGTTATTATTGTAGTATATTAATCTAGCACAGAAGAAGCATCTGGGCAAGTGTTTTATTTAAATACTACTCGTACTAGTGTAGATCCCGCGCAAATGCGCGGTAAATATAGGTCTTTTAATTTTTAGTGTATTAGTTATAGATTTTAGATTTATATCTCACAAATATTTATAAAAAATACTTCTAATATTAAAATTAATCAAAAAAATTGAATAATTCCATAAATTGTGTTTGTTATGAAAATATTTTAACTACATCAAATTATTTAAAAAAAATTCTTTTTTCGTCACGAAGTTAATAATAGGAGATACAAAAATGTATAGATTATTTTAAATGGAAAATTAGTTTAATAAATGAAAATCTAATTTGTTTCCATATATAAGTTTGAGCACTTTGGGGAAAAACTTTAGATAAGTTGTATAGTATATAGGACGATTTATACTTTTTAAATTTGCACCTCATTAATATTTATCAGTTCACTCCATTGTATTTTGATATGAAACAAAAAAATTTAAATAGAAAACTAATAAAAAATTTTTATTGAAGTTGTGAATTTTTTTTAGTGTGTTTTTTGTCACGAAGGTTTTTTTTTTTTTTTGCAAGAATAGCAAGCCTTGTATCATCCATAAAGGGAATAATGAGGCAAATTCTTACAAAGATAGCCAATAACTTAGATATCTATCTAAGCATTTAAGTAATCTAGGATCTCTTTTTCCTCACTTACAGTTGAAACATGAAATAAACGGACACAAACAATATACTGGACTCGTCTTAGCAGTGAATCAACATCACGTTCCAAGCCTCGAAAAATTCTGGAGTTCCTTTCTTCCCATATACTATACACCAAGGTATGTATACAACCCAAATACCAGCTGGTTTTTTAATGCCTTCGAGCATGCCTGTTAGAAATCCAAGCAATTTCTTGCTTCAATGAGTTGGTTCCACCCAATACTTTCATCCATAGCATTAGACTTTGCCACAATGATGCAGAATATGGACATTTAAAGAATAAATGACGGTGACTTTCTGATGCCGCTTTGCAAAAAACACATCTGTTGACTATCATCATACCCTTCTTGTTTAAATGATCAACAGTAGCCAACTTCCCCTGCAATGCCAGAGTCACAATTACACTGTGCTTTGGTAGAACAGCCCGATTCCATACTGTCTTACCCCATCTTATAGTGCTAGCCTTATCTCTGTGTTGTTCATAAGCCAAAGACAAACTGAATTTCCCATTTCTAACACATGACTGTAGCACATTCTGAGCAGCTGCAATGGTACCAGCTTGGTGAAGCAAATCATCTCTAACCTTTAGGAGACTCTTCCAACTTTCAGAGTGGTAGTTCTTGGATGTCATTGTCCAAAAATTACCAGCCTTGATGTTATATAGATAGTTCCAAGAAGTCCAAAAACTCTCAGAATGCTGATCAATTTCCCAGATCCACTTGCTTATAAGACATTTATTCCAAGCCAGCACTTCCTTTATATTGAACCCACCCTCATGAACTGGTTTACAACAAGAAGCCCAACTCTTCATGATCAATTTTTTTTGTCACGAAGTTAATAGTAAGCATGTGTCAAGTTATTCTCTACAGTAGTAATTATTGCATTACTGAAAAATTTAGCAACTTATACTTTAGAGTTTAATATTAATTTTATTTTATTTTAAGGAAAAAATCATAATTATGAATTTATTTAAAAAATTAGAGTTTATTTATAAAAATATATTCATTGAAAAGATAATAATGTAATGAAAGAAAATTTTATTTATTACCTTATTTAGCTAGATGCTTTTTGGAGGGAAAACTAAGAGAAGAGAATTTTTATTATCTTAGTAGTAGGGTGGATGATTATGTGAAATCTTTTTAATGCTAAATGAAATCAAATTGTATAAACTATGTGGTGGACTGGTGGGGCTAAATAAATAAAATGTACATGAATTATAATAAATTGAGGCAAGTATGAGTTGGGGCCACTAGCTCTTAGAATCAGCTCAGTTAAAGCTCGGCTCGAAATCGATCAAAACTGATTCTGAGGCGATTTCAAGCCCATGTGGGCCATATCTGAGCCGATTTCGAGCTTAGTAAAGCTCGGAATCGGAAGCTCGTTTAGGCTCATTTTATTTTTTATTAGTGTTTATTTTGGCATTTTGCAACTGTTTTTATTCTTAATAAAATGTTATTTTAGCATTTATAATATAAATTTGCTATTTTTGATAAGTACTTTTTATTTTTCTTAAATATTTTTATTTTTAATTTGATTTAAAGTTTGAAGAAAGCAAAGAATATACTGATTGAGCAGAGGTTGAGTTGGGCTCGAGCCTAATCCGAGCTGATTCCGAGCTTTGATTTTTTATGCTCGGAAAATTCCGAGCTGATTCCGAGCTCAAGCTCAAGTTTCCGAGCTGATTATGAGCCCTCTAGAGCTGGAGCTCAAATCGGCTTGGTTACACCCGGGGACCACCTTTTAGAAAAGCGCTTTTCCCCCAAATTTAAGGAACCACTAAGAAATGTTAAAAAAAAAAAAGATGGACAATGGGTTAAAAAGTTAACCTCATTACCACCAAAACACATTACCATGGATATTTTTATAAGTTTATTTGTTCTTTTAAAGTCAAACTAGTGTAGCTCCCGTGCTATAGCACGGTTTTTCTAGATGGAAATGTAAGAAAAATTAACATTTAAACTATTAGGATTTTTCTATTTTCAATTATACAGCATATATTTATGGGTACTTTTATTATGTACAAAATCAGAATATCATTAAAATGAATTAGGAGAGTAGTTAATTAGAGAAATATAGAGATATATACTAAGTACTGTAAGTAGTAGTTAGCAACGTAGGCGGAAAAAGTTTGAGATTTTTTTTTAATAAAAAGGGAATGTCAAGTGATTCTCTAAAATAATAATTATTGCATTATTGAAAAATTTAACAACTTTTAATTTATAATTTAATACTAAATTTATTTAATTTTAATGAAAAAATAATAATTATGAATTTAATAAAAAGATTAGAGTTATAATTATTAAAACATATTTATTGAAAAAATAATTTTATAATACTTATTTCCTAATTTAGGTAGATGCTTTTTGGAGGGAAATTAAGAGAATTTTTATTCTCTTAGTAGTAGGGGGATTAAGTAACTTTTTTAACGGGAAACAAAACGAGGAATCTTTAATAGAAAAGTGAGACTAAAATAGAGAAGATTTATTTCCAAGTTGAGCCATGCATTTTTCCAAGAGGTGGCCAAAGTAACGGGTCAGCCCGACCTGACCCACTACACGAGCCTCTTCTGACCCTGTGGCCTGCTTGACCCACCTCTTACCCCTAGCCGGGCCCGAGCTTGTCATATCAAACCCGACCCGTCTTGGCCCAGCCCCGCCCTCTCCCAGCCATGGGCCGGCCTGACACGGGTCACACCAACAGCTAGCTCGGCCCGACCACGCCCCCCCACCTCCAACAACCCGGTTAAGTGCCTGACCAGGAGAACCCGGCCCACCTCCAGGTCAGCCCAACCTGTGCCGCGTACACCTCTACATTTTTTCCTCATCTAGTATTTGGCCATTGACCTCATTAATTAATAATGAATTCGATTTGTATTTTAAACAATCCATGGTATGTATTACGGCTGGTCAAATCAAGGGTTGAACGGGCCCGACTCTCAGGCCTGTGTGAAATCCGCGAGAGACGCCATAAAATAGAGTTGGGTCTGGGTCTAAAATAATCCGGCCTGTTCTCGACTTGCTCTAAGCTTGCCGTGGACCCGCCCCTTTGATAGACTAAAAATGAGACGAGAGTGAAATCATATGGAGACGTTTTACTAGTAAACGAACTCAATTATTAACGAATACATTACTAGCCTTTTATAGGCTTACAACTTTAACTAAATATCCTAAACTAGTGGGGCAAACCCACGTCTTGCATCAACTGCCATTAGCTAACACTTTGTTGTTAACAATTACTTTGACCACTACTATCTTAATGCCATATTAATATGAATCATATTAGACTCTAATTAACTAAATAATAGGAGAATAACTAAAACTAATTTTGGAGGATTCTCAACACACCCCTTGATCCAAAATTAGCTGGATTCACGTTCGACTTCTTGCCTTGCCGAACCATACCCGTTACTAGACTCGTTACGTCCTTCGCCGTAACAAAAAACCCTTAAGAAACTTCAAGTTCTAATAAAAGCTTTTTTTGATCTTCACCCATGCTTGTAGGATGAATACTCCGGTTACCTCATTTCGGTACCATCCATTTATCTTGATCAATTGGGATTTTGCTTACCCATCTTCAACAAATTTAACACGCTCAAACTGGCTTGAGTTACCATATCTCTAGACTCCGACCTTTGAGATTTTTGCTATTGTCTGATTCTCTTATGCCAACATGCTTATGTATCTTCTCCTATCTTTTACGAGACTATTGAAGAGCCTCCTGCCAAAAATCTGTTGAAGAGCTTGCCTTAAGATCTTCTGCCATTTGACTTTGCTTCCTTACGACGGCCTGACCTCCTTTTAATACTTTCAACACAAATTCTCATTTGTGACGGCGGTATCCGTCACAAGCTTGTGATGGATACCGTTTCCTCTGAAAAAATACCCATTGAGAGGTGAGTGGGAAGCAAATGGGGGTGCCCCACCTTGTCTCCTCTCCCTTTTTGTGAGAGGTCACAAGCTTTTGACGGGATTAGCCCATCACAAGCAAAACTAGCTGTACTTTCAAATCGTTTATTTGTAAAGCATGCCTTTTTACCTTGTGACACTTCAACGTGACCATCTTGTCATTTGCACCTTCTATGTTTATTGATGAGCAATCTATCCTCAAACGGTATGCGATCCTTCTTGAACCCGCACATGTTGGGCTCCACGCCCAACATTAAATATAGTCTCCTTTCGAGACATAAACCGAGTCTCCTTACTTGGAATCCATAAAACGTAAATTGCTCGATCAAATAGACTTTTCTCCATCTAACTTAGTGAAGCCCTTGTCTTCACTCTGTGACGCACTTCTGGTCACCTTCTTGTTGATGCACATCATAATCAACTCTCATTTGGAGCACTTTCTCTCCACCTTTTCTGATAGAGCACTTCTCTCTACCCTTCTTTCAATTGATAGAACATTTCTCTCGACAAAAACTTGATAGAGCACTTCTCTCTACCTCTCAATTATGGTGCACTTCTCACCATTTTTTTCTTTTTTGAAATTTTTTTACTCAAACAATTCACTCTCATCTCTCTTAAAATTTTTTCAATGCGGAAATAAATCGGTACAAGGGCTGTATGGCTCGCTTGTAACTCAAACAAAAAAAAGATGTTTTTTTTCTTTTGCTCTCACCATTTGTTTTTTGTGATCGCCCCATTTCGGGAATCGAACCTGGCTACTTGAGCGGGAGGTGATAATCATGTCTACCTTCTCGACTCAAGATAACTCTGATACCACATGATAGACTAAAAATGAGAGGAGAGTAAAATCATATGGAGACGTTTTACTGGTAAATGAACTCATTTATTAACGAATACATTAATAGCCTTTTATAGGCTTTACAACTTTAACTAAATATCCTAAACTAGTGGGCAAACCCACGTCTTGCATCGACTGCCATTAGTTAACACTTTGTTGTTAACAATTACTTTGACCACTACTATCTTAATGCCATATTAATAGGAATCATATTAGACCCTAATTAACTAAATAATAGGAGAATAACTAAAACTAATTTTGGAGCATTCTCAACACCCTTGACCCTACCTCAGCCCAGTTTCGGGTTCACGTCCACCAGGCCCAGCACGACCCGATCCTTATCTCAGGCCTGTTCCGGGTCGGCCTAGTCAAGCCGGAGTATATTACAAGATACTAGCTCTTCAAGTTGTATAACTTTATATAGAAATCTTAAATTTAAAATAAACTGATTGGGTATATAATCTTAATTATGAATAAATTTTTTTTTCCTTTAAACTCGACAGGATCTATTCATAGGATCGTCAGAAACAACAACTAACACAATGGAATGGGCACTGTCGCTTCTGCTAAACCATCCGGAAGTATTGAAAAAAGTGCAAACTGAGATAGATAACCATGTCGGCTACGATAGATTTGTTGACGAAACCGACTTGAATCACCTGCCATATATCGGCTGCATACTAAAGGAAACACTGAGAATGTATCCACCTCTCCCGTTTATGTTTCCGCATGAGTCGTCAAAAGATTGTGTTGTTGGAGGGTATCGTATTTTGCGAGGCACATATCTATTAATCAACATTTATGCCATACAAAAGGATCCTAAGATTTGGGATAATCCGGAAAGTTTTAGACCAGAGAGATTTGAAGGAGTGGAAGGGTATAAGGTTGGGTATAAGATGATGCCATTTGGGTCGGGTCGTAGAAGCTGCCCGGGTGAAAGTTTGGCATTTCGGGTCATGGGTATGATGCTTGCTACTTTAATCCAATGTCTTGATTGGGACAGGGTTGATGAGAAGTTCGTAGATATGAGTCTACTTGACAGCTTTGACTTGAAGAAAGCGGAGCCACTAAGTGCCCGGATTCAACCTCGTCAGGTCATGATCAATCTTCTAAAAAAACTCTGAGACTTGATCATGTGGCGGCCACACCATAACGATCATTGTTGCGGATTACTTCTTTTTTCCTTTCCTTTAAACTTTGTTTTCATTGCTTCTCTGTTTTTGTAGTGTTTGTTCATCTTTCTTAAACTTTTTTTTTTCTTCTTGCCCCGCAATAATATCATTTAATTTGCTTTTGTCTTTCGTGGTTTAGGTTTTTGTTGGTTTTTACTACCCTTCACGTCTTTTTTACTATTATCTCTTTTAACTTGGAGGTTCAATTAGATAAGAAATGACCAAACAATATTATCTTTACTAGTATGATGCCCGTGCGCACGGATTCTAAAATAATTGTCGAAATGTAAAATGTGTAATGACGTTTTAGCCTTTATTGTGTAAAGGGACTGTAGATCAATTTTAATGCTAACATATTTGATTAACAATAATTATTACTTAGACAGTAGTTATTGCTAAACTTATCAACACTTATTGGATTATACATTTTTTCCCTTTAAATAGTAGTTTTGAAAGTTTAATTGGTAAAACAAAACAAAAAATGACAATCCATTTGTATTTTAATTTGTTTAACATTGCATGTGTTACATACAACATGTACACGTCTTCTATATTTTGATGTTTGAATCTAAAGTATGATAAATGACTAATATAGATGCAATCATGCAGTACACCCTTAAGCCTCTTAGATCCCTTCTTTTTGGACCTCTCCTCCCCACCTCAACCATATGTTTCATATCTTTATTATTGTCATTGTCTCTTGAAACGATTCTGACAATTAGTTTAATGTGCTCTTTTTTATCATCATCAAAATATTTTTGTTACTCAATTTCTTTTTAACCCCGTTGGGACTGTTATATCAACTCTCGATGTTCCTTTAAAAGTTTCTCCTTAAGTTTCTTCTTAGATTTCTCTTATTCTAAAGAGTGCTCTTACCCTCAATATAATATAACCTTATTTTCGTGGCCAACCTTAAATGATTATGTTCCACATGTACTAAGCATCGTAATTTTCTTTTCTTGTAGCTTGGTTAGAGGGGGTATTGATACGTGCATTTTATATAGTCTTTTTAGCCTATTTTAGCACGTATTTCCATGCATTTTTGTACTATTTATATCGCATTATGCCCCGAATTGGCTATTTTGGTTCGTTTTGTCCATTTTGTAGAAATGAACGCGAAAGTAGTGGAATCGTACCATTTTCTATCCTTTTTTTTGCATGCATTTAGAGGAGACGGGACTTTCCAGAGTGAGATACTGCATTGGAATGTGTGAAGGCACGTTTTACAAGGCAGTCGGGCATGAACTTGAGCCGATTTGAAGACAGAAGACTCGATCGAGTGGTTTTACTGCTCGATCGAATGGTTTTGATAGTCTTGGTTGGTCGATCAAGTAGTTTTCTAATCGATCCAGAAGTGCCGAAAAGAGAGTTACTCGATCGAGTGACTATTCTACTCGATCGAGTAGATTTTATGGAGTTTTGCTCGATCGAGTGGTTTTATTCCACTCGATCGAGTGGTTTCTGCTGGCGTGGGCTTTAATTAGCCCGTGAGTTTATTTTAGCTTATGGACTTAGTTATTTTCCTATTTAAGCACGTATTAGCTAGGTCATTAGTATCAGATTTTATTCACTACTTAGCTTTTATCTATTCTACACAACAAAGACTGCGTACTATTTTCTCTTTCACTGTAACTTTATTTTGGGATTTATTTCGCTCGGATTTGATTGTTCTTTACGCCGGATTCGCACGATTGTAATCTCTTTCTCCTTTCTTTATAATAAACTTCATTTCATTTGCTTTAATTCTTCGTCTTGCTTTATTTACTTTTTGCCCTAATTTACTTTTGATGCAATTTAATCATTGTTTTAATATGTTGAATGCTGGTTATTTATCTGCTGTTAGTTTTGATAGTATTAATAGCAATATGAGTAGCTAAACTTCTTTCATGTTGGGATTAGGGGATCTACGGTAGAAATGTGACGATGTAGTAAACAGGTTAGATGAATTAATTGTGAGATTCTGTCACCATAGCAATTTAATTGTATTTACCGACTTAGTTGAGTGCACGCTTCTGAGTCACCCTTTTAATCTGGCTAAAATTAATCCTGGATCGAAATATTGGACTAAATAGGCATGCTATGAACAGTAGACTACCCTGACGAGGATGAAAGTTAAGTTAGTGGTAATTTAGGATAGAAAGTGGACCGAAAGGACCTTTCCACATCCGTCTTGCATTAATTCGTCTGAGTTGTTTACAGTTGAGTCACTGGACTACCGTAGTGAACCGAAATCCTGACATGTCCCTTCTCTATTTGATAGTTTAAACTTATTTTTTTGCCTTTATTGCTCTTTCTTTATTTCTCTTTCCTTTAAACCTTTTAGTTTAGAAACCAATTCAAACACCCCCCCCCCCCCCCATTTGTGACCAAATAGACGGACTTCTACAGATATCTTGCCTCCCTGAGGAGATCGACCTGACTTCCCTAGCTATATAGTTAGTTTAGTTAGTTTATTTTTGATAGGTATACGACAGACGTATCAAATTTTGGCGCCGTTGCCGGGGAGGCCATTGCCCTATCTGTCTTTGTTTCGTTTATTTTATCCGTCTCAGGGAATTTTTATTCCTTGAGGCAGTTCTTACTTATTTTCTTTCAGTGTTGTTTATGCCCAGGTCAGACAGGTTTGAATTAGTTTCAGCTGATTCAGAGCCAGAGAGACTATTCAGGCATAGACTCTGACTGCAGAGAAAATCACGAAAGGAAGACTTGAGTACTTTAGAGCCAGAGCTACATCATTCTCTTTTCGCAGAAGACATTCCTATTTTTGTCGATCAACAAGTAAAGATGCCGAAACTTTCTAGTCACTCGGTGCCTAAAGCATCCTCAATTCCAAAGGGTTTCAATCTCCAGACTGAGGATGGGAATACATTCGACATCTGTCCTTCTTACATCAATCCGGTGGAAAGAAATCTTTATAAAGGTGTGGCAGGAGAAGACCCGAGAAAGCACATGGAGGTCTTCACAGACTACTGTTCTACTATCCCCGCCACTAAGGGGGTAACTCAAGACAAGATTAAGGAGGTTTTGTTCCCTTTTTCTTTGACTGACTCATCCAGGGAGTGGCTGACTGATCTGGACCGCACAGCTGCAGGGGTTACAGATTGGGATTCTCTTGCTCTTGCCTTTTACAAGAGATATTTCCCTCCACAGCGCACCAATCAGCTGAGGGCCAAGATTACCAGTTTCAAGCAGGCTCCCGATGAGACTTTATATGAGGCATGGTCCCGATTCAAGAAATTGGTGAGGTCTATTCCTCACCATGGTTTTGACCCATGGTTTATATCTAACCAGTTCTACAATGGGCTGTACGATGACCACAGAGCCATACTTGATGCGTCATCTAATGGGAGATTCCAGGAAAATACCGATGATGATAAGGGATGGGCCCTTATTGAAGAGATGGCGAATCACAGTGCTGAGTATGGAAACCCGAGGGATGGTATTAGAACAGTTCATGCAGTTGATAAGCAGGTTGTGGCTCAGCTAGAAGCCATGAATGCTAGATTTGACAAGTTGGAGTTACACTCTAGTGGGGAGCCTCAGACGGTCCATGTACTTACTAGAGGGGAGACCGTCACATGTAAGAGGTGTGGGAGCAATGACCGTCACACTGCTGTTGGCTGTCTTACGGAGAAGGAACAAGTCCTTGCCTTTCAACAATATAGGCAAGGAGGGGGTTTTTATTACAACAACCAAGGGGCAGTCCTTCCAAATTTGAGGTGGACTAGTCAAAATGTGCTCAATCCTACCCCTCCTCCGCACCAACAGCAGCCGTATGTTCCTCCACATAAGAATGAACAAGGCTTTCAGAAGCCTCCTTCCTCCCCTCCTCCCAATCATGAAGCATCATCTTCTGGAGGGGTGAGTGAGATTGGTGAGCTAAAGACTATGCTGCAATCTTTTACAAAGCAGTGGCAGTTGAGTGATCAACAGAAAGATGCATCCATCAAGGCACTTGAAACTCAAGTTGCCCAATTAGCCGCGAACCAATCTGCAAGGAAGCCGGGTCATTTACCATCACAAACTGACAAAAATCCACATGAGACGTTAAATTTAATCAATTTGAGAAGCGGTCGTTCATATGAGGGACCGAAAGTGTTGAAATCAGACCCGAGGAAGGAAATAATAGCTGATGAACAATTTTCTGTCAAAGGAAATGAGCTGACGGCTAAGAAGGTACTCGATCGACTAGTTTCTGGAGGTCGATCGAGTAGATTTGCTGAAGAAAGTACTCGATCGAGTGGAATTTCTACTCGATCGAGTGAACGGGAAATTACAACTGCTCGATCGAGTGAATTTTCTACTCGATCGAGTGATGCTGTTGCAGAAACTACTCGATCGAATGGAAATTTTGGTCGATCGAGTAGTAGGGAAGATGGGCAGCGTGAACGAGAGCCTGCTATGCTCGATTAAGTGAGAAATCGCCTGAAAGACCTCGTTCGAGAGGAAAGAAGCGTCCAAAGGATACAAAGCTTGATCCGGCTGACACATTGGAAGAGAGAAACAAGGGACTCGAGATACCCATCACGGTTCCCTTCCCGAGGCGTCTTCAGAGTACTAAAACTACTCAACAATTCGGCAAATTTGCCGAAATCTTGAGAAGCTTACAGGTCACTGTACCATTCGCCGAACTGCTGACACAGGTACCCTCTTACCTTAAATTTATGAAGGAAATTTTAACACGTAAGAGGCATATTAGTGATAATGAGACGGTAGCCTTGACTGAGGTGGGGACGGCCCTAGTTCAGAATCAGTTACCTCCAAAACAGTCCGACCCGGGCAGTTTTTCGATTCCGTGTCATATTGGTACCCATTTGATTGATAACGTGTTATGCGATCTTGGCGCTAGCGTGAGTGTCTTACCGTTGTCTCTGGCTAAGAGACTTGGTTTGACAAAGTTTAATTGCACCAACATGACTGTTCAGATGGCCGACCGTAGCATATCACGGCCACTAGGTGTAATAGAAGACGTACCTGTTAAGATCGGGAGGTTCTTTATTTCCGTTGACTTCGTTGTATTAGACATCCCCGAAGATGCACATACCCCTATTATTTTAGGGAGACCATTTTTGTCTACTGCCCGTGCAGTGATAGACGTCGAGGGTAAGACGTTGAATTTTCAGGTAGGAGACGAGGAGCTGATATTCCATCAGTCTAAGTTCCGGAGGGCTCCCATGCAAGCTCAGCCTTGCCATGCCCTCTCTTCTATTGACCCTCTTATTGACACTCCAAATGAAAATTTAGAGCATTGTGCTGCTATTGTGACCCCTCCGCCTCAGGTTGAGAGCAAAAAGGAGGAAAGTTCGTCTGTTTTCCTTGCTGCAGGTACAAATGAAAACAATGAAGAAGCTGTCAAAGGGCATTGTGCAATTAATGTCAATCAAATTGGGAGTGACGATGCTAGAGCCGGTGATAAAAGAGCAAAGGTGAGAAAAGTTCGAGCATATGTGGATGTGAACTATTCTCCTCCGAATGATTCAAGTTCAAGCTCATGGAACTGAATTGGACGATCAATGTTGCTGAGGTGACGTCCTCCAGTAAGGAGCCCTCCGAGGGGCTACTGAATTGCTCTGGGAAGTGAGCGAGGAAATGCTTTTAATTAGAACAAATTAGAATTTAGATAATTTTTATAGTAGATAGAGACTATAGACTATTACTTTGCGTATTTGGTATTTTGGGTTATTTTTGCAAGTGTTTTTATGCAGGTTTGAGGAATTTTACGCAAATATAAAGGAAGAATGACGAATTAAGGAGCTCATACGAGAAAAAGAGCTCGATCGAGTACTTTTTGTACTCGATCGAGTGGATTCTGTTCGATCGAGTAAAGCAAAATCAGTCGATCGAGTAAAGCAGAAATGGGGAGTTCTCGATCGAGTAAATATTTACTCGATCGAGAAGATGGATTATTAAAGTGCTCGATCGTGAAGTTCTAAACCACTCGATCAAGTGAAATGGGAAAAGACACGAGGGAGTTTTCTTTAACTTCCTTTTTTTTCCTTGTTATTTCATTCTTCCCCAATTTTTCGACTAACCTTCCTATTTTGCGATCAAAAACATCCCCAAATCCCTTCTATTTCTTGCCCATTTACCAAATCCGTCACCTACAATTTGCTACTTGTTAATTAATCATTCAAAGACCTCTGTTTTCCCCTTGATTTGTGCTATTTTACTCGGTCTATTGAGGATTTTTGGGTTTGCGGTTTTTTTCAAAAAAAATCGCCATTTTTGCTTGTTGTTTGAAGATTAATTGTAATTTGTAGGTTTATTTTCATCAAGTAAGTATCTCCTACACCTTTTTGCGTTTTAATTTCACTAATTTCGCATTTTTATGAGGTTAATTAGGATTAGGGTTGGAAATCCCTTATTAAGTCGAGTTTTTCGACTTTGATTGAACTTGGTTGCCCTAATTAGCTTACTTGATGCTTAATCCCATGTCCTCATTGATTTTTACATGATTAATTCGGATTTTATACGAACTTTGCGATAAGGGTGATTTTCAGTCGAAATTTTCGACTGTCATCTGGGTTTTCAGTCGAATTTAGTCTGTCATATGCTTTATGCAACTTCATTTATCGCTTAATTGCTGCTGTTGTTGCTTGCTATCCCGCCCCTATCGATGTTTACATACTTCATTCGAAATTTTGAGGAAATATTGGGAATTTTCGGGCTATAGTCATTTTTTTCGACTGTTTGGGGATTGTCATGCTGTTACCATACTGGTTTTCTTGCTGTTAGCCGCTGTTTTTTCTTATAAATTCCCCTGCCCTTGGTTTACAGGATGGATTCTAGCTCACTCCCCTCCACTAGCTCGACTTCTAGTCCATCCCTGACTGAGATGGTGGTCCCTGCTGTTACCACTGCCCCCACTTCTGTTAGTACCGCAACCCCTGTGTTTTTAGTTCCAGCTGCCGGTACAGTTTTTGCGTCAGCTAGCACTGCTGCTAGCTCCGTTTTGGCTGCCACTTCAGTTACGGCCACCACCACTACTAGCACTGCTGCTAGTCTTTCTTCTTTAGTGGTGGCCACAACAGCCACAGCCTCTACTCCAGCCGCTGTTTTCACACCTGTGGCGGACTCACCTACAGTTGCAGCTGCCTTTAGAGCGGCCTTAGTTCCTAGCTTCGTCACTGGACGGGCTTCTACTTCGGGTTCTAGAGGCCGGGGTTGAGGTCATGGACATTCCCGTTCTACGCCAGCTCCTGCTACCTCTACTTCTGCCGCTCCCTCCACTTCAGCTGCTTCTTCTTCTGGCACAGTCACTGTTCGAAGGGACACCTCCCTCGACTCTCACCCCGACTATCTGCAGGTAATTTTCATTAACGGTGTACACCGTAAGAGGTTTTATAACCTTCTAGGCTATGAGTTTGTACCTTCCCGATTTCTAGATAAATCGGCACTGGAGATACTCGGCATTTACGAGTCGGTTTGTGAGCTTCTACGGGGCACAGGGATGGCCAGACTCATTACTATGAGTGGTCGTACCTTTCTGGAGCTGAGTCTTGAGTTCCTCAGCTCCTTCACCTTCTCCTCCGGGGCACACGATGCTGACCCCGCTAGTTCTTCAGTGTCTTTCCGGTTGTTCAACCGGACTTTTTCGATGACTTTGGAGGGGTTTGGTCACAGACTTGGCCTTTCCTCTACGGGCGACGCTATCGCCCATAAGAGGGTCATTCGTCAGCTTTGGCGGACCTTAGCCCAGACCACCTTTCCCGAGCGAAAGCTCGCACATGTCCACCTTCCCCCTGCCCGTTACTTTCTTAGATTGATGGGGAGCACCATTTTTGGCCGAAAGGAGCCAAACAACATCACCAACACCGAGCTCTCCATCTTGGGCGGTTACTTGAACGTTGACTGCGAGAGTCCTTTTACCCTCAACATTGCCTACCTGACCGCCCAGTACATTCAGGCCCAGGGGCTGAAGGAGACAAGATCTATTGCCTGCGGCGGCATAGCCACCATTCTTGCCCGTTCCCTTTACCCCGTCTGGCCTCGTGACTTGCAGTACCTCGAGGGTGAGAGGTATCTGAGTCTGGATGCCATGCTTTCTCAGCATTGGCAAACTGCAGACTACCAGACATGGAATAGAGACAGTTCCTTGTCTGTAGACTTACCTTGCACCACTCTCCCCCGTCTAGACCCCTTGCCTACTGTGGCACGGGGTGCCCGACTGCCACCTCCACCTGCTTACCACCTTTCACTCCGACCACCTCCCACTTTACCCGCCGCCAAGAAGCGGCGTAGACTTGAGACTGGAGAGGGGTCCAAACCTTCTGGGAGTGCCCAGCCTTCCACGGCTACTCCCACTCCTACTCCTGCACCCACCGGCCAGACACAGGCACAGCCGGTCCTACCGGCTACTTTCGTACTACCTCCACCCTTTGTGGCGTCCGCGGTCATGGACCAAGGGCGCCGTGATGGTTTGTTGCTTGAGATTGCAGAGAGACAGGCTCGTATGGAGAGGGACTTAGCTCTTACCTTACACCCTCTGTACGAGTACCACTTGAGGCGACACCGTCCGATCTTAGACGGCTGGCCACACCCTTCCGTCTACCGGTAACCAGCTGAGGGGTACCCGGAGTCTGCTGAGGAGGAGGAGGATGGGGACGAGGACCCAGAGGTGGCAGCGAAGAGAGCTTGAGCTGAGCAGAGGAGGAGGAGAGAGGAGGAGGAGGATCCGGAGTTCTCGGTGGTGGACGACGACGACGACGACGCTGATGGGTAGCTACTGGTCTACTCACTCCCCCAGTTTTCTGGCTGGTTTGGGGAAGTTCGTGTTTTGTATGTATATCTTACTCTTTTATTTTTGTCTCCTTTTTTTTTATTGCTTTTATTCTTTATTGGTTGTATATTCCCATACCCTGTATATATCTGCTGGTGTATGCTTGAGGACAACGAGGGCGTTGTCCGTTTTGGTTTGGGGAGGGTATTGCATCCTTTTGAGTCTGCATTTGCATTTGTTTTGCATTCACGTTTATTTTTCAGCTTGCATTTGTATTTATTTACTTCATTAAAATTCAAAAATACCAAAAAAATTAGAAAAACTTCAAAAATCCAAAAATATTCACGTTTATTTTTGCATATAGGTTGAGTCGGAACGGTAGATTTTCGTGATGAAAATGCACTATAACTTGAGCCTTGCACTTCTTTTGATAGTTATTAGCTTTGTCATATGCATAGTCTACGAGTTTTTGTTCAAATATAGCTGACTGTTTAGACTTGACCTGATAAATTGGCAAATTACTCCATAAATTATGAGTTTTAGAGCCCATAACTGGTGACATTCATGACCAGTTCATTAGGAATTGAGAGTAGTACTCCTTGCATAGCATGTTCATCATTTTTGCACTTTTATGACACTCAATTTCTTGTCAAATGCACATATTCGGGTTTGTGGTTGGTGTCACATGCAGGGAGGTGCTTGCAAATTTTTCCCTTTTCTTATATTTTTCACCCATTTAGCTCCACTTTAGCCAAAACTCGCCTTTTTGACCCATTAGCTACATCCCAAATTGAGCCTGCCTAGTCAAGCTAGTTTAGTAGTCTTTTGTGGTATGATTTTCCGTCTGCAGTTTGGCCTGTATCTTCTTGTATGGAGTTGGTGAAAATAAAGGAAGGAGAAAAGAAAAAGCGATTAATAGAGAGAATGTAGAGAGAGAAAAAGCTCTGAAAATTGGAAGAATCGTTCTAGGGTTTTGTGACTATGGCAAAAGCAAGGAAACAACAACAAAATAATACTTAAAATAGTAATAAAATTTCTAAAAACTATAACAAAAATTATGATACTCAACAAGCAGCTGAAGAACATCATCTTCAAACGGAGACAGAGGAAACAGAATCTAGGGCTAGGGTGTTGGATTTTACTGAAGAGAACCTTGAACCATATGATCTGGATGAAGATTTGGAGCTTATTCCAGAAGAGGAGGAGGTACAAGAGGAAGATGTGCCTGCTGTCACTGCGGATGCTGTTCCTACAGAATCATCTGGTGAGTGGTCTGAAGTTTCTCGTAAAAAGTCTTCACCTTTACTCTAATTAACCTTAGATGATGTTAAGGACGAAATCAATTTTTGGTCTACATCTATCTTTGGTTATGTTATTGGAGCCAATCCTCCATGGAATGTGTTGGATGGATTTATCAAAAGAATGTGGAAAGAGGATGAGTACAACCAGGTGTCCTTTTTGCCTAATGGAATCTTTCTTGTAAGGTTTAAGACTAAGGCCATTCAACAAAGAGTTTTACATTAAGGGGATGTAATGTTTGACAACAAGCCCGTCATAATTAGAGAATGGACACCCACAACTGACCTGGTTAAGGAGAAACTTGACAAGCTTCCTATCTGGGTTAAGTTGGTGGGTTTAGATCTTAAGTTCTGGGGTAAAACCTGTTTGCATAAACTTGGGGGTCAAATTGGGACAGTTATTAGAAGGGATGAAGCAACTGAGAAGAAAATGTTTCTGGGGTATGCACGACTTATGATTGAAGTTAAGGTCAATCAACAATTCCCTGAATCATTGAGTTTCATGGATGAGGAAGGAAAAGAGAGGAAAGTGAAATTGGAGTATGATTGGCTCCCTATAATCTGCAATACTTGCCGGGGTATAGGGCATGCTACAGGGCAGTGCAGAAAGAAGACTGATACTCAGAAAGTAACTCAGGTGTGGAGGAAAAAAGTTGTCCATGCTGCCACTGTTTTAGCTACCCCAAAGGATGGTGTGGTAAGAACTATTGGAGCCAACATGGGGAAGTCTCCTGCTCAGAATGCATCTAGACTGAGTAGACAGGATACTCATCCTCCTGTTGTTACACCTGGTAGTCACTCTTATGTTGAAGCTGTTAAACTGTCTTTAAGGAAGGATAAGGACAATGATGCTACTAATCAGGAGATGGGCAGTGTTCCAAGGACTACATGTGATTATGGTTAGATTAGGTTTCTGGAATGTGAGGGGCCTCAATAAACTTAATAAGCAGATGGATATTAGGAGATTCCTGCATTTAAATAAGTTAGAGTTATTTGGGTTGATTGAAACTAGGGTGAAACATAATAAATGGAAGAAAGTAAGTAATTTCATTAGTGATTGTTGGTCTGTTTGTACTAATCATCAAAGTCATAAAGGGGGTAGAATATGGGTTCTTTGGAATCCACATGCTCTCACCTTAGACAGTCAACATATTTCTGCTCAAACTATTCATGCAAAGATTACTGACAGAGGGAAGAATTTGACTTACTGGGTTACCTTTGTTTATGGTTTTAACAAAGCTGCTGAGAGGAAGGTGCTTCGGAATACCTTAGAACACTATCATAAGGTTACTCCAGGGGCCTGGTTAATTGGGGGTGACTTTAATAATGTTTTGTTTCCTAATGAAAGGATTGGGGCTAACATTACTAGTGCTGAAATGGCTCCTTTCAAAAGTTGTGTTCAGTCTTGTGGTGTTGAGGATATTAAGGCTGTAGGCTCTTTTTTCACTTGGACAAACAAACAAGATGCAAAATCTAGGGTCTACAGTAGGATTGATAGAGCTCTTATTAATGATGATTGGCTGCATTTATTCCCTAAATCTTTTGCCAATTTCCTGCCTGAAGGGGTGTATGACCACTGCCCTTGCCTCATTCAGATGGAACCTAATGATAAGGCTAGAAACATTTCATTTAGATATTTTAATATGTGGGCTAAATCCCCTGATTTCTTGGGTATCATTACTAAACATTGGAATGCTCCTATATATGGCACTCCTATGTACAAGGTGGTTAAAAAAATGAAGGCTATGAAGTCTGATCTCAAGCAATTGAATAGAGATAATTTTCATGATGTGGAAAAGAATGCTCAGATTATGCTTATGACCCTTCATAATATTCAGGCTGAACTCCAAACTAGGCCTTCTGACCCCCAACTCATTGAGGCAGAGCAGGCTCCAGCTGATGGTTTTAAAGCCTTGGATGAAGCAAGGGTTTCTTTTCTGGCTCAAAAGGCTAAAGTTTCCTGGTTAGAGGAGGGTGATGATAACACTTCCTTCTTCCACTCTGCAATAAAGAAAAGAAGAATAGCCAATAAGGTGGTGCAAATTGAAGATCATAATGGGATTGTTCTTACTCAGGTTCAGGGTATTAATGCTGCTTTTGAGAGTTATTACAAACAGATACTGGGAACTAGTTGTCCTGTCACAGGAGTTCACTTCCCTACTGTTAGGCAGGGGCCTGTTTTGACTGAGCATCATTACAGTTGCCTTGCTAGACCAGTTACTGGGGATGAGGTAAGGAGTGTGCTCTTCTCTATTCCTGGCAACAAGTCCCCAAGCCCTGATGGGTTTAATTCTCAGTTTTTTAAGGATGCCTGGGGGGTGATTGGTGCTGATGTTATTGCTGCTGTTCAGGACTTTTTTATCACTGGGAAGCTACTCAAGCAGACTAATAATACTACTCTCACCCTTATACCAAAAGTTGATATGCCTAAAAATGTGACTCAATTCAGGCCTATAGCATGCTGCAACAAGATTTATAAATGCATTGCTAAGGTTATGTGCAATAGATTAGGGTAAATTCTCCCTGATATCATTAGCCCTACTCAAAGTGCTTTTATAAAAGATAGGGATATTGTGGAGAACATTTTGATTTGCCAAGACCTTACCAAGCTGTATAATAGGAAACATTGTTCTCCCAGAGTGATGATGAAGTTGGATCTGCAAAAAGCCTATGATTCTATTGAATAGGATTTCTTGGAGGGTATGCTGAAAGCTCTGAAATTTCCTACTCATTTTACTAGGCTTGTGATGGAGTGTGTGACTACACCTCACTATTCTTTGTCCTTGAATGGTGAGTCCTTTGGTTATTTCAAAGGACAAAGGGGATTAAGATAAGGTGATCCCTTGTCCTCTCTTCTTTTTTCCATTTGCATGGAATACCTTACCAGGATCTTTAACAGAATGAAGGATATAGATGGTTTCAAGCATCATCCTTTGTGTAAGAGAATGAACCTTACCCATCTGTGCTTTGCTGATGACCTATTAGTTTTTTGCCGTGGAGACTGGGATTCTATGATTGTTTCTATCAGAGCCTTCAACACTTTCTTAGCTGCTTTTGGGTTGAAAATAAATAAGCAGAAGTCTAATGTCTATGGGAATGGCATGCCCAGGGAGATTTTGGAGAAGTTTGCTTTGGTTTCTGGTTTGAAAATAGGTACTCTACCCTTTAAATATTTGGGGGTTCGTATCTCTGCTAAGAAATTGTCAGTTTTGGACTGCAATATTCTGGTGGAGCGTATTGTGGATCGTATTAGAGCTCTAGGTGCCAAAAAACTGTCATATACAAGTAGATTGGTGATGATCAAGAGTGTGTTGGGAGCTCTCCATAGTTATTGGGCAAGAATTTATATAATCCCTACTTGTATTATGACTAAACTTGAATCCATTTGCATAAATTTTCTTTGGAAAGGTCAAGCTTTGTCTCATTCTCCTACTCTGGTTGCTTGGGATAGGGTGTGTCTGCCTAAAACTCAAGGGGGGCTTGGAGTCTGTGATTTGAGAAGATGGAATGTTGCTGCAGTGGGAAGGTATGTGTGGTGGATCATGAACAATAAAGGCCACCTTTGGGTTAAATGGGTTCACAGTATTTATATTAAAGATGTTGCGTGGGATGACTACAAACCATCTCAGGGGAGTAGCTGGGCCTGGAAACGTATTTGCAGGATCAAGAATAGACTCCTTGCAGGGTATGTGAATAATGGTCGGATTACATAGGATGTTGAGTATACCATAGCTTAAGGTTACCAATGGTTGGGTACTGCAGCTCCTGCTGTAACGTGGTATAACTGCATCTGGAACAGCATTCATGTCCCTAAACAACAGTTCATTGGATGGCTTTGGATTCAAGGTCGTTTGCTTACTAAGGACAGACTGCGTTCCATAGGTATTAGTTCTGACACACAATGTGAATTATGTGGTGATGCTGCTGAGAGCCATGAGCATTTATTTTTTGGTTGTGAGTACAGTCAGAGGTGTTTGCAACTGGTGAATGGATGGTGTCACAGTTCCATTCCTGCACAGCAGTTGATGGACTGGTGGATTGGGCTTAGTCAGTTTGATCACAAGGATGTCCTGGTAGCTGTTATTTTGGCTTTGATATATCACATTTAGTGGGCTCGAAACCATTGTAGAGTCACACTGATGGTTTGGTCTCCTGGAATTATCTTTAGGCGGCTTAAGAATGATGTAATGGTTCGTGTTAGTTGCAAATATAAAGACAGGGCGAGGAGAGCCTTAAGTTGGCTTACTGTCTAGTGATCTTTGTCTGGGTTAAGAGTAGTTGATCAGAATTGGATTCTCCAATTCGATAATTTGTTGTATGGTTGACAAAACAATGTATGTGGGCTTTCAATGTTAATGAAATTCTTACTTTCTACCAAAAAAAAAAGAAAAGAAAAAAAAGAGTAAAACGTGAAGAAGAAAGAAAAAGAAAAAAAGAAAAAAAAAACAATGAAAAAAGAAAAAAAAAGAGGTTGATTCACGTGTACAGTGAAAGAAAAAGAAAAGAAAGAAAAAGTTGAAAAAAAAAAGTTTGATTTATTTTATATGATTCATTTAGACGGTGTTAAAAAAGGGAAGTTTGTGACCGTCTAACTCCTCCATTCTTATTCCATATTTTTGAGGAGATTGTGTTTGAGTTTAGTGAGCTATGTGCCAAATGAAGGGCACTTGTACTTAGTTTTTCAGTCAGTTGAGATTCGGATGGTTTATTATGGTCCTGTTAGGAACTAGCTTGAAGCTTTTACCTCCACATTTCCATAACTTGTTTTGCCTTTTCTCACCTGAACCTCACTATTCCCATATTATTTGTAAGCCCTCGGCTGTGACGGACATTATCGGTTGGAGTGTGTGCATTAGTACTTGAATTATCTTTCATTTTTGTTGCATGCATGCTATGTAGGTCGCAGTTAGGTGAGTGACTGTCTTTCCTTCACTCTTTTACATATAACATTCACCCTTTACTTCATGAGAGAAGAGTGACCACGAGAGAGTCCGATTTTGTTGGTCTTGGAAGGTCGATAGGTTGGCTATATTTCTGAACAGCTTATAACTCGTTTGCGTATTGACTGCTTAGCTAAAACTGTTAGTTTTTGTTGCATTAAATTGGTTCAAGTAGACAAGTTAAGCTAGCTCTGAGTTTTCATTTCCGTTCCATTAGTTGCATTTTAGTTTACTCGAGGACGAGTAAAGGTTCGGTTTGGGGAGATTTGATACGTGCATTTTATATAGTCTTTTTAGCCTATTTTAGCACGTATTTCCATGCATTTTTGTACTTTTTATATCGCATTATGCCCCGAATTGGCTACTTTGGTTCGTTTTGTCCATTTTGTAGAAATGAACGCGAAAGTAGTGGAATCGTACCATTTTCTGTCCTTTTTTTTGCATGCATTTAAAGGAGACGGAACTTTACAGAGTGAGATACTGCATTGGAATGTGTGAAGGCACAGTTTACGAGGCAGTCGGGCATGAACTTGAGCTGATTTGAAGACAGAAGACTCGATCGAGTGGTTTTACTGCTCGATCAAATGGTTTTGATAGTCTTGGTTGGTCGATCGAGTAGTTTTCTACTCGATCCAGAAGTGCTGAAAAGAGAGTTACTCGATCGAGTGACTATTCTACTCGATCGAGTAGATTTTATGGAGTTTTGCTCGATCGAGTGGTTTTATTCCACTCGATCGAGTGGTTTCTGCTGGCGTGGGCTTTAATTAGCCCGTGAGTTTGTTTTAGCTTATGGACTTAGTTATTTTCCTATTTAAGCACGTATTAGCTAGGTCATTAGTATCAGATTTTATTCACTACTTAGCTTTTATCTATTCTACACAACAAAGACTGCATACTATTTTCTCCTTCACTGTAACTTTATTTTGGGATTTATTTTGCTCGGATTTGATTGTTCTTTACGCCGGATTCGCACGATTGTAATCTCTTTCTCCTTTCTTTAAAATAAACTTCATTTCATTTGCTTTAATTCTTCGTCTTGCTTTATTTACTTTTTGCCCTAATTTACTTTTGATGCAATTTAATCATTGTTTTAATATGTTGAATGCTGGTTATTTATCTGCTGTTAGTTTTGATAGTATTAATAGCAATATGAGTAGCTAAACTTCTTTCATGTTGGGATTAGGGGATCTACGGTAGAAATGTGACGATGTAGTAAACAGGTTAGATGAATTAATTGTGAGATTCTGTCACTATAGCAATTTAATTGTATTTACGGACTTAGTTGAGTGCACGCTTCTGAGTCACCCTTTTAATCTGGCTAAAATTAATCCTGGATCGAAAGATTGGACTAAATAGGTCTGTTATGAACAGTAGACTATCCTGACGAGGATGAAAGTTAAGTTAGTGGTAATTTAGGATAGAAAGTGGACCAAAAGGACCTTTCCACATCCGTCTTGCATTAATTCGTCTGAGTTGTTTACAGTTGAGTCACTGGACTACCGTAGTGAACCGAAATCCTGACATGCCCCTTCTCTATTTGATAGTTTAAACCTATTTTTTTGCCTTTATTGCTCTTTCTTTATTTCTCTTTCCTTTAAACCTTTAAGTTTAGAAACCAATTCAAACAACCCCCTCCCATTTGTGACCAAATAGATGGACTTCTACATATATCTTGCCTCCCTTAGGAGATCGACCTGACTTCCCTAGCTATATAGTTAGTTTAGTTAGTTGATTTTTGATAGGTATACGACAGACGTATCAGGTATACTCCCACATAATGTTACTCTCTCCTCTCGAGGTTTGCCTATTTCACCTTCTTGTAACATGTGTCACCATCATTCTAAGAGCATTATTTACATTGTGTGGGTCTGTCCCTTGTTTTGTCAGCTCCCGCTTACCTTCTACTCCTTTAAATTGCCCTTTATTCTAGACTCATTCAAAACCTTCATTACTTCAACTCGTCTTCATTTTCTCTGATCTTTTCTCCTTAATCTTTTGGTGATTTTGGTCAACTCAGTGTTAAACCTCTGACCCGTAGTGATTTCTTCTATTCATTTTGATTGCCCTTCTTGGCCTGTTGCCAACACTCTTAAAACCTGACCTTAAACACCTGTTAACCCTATCTAATAGTGTAACACCCCCTACACCAAGGTGCCTTACCAAGACCACCTAATGCATGGAACTGCTACCATCTCGATTACCCGAGACAATGTATATCGAGTTGACCATAAAAGAACATACTTTAATAGATAAGTTTAACGCGATACATAACAAAATCAAAAACTGTTAAAAGAGATACAACTGTTGCAAATCCAAAACCGACTAAATCAAATGTAAAGTTTGGTAACACAGCGGAAGACTCTAAACGACTCGTGATGACTCAGTCCCAGCTATCCCTCGCGTATCCATATCATACCTGCTCACCATCCCTGAATGGATCACCACAATTTTTAAAACAATTAAACGGGGCCAGTTACTGATTACACAATATACAATAAGGCAATAACAACAATACATACAATCCTCCAACACCGTCACATCACCAATCACCTGACTAGCCTGAAGGTCTATTCCTGCCAGATTACGGCCGCAACCAGTAATCCACACCGCCAATGGGGTACCTCAGCCATTCCCACCTAAGCCTCGTTCATCTATTCTGAGCGCAAACCCATGTTCGTTAATGTGCACATCCCCTCTTGTGGCGGGTTCTACAAGGGGCGAATCAAGGGCGTGAAGCCAAACAACCACAACCAACTACAACATCAACAATTACCAATTCCAATACGATATAGACAAATGCTATTAATCAACAATCAATAATCAACAACCAATCAACCATCTCGCATTATGTAAACAATAACTGAGTAGGAAACCCTACCTGGAAAAATGCAATCACCACTATCGCCACAACAGCGAATAAGAAACGTTCCTCTACGAACCATCTAAACTAACAATACACCCAAAACCCCCAAAATACCCATTAGGGTTTAAACCAAAATCAACGAAACTATATAAAAACTGTACTAGGATCTTACCCACAATGCGACGGTCTCAACCGCGTAAAGAACTCTGGATTCCGACGACACAAGCCTTCGGATTCGATAGCAATGCGAAAGAGAAAAACAACGTTATTTTGTTTTATCTTTGTGAAACTTAGAATAGGGTAAAAAGTGAAAAATAACTGACGAAAAGTGTTTTTATATCATTCTCACGTTGCTATCAAAACCCGGCAATTAACCCGTAAAAACTGACTTACTCGATCGAATGGCCCCTACTTGATGGAGTACCCATCAGACATAACACTGTTTTGTGCGCAAAACTCACTTACTCGACAGAGTATGCTTTACTCGATAGAGTACCCAACAACACATAACACCGTAGTATTACAGTCTTCCCTCCTTAAAAATGAACTTCGTCCCCGAAGTTCAAACCCATACACAAAAACAAACTCACTAACTCAACCACGACAAAACAACGCAACAAAAACTCAAAAACAAAACCCAACCACAACTCATACCGACACAAAACAACTACTAACTGTACCAAAACAAACATAAAACCATACCAAAACCTTATGCGATCATCTCCTCCCCCCTAAAAGAAACATGGTTACGTCCCTGTAACCACACATACCTGATCAAAAAGAGACGGATACCGCTCCTTCATAACCTCTTCCGCCTCCCAAGTTGCTTCCTCAACCTCCTGATTAGACCATAAAACATTGAGCAACACTGTTTCCCTGGACCTAGTTTTGCGAACCTTGTGACCAAGAATCTGTTTTGGCACCTCAAGATAAGACAAGGATTCATCCAACTCGATGTTCTCCACCTCTAACACATGGGAAGGATCACTCACATACTTCCGTAACTGAGACACATGAAACACATTATGTACACGATCCAAAGTTAGTGGTAAGGCTAACCGATAAGCAACCTCTCCCACATGATCCAAAATCTCATACGGTCCAATAAACTTTTGGCTTAACTTCCCTTCTTACCAAACCGCATAACCCCACGCATCGGTGACAATTTCAAAAGAACATTATCCCCAACGTGAAACTCGATGTCTCGACGCTGTAAGTCCGCATAGCTCTTTTGTCGATCCTGGGTCGCTTTCATCTTTTGCCGAATCACTTTCACTTGTTCTATCATCTCCCGTACCATTTGTGGTCCTAAAACCACTGCCTCAGCTCTATCATCCCAGCAAATCAGACTCTTATATCCCCTCCCGTACAAAGCCTCAAACGGATCCATCCCAATGCTCGTATGGTAGCTGTTGTTGTATGAAAACTCGATCAAATCAAACCTATCTTCCCAACTACCACCAAACTCCATCACAAAAGCTCTCAACATATCTATCAAAGCATGATAGTTCTCTCTGGCTGCCCATCTGTTGCAGGATAAAACGCAGTACTCATCTTCAAGGTAGTTCCCATCATCTCCTGCAACTCTTGCTAAAACCGAGAAATGAACCTCGCATCCCAATCTGACACAATGTCCTTTGGTACCCCATGTAATCTCACCACATGCTTCCTATAGCCATTAGCCAACTCCACCTTACTCCATGTATCTTTATTTGGAATAAAGTGAGCTGACTTAGTCAAACGGTCAATTATCACCCATATTATGTTATTACCCTGCTGGCTCCTCGGTAAACCCATAATGAAATCCAAGGAGATAGACTCCCATTTCCACTCAGGTACCTCAAGAGACTGAATCTTACCTTGTGGTCATCGCTGCCCCCCCCCCTTACTCTCTGACATATCAAACATCTAGCCACAAACTCAGCTGTCTCCCTTTTCATCCCAGGCCACCAGAACGTCTTCTTCAGATCTCTATAAAGCTTGTCACCACCCAGATGCACTGAATACGGTGTGCATTGAGCCTCTGTCATGATTACCTTTTTCAACTCCTCATCCTTAGGCACACACCATCTCCCATCAAACCAAACACTCCCATCAGAATGAATAGAGAACCGAGACATTGTCCCTTTCTCTGCTCCAGCTCTCCACTCCTGAATCTTAGAATCGAGAGCCTGCTTCCTGCGAAGATCATCATAAAGATCCGGCTCCACTGTCAAGTCTCCTCTAGCATCCCCTTTTTGAATCACATGTATCCCCATATTTCCCACCTAATCTCTCAACCTCATCAAAGACATAGTTGTGCATAGAGAATGCACACTCTTCCTGCTCAACGCATCAGCAACCACATTTGCTTTCCCTTCATTGTATATGATATCCATGTAATAGTCCCCGATAAGCTCTATCCACCTCCTCTGTCTCATGTTCAGCTCCATTTGAGTAAAGATGTATTTTAGACTCTTGTGATCAGAAAACACCTTAAAGGTCGCTCCATAAAGATAGTGTCTCCAAATCATGAGAGCAAACACAACTGCACCCAATTCTAGATCATGCGTCGGATAGGTCTCCTCATAAGGCTTCAATTGCCTAGAAGCATAGGCTACGACTTTCCCATTCTGCATCGACACACAACCCAACCCGTTCTTTAAAGCATTTGTATAGACCTTAAAGTTCTCACACCCTTCAGGTAAAGCTAAGACTGGAGCTGTGGTCAAACGCTCCTTTAATGTTTGAAACGCCGTCTCACAACTTTCATCCCAGCGAAACCTGTTTTCTTTCCTCATCAACACCGTCATAGGTTTGGCGATCTTTGAAAAGTCTTTCACGAACCGTCGATAGTACCCTGCCAAACCCAAGAAACTCCTGATCTCTTGACAGGGCTGTCGTATACCTATCAAAAATAACTAACTAAACTAACTATATAGTTAGGGAAGTCAGGTCGATCTCCTGAGGGAGGCAAGATATCTGTAAGAGTCCGTCTATTTGGTCACAAATGGGGGGGTTTGTAATTGGTTCTCTAAACTAAAAGGTTTAAAGGAAGAGAAGCAAAGAAAGAGCAATAAAGACAGAAAATAAGAATAAACTATCAATAGAGAGGGGACATGTCAGGATTTCGGTTCACTACGGTAGTCCAGTGACTCAACTGTAAACAACTTAGATAAATTACTGTGAGACGGATATGGAAAGGTCCTTCCGGTCCACTTTCTATCCTAAATTACCACTAACATAACTTCCGTCCTCGTCAGGGTAGTCTACTGTTCATAGCAGGCCTATTTAGTTCAATCTTCCGATCCAGGATTAAATTTAACCAGATTAAAAGGGTGACTCAGAAGCGTGCACTCAACTAAGTCGGTAAATACAATTATATTTCTATGGGGACATAGTCTCACAATTAATTCATCTAACCTATTTACTACATCGTCACATTTATACCGTAGATCCCTTAATCCCAACATGAAACAGATTAGCTACTCATATCACTAATGTGGTCAATAATAACAATATTGAAATAACTAATACAAAACATAATGGAATAATAATGAAAATGCATAAAAGTAATTAGGGCAGAAAATTAAAGCAACAAAACAAGTAATTAAGATGAATAAAAGAGAGAGTAATATTAAAAAGGGAGAAAGAGATAACAATCGCAAGAATCCGGCGTAAAGAACAAACAAATCCGAGCTAAATAACCTCGAAAGCAAAGTTATAGTGAAAGGAAAAGAGAAGCGTAATGTTGAAAATGATAGATGAAAACTGAATAGAAATAGATTAGATACTAATGACCTAGTTATTAAGCGCTTAAATAGAAAAACTACTATGTCCAATATCTAAAACAAACTCACAGACTAATTAAAGCCCATGACAACCAAAACCACTCAATCGAGTAGTCTGAAACAACTCGATCGAGTAACTCTTCATGTAATCTACTCGATCGACCAAAATTGTTACTCGATCGAGTAACTCCTAGTTCCAGCACTTCTGGATCGAGTAATAAACTACTCGATCGACCAACCAATGCCATAGAAACCACTCGATCGAGTGATAAAACAGCTCGGTCGAGTGTTCTTCCTCCAAAACAGCTCAAACTCGTGACCGACTGCTCCGTAGACCGTCTCTTCACGCATCCCAATGTAAGATCTCACTCTGAACAATCCCGTCTCCTCAAAATGCATGCAGAAAGGGAAGAAAACGGTACGATTCTACTACTTCCGCGTTCATTTCTACAAAATGGACAAAACGAACCAAAGTAGCCAATTCGGGGCATAATACTATATAAATGGTACAAAAGTACATGGGAATACGTGCTGAAATAGGCTAAAAAGACTATACAAAATGCACGTATCAAATCTCCCCAAACCGAACCTTTACTCGTCCTCCAGTAAACTAAAATACAACTAATGGAACGGAGATGAAAACTCAGAGCTAGCTTAACTTGTCTACTTGAACAAATTTAATGCAACAAAAATTAACAGTTATAGCTATGTAGTCAATACGCAAATGAGTTGTAAGTTGTTTAGAAATATAGCCGACCTATCGACCTTGCAAGACCAACAAAATCGGACTCTCACGTGGTCACTCTTCTCTCATGAAGCAAAGGGTGAATAATAAATGTGAAAGAGAGAGAGAAAGACAGTCACTCACCTAACTGCGACCTACATAGCGTGCATGCAACAAAAATGAAAGACGATTCAAGTACTAATGCACACACTCGAACCAATAATGTCCGTCACAGCCGAGGGCTTACAAATGATATGGGAATAGTGAGGTTCAGGTGAGAAAAGGCAAAACAAGTTATGGTAATGTGGAGGTAAAAGCGCCAAGCTAGTTCCTAAACAGGACCAAATAAGACCGTCCGAATCTCAACTGACTGAAAAATAAAATACAAGTGCCCTTCATTTGGCACACAACTCACTAATCATATACACAATCTCCTCAAAAAAAATTGAATAAAAACGGAGGAGTTAGACGGTCACAAACTTTCCTTTTTTAAAACCGTCTAAATGAATCAACTAATACAAATCAAATATTTTTTCAACTCTTTTTTCTTCTTCATTCACGTGAATCATACACTCATTTTTCTTCTTTCTTCTTTTTTTTTCTTTTTCACATTTTTTCTTTTTTTTTTCAATTCTTTTTTTTTCTCTTTTTCTCCTTCCTTTATTTTCACCAACTCCAAACAAAATGATACGGGCCAAAACTGCAGACGGAAAATCATACCACAAAAGGACATACTAAACTAGCTTGACTAGGCAGGCTAAGTTTGGGATGTAGCTAATGGGTCAAAAAGACAAGTTTTGGCTTAAGTGGAGCTAAATGGGTGAAAAAATATAAGAAAAGGGAAAAATTTGCAAGCACCTCCCTGCATGTGACACCGACCACAAACCCGAATGTGTGCATTTGACAAGAAATCGAATGTCATAAAAGTGCAAAAATTATGAACATGTTATGCAAGGAGTACTACTCTCAATTCCTAACGAACTGGTCATGAATGTCACCAGTTATATATATGGGCTCTAAATCTTAGAAATTATGGAGTAGTTTGCCAATTTATCAGGTCAAGTCTAAACAGTCAGCTATATTTCAACAAAAACTCGTAGACTATACGTATGACAAAGCTAATGACCATCAACAGAAGTGCAAGGCTCAAGTAAAATGACAAGTTATAGTGCAATATCACTCACGGAAATCAACCTTTCCGACTCAACCTATATGCAAAATAAACGTGAATATTTTTGAATTTTTTGAAAATAGAAACATGAATGCAAAACAAATGCAAATGCAGACTCAAAAGGATGCAATATCCTCCCCAAACCAAAATGGACAACGCCCTCGTTGTCCTCCAGCATACACCAGCAGATATATATAGGGGAACGGGAATATACAACCAATAAAAAATGAAAAACAATAAAATAAAAAGGAGACAAAATAAAGAAAAGAGCGAGAATAGACATACAAAACACGAACTTCCCCAAACCAGCCAGAAAACTGGGGAAGTGAGTAGACCAGCAGCTACTCGTCAGCCTCCTGCGTCACGTCCTCCACCGTCACGGTGTAGTCCGGGTCCACCTCCTTCTCTCTCCTCCTCCTCTGCTGAGCTCGAGCTCTCTCCGCTGCCGCCGCCGGGTTCTCGTCCTCCTCCTCCTCCTCACTAGCAGGCTCCGGGTACCCCTCAGCTGGGTACCGGTAAAAGGAAGGGTGTGGCCAACCCTCTGGGATCGGACGGTGTCGCCTCATGTGATACTCGTATAGAGGGAACAAAGTCAAATCTATGTCCCGCTCCATATGAGCCTGTCTCTCTGCAATCTCAACTAACAAACCGTCACGGCGCCCTTGGTCCATGACCAAGGACGCCTCAAAGGGTGGTGGAGGTACAAAATTAGCCGGAAGAACCGGCTGTGTCTGTGTCTGGTCAGCAGGCGCGGGAGTAGGAGTAGGAGTAGGGATCGGGGTAGGTGTGGCCGTGGAAGTCTGGCCACCCGTGGAAGGTGGGGACCCCTCTCCGGTCTCAAGTCTACGACGCTTCTTAGCGGCGGGTAAGGTAGTAGGTGGGCGGACCTGGAGGTGGTACTCGGCTAGAGATGGTGGTCGGGCGCCCCGTGCAACAGTAGGCAAAGGGGCGAGATGAGGCAGGGTGTCACAAGGAAGGTCTACGAACAGGGAACCATCTATCTTCCATGTCCGGTAGTCTATGGTCAGCCAGGTCTGAGAGTGCATGGCAGCTAGTCTCAGATATCTATCACCGTCAATGTATGGTAAGTCACGAGGCAAGATGGTGAGGAGAGAACGGGCAAGAAAGGTGGCTATGCCACCGCAGACGATGGTGCCCACCACCTTCTCTCCCTGAGCCTGGAAGTACTTGGCGGTCAAATAGGCGATGTTGAGGGTAAAGGGACCCTCGCCGTCGATGTTCAGGTAACCGCCTAAGATAGAAAGCTCGTTGTTGTTGATGTTGTTTGGCTCCTTTTGGCCAAAGATAGTACTTCCCATCAGTCTGAGTAAGTAACGAGCGGGGGGTAGGTGGACCTGAGCGAGCTTTCGCTCGTGAAACGGGGTCTGTGCCAAAGCCCGCCAAAGTAGACTAATGACCTTCTTAGGGGCAACAGTTGCGCCCGTAAAGGAAAGGCCGAGCCGGGTACCAAACCCCTCAAGTGTCATAGAAAAGGTCCGGTTAAACAACCGGAAGGACACAGAAAGACTAGTGGGGACAGCGTCGTGTGCCCCTGAGGAGAAGGTAAAGGAGCTGAAGAACTCAAGGCTCAGCTCCCGAAAAGTGTGGCCACTCATAGTGATGAGTCCGGCCATCCCCGTGCCCCGTAAAAGCACACAGACTGGCTCGTAGAAGCCGAGCCTCTGAAGTGAAGTACGTCAAAGAAAGTGCGTAGGAGAAAGTCACAGTCAACTAAGCTATAAAACCTCTCACGATGAATACCATTAACGAAAGTTACCTGGGGGAACTCAGGGTGGGAGTCGAGAGTGTCGTCCACCCGAACAGTGACCGTGCCAGCAGGAGCACGAGGAGCTGGTGTAGCACGAGCATGACCGCGACCTCGGCCCCGGCCCTAAAAGGAGCTGCGGCTGTAGGTGATTCCACGACATGTGTGCTCACTGTGGCTGAATTAGAGGCTGTGGCTGAAGTGGTGGCTGTAACAGGGCTAACAGCAGTGCTAGCAGCAGTAAACACACTACCGGCATCAGAAATTAAGAACACAAGAGCTGCGGTACTAACAGAAGTGGAGGCGGTGGTGATAGCAGGGACCACCGTCTCAGACAAGGATGAACTAGAAGTCGAGCTCATAGAAGGCATAGAGCTAGAATCCATCCTAATAAAAAAGGGCAGGGGAAAATCGATAAGAAATCAGCGTGAAAACAGCATGAAGCTTCCCCTAAACAGTCGAAAAATTCGACTACAGCCTAAAAATTCCCAACTTTTCCTCAAAAAATTCGAATGATAGCGGGTAAACAGCGATAGGGGAAGGGTAGCAGATGACAGAAGCAGCAAATTAAGCAACAATTGAGGCCAATGAGGCCTAACCAGCAGTAAAGACCCAATAACAGTCGAAAAATTCGACTGAGATTAACCTAATCGCAAATTTCCCATAAAATTCGAATTAAACATGTAAAAATCAATGAGGAACGGGAATTAATCATCAAGTAAGACAAATTGGGCAAAGAATTACAATTATAGTCGAAAATTCGACCAAATGAGGAATTTCGAAACCCTAATTCCCAATTCACTTCATAAAAAACAAAATTAATGAAATTAAAATGCAAAGAAGTGTAGGAATTACTTACTTGATGATTAAGAACCTACAAATAGCAATTAATCGATAATCAACAAGCAACAATGGCAATTTTTGATTAAAAAACCACGAAACCCTAAAACCCTTAATCGACCGTGTAAAATAGCTTAAATCAAACGGGAAGTAGAGGGAAAATGATGATTAATTTGCAAGGAACAAAATGTAGGTGGGGGATTTGGCAAATGGGCAAGAAAATGGAGGATTTTGGGGGTTTTTTTTTATCGCAAATAGGGGTAATCGAAAGAAATGAAGAAGAAATGAAATAATAAAACAAAGGAAGGAGTTAAAGAGACTCCCTGCGTGTAATTTCCAATTTCACTCGATCGAGTGCTTTAGAACTGCTCGATCGAGAACTTCTTGTATTCATCTACTCGATCGAGTAAAAAGTTACTGGATCGAGAACTCCTCTTTTCAGCTTTTGTCGATCGAGTTATATGGGATCATTCGATCGAACATAATCCACTCGATCGAGTACAAAAAGTACTCGATCGAGCTCTTTTCCTCGTGTAAGCTCTTGAATTTGCGTATAACTCCCCAAACCTGCATAAAAACACTCGCAAAAATATCCCAAAATACCAAATACGAATAGTAACAGTCTATAGTCTTCTAATCTATGCTAAAAATGTCTAAATTCTAATTGTCCTAATTAAAAGCAATAAACAAATCCAAAAGAAATTAAAATTTGTTTATACAATTTGTTACACGGGGCATTTCCCCGCTCACTTCTCAAATCAATTCAGCAGCCCCTCGGAGGGCTCCTGACTGGAGGATGTCACCCCAGCTACATTAATCGTCCTCTTCAATTTCCATGAGCTCGAACTTGAATCGTTAGGAGGAGAATAGTTGACGTCCACATACGCACGGATTTTTCTTGTCCTTACTCCTTTCTCACCGGCTTTAACATCATCGCTCCCACTTCAACTGACATTAATTGCACAATACTTGTTGACAGCTCCTGCATTATCTCCATCTATACCTGCAGCAAGGAAAATAGACGGAGGGGTCACGATAACAACACAATATTCTAAATTTTCATTTGGAGTGTCAATAGAAGAGAGGGCATTGCAAGGCTGAGCTTGCATGGGAGCCCTTCGGAAATTAGACTGATGGAATATCAATTCCTCGTCCCCAACCTGGAAAGTCAATGTCTTGTGCCCGACGTCTATCCTGCACGGGCAGTAAATAAAAATGGTCTCCCTAAAATGATAGGGGTATGTGTATCTTCGGGGATGTCAAGCACAACGAAGTCAACGGGAATAAAGAACCTCCCGATCTTAACAGGTATGTCTTCTATGACACCTAGTGGTCGTGATATACTACGGTCGGCCATCTGAACAGTCATATTTGTGCAATTAAACTTGGTCAAACCAAGTCTCTTAGCAAGAGACAACAGTAAGACACTCGCGCTAGCGCCAAGATCGCATAACGCGTTATCAATTAAGTGGGCACCAATATGACACGGAATCGAAAAACTACCCGGGTCTGACTGTTTGGGAGGTAACTTATTCTGAACTAGGGCCGTCCCTACTTCGGTCAAAGCTACCGTCTCATGGTCGTTTATGTGCCTCTTACGTGATAGAATTTCCTTCATAAATTTAAGGTAAGAGGGTACCTGTGTCAGCAGTTCGGCGAATGGCACAGTGATTTGCAAGCTTTTCAGGAGTTCGGCAAATTTGCCGAATTGTTGATTACCCTTAGTACTCTGCAAATGCCTCGGGAAAGGCACCGTGATGGGTATCTCGAGCACTTTGTTCCTCTCTTCCAATGTATCAGCCGAATCAAGCTCTAAATCCTTCGATCGAGACTTCTTTCCTCTCGAACGAGGTCTTTCAAGCGATGCTTAACTCGATCGAGCACTAGCAGGCTCTCGATCGAGTTGTTCTTTATCGGCATTACTCGATCGACCAAACATATCATTCAATCGAGCAGATTCTTCAGCAAATTCACTCGATCGAGCTCTTCTTTTTCCTGTTCACTCGATCGAGTAGCAATTCCACTCGATCGAGTCTTTTCTTTACCATTTTTACTCGATCGACCCCCAGAAATTAGTTGATCGAGTACTTTCTTTGTCGTCAGCTCCTTTTCTTCAACAGAACACTGTTCATCAGCAGTAATTTCCTTCCCCGTGTCTGATTTCGGTCTTTCATATGAATAACCGCTCCTCAAATTAATTAAATTCACCGTCTCATGTGGATTTTTATCGGCTTGTGATGGTAAATGTCCCGGTTTCCTTGTGGATTGGTTCGCGGCTAACTGGGCAACTTGAGTTTCAAGTGCCTTTATAGATGCATCTTTTTGTTGGTCACTTAGCTGCCACTACTTTGTCAAAGACTGCTACATCGTCTTCAACTCACCTATCTCACTTACCCCATAAGAAGATGATGCACCTTGATTAGGTGTAGGAAAGGAAGGAGACTTCTGAAAGCCTTGTTGAGCCTTATGAGGAGGGACATATGGCTGCTGCTGCTGCGGAGGAGGGGTAAGATTGAGCACATTTTGACTTGTCCACCTCAAATTGGGATGGACTGCCCCTTGGTTATTATAATAGGAACCCCCTCCTTGCCTGTATTGTTGAAAAGCAAGGACCTGTCCTTCTCTGTAAGACAGCCAACAGCAGTGTGACCGTCGTTGCTCTCACACCTCTCACATGTGACAGTCTCCCCTCTAGTAAGCAAATGAACCGTCTGAGGCTCCCCAAGAGAATGCAACTCCAACTTATCAAACCTAGCATTCATGGCTTCCAGCTGAGCCACAACTTGCTTATCGACTGCATGAACTGATCTAATACCATCCCTCGGGTTTCCATACTCAGCACAATGGGTCGCCATCTCTTCAATAAGGGCCCATCCCTTATCATCGTCAGTGTTCTTTTGGAATCTCCCGTTGGATGATGCATCAAGTATGGCTCTGTGATCATCGTATAACCCATTGTAGAACTGGTTGGACAGAAACCACGGGTCAAAACCATGGTGAGGAAGAGACCTCACCAACCTCTTGAAACGACACCATGCTTCATAGAAAGTTTCATCAGGTGCTTGCTTGAAACTAGTGATTTTTGCCCTCATCTGATTAGTGAGCTGCGGAGGGAAATACCTCTTATAAAAGGCAAGAGCAAGGGTCTCCCAGTCTGTGACCCCTGCGGCTGTACGGTCCAAATCAGTCAGCCACTCCTTGGCTGAGTCAGTCAAAGAAAAAGGAAATAACACCTCCTTAATCTTGTCTTGAGTTACCCCCTTTGTGGCGGGGATAGTAGAACAATAGTCCGTAAAGACCTCTATATGTTTCCTCGGGTCATCACCTGCCACACCTCTAAAGATATTTCTCTCCACCAGAATGATATAGGACGGACGGATGTCAAAAGTATTCCCATCCTCAGTCTGGAGATTGAAACCTTTAGGAATAGATGATGCTTTAGGCTCCGAATGACTAGCAATGTTCGGCATCTTTACTGGTTGGTTTACAGAACTGAAAATATCTTCTTCAAAAGACGGGTTTTCTGTAAATAGGAAATGTTGAAGTTCGGGTTCGAAAGTACTCAAGGCTTCCTTTCGTGATTCTCTTTGCAGACGAAGTCTATCCCTAAACAATTTCTCTGGCTTAGAATCAGTAGAAACTAACTCCAACCTGTTTGACCTGAGCATACACAACACTGAAAGAAAATAAATAAGAACTGTCTCAAGGAACGGAAATTCCCTGAGACGGATAAAATAAACGAAACAAAGACAGATAGGGCAATTGCCTCCCCGGCAACGACGCCAAAATTTGACAGGGCTGTCGTATACCTATCAAAAATAAACTAACTAAACTAACTATATAGCTAGAGAAGTCAGGTCGATCTCCTCAGGGAGGCAAGATATCTATAAGAGTCCGTCTATTTGGTCACAAATGGGGGGGGGGGGGTTGTAATTGGTTTTCTAAACTAAAAGGTTTAAAGGAAGAGAAGCAAAGAAGAGCAATAAAGACAGAAAATGAGAATAAGCTATCAATAGAGAGGGGACATGTCAGGATTTCGGTTCACTACGGTAGTCCAGTGACTCAACTGTAAACAACTTAGATAAATTACTGTGAGACGGATATGGAAAGGTCCTTCCGGTCCACTTTCTATCCTAAATTACCACTAACTTAACTTCTGTCCTCGTCAGGGTAGTCTACTGTTCATAGCAGGGCTATTTAGTCCAATCTTCCGATCCAGGATTAAATTTAACCAGATTAAAAGGGTGACTCAGAAGCGTGCACTCAACTAAGTCGGTAAATACAGTTATATTGCTATGGGGACAAAGTCTCACAATTAATTCATCTAACTTATTTACTACATCGTCAGATTTCTACCGTAGATCCCCTAATCCCAACATGAAACAGATTAGCTACTCATATCCCTAATGTTGTCAATAATAACAATATTGAAATAACTAATACAAAACATAATGGAATAATAATGAAAATGCATAAAAGTAATTAGGGCAGAAAATTAAAGGAAAAGAGAAGAGTAATGTTGAAAATGAGAGATTACAATCGCAAGAATCCGGCGTAAAGAACAAACAAATCCGAGCTAAATAACCCCGAAAGCAAAGTTATAGTGAAAGGAAAAGAGAAGAGTAATGTTGAAAATGATAGATGAAAACTGAATAGAAATAGATTAGATACTAATGACCTAGTTATTATGCGCTTAAATAGAAAAACTACCAAGTCCAATATCTAAAACAAACTCACGGACTAATTAAAGCCCATGACAGCGAAAACCACTCGATCGAGTAGTTTGAAACAACTCGATCGAGTAACTCTTCATGTAATCTACTCGATCGACCAAAATTGTTACTCGATCGAGTAACTCCTAGTTCCAGGACTTCTGGATCGAGTAATAAACTACTCGATCGACCAACCAATGCCATAGAAACCACTCGATCGAGTGATAAAACAGCTTGATCGAGTGTTCTTCCTCCAAAACAGCTCAAACTCGTGCCGACTGCTCCATAGACCGTCTCTTCACGCATCCCAATTCAAGATCTCACTCTGAACAATCCCGTCTCCTCAAAATGCATGCAAAAAGGGACGAAAATGGTACGATTCTACTACTTCCGCGTTCATTTCTACAAAATGGACAAAACGAACCAAAGTAGCAAATTCGGGCATAATACTATATAAATCGTACAAAATTACATGGGAATACATGCTGAAATAGGTTAAAAAGACTATACAAAATGCACGTATAATCTCAGCGACGTTTTTTGGCGCTTCTCACTTAGACACCACCTCTATCTTGCTAGGATCCACAGATACACCCTCTTTAGAAATCATATGATCCAGAAAAGCCACTTTCTCTCGCCAGAACTCACACTTAGAAACCTTTGCATATAACAGATTGTCGCGCAGAGTTTGCAACACTAACGTCAAATGCTCCTCATGCTTCTCCTTAGTCTTAGAATAGACTAAGATATCATCTATGAGCACCACCACAAACTGATCCACGAACTGGCTGAATACCCGGTTCATCAAATCCATAAACACTGCCCGCACATTAGACAACCCAAACGGCATCACCAAATACTCATAGTGACCATACCTCGATCGAAAAGCTATCTTTCGTATGTCTTCATCCCGAATCCTCACTTGATGGTACCCTGATCTCAAATCAATCTTTGAAAAGACTCCTGCCCCACTCAGCTGGTTAAACAGACCTTCTATCCTTGGCAACGGATAATTATTCTTCACTGTGACTCTGCTCAGCTCCCTGTAGTCGATACACAACCTCAAACTCCCATCTTTCTTCTTCACAAACAGAACTAGTGCTCCCCACGGCGATACACTAGGTCTAATGTATCCCTTCTCTATCAAATCATGCAGCTGCTTCTTCAGCTCTCCCAACTCCTTAGGACCCATACGGTACCGGGCCTTAGGGATTGGTCCCGTCCCTGGTTTTAACTCCTCACTGAAATATATAGCCCTCTTCCGTGGCAAACCCGGTATCTCTTCCGGAAAGACATTTGGAAAGTCTCCCACCACTGGTATCTCATCTGTTGTCGGCTCAACTATACTATGATCTTTCACATGTCATAGAATCAAAGGATACCCCTTCCTCAAGTAAGACTTCAAGGTCACCGCTGCAATCACTTTGACTTTGGGTTTGACAACAAACCCACGATAAGACACACTAACTCCCTTAGGACCTCCCAAAGAGACTTTCTTTTGGTGACAATCTATTCTAGCCTTGTACTTACCTAACCAATCCATTGTTGGGTTCATATACCTATTATTAGACTCCTCTAATAGTGAACTAATTAACTTGTTAATAATTTGTTCTTTAGATCTAGTGCATGCATAACAAAATGAAAGATTTATAAGAAAAACAATGTTCCTTACATTGTTATGTGTTTCGAAATTATGAGCACAAGTAAGGTCACCTTCCTTTACTTGTTCTTGAGCTAAATATGATGGATGATCCTCCTAAGACTCCAAGTATAGAAGCCACTCCAATAAATTGCACCCAAGATTAATCCCAAAAATTCCTACTAATATTAACTAGATATGTAGTAGAAATATTACCTTAATAATACTAATGTTCTTATATTACTACCTCTAGTAATAAATAATGAGTATTAGTATTTTTAGAGAGTTTTTATCATCTTGCATGTGAGGAAAATTAGAGAGTAAAATAAGCAAAAGCTTCAACCAACAACCAAAAAAAATGAGCAACCAAAATGCCCATTTAAAGGCCAAAAAACCGGTGGCCTTATGGTCATGAGGGAATCTTTTTCTTTTTGTTTTTTACTCCTTGTAAAGTGTAGGTAGAGAGTAGGGAGCAATGGTGTAAGAAGTAGTATGAAAAGCATTGTGTGATATGTCACAATCACACAATAACCAACACCAACAAAAGACAAAAGAGCATCTCTTGTGCTCTTAATATGACCGAAATATTGGTCTTATTTTGGTCCATTTTTGCCTTTTGTCATTTGTCCCACAAATGCTTATAAGTCATATGTTTAACTATCTTACATATTTAATTATTAATGTAATCATTTAACACTTAAATATTCCAATTAATAATATAATATACACTCCACTTTTTGAGTAGTATACTACCATTATATCAACATATAATGGGTCCCATAATGACTAGTTAGTTAAAATTACAACTTCTTGTAACTTTAAATAACTAATTACCTCTACCTCAAAACTTATATTAATACCTCAACTAATTTAGTATTTAAAACTTAATTACTAAATTTAATCTTATTTAATCGCATTACAATAAGACGCAAAATTGCACTCCCATAATTAAGGAATTAATTAATTCTGTATCGCATACAATTAATTAAATATCTATTTGGGCCTCATCCTATAGGTGTGACCTAAAGGGATCAACTGACCACCACCGTCACACGACAGTAATGTCAAACTCTAGTTAGCCAATCATTACCGATTAATGACGGTCAGTTGACTGTATAAAGAATCATCCCTCACGTATTCTTGGTATGAGATTTAATTATGATATTAAATCATGTGATCGCACTATTGTTGAGGACACATTTCCCAACATCCATACCAACTATCATCTCAAAACCGTCCATAAGAAATTCTAACAAACCCGCTGGAAGATCAACCTGCCCAACTATCATGGATACACCCTTATACAACCTCCCACATGACACTGACTCACCCGATGGTATAAAAACCTCATCTTTTACAGACTCAAACTCTCTCAAACCCAAAAGCTTAGCATGACCCAACGATACAAAAGAATGTGACGCCCTCGAATGAAACAAAACAAAGGCAGAAACATCATTAACAAGAAAGGTACCACTGATCACGTGTGTATCATCCTCTGCAGCTTTCTTGTCCATCATGAATAACTTGCCACTGGTCTTTTTCCCACCTCCTTGGACTGTACTAGCTGAAGTAGATGGCTTGGCAGCTGACCCCTGATTAATGTTAGCCGCCGGTTTCTGATAAGCATTACCGCCATTGAGGTTGGACCAACCGTTGTTGTTACCATGCCCTCCTTAATTATTCCATAACCTGGCCGATCGGTTGCTAGCATAATTCTGAGTCGGACCCTGCGAAAAGCTCACCTGCGATGGCCTCTGAAAACCTCTACCCCCGGCACTAGTACACTCTTGCCTCTTGTGGCCCATACCGCCACAGTTGAAGCAAGAGATACTCCAGCTGCTACTGCTACCACCACGACCACGCCCATAATAAGCTCCACCACTGAAACCTGATCCCGATGAGTAAGCCCTTGCCTCGGTAAGCGCGTCTTGATGCTCAAGCATCTTGGCAATATCGTCCACACTCATCTCTTGAGCATTAGCATACATGGTAGACCTCTTTGGCGGCATATCTTAGTGCTATAAGAGGAGAGATAAACGTAAGCACATAGCCTACGACTCAAAGCATATACGACCTGTACAACACTTACTCGATCGAGTAACCACACCCACTCGATCGAGTAGAGGTCACTCGATCGAGTTGTCCACTTACTCGATCGAGTACCTCAACTCCAGAACCTGACCAGAACGTACACAAAAACGCACTCGATCGAGTCACTTACGTACTCGATCGAGTAGCCCCCACTCGATCGAGTACTCCACTTATTCGATCGAGTTACCCAAAACAGCAACTACTGCCCAACGTTGCCATATACCTACTTGATCGAGCGCAGCCCACTCGATCGAGTCCACCCTACTCGATCGAGTTACCCCCACTCGATCGAGTCATGCTGAATTTTCTAACTACCCGCATGCCTTAACTTAATAACTTTTAGCAACAAAAGATATACGTATACAACACAAATATTCATATCACATGTTACTATTATCGCCACATTATAAATCAATCATCATACAACATGCTTCACCACAACATATTCTCATATACATCGATTTACCTTTTTCAACCACATTCTCCATTTCTCCACAATCATTCATTCAACATTTTCATATAATATTAGTAAACACATAGCGATCCCATGACACCCCCCTTAGTGACCGGTTCAAAGTTGTAGGGCGCGTTCGCGACTTTAGGACGTCTCCCAAGTCTTTGCATTAGCTCCTAACAACTCCTACCCATGTTCATTTTAGTTTGACTCTCTAAGTTCATTAGATTCATTAGTTACAGGTTCCAAAATCGACGTTCTGATACCACTTTGTAAGACCCCCATACACCAATGTGCCTTACCAAGATCACCTATTGCATGGAAGTCTTACCATCTCGGTTACCTGAGGCAATGTATATCAAATTGACCATAAAAGAACGTACTTTAATAGATAAGTTTAACGCGATACATAACAAAATCAAAAACTGTTAAAAGAGATACAACTGTTCCAAATCCAAAACCAACTAAATCAAATGTAAAGTTTGGTAACACAGCGGAAGACTCTAATCGACTCGTGATGACTCAATCCCAGCTACCCCTCGCGCATCCATATCATACTTGCTCAATAACTGCTCACCATCCTCGAATGGATCACCACAGTTTTTAGAACAATTAAACGGGGTCAGTTACTGATTACACAATATACAATAAGGGAATAACAACAATACATACAATCCTCCAACACCGTCACATCACCAATAACCTGACTAACCTGAAGGTCTAGTCCTGCCAGATTATGGCCGCAACCAGTAATCCACACCGCCAGTGGGGGACCGCAGCCGTTCCCACCTATGCCCCGCTCATCTATTCTGAGCGCAAACCCATGTTCCTTAATGTGCACATCTCCTCTTTTGACGAGTTCCACAAGGGGCGAATCAAGGGCGTGAAGCCACTCCCGCAAGTGACTCCACTCAGCCGAGGGCGCACCTCGCGAACCACAGACAAACAACCACAACCAACTATAATATCAATAATTACCAATTCCAATACGATATAGACAAATACAATTAATCAACAATCAACAACCAATCAACCATCTCGCATTATGTAAACAGTAACTGAGTAGGAAACCCTACCTAGAAAAATGCAATCACCACTATCGTCACAACAACGAATCAGAAACGTTCCTCTACGTAATAACCTCATATCAAAGACACAATCATACAATCACCATCTAAACTAACAACACACCCAAAACCCCAAAACTACCCAATTAGGTTTTAAACCAAAATCAGCGAAACTATATAAAAAATGTACTAGGATCTTACCCACAACGCGACGGTCTCAACGGCGTAAAGAACTCTGGATTCCGACGGGACAAGCCTTAGGATTCGATAGCAATGCGAAAGAAAAAAGCAACGTAACTTTGTTTTATCTTTGTGAAACTTAGAATAGGGTAAAAAGTGAAAAGCAACTGACGAAAAGTTTTTTTATATCATTCTCACGTTGCTATCAAAACCCGTCAATTAACCCGTAAAAACCGACTTACTCGATCGAGTGGCCCTTACTCGATCGAGTGGCACCTATTCAATCGAGTACCCTTCAGACAGAACACTGTTTTGTACGCAAAACTCACTTACTCGACAGAGTAAGCCTTACTCGATAAAGTACCTAACTGTACATAAAACCGTAGTATTACAAATAGGCCCCTCCTGATTTCCAATGGCACAAAATGAATGTAGCCGCCTCCTTTTGTGCTTTTGCTCTTTTGGTGTGTATTGACTAGATATCCCGAGATCATTTAGAGCAGTGGTTATTGGATTGTCTTTCAAGTGTACAACTTTTTACCCCTTTTGAGTGTACTACTTGCCTTTCAAGTTGACATTATTTCCCGTGCAATCACGTGGGTTGTTAAAACTTGGAATATATTTGAAAATGTACTCCAAACTTGAAATTGTTTATGTTTAAGTATCCTTAAAAATGTCATTTGCTAATATTTTTAAGATGTATTTCTAATTGATCAAACCGAATAAAAAAATCCAATTAGCTTTACAGTTTGAACACATAAACGCATGTCAACATATAAAGAAACGCAATTCTGAAAATATTTATTTGTCTTACTTATATTTATCTTTTTTCATGTTATATGATTATTTTGAAAATCTCTTCAAAAGCATTATATTATGTATCTATTTACGTTCTTTTTACTTGTTTCATGTTTTTATTACATAGAAGAGTTGAAGATGAACTAATATGAAATATATGATATGGCTAATGATATTATTTTCCTAAAATATACTGCCGATCCGATACATAGTAGTTTAGTTATATTGTGTAACTATTTGTGCAAATCTTACTAATATATAATATTTGGTTGAACCGAATTTTTTGATTGGTTATCTTTTCTTTTTTATATATATATTACGTATCGCTACATTATATTTGAGTGAATTTGATTTTGGAGCTGAAAATCATTCTATTTCCATTAGCGACACCGGTCTTTCGCCAAATACTTTTTATGTGCGTGCACTCCTTTTTAATGTTTTTTTATCGACATATTAATCATTTACTATTAAAATATTTAGTAATATAACTAATTTTCATTATTAGGTCAATATAAGCATGGTGACTAATGAAAATTGTTGAAACCTTAAATATAATTTATATTTTTAAAATTATTTAATTTCGATTTTCAATTGAGGAAAAAATAGATGTTATAATGTTTATTGTTGGAACTGACTGCTATCCTTATATAACGTGATAATAACCTATCCGAAAATGACCCGAACCTGAAATAACTCAACCCAGTGGCGGAGCTTGAAATTAACCCCATCGGAGGCGAAAAATCTTAGCGAGGGGCGAATAGGTAATGGTTTATGGGAAACTCGAAAAAAGTTGGAAATTTTTAACTAAAGCGTTGAAATTTCCGACCGCCCTCACCCTGCTAGCCTCTCTAGGCTCTAGCTCCACCACTTACCCAACCCAACCCATTTTGAACCAAATCCTTGAAACCTGAATTGTCTCGACAAGAACCTGACCCGGTTGGCTTGTTTTCCAGGTCTATCTCCGCCCCAATCATTTTTTTTTACATTTGATTAATATATTCCTCATAGAAATTAAAAGTTTAAATAAATGACGGGACGTGAGGAATGTCAGACTTTTTTTTCTAAGCTAACTTATCATGTACCTTTGATGCAATCATCGTAGGAAAAACCGTTGTTTAATACGGAGTATATTAGTACGTGTGTAGTAGAGGTTGGCATCCCAAGAAATTTGTGCAAATCTAGATGATAAAATGGTATATATAGGCAAATATGCTATTAAAGCAAAATTTTAAGCGAGTGTCGATAAATTATTATGATGAAATAAAATTAGCGTGCTTGCTCTCGTGTGGTGGAGTGGGGCTATCCCCCCCCAACTTAAATCCTGGCTCCGTCACTCTAATAATGATAAAATACACAATGAATGGATCGTGTAATGATCAATTTCAGCTTATCATAGGAAGCAATCAGGTCATTTAACAAAATTTCTAAAATGATAGAATTGCCATGAAATTCATTTGCATTCTCGAGAGTAGTTAGTACTAAACAAAATTAAGTCACTCAGATTGATTACAAATACTTGAAACTACTATTAAATTACTGATTTGCATATTACTACCCATTATAATTAAGATTTTTCAAAATACTACATATTATAATGTTTTCTTCAAAATACTGCCTATATAGTTACAACTCTTCCCCAATTGATACCTAATAACCTTGATAAGGTCTTAATTAACCATTATAAGATGATTTTCATTAATTTCTCCTCTATTAATTCAATTCTAAATAATCTACTCCATTATACCCTTATTAATAATCCTACCCTTATTCCAATCTTTCCTTTTTCATAATATTCATCTACCCACCAGCACTATCAACATCCACCCACCACACCCCGACATCTAACCATGTTAGAATGTGCGGCGTGGCTAATTAGGAGTGATAACGATGGCATGGTTAGGTGGTAGAGGTATTGGTGGTGATCTGACATGGTGGGACTTTGGTGATGGTGGTGAGTTTAAGTGGGTAAAGATGGGCAAAATGGATAATATACTACATTAATTTCAGATTTTTTGATGATTTAACCTCAATTATGACCTAGTTTAGCTTATTTGGTAGCAATTTGAGAAGAGTTGTAACTATATAGGTAGTATTTTGAAAAATTAAGTATATTATGTAGTATTTTGAAAATTACTAACTATAATAGGTAGTAGTTTACCATTTTTCTAATTAAATATAATATTTAAAATATGATGTTTAGCTAATTACAGTACTAATATCTATTTCTATATTATTCTTTATGTTAATTTTTAATTTTATTTTAAATGTTTAAAAAATTTTGAGCTTACTGACATTTTATGTTGTGAATTAATATATTGAATAATCCGTATAAAATTGGAGATTATGAATATATCTATGTTTTTTTTCTATAGTATATCAAAGTTTTCATATATATAAATAAATACGAATATTAAGAAATAATCTTCTAATCCTAATAGAAAAGTTGAAAACGTAATTTTAAAATAATAAGTGCACAAATATTAAAAAATAATATTCAAATTCTAATAGAAAAATTGTAAATGATTAATTATTTCCTAATTCTAATAGAAACATTGTAAGTAATTAATTTTAAAATTTATTGAAGTGTTTTAAAAAAGTTGGAGACTACCACGTCGCTCGAAAAAAGCCTCAAATATATATTTATTACTAGAGTTAATGCTCGGGCGATGCCTGGGCCAATTTGAAATAAACTATGATTATGATGTAATAATACTCAAGGCTCTGTTCTTTTGCACTTAATTTTGCTGAAATTAAGATATAAAAGTTGAACTGAACTTATAAAAGTTTACTTTATCTGAATCGAACTTATAGGAACTGAATTGTACTTATAGCTTAACTTATAGAAAAATGGGTATGAATTGAGTTTATATTTTTTGAATTAAATTTATAGGAGTTTAACTAAATTTTATAAGAGCTTAACTTTTGTTAATTGATCACGTAGGAGCTTAACTTTTCTCTTGTTAACTAAATTTATTATGATGTAAAAGATGGACTCTCACTGACTAATAATTAACGGACTATACTTGCTTATCTGTTTTAAATTTTAACTTAATTGTACCATGTGATGTCTACAAAACATCATTGAAGTATATGCTTTTGTAACTCAACACCTTAATGTTTTCATGCAATATTCTCAGGAAAAAATATAATCTAGAGAAATTAAATGATGAGAATACTACAACACTCACAGCTAAAAATCTCTTTAGTTACCAGTATAATAATTAATGAACTTGTACATTTTACTCAACATTTACGCAAGACATTAAATAAGATCTTACGATCTTACGCAATATTACACTCCTGCATATAGGATACAGCCAAATTCACCAGCAGTCTGAGGAAGTGAAAAAAAAACACTCTTAAATCATACACCAAAACCTGAGTCAAACACTAACACATTTATTGCGTAAATAAGTTAAAGTATCAAGCATTAGTAAATCAGTTAAAATAAACACATATAAGGTGATACTACTAAACCCTGTAAACTTTCCACTGCCGTCACATCAATAGCGGCTCTTGTAATTGCACCGCCGTGCGCTAAATTCAAGAAATTTAGCCAGATCCTATTAAGAAAAAAGAAATTACGCAATGAAAAAACAACGATTCACAAAGGCAATCGAAATTGAGATGAAGTCTCTAATTTAAAGAAAGATGAAGGCCCAACCTCTTACATTGTCAACTCCCGGCACGTCAATAGCGGGTGTCTTAACTGCACTGCTATTAGGCCAATTCCAGTAACCTGGCCAGATCCTGCAAACCGCAAAATAAAATCATCGAGTCGCTACCAAAGTCGCAATCGAGATCAAAACTCTAATTTAAAGAAAGGTGACCTCTTCTCTCACCAGAAAATGGTCAGGCTGGAAACAATTTTTATAAAAGTAATCGAGAATCTTACCAAGTTTGGAGCAATTTATGTGATTTGAGAATGTTTTGTAAATTTGAAAGGAGGATGAAAGGGTTTTAGAGCTGAGATGAGGAGAACAAATGAGCGAAGCAGCGAGAAAATAAAGGTAGCTGCGAGTAAGGAGCAAAGGACATGAAGATATTAGGTCAAAATGGAGGGTGAGGATTGCACAACTAATATCAATGGCTCACATTCAATGGGCACTATTCATAGCTACAGTAGAGGTGCTTGCAAACTTTTATATGTGTATGGATATATTTTCACTTTCTCACCTTTTAAATCTAATTAAATATAAATATTTTGAAAAAAAATAAAGGGTTTTTTGTCAAACACAACCTTTAAAAAACTTTTTTTTCCAAACACCACCTTTAAAAAAAAAGTTTGTGAAACACAACCTTTAATAAAATTATTTTTGTTAAACACGACATTTTGGTTAGAATTTGAATACTTGCAATGCGGTGACTTACAGTCGAGGTTTGAGATAGTAAACGAGGTCGGTTTGAGGTGTTTTTAACCTCGTTGGAAAGGTGGGAGTACAAGCTTTTCAGGCGTTATCAATACGGTGGTGATAGGTGGCCTTATATGAGGTCTATTGGTATGTAAAGTAAGGCTAATTAAGGAGTGAATTGGTTTTTTTCTTATTTGTTTTTACCTCCAATTCACTCCTTGACCAACCTTACTTTACACACCAATAGACCCCACATAAGGCCGCCTATTACCACCGTATTGGTAACGCCTGGAAAGTTTGTAGTCCCACCTTTCCAAAGAGTATAAGAACACCTCAAATCGACCTCGTTTGCAACCTCAAATATCGACTTAAAGTCATTCTATTGCAAGTGTTCAAATTCTAGCCAAAATGTCGTGTTTAACAAAAAAAAATTTATTAAAGGTTGTGTTTCACAAACTTTTTTTTTAAAGGTTGTGTTTGGAAAAAAAAGTTTTTTAAAGGTTGTGTTTGACAAAAAACCCAAAAATAAATTCTAAAATTCTTAAAAATATAATTATATCATAATATACTTATTCAAATGTTTAAATAACATATAATTTGAAATAAACATAATACTACAACCTAAAAATTATACCAAACAAAATTATAAACGCACCCAAATGAGCTTCTAGGCCGAGCCTTGCTGAGCTCGGGCTTGGCTCGTATTTAGCTAAGCTCGGCTCGAGCTCATTTTGAACGAGCAAAAGCCGAGCTTTGGTCGAGCCGATTCCGAGGGTTCGACGAGTCGGCTCATATCATTGACAACCTTATTGTTGAGTATGTCAATTAAGTATGGAGCATATAATATTAAATATACTTTTGGATAATGATAACTATTGTACATAATCTCAAATAAATAACTTATATACGGTAAATGCTTTTTCATGATGTCGTTAAACGATAGAATTAGGGCACGTAATCTAATCTGATCTAGTACTATTATATATTTACTCCATCTCATCCATGTCTTATGTAACATTCATTTTATGGTAGCTAAACTTTAGAAACTTTGATCATTAATATTGTTAAAAGTGTGAGACTTTGAAAGACGAAACATATGTATATATAAATTTGTCATTTTTATAAAAAAATATATCATAAACATTTTTTATGTTAAAAGAAGTCATATATAAATGATAATAATTCAGTCATAATATCGTAATAGCAGTAGGTGTAGTAAAACTAACCGAAATAACAACAAAAGTAATTTATTGAAAGTAACAGTATTAAAAACTATAGTAATGAAAATAATAGTAGTAATGATAACAATAGTGACAACATGAATAATGAATGTGCCTCATAATTTACTTGATAAATTTTATCTTAATATTAAAAATATCATTAAAAATTAATTCATAAATGATGAATTAAGGCAAATTAACCAAGGTAACGTAAATATATTTTTATAAAATAAAATTTAAAAAGGTAAATATAAATAAATTGGACACATTTAAACTATGAAATTAAAGACCAAGGGATGATAATCAAATTTTAGTACTCATAAAAGGAAACTTATTATACAGTAGAAGGCTCGTACTACAATTGTTCCTAGAGAGAGAAACCTAGAGAGATACACCGACTTTCTCTCCCTTTCCAAACCCTTAAGTTTTCCATGCTTACTACCGCCTTCATCCCCTCCATCCACCACTGCTTCCCTCCGGCTCCGCCGGAGATGCAGCCGCTTTGAGGCTGATCTCCGGCGGCCTTTTTGATTGATCATGGGTTCATTTGTCCTCCCTCCGACCTCTATACGTCTTACCGTGCTTAGTTCAGTCTATTAATTGAGTTGTTTTCTGTCCTTTCTTTAGTATCTTTATAATTGAGTTTCTAGATCTCTAATCTATCATTTCCTGAATTGATGAATTGCTATAGTTTTCTCAAAAGGAATCATGTGTTGCTTTGTCCAAGATTTATTTCTCGATTTTCTCACTACTGGCCTGATGTTCTTCTAAATTGGGAATTCAAAGTTTTCATTTCTTATCTTTGATTACGGGTTCTTTAGCGACAGATTTGTAAGTCGTCCCGCTTCCCTACGATTGACTTTGTCGCTGTTTGGATTTTATTAAAATTAATTGTTCTTTGGGTTGTTTGGTCGGAGGTCCATGTTATTTAATGAAAGGTGTTATCTTTTATCTTCCTGATCAAGTTCTTGAGTCGGTGGTTTGCTTGTGTCGATGGTATGGGGATGGTTTGGCTATTGTTTCTCTCAATGGATTATCAAACTCTCCTTTTCAATCTGTGTGATTTAATTCTGTCTAATGATAGTGGTGCGGAAGATGACATTTTTGCTAAGTGGATCATGGAACTGGGGGGCCATCCATTCCAGCTGTTAATCTGCTAAAAGATAGGGGTAATGCCCTCTTTAAAGAAGACAATATATCTTCAGCTGCTCTTCATTACAAGTTAGCTCTAAAGTTTCTATGTTTTCTTGGCCTTCCACCTTTATCTGATCAGTCCATGGCTTCTTCCCTTACCTTTTCTACTGTCCTAAATTTAGCTTTTTGTGAGCTAAAGCTTTCGAATTACACTAAGGCTCTGTTGTACTGCATTTTCGTCTTAACTTTTGAACCATCGAATGTTAAAGCCCTATACCGTAGAGGCTTAGCGTCCAAGCATTTGAATTCACTAACTAAAGCTCTTGAAGATTTCGAGTCTGCTTTGGAAATTGATCCGAGCAATAAGGTTGTCAGCCGCGAGCTAAATTCTTTGGTTGACCAATTAGCCTTTAATCTTAATGGAAAGCGGGTCGCTTTACAATTTGACCCTTTGGCCATAACCAAGAGAGGTAAAAATCAGGTTTTTAGTCCTAGTCCCGAAGTTGTCAACGAATGTGCTATTCCTAGTGTGGTGGAGAATTACTCATGCAGGATCAATAAGTTGCCTAAGTTGCCTGATGACTGTTCTACGTCCGACCGTCTTAGCAAAGAACGGAAGAGAAAGAAACCCTTGTTGTCCCAGGAGGAGCCTGATGACTGTGTTCCTTGTAGTTCACCCGATGTGCCTATCGATTCTGAGAGTAGAAGTGTGACCGCGCAGTGCGAGGCCTTGAATGATTCAGCTGTCTATAATTCATCCCGCTAAGAAAGCTCACAACCATCTCAATTTCACTTCACTAACAAGAAGAGACCTCACAATAGATTACATCTATCATCTGAAGATTACGCAAATTTAGCACATGGCAAAAATTTGGGATTGTACCACCCAAGGTCCATGTCTTACTTGAGGGTCCGTACCCTCGCCTCTAAAACTATCCAGACGGGAACTCCCCAGGAAGAAATTTCAGGGACAACAGAAGTTCCTAGCACTTCTCCATTGCAGGAGAACCTTTTTCAGCCAATTAATTTCAAGCACTCCGAAGGTGTTGAGTTGGTTCAAGAGGAGGTAATCATCCAGGTAGATATGGAGTCCGACGAAGATAAAGTGGTTCACGAGGAAGCTGTTTTAAAAATTGCTAAAAAGAAGCGGGTATCATCGGACTTGGCTCAAGTCTGCAAGGTTTCTGCGGTTCAATTCCAATTTGTTGCGCTCAGGGATAACACGAATAATAAGAATAAGAGTTGTCGACGTAAGGTGGTTTATTCCTACCATCGAAGACATGTGACCCAAGTAGGGATGTCAATTTCACCCGCATCCATCAAAACCCGATCCACCCGATCCTAAAAGATGGATGAAAACCCGATTTAAATGGATGGTGGATGGATGACGGATGAAACGGATGTGGATGACGGATGGGTTGGATGAAGAAATTCCACCCGCCATCCACCCGCCATCCATCCATCACCTGATTTTATTATTTTTTATTTAATTTTTATTACATATAACACATTATTAAGATATAAAATATTTAAATTTTCATTTTTTTCTACTCTCAATATAAATATTTTGTAAACCTACCCACTAGAAAGTTAAACTAAATTAATTATCTAACTTTATTTTTGTAGAGAAAAAAAAATCATCATTTTTTTAAACTTGAAATTATAAATGCACAACACCCGTTTATCACCCGATCCACCCGTTTCATCCATGGATGATGGATGGATGGATGACGGATGATATGTTTCACGGATGACGGACGGGTTGGATGAGATTTTAAAAAGACGGATGGATGACGGATGAGGCTTCACCCGACCCGAACCCGATCCATTGACATCCCTAGACCCAAGCTAGTATTCATACAAAGAAAAGATCTTCGGTCTCGGTCGACTTTTCTCTATGTCTTTATAGGTACACCAAGGAAATTGCAGCAGCTACGAGGGCTAAAAGGAAGGGGACGGATCTTTTCCACTTTGACGAATTTTATCATCCTCCCTGCATGAAGCGTCGTCTTACCTTTTCTGTTTTATACTCACGTAACGTTAGTTCGGTTTGTTGGTTTTCAGTAGTCTACAGAACTACGGTATCCCGGGGTTTGTACTGTAACATACTTTATTTTATTTAATATCAGTTTACTATTGTCGAAAAGAAAAAGAAGGCACGTAATCAAGTAGGCAACTCACAAAGATAACGGAGTCATCAATGGAAACAATCCAGAGGTCCCTATTGCTAAACAGATGAAATATAGGTCTTTATCGCTAAATTTTTTGATACTTTAGACCCTTGTTATACTATTAACTCCAATTCAATAATACAACTCTTTATAAAGCTCTCTCTTATTTATTGTGATAAAATACGATCTCCTTTAATTTGTAATTAGTCAAAAGATCTAATCTCGCCTAAAGTCATGTTTGAATGAAAAATTTTGTAGGACTCTTAAAGCTACCGTTGGCTCGAACGTGAAGTCTTTCAATTCCTATCTTTATGTAAGTTTTTTATGTAGTTAATATAGGTTGTTCGTAAATGCAAGTATTGGTCTCATTATTCACCTTGTTAATGTAACCTATAACATAATATTACACCATATGCGAGCATTCAGTAGCTAAATTATGGATATCAGAGCATGAGATTGGATTTCATATTGGAATTTATATGTATAAATGTTTTGTCGTTAGTTCTTTTTTCAAAACCAATTAAATTCGTAACGTACCTTATTTTGTCTTAATATTGTACTCCATCGGTCTCAATCATTTGTTTGCCTATTTATTCTTTGTGAGGGTCATTTTATATCATTTATTAATTTGTTTGCCTTTTTATTCTTTGTGAGGGTAATTTTAGTCAAAGGAAAACAAATGAGTGGGAGTAGTTTTTTTAATCCAAAACTTGGCATACTAACTTAACCAAACATCTATTCCTTTTTAAACAAATCGGTTAAAATATTAAGTAGTTTATAAAAGTTTGAATTTACTTCAAATCATATCCATTATAATATTTTTCATGGAGATTTGTAAATTCTTAATAGTTTCAATTTCTAAGCCAAATAGATATTTTATAAAGGTTTGCACATTGATAATAGTAATAAGAGGTTTGAATTTGACAATCGTCGTTGCCATAAAATAGTAGTGATATCGAATTGTGTTAATAGTAATTACAACATATCAGATGTTCATCAAATAATAGTTATGTACAATCAATGTAATATAAATCTTGAATCTCTCAATTGCATTATGAAATACACAAAATTTTACTATCAATTTAAATTAAAAAGACCAATCTAACGTATGACATAAGTAAGAAATTCCATGAACGTATATAGCAAAACACCATGAACATATATTGCAAATTAAGCTCAAAGTAAGGTTATACCATGAACGTTGTATTTATATGTTTGATTTCAGCATACTTGAATACAATCTCACTTCATCTCTACATACCTACAATATCCGCAGGAGAAAAATGTCTGTGATCAAAGAAAATTATGGAGTAATACAATATAAACGAACAAACATGTAAACATTCTCATAAACACCATAGAATACTCAATTGCTTTAATAAAATCTATTACATAACAATAACCAAACATAATGGGGGAGAAAACAATATATGAGAACACAAATAACAATTGTTTTTTTTTGTTGCTGACAAATAACAATTGTTAAAAAGCATATATATATATACACACACAAATAGGACGTCTTATGATGTGCATAGGATTGTAATTGACTTTACAATAATTATCTTAATTACATTATTAGTTGTAATTCTAGTCATATTTTTCTCTTTTTAATTATTTTTTATTTTATTTTATTTTATTTTTCTAAGTGTTTTATTTTTATTTTTTGTTCTATGAGGTTTGCACAGGTTGGAGTTTCTATAATCGCTCGAAAAAGCTTCCTTTAATAATATAGACAGATATTGATTTAGACTCTATTTGGCAATGCATTTTAGATACCATATTTGATTGAAGTAGTTTATTTAACCAAAATTTCAGGTACCTTATTTCGGGTGATACCAAAACGGTGATACGAGATCACAATAAATTACAACCGAATCGATATTCCCATACATTTCGGGTAATACCAATTAAAAACTAAGGCCATACTAAGTAAAAATTACATAATTCAAAAATTACATAAAATAAAATTATGACAATCATAAATAAAATGCAGCATTATAATATGTATGAACATGCCCAATTTTATGCTAAATCGCCTTTAAGGAGCCAATATCGTATATTAAACGGTTTTTACGGATTTGCGTGATTCAACCTTTTAAAATCACGATAAATTACATAAAATCATATTTATGCATTAGTTAATTACCCTAACCATCTTAGGACTCAAAATTAGTCTCCACTAACATAGTGACTATAATTAACTTTATATCTCTTAATATTGTTCATAAAAGGAATTAAAATTACAATAAAAGCCATAAACTTCAAATAAATCATAAAAATTTCAAATAAATTTGAAATTTGAAATTTAAACGCATGAAAATTCTGGAAAAAAATACCATGACACTCATAATGTTCAAAATCTTAGGTTAAAATTTCGAAAAATTTATCGGAAAAACGATGTTGCGGTTTATCGGATTTATCAATAATAATCATAAAAACATGAGAAAAATTATATTTATCAACTTTTCAATTTTAGATCTAAAAAAGGTAATAAAATGCAACATGTGACGTTTTTCCTTAGTCATGAAGTATGTTTTTGCAATTATTCACTAATTAAGTCACTGTTTATGCTATTTTTCATCAAAAAATCATAAATAATGCATGAAGATTTCATTATAGCTTATTATTTTACACACATCTTGTAAAATTGCATATGAAAACATACTAAATTTCTATGACCAGATTCGGAATTTATCTCATATTAACCTATTTTTCATCTAAATCCGATTTTTATCATGAAAAATCCATATTTCGAGCATAAAAACTCTAACAATTCTGAAAATTTCCAGATCATCTAAAAATAATATATGTGAAAATATAGCCAAAAACCACTGGAAAATTCGAAGTTTAGCTAATTTTCGTCCAAAAATGACATTTTTATCATAAAAATCACATTTTAATGCCAATATTATATAAAATGAACAATAAAAATCCATAAATTAACCAAAATATCCTAAATACATTTTAGGATCAGAAACTTTAACATGCATAAATTATTTCGTGATATATCATAATAACACAAATTTACAAGTTTTATATGTTAATCGTATAACTCGGAAAAACTATAACCGATTTGCATGCAAACAACCAAGGCTCTTGATACCGCTTGTTAGAAATCTATATCTCATTATTTAACATATTCATATATGTTAGTAATTAATTTAGTCATAAAATTAATTACAAATCATATGCATGCAAACATAATAACAAAAAGAGAAAATCGTTTTCTCATCAACAAAATTTCGGTCATATTGGGCACCAACAAGATTTCGTTCTTGTTAGTTCTTGAGCTTTCCATGAATATAAGGATGATCCTCCAAAGTCCTCAAGTGTATAAGTCACTCATCTTGATTGCACCCAAGATTATCCCTTATCACTACTACAAATACAGGCAACCACAACGGCCCTTTAACAACGCTTATTCACGAAAATCATCAAAACACGTTGTAGAATTGATTCCGCGAATTTTACCAAACTTAATTACAACGGTTCTGTGTTGTTAACCGTTGTTATTGGTTTTAACAACGGGTCATACTTAAACAACCGTTGTTAATGAAAAAACTAATAACAACGGTTAAATTTTAACCGTTGTTAATGGTTTGGCGCCAAATTAGTGAAAAGTAATCACAACGGTTATATTAGAACCCGTTTTTAATACTTTTTAACAACGGTTGTAGACTCAATAACCGTTGTTATTAATATTATGAAAATCTTAAGAACGACATATTGCTTTATTCTGCTATACGCTACAAAACACAAACACAAGCTAATACTGCTACTATATCATCCTCCATTCCTCCCTGATCGTCTCTCTGTCTTCATCTCCGTCACTGTTGTCACGTCTTCTCTCCCTCATCGTGTTTATCAATCAGGTATATATATGTTTCTTAGCAACGCTTATAGATATAAGATTTTTTGGGTTATTATCTAATTTGTTGATAATTTAGCTTAATTGCTTTCCTGAATTTCGTTTATTTGTTTGCCTATTATTGTATTTTCTGAATTAGTTGCCTATTATTACGAATGTAGAATAATGACTCGAACTTGGGTGATTGATGCAAATATGAGTGACCGCACCTACAAGGATGGTTTAGCTGAATTTTATGAATTCGTTTCGAACAATTTGAAAGGTTCTTCTAGTATTGCATGTCCTTGTGAAAGATGTGGTAATATTAGCTATATGGCTTTTCCGGACGTTAAAATACACCTAGAAAAGTGGAGATTTAGTCGATCCTATACACTTTGGATTTTTCATGGGGAATCATTAGAGGAAGAGAATAACTCTGAAGAAGATGATGTTGAGGTACACAAAAGGCTAATCGATGATCCCGAGTTTGCCGAGTTTTTGAGTTGGAAGAGTTGGAAGTAGAGAAGTTGAATGTTGGGTCTATAGATAATGAAGAGAATGATGATGAGTCCATTGCTTTTGAAGATGTAGGTGATGACACTAGTAATTGGGATGACCTTAACAACATGTATGAGAAGTTGTGTGAGTCTGAAGCACCTCTGTATCCTGGTTGTAAGTTCACAAAAATGTCGGTTGTGGTGAAGTTGTATAATATCAAGGGGGCAAATGGGGTGAGTGACACGTGTTTCACTAGTTTTTTAGCCTTGATAAAGGAGTTGCTTCGTGATGGTAATGTTCTGCCTGTTAAGACATATGAGGCGAAAAAACTAATAAGAGGAGTGGGTATGAAATATGAGAAAATACATGCATGTCCAAATGATTGCATATTGTATCGGAAATTATATCAAAACTTAACCAATTGCCCTAAATGTTTGGAGTGGCGTTATAAGGATAAGGAAGGGATCCCGGCTAAGGTGTTGTGGTATTTTCCATTGATACCAAGAGTCATAAGGATTTATGCGAATCCCGATGATGCAAAAATGTTAACTTGGCATGAAACAGGAAGAATAAATGATGGAAAGCTAAGACACCCGGCAGATGGTAAGCAATGGAAATCGTTCAACGCTAAGTATCCCGAGTTCGGCAATGAACCTAGAAACTTACGTCTAGCGCTGTCCACTGATGGAATGAACCCACACGGAAACATGAGTAGCCAACATAGTACTTGGCCAGTAGTGTTGGCTATTTATAACTTACCTCCATATGTGTGCATGAAAAGAAAGTATTTGATGTTGTCGTTGTTAATTTTCGGCCCTAAACAACCTGGAAATGATATAGATGTATATTTGGAACCTCTTCTAGATGATTTGCGATTGTTGTGGGATAGTGGGATAGAAGTATTTGATGCATATAAGAACGAAACTTTCAATTTGAGAGCGATGTTATTGTGTACAATAACCGACTATCCGGCTTATGGCGACCTTTCTCGGGCACACAGTTCATGGGAAAGAGGCTTGTCCATTGTGTGGGGAGGATATCGAGTCCGAATACTTGAAGTCTTCTCGTAAGTATGTGTATATGGGAAATAGGAGGTTCTTGTCTCATGACCATTGTTATCGCAAGATGCAGAAAGCATTCAATGGAAGACAAGAACTTCGTCAACCTCCTAGAATTTTGAGTGGGCATGAAGTTTATCAGAAATTAAAGCATATTGAGATAGATTATGGGAAGAAAAGCGGCTCTAAATGGTCTACTCGTGGGTATAAGAAAAGATCCATATTTTTTGATAAACTTCCATATTGGCTCCGACTGGAGGTCGGCATTGCCTCGATTTCATGCACATTGAGAAAAATGTCTGTGATAATATTATCAATACCCTTCGAATGTTCCTGGTAAAACAAAGGATAACGCCGCAGACTAGGGAAGATATGAAAATGATGGGTATTAGGCTAGAGTTGGCACCACGGAAGAGAGGTAATCGTACATTTTTACCGCCAGCAGCTTTTACCCTTTCACGGAATGAGAGAAAAGAGTTATGTGCATGCTTGAATGGAATTAAAGTGCCACATGGTTATTCGTCGAACATCAAAAGCCTAGTGTCGATGCAAGACCTAAAACTCACGGGTTAAAGTCACATGATTGTCACACTTTGATGCAACAATTACTACTTGTGGCTATTCGTTCCATTTTACTTGAAAAGGTAAGATATGCTATAACTAGATTCTGTCTCTTCTTCCAGTCCATATGCGAGAAAGTCATCGATCCCGATGACGCGGATTCATTGCAGGACCTCGTTGTAACCTCTCTTTGTCGGTTGGAAATGTATTTTCCACCCTCTTTCTTCACTATCATGATTCATCTGACCATTCACTTGGTTAGGGAGATTTTGTACCTTGGGCCCGTGTACTTGAGATACCAATATCCTTTCGAAAGATTGATGAAAGTCTACAAGGACTATACATCTAATCGGTATCGTCCAGGAAGGTTGTATTCTGAACGCGCTATTTTAGACGAAGCTCTTTCATATTGTTACGCTCATCTCTCCCCGAAGGAGTTGATTGGCGTTCCTAAGAATCGTCATAGTGACTGGATGACCGGAAAAGGTATTAGGGGCCGGGTTGAAAAAATTGTGACACGTGAAATGTTGCATTTAGCACACATGTATGTGCTAAACAACGAAGATGAGGTGCAACCTTATATTCAACAACACAAAGATGAGCTCAAATACGATCACCAAAACAAGACCGAGAAGTGGATTGCGAACGAGCATACGAAGACGTTTCAAGAGTGGTTTAGGAATATTGTCTTACGATTGTCTTGATCAAACGGTAATGACATCTCTCCTAGGTTACTACGTCTTGGTTTAGGTCCAAATGCCAGGGTCACCTTTTAAAACAGTTTTGCCATTAATGGATATACTTTTTACACCCGCGAGCAAGATGAGGTGAGCACAATGCAAAATAGTGGTGTGAGTTCTGAATTTGAGGCAATGCACTTTGCTACTTCAAAAGATAAAAAGCCTATTTGGGGAAAATGCCTTTATTATGGTGTTATTCAAGAAATATTGGTACTAGATTACATTGATTTCACAATGCCTTTGTTTCGATGTAACTGGGTTGATAACAACATCCATTGTGTCCGAAAGGATAAGATGGGATTTACGTTGGTCAATCTGGGTAAGGTTGGCAATAATAAGGATGATCCTTTCATAATGGTATCCCAAGCTAAACAAGTGTTCTATGTCACCGATCCTATGGATAAGAAGTGGTGCGTTGTATTGTCTATAAGGAAAAGAAGGAGTAGTCCATCCGATAATGGTGATGATGATCAGGATGTCGTTTTTGAGGGAATGGATCGGTCTACCACTGTATCTTATTTCGACGATGTTGACACTGATCATGAGGACACCGAAAGCATCTATATGCGTGATGACCATGGTGAAGGTATTTGGGTTAACGAAGAAACTATGACATCCAAGAAACGCCCCGATCCCGAGATAGTTCATCAGGACGACAAAGTATGCATGCATCTTTGGTGTTGTCTTATTTTCTTGATCTTATTATTAGATGTGGATCTTTGGTGTTGAAATTCTTTGAATAATGTTGCAAAGTATATGGTGCTTCTTAACATTACGGTATGTGTGTTATTACTGAGTTTGGACTGTAATGGAATTACTGATAATTTTAAAAAAAAAAAAAAAAAGAGGTTCGACAATAACAACGGTTATATTTAAATTACCCGTTGTTAATACTTTCAACAACGGGTGTAGTACCTCTACCCTTTGTCAATTATTTTTTTTGACATATTTCATTTTGGCGCTAATTTGGTGAAAATATATTACAACGGGTATATTTTAACCGTTGTAATAAACTTTTGACAACGGTTTACTTTTATTGACCCGTTGTTATTAACATATAACAACGGTTCTTCTTTGAGCACCCGTTGTCAATAGTTTGTCTTAATAAAAAACTAATATAGAAACCCATACAGCATGCCATACACAAACACACACAACATTATTATTAGTTCAACCGTTGGGTATCCTGAGTTAATTCTACTCTCTTCCTCGCTTTTTACATTCTCGTCGCCGCCGTCGCTTGATTTTGAAGCCAGATTCCGTTGCCTTCCCTTATCATCCTGCTCGTTCTCTTTATCATCATCATCAACAGGTATGTTCACTTTAATTTTGTGTTTCGTCATTAGGGTTTTAAGACGATCATCTTGTTTCTTTTTCATGCATCTGTTTGTTTTTCGTCTTCTTTGTTATCTTATTTATCATCCCGCATCATCTACTTTACTCCTCTTATCAGGGTTTAGGATTTTAGAAGCTCAATGTGTTGTTTTAAATTTTCATTCCTATTAGGGTTTAGGGTTTTAGATAATACTCTGCATGTACGTTGTTAAGTTGTTCATTTCATATATCATTCATATTTGGGTTTTAGGATTATCATGGGTGAAAAACGTAAAAGAAGTCAAAAGAATAATGAGCCTGGTGATAATAAGCCTGGTGAGAGGGGTGCTACGAAGTGCAAGAAAGTCCTTGCAGCTATAGCCGCTAAAAATGGCTGTTCCAATTAACATGGAGTGAGATGGGTTTCCCCTTTGGTCCAAATGCGGGTCTTTTCTCCGATTGGATTGGTGCTTGCACAAGACAGTTTGTGCCTATCCATTTAAATGATGTTAGAACTTTGAATCCAAAATTGGCGGAGTTATACTTGGCTCGTGTAAAGGAAGGCTTTATTATACCCGATAAAAGCCATGATGAGTATTTAATGCATAAGGCAGCGGATGTCCACAGGCAGTGGAAGTGTGGCATTGCTAGGGATTGGTTGTATGTGGACAAGGCAACGGGGGAGATGCGTAAGAGCCCACCGGAAAACAAGTGTCCCACCATCAAGCAGGAAGAATGGGATCTTTCCAAAAAGATGAGAACTACTGAGAAGTTTCAGGTTAAATATCCTCGCCTTTTAACGATTTACCTATCATTTTTTTAATTAATGAGTCCTTTATATAATCTTTTTATTATCTTATCTACTTGCGCTTTTATATAATTATTTGAAGGTCGTTAGCAGAAGAAATCGTGCTAACATTTCATGCAAGAAGGGGAAATTCTATGGTTCTCGAGGCGGTTACAGAAAGATAGAAGAGGACCTCGTAAGTAGCATGCATTATTCCCCTGTGAGACTTTATTTTTTTAATCACACTTGGACTTGCATTGATACACATTTACGTGTATAAATGTTACCATGTTAATGTGTAGGTGGCAAAGGGAGTGAAAGAGGTGGATCGGCATGTAACTTATAAACAAGGGCACACGCCTAAAGGATCCCGGTCGTCGCGTGACAAATATGATGAGGAAGTTTTGGCCAACATAGTAAGCATTATTTTATTAAGACGAGTTCATTACTAACTTTATTAATTTAGTCACAAATATAATTTGAAGTTTATTTAATATATTATAGGATAACGTAGTGAAAGAGGTAGAAGAAGGGAAATTCACTCCCAGTGGTCGTAATGACGTTCTTGCTAGAGCGATCGGCCGACCCGAACATCCAGGTCGTTTGAGGGGTGTCCCGTTACAGGTTGGAGTAACGAAATATTATGGGAAAACTGCCCAGATAAAGAAGAAAAGGAAGACTAAGGAAAAGAAGGCTGACATGGTAACATTTATTCTATTATTTTCATTTAAGTTGCTGACATATTACATTCTTGGCAAGCAGCTTCAGTTAATGGCATCCGTACTACTAAAGCTGAATGCTGGAGGTAAGCTTTTCGAAGAAGAAGTGAAGATGATGGAGGATGTCATTTCTCAAGGGGGTAATAATAAGGTACAACAGATTGGTCAAGAGGCCGCTACTACCTTGGCAATACATGAGAAGGAAGTATCGGTCAACGAGATTCAGAAAGATTAGGTACCTAATAATGCTTCTGAAGTTGTAACAACTAAAGCCGATCAGGTACCTAATACTTCCTTATTTTTCTTTTGTTTTTTTTTTGGGTAAGATCAGGGGGTGTGTTCACTGCCAGCTCTAATGCTATAACCGACGACATGGTGCCACTTTGAATTGGTTAATTTTATTAGGTAAATAATGGGTCCGAAAAGGAGATGCAACTTGAGAAGACGATCGATGGAAAACAAAGATACATCCCCTTCAAGTTAGTTCCCTGTTTTCGATAAGGTATGCATGAAGTGTTTAATTAGTTAAATTTATATGAATGCTGAAGTTTGTGCAAAAATCGGCCTGAGACAGAAAGCGTTTTTGCAAAATCTTTTGAATGCTGAAGCGTTTTTGCAAAGATATAATAATGTATGTCTATATTCTTCAGGCCGTAAACAAGAGGCCAGTTATTCTTGCTGACCATAATAGAATCGAAAAGCCACATGTGCGTGTTGGCCGGGGTCTCGTAGAAAACAAATCTGCAGCAGCGGAAACTATAGTTATTCATGGCGAAAAACTTTTGCCGAATCATAGAATAGTAGAGATAACTACAGTCAATCCAGGCCATGAAAACTTTCAACTGCCTGTCCCAGTTCGTGACGACATTACCATTCTGGGAGATGCGCTTGGAAGTTTCATCCAATGGCCTGACACTCACATCTACTTGGCGAAGATATCTCCGCCACCCTCAGCAGAAAAGTAAACGAGTTGGGGTTAGAAGAAATACCTTTATATATATGTTACATTTTTAATTGTTGAATGTTTTTAAATGTTAAATTTATATGTTATTTTTTTTTTGTAGGGAACAAAAAAGGCGGCTTTGGCGGATAAGCCTAAGTCCACAGACATGCCAACGACCTCGACTTCACAAGAACTTGATGAGGTATTTAATTAACTTCTCCATTTTATTAAAAATTAACCTCGCTCCCTTTATTTATATTTTGTCTGTTTATAAAAAGCATGGTAATTTTGTGTAGGGGACAAAAAAGACTGATAAGCCTAAGTCCCCACCACTCTTACCTGCTACTACTACCTCATCATTGAAAGAGCAGGTTGACGAGGTATTTAATTAAGTACGCTTTTATTTTTATTACTCCAACTGCTAGGATATGTTACCTTTGGATTTTTTATTATTTTAATTATCTACTACATGTGTAGGCTGGTGGTAGTAGCACAAAATCAAAGACTCATTCTTTCCCGGACCTGAAAGTTAGGAGTTTAAACTCCACACAATATACTGGGAAGGATTACATGCAAAAAATAAGAACGGTGACGATGAGGAAACTGCATGAGGAGGCTGCCCATCGCATAACCACCGAGCAATTGATAGCTATTCCGCTCGAGGAGGATATTCTAGGGGTTGAGCGCCAAGCACATCTATCATGGGATGTGCTAGCCGTATGGGCTAGCCTAGACCAGATTGATATCCAACACGTATTTGTTTGAATGAAGTAAGTTTCTTAATAAATAGTTTCATAGTCTAATATTCTGACTACTAGATAGTGTTTTAAATACCGGAATTAATACCGTAATAATGTAGGATATTGAAATTGAGAGTGATCCCCGAGATGAATATTCCATCTGATCAATACGGATTCCTGTGCCCCTATGTTTTATCTTTATTTATTGGGGATTTCTCCTTCGAACAACGGGTAGATTATATTGCTCAGCAATTGGCGACAACCAAGAAGCTAATTTTTGGCGCTTATAATGAAAAAGGGTAATAAACAAATTAATATTACGTTTCCCCCTACAATTGCATTTTCATAACTAATATATGTACTTGTTAATAATGATGATGTCTCTTGATATAGGACTCATTGGGTGCTAGCAGCCATCATGCCGACAAGGAATAAAGTTTTCTGGTTGGACTCTTTACATCATCAACCAAGCGAGACTTTTAAGCGCTTGATTAATATGTAAGTTTATAATACTGATTTATTTATAATAACATTAAGTTTCAATTTTTATTTATAGAAAAAAGCTCATTTTTGCCCCTAAAAAAATGAGTTTCTGCCTCCTTTTTTATTTTTAAAAAAAAGGGCCTTTCAGAAGAAAAGAGCAAACGAGCAGGATCAACCCACGAAAGATTCTGATGTTGGCCCTAAATTTGTTACGATAACAGGGGTACGTGCTCAAATACAATAACATTAAGTGCAAAATCTGTTTTTAATACTAATACAATACCTAAAGTTCAAGATTCTGATGTGAGCCTTCTCTCGTCTGTTTGTTTTTATGTAATAATAGGCCCCTCGCCAGCCAGATAGCATACAATGTGGATACTACGCTTGTCGGTTCATGTTGGAGATTATTAGGCAAAGATATATCCTTATTCCAGAAAAGGTTAGTAATTTAATAATGTGTTTATTACTTTTTTTAAATTAGAGCTAATGTTGTCTTGCTTGCTACTATATATACCATGATCGATGTTGCTAATGTTGTCTTGCTTGCTGCTATATATACCATAATGACTTCTCTTTGTTTTTTCCGCAGTATGCAATCAACCCGTCACAACAGATTGAGGAGTACTCAAATATAGATATAGACGAGGTAATAGACATGTGGGGCAACTACGTCTTAGAAAATAGAAATGCATGATACTCAGAGTTTAGATCAACTTATTAGTAAATTTTTTGTTGAAGTTAGGGAATGATTAGTTCATGTAAATTCAACTCACTTACATATATATATATATATATATATATATATATATATATATATATATATATATATATATATATATATATATATATATATATATATATATATATATATATATATATATATATGATCTTCTTTGTTGTGATTGAATTGAATCTATTGAGTTCGATGAACCCATTTGTGATTTATCTTTGGTCTTTTTGATATATACGAGGTTTTGAATGGCATGAAACAAATTTAATATTTCAAAACATTTAGGAATTCGTAATAAAAACGGTTACTAAAAAAAACCGTTGTGAATACTTTTCACAACGGTTAATAAACACAAAACCGTTGTGAATGACCTTCACAAATACCCGCGCATAATATTCAACAACAGGTTTTAAACGAAGAACCGTTGTTAAAAGTCTTCACAATTTTGAAGGTAATGTTACAACAACGGTGGCTTCAACTAAGAACCGTTGTTACTAATAATTTCAACAACGGGTATGTACCATAAACCCGTTGTCAAAAGACTTCACAATTTTGGAGGGAAAGTTACAACAACGGTTATACATACGACAACCGTTGTTATATCATTCCCTCCAAAATTTTGAAACACTTTCCACAACGGAGAACACCCAACAACAACGACTTTTAACCGTGGTGAATACTTTAGACAACGGTTTCACTAAATAAGCAAACCGTTGTAAATACCTTCTATAACGGCCGCTTTAACAACGTCCGCTTTTTTATTTTACAACGGTTTTTACCCGTTGTTATAGGCTGTATCTGTAGTAGTGTATCCCCACTAAATAATATTAGCTAGATATTAGTTTAGTAGTTTACTTTAAAATTGATTACTAACACTCATATATTACATTAATAATTTTAGTAATCTGTATGAACAATTTGGATCAAGATTTCTCAAGTCTTGATGAAAGAGAAATAAATATTAGTAAGAGAGTATGCATGAGAAATGAATGGTAGTGTAAGAATAAGAAAATGAAGGAACCAACACTACTCAAAATAAGAGTAGTGTGGCCGACACATGTAGAGGCCAAAAGAGCATCTATTCTTTTATTTTGTTCTCTTATCAAAATATAGGTGTGTAAGAAAGTGGTGTAGGTTGTAAGGCTAGTAAGGAGTAGCCATGATTACATCTTATTTTATCTCTTAAAATAAAACAACCACAATCCACCACACTTCCACCATTTCGGTCCACTTATATAAAATGGACTACCATTTTATTTTGTCAATTTGTCATTTGTCACACAATATGTCACATGTAGTATGTTACATGTTATTAATTAATTTAATGCATATTTATCACATAAATATCATTTTGTAAATTAATTAAATTACATACAACAAATTGATTAGTGATACTTGATCACATAAATAAAAAGGGTCATAAAATTATAATTCACAACATCTTGTAATTATAATTAACCATTCATTCTTATCTCTATTGTTTCTCAAACAATGAACAATTTTAGTAACAAATAATTTTATTACTAAAATAAATCTTATTTAATCCCATTACAATAAGATAATACTATTCTCTCTCACAATTGAATTGTTCAATTTTAAGGAATTGATCAACTTGTATCGTCATACAATTAATCAACTTTATAGATAAGGGCATCATCCTTTAGGTGTGACCTTAAGGGATCAACTAACCATCACCGTCCCACGACAGTAACGTCAAACTCTAGCAAGCCAATCGTTACCGATTAATGTTGGTCAGTTGACTATAAAATGAATCATCCCTTACGTATTCTTAAAATGAGATTTAAACATGTGATCAATATGATCGACAATTGTGATCGCATTATTGTCGGAGGACACATATTCCAACACGCCGTGCCCTTGTCGGATGTGTTTTGGGCTAAAGATAAATGTTAATGTAATTTTATTGATCGAGAGTTCTAAAAGTAGAATCGATTAAAGAGTTAGTCCACCGAGTTATATTAATAAGGGTTTCATCGGCTACCCCGTGCCCAAGTTAATAAGAATTTGGATCTCGGAATCATTTATCATAGTTGGGTAGAGGTCACTATGTAAATGCTTTACTTGTTATCTACAAGTATTAATAAAACGATAAATGTTAAGTTTTCCACTATTCCGTTATCATATTGTTCTATTTCTTTACCACAATTCATATACGATATCAATTCGATTTTTAATTCAAATCTCCATTAAAACATCGTAACTAAAGACAAAATTTGAATTTTTCTTCTAAAAATCTCAAATTATCCATTGCAAAGATCTCTTGTGAAGAGTATAGATTAAAGTTATTCATTATCAAATAGGTTTTTGATTCTTGACTAACACATCTACTTACAATGAATTGTTTTTCATATACTTAATTGAATTAAGTACCTTGAAGCGATAAATTGTTTTGGTAATTAGATTTGTCGGAAATCGTAAACTCCGCCTGTGAGTGTTTTCGGGCATTCGCTGCCGGTCCCAAGCCCGGATAAAGGAGGAGGGTTGCGGTAGGTCTGTGGCAGCCAGCATAAAAACTTAGTCACATTTTATGGACATGAATCGGAATTGATGTTTTTTGACATATTTAGTGTTTTTTTTATTTAATTTAAAGAAATTAATTTATTTATTTTTCTCTCCTTTATTACACTTTTTCACAAACCACTTCCTTATAGATTTCATCTGGTTCATTCCGGATCCTTCACTCTATTTCGGTTTTTAAAAATCGTTTTAATCTTTTCTCTCGATTTAAATTTTAAGTTTTTATAAAAGAAAGACGGAATTCGATTTTAAAACCCCTAAGTTCACCTAGACTTTCAATTACATTTTCGTTCTTCCTTTTTGTTTTTCATCTTCCCTTTTTTATTCGCATTTTGAGGCGTGCGTGCACCCATGGACGGTTCGAAAAGATGATTCATGTCAGCCGACCCCAAATCATTTTGGGATTAAGGCTCTGATGTTGTTGTTGTTGTTGTTGTATTTGTCGGAAATCGTAATAGACCAAAATACCGCAACCACTTCAATGAAAGTTTTAAGACTAAACAAACGAATGAAAAGTAGTCTTCATGAATATAATTTTGCTTCTCAAAGCAAAGACTCATTGAAATGAGTGAGAGCATTCTTTTAAAGAAGTAAAATTAGAATGGAATTGATATAAGGTAATGTTAAAAGTGAAGTTATTAAGAATAACGATACTAATCCTATCAATCCCGACCGATAAAGTTTCCATTGTCTTAATTGTTGGACGCTAAAAACGAAACTACCCCAAATTATTGAAGAATCAACAAGTTAGTTGTGGGACATCTAATGGGACCTTCTTCTTTAAATGTTTATTCGATTAACATAAGTTTTGCTAGTACTACTTCGTCAATATTAGAAACCAGTGGTGGTTTTCATCATTGCATGCGATACATAGGATGATTAGAATATGACGACTAGCAACAATGATGTTCAGAGATAGAGTAATTGTGTAATCAATCTAATTTTGGGTTTATAGTTGTACTTAATTATGACTATTAAGTGCATAAACTCTAAATAAAAATATAAACTTGTTAAGATACAAAAGAGGTTTCACTTTTGTGACCATATACACCACGATTTGATGTATGGCTAGCCCATTATCAAGGTGATTATATTCGAAACCAAACTAGGATGACATATCATGTAGATGATGCAAGACTCAAAGTGGTAACCTAAGATTAAACCTTAAAGTCTGGAATGATGAACGCAAAGAGTTATCAAGTACTCTTGAAACCATTAGATCTTATGGTATATGCGTATCTTGTATTCAAAGCAAGATGTCTCGTGCCTTTTGGTTGAAAAGGAGATCGAGGTTGTAAATCATTGATCCAAAATAGGTTGATCATTTTCTTTTACCGATCGACAATTAAGTTGATAGTGTTCACTTGATAAGGTGCAAAGAGAAGTCTATGAAGAAGTACAAAGAGTTCAAAGACGCACGATTTAGTCGTGATGGGATTATCAAAGTGAAGACTTTGATATAAGCCAAAGGAAATGTGATATAGTATCACAAATTAATCTTTCTTAGCACGCATTATAGGATAATGTGTGGTTGGATAAAGAAATCAAACGCTATTCAATATAGTTTGGACTTCAATCAAGTTACTTTGAGTTACTTGATCCTTTTGGGGATTTTATCATTTTGTCTAAATTATTTTTCCACTAAATCTCAAACGAGTCACATGAGATATAAAATGGTAGGGTACCATGCTTGTAAGTTCTGAAAAGAAACAAATGCTCATTTTTCCTTATTATAATCACGAGTACACCGGGTTTGTGGCTCGTGATGCTGTCTTTCTAAAATACAAGTTTATTTTTAGAAGACAGAGTGGGAGAAAATATTCAAGAGCCACAAAAGGAATTGTGTCAAAAGGAATTGTGTCAAAATTGTATGTCGCAAGAAACTGGTCTTTCTTGGCTACATGAGACATTTTGTAAAACGTTGTTTCTTCAAAACCTAGGAGGTTAAAGTCATCACTTGTTGAGGATGATGAATTAGTGTTACTTTTAAGAAAGTAAAGACCTTATAACTTATAGAGAAATCGTTTGATTTAAGTTGATTACTTCTAGAAAGTAATGAACATATGACTTACATGAGAGTGTTTAAGTCACAACTCAATACAAGGCTTAGAGCCATGAAAATCCGAAATAAAAGGCTTGATTAGTGACAAAGGGTTTTGCACTAATAAAGAGAGATTTCAAAGCTTGATTGGTTGCAAAGGGTTTTGCACTAGTTGAAATGCTTGAGTCTATTTGGATCTTCTTAGGGATTGTGTTTCATTATGATGATATACATATAGCAAGTGAATCTAAAACCCACTTCTTCAATTAGAAGGAATGTATTCAATACATGTTATGAGTTTTATAGATTCTAACAATCCTAAGATAATGTGCAACTTAAGAGATGGTCTTGAGTAGGACATCAATGAGTAGGAATCAATGATTTGATCATGGTATAAAATTTTCCCGATAAGTCGAGAAGTTATGTTTATACATGAAGTTTAGTGGGAGTTACGGAAATTTTTAGTAGTCTTATATGTGGATGACATATTGATCATTACGAATGATTTAAGACTTTGGAGAAATATAGTACATCTTTAATATCCGGATTTATGGAGATAAATCTACATGATATTAATGTCAAATAAGGAGTCTTATGTTGATAAGATTCATGACTAGTTCAATCAAGTTGAAGTGTTGAACATATGTGATTGATTCCATTTGCTTCCGCTGCCTCATCAATTAAATAGGAAATGATGTATAACACTTCATATACTTTGAGTATGATGAATTGTTTCAAATCGAATATAAGTAATCTTTACCAAGTAAGCCATAAAGATTACCCTTAATTGCTTGCAGAAGCATTAAGGATGTAATGCAAAGTGTTTTTGATGCAATTTTGTGTAAGGGTGTTACACAAATGACAATTGACAATTGAGATTGCGCATGGTTTCCGACAAAACCATAATCAAAACACATTAGGATGGTTAAGATACCATTGTGGCTATGTTATTTAAGAAATAGATTTTCTAGAATCGTTCTAGGCAATAAAGAACAATGAGAAATATTTACAAACGGAAATTGAGTACACTTTTTATCATGAGATATGCAAGAAGGATGAGTCCCGCACACTGTGAAAACAGTGAGAGCTATTCTAAGGCTAGAGGGCCTATGTCTGGATTGGATCTGTTGGAATATGTGTCCTCCGACAATAATGCGATCACAACTGTTGATCATGATGATCACATGTTTAAATCTCGTTTTAAGAATACATGTGGGATGTAATAATTTTACAGTCAACTGGTCCACACATATCGGTAATGATTGGCTGACTAGAGTTTGACATTACTGTCGTGCGACGGTGGTGATCAGTTGATCCCCTTAGGTCATACCTATAGGGAAATACTCTTAATTGATTATTTAATTAATCGTATGCCGATACGAGTTAGTTAAATTGCTTAAAATTGACGGGTGATTTATGAGTTAAGTTTACGTGTCTTATTGTAATTTTATTAAATGAGATACGGTCTAAGTAATCGAATTGTTTTATTACTTGGATAAAATTATTGTTTACGAAACAATTGGTATTGAATTAAGATTGAATGAATGATTTACTATAAATACAAGGTGTTGTGATTTATAATTGATAAACCATTTTGGTACAAGTAATTACGAATTACTAGTCGATTTTGTATATGACATATTTATGAGTATGTTGATTTTTAATATGTTAAAACTACATTACAATTTCATATGTCAAGTAACATGTCACATATGTTACAATTGACAAATAACAAAATAAAATGGACCATCCATTTTATGTTGAATGTGCCTAAATAATGGAGGGAGTGTAAGATATATATTGTGTTTTTATCTTGAGTGGAAAACACAATTATTATATCTAAGTAGTAGCCATGCACACCTAGCTTTTGAGAAGAGCAAAAATAAAAGGCATTGGGCATGCTACCCAAGGCCAATAATTTCGGCCACTTTAAGAGAAAAGAAAAGAGTTTTTCTTTTCAATTCATTCATTCATCATTTTGATATAACATTTTCTAGTGTAAGAAATGTATCCATCTCTATCTTTTGTGAAAATCCTAGAGAAATAAAAACTCCATCATCTATTCTCTCTAAACCGAAAACAAGAGAGAACAAGTAAATTTTTGTGTCAAAATTTAAGTAAGACTAATCCTAATACTAGATCATATTATTTTAGTCTTTAAGATGTATTCCTTGGGTATTCACTTTTGGGAGAGATTCTATACTTGAATCTTTGTTCATCCATTATTTGGAATGCTCAAGAACTAACAAGAAGGAGATCTTGTTGGTGCCCATAAAACCGAAATCACATAGTAAGGAACACGATTTCTTCTTTACTCCTATTTATGTTTGCATGCATAAGATTTGTATTTAATTTTATGACTAAATTAAATGTAACATATATGAATATGTTGTATAATGAGATATAGATTTCTGACAAGCGGTATCATGAGCCTTGGGTGTTTGCATGCAAATCGGTTATAGTTTTTCCGAGTTATATGATTAACATATAAAACTCATAAATTTGTGTTTATTATGATATATCACGAAATTATTTTTGCATGTTAAAGTTTCTTATCCTAAAATGTATTTAGGATATTTTGGTTAATTTATGGATTTTATTGTTCATTTTATATAATAATGGCATTAAAAATGTGATTTTATGATAAAAATGTCATTTTCGGACTAAAATTAGCTAAACTTCGAATTTTCCAGTGGTTTTTGGATATGTTTTCACATATATTATTTTTAGATGATCTGTAAATTTTCAGAATTTGTGGAGATTTTATGCTCGAAATATGGATTTTTCATGATAAAAATCTAATTTAAATGAAAAATAGGTTAATATGAGAACTATTTCGAATCTGGTCATATAAATTTAGTATGTTGTCACATGCAATTTTATAAGATGTGTGTAAAATAATAGGCTATAATGAAGTCTTTATGCATGATTTATGAATTTTTGATGAAAAATGGCATAAATGGTGACTTTAGTTAGTGAAAATTGCTAAAACATACCTTATGACTAAGGAAAAACGTCACATGTTGCATTTTATTACCTATTTCAGATAAAAAATTGAAAAGTTGATAAATATAATTTTTCTCATATTTTTATGATAATATTTGATAAATCCGGTAAATCGCAACATAGTTTTTCCTAGATAATTTTCGAAATTTTTAACCTAAGTTTTTGAACATTATGAGTGTCATGGTATTTTTTTTCCAGAATGTTCATGAGTTTAAAATTTCAAATTTTTAATTTATTTGAAATTTTTGTGATTTATTTGGAGTTTATGGCATTTTTTGTAATTTTGAGTCCATTAATGAACAATTTTAAGAAATATAAGTTAATTATTGTTAATATGTTAGTGGAGACTAATTTTGAGTCCTAAGTTGGTTAGGGTAATTAACTTGTGCATAAATATGATTTTATGTAATTTATTGTGATTTTAAAAGGTTGAATCACGCAAATTCGTAAAAACCGTTTAATATACGATATTGGCCCCTTAAAGGCGATTTAGCATAAAATTGGGCTTGTTCATACATATTATAATGCTGCATTTTATTTATGATTGTCATAATTTTATTTTATGTAATTTTTGAATTATGTAATTTTACTTAGTATGGCCTTAGTTTTTTAATTGGTATTACCCGAAATGTATGGAATATCGATTCGGTTGTAATTTTTGTGATCTCGTATCACCTTTTTTGTAATTTAATAGATTTATTTTATTTTAATTACAAATGTATAATAGGAAATTATGTAATTTGTTATGTAATTTATTTATTCCGGAGATCCTTGAAGACGGTGTCACTCGAGAAGGCGATCAATTAAAGACGGTGTTACCTCGAGATGCGTGCCAAAACCGAAGTTCAAGGGACCAATGAAGTTGGTTTCCGAATATGTAATAGATAATTAGATTTTCTATTTTAGGAAGGCCATACACTACTACAAAAATAGACAAAGAGGACGGTTAAAACCGTCCTAAAACCTTAAAACAACCGTCCTAATTTCACCCATCCTCATTGCCTAAGATGACGGTTGACATAAAGTCAAACCGTCCTCTTTTGATTTTTACAAGAGGACGGTTGGGGCTTAGAACCGTCTTCTTTGCATTTTTAAAGAGGATGGTTCTGTGTCTCAACCGTCTTGTTTTGAACACATTGCGCGCATAATTTTCGCGCCAACTTCATGACGCTTTGTCAAGGAACCGTCTTCTATATATCTTTTTCTTTTAAATCATTTTAGTGCCAATTTATGAATATAGCCCGCCCAATTTTTGGCGCCAATTTATGAATATAGCCTGCCCAATTTTTGGCGGCAATTTATAAAATCCAAATTTTGGCACCAATTTATAAAATTAAATACATGCTCATTGACAACTAGATTTTTGAAATAAAAATTGTTTCATTCATAAACTATACGACAATAGTCGTATAGCTTAAATATATCCTCCTACATTTCAGAAAATCCAACAAATCTTACATTTATACTCTTCTTTAACACACGAGCCTCGTTTACCAACTTCTTCAACGACACGGTTCTCAACTTTTGCCTGAACTCAAGACTAACTTTTCCGCCAGGAAATATTGTTGATGTTGTTGGGTCTAAAGGCTTGGTCTTTGGTTGTGTAGAATTGGTTGATTCCCGTGCTTTTTCTTCTCGTGTATTTTTCTGCAAGAAGGATGAAAATAAAGATAAATAGAAATGTTACACTGCAAATTCTCCAGATTTTCAAGGGAGAGGTTTATGATACATGCCTCTTTAGCATGGAAAACATTTAAGGCTGAATATTAAGGTTAGCAATTGAAATTACCTCATTAGGACTATGAATATTACTTTGTGGCCATTGAACAAAAAAGCCCTTAGCATCATTTAATATCTCCAAGTCGTCACCGGGCACCGGCAACAAATCATTTTCGGATCCACTGTAGACTTTCTTGATTTGTGACTTTTTTAAAACCAACACATAGGGAGGCGCCGTGAACGGAAATAAACTCCCCATTACGTGACATGTATACCAAGATTACCAACCTTGAAGCCACCATCTTTATCGGTTTTCCTACCAATGATAATATACAATTTTTCCAAGTCTACACAACTCAAATTAATCATAATTTCATATGTCATCTATATAAATATATGTATAAGAATATTAAAATACCAGTACTGGACTTGTAAAAAAAAAAAGCTGCATATAAAAAGTCGACCAGCATACTAGTAATCATATGAAAATATACTAATCATACTTCATAGTAAAACATGTCAATCGTAACAGGTCATAACTCAGGCTATAACTCAGAAACAATTAAACATAAGACTCACAATTAAATAAGATGATTCCTTAGCTATGATTTTGGTACTGAGATTATTTACCAAAATTAATTTTAGGAGACTATTTCATTAATCTATTAACTGTTAGTTAAGTTCGGTTTAATCGATAGGTAAACTAAAAAACATGATACTCATGTTGCTAGTTAGTAGTAATTTAACTATAAGACTAATACTGCTTCTTTTGATAGAGAGGCAGGTAACCATATTATAAATAGGCCATGAAGTTCGATACACAATGTCAGCTAAGTCATCCGGACAACTATCAACCCATACTTTAGCAGATTACATGAACCATTACATGAGGTAATTTATTCCCCTGCCTACGAAGAAAACTGAACTTACGCGGTCTGAAATTACAAGGCAGCATTAAAATGTCTCTACTGACAACAGAAGATTCCCATTTGATTATTAGATGAAAATTTCTTTGGTGTCAGCATACTAACAAGATTAGAACAGTCTGACGATACAACAAGATGAGACTAATACTGCTACATTGAAAGTATGTCACTCTCTATCCGAGCTCAGATCATGATTAGCTAACTTTGATATCAGTCTTTCACCGCAAACAAATTCAAGTCATCTACACGCGTAGATACATAAATATGATATAGTGAGAGAGATCCTATGTACATGTAGCTTAGATACGATACGATACTTAGATACTTCATTTTAGACCATAATATTGAAAATTTTATACAAAATAGCCGTATTAGATATACTCCGATACGTATTTTCTCGGATACGAGTAGACGAGTCTGAGTAACATTGGTTATAACACTGCTTTCCTTGCTTCCTGTTAGCTTATTATCCGACTAAATGGTGACCTGGAGTTTTCTTAATCTGCTGTCCTTTTCTTGGTGCTTCTTGGAGATAAATTTGTAAATAATTAGTAGAGAAAAACTGTAAGAGTCTCGGAAGATAGATTGATTACCGAAGCTGAGCATTTCTAGACTAGTTTCTGAATGTGCTGTTAACTCTCCATTTGGTTTAGAGGCCACAAGTGATTTTGAGGTTAAAATGCTTTTCTCTGGCTGCTCATGTAGTAATCCAGAAATGTTCTTATTCGAGGCTTAACAACTAACTACATGTACACACGACTGAATCGTCCCATTTTTCAACTGTGCAACTAACATGTCCCCGAAGGGTAATCCCAATCCATGAGACTATCCAAGAGGGGATGATAAAGATGGTTCCTATAAACCCATCAACCAAAGCAGGAAATAACTCTAACCTTAAGAGAAGTAAAAGAGGTAAAAAGACAGTCGAAAATAAATAAATAAATAAAGAAAGAAAGAAAAAAAAAAGGAAATCCTCTAACCTTGAGAGAAGTAAAAGAGGTCAAACTTAGAATGCTACACCGTACAAAGCAGCATAATGGCACCCGAAATCACTCGGTATCCTTCTTAAGGTGTGCATTTCAGACAAAGAAGTGTTAATTGATATTCATTTCATGCTTTTCGTTATTTATTATTTTGTGGTTTATTCATGTTTACTCTTATTTCGACATTGTGGTTAGTTTAGGAGACGTTCTCGCTCGACAGTTGTATGCCATTGTACTGCTTTGTACGGTGTAGCTTATGAAAGACCCAGTTTCAAGAGTTTTAAGAGTTTTAGAAGCATTGAGTTATAGTTGATCAGAAATTACTTGCAAAACTGATTTCATAAAAGAAAAAAAGTTATGTGCTGATCCAATTGTTAGACAACTTTCAATTCATTAAAATATTGCCTTTTTAAGCCTTCTGGTTACAAATAAAATATGGGATTGAAAAATTAAGCCTCTTGCTTTACTCTTTGTCACAATGAGTTCTATATAAATTTGATAAAATGTTACTGTAAGTTCAGTATACGAAGTACAGTATACGAAGCTGTTGTATATGTATCGCAAATTCTATGAATTGCTATTTCATACGAGTATAACTCACACACTCATACATCAACTAAATAACCCTCTATAAAGTATTTTCACTACTACAGATACAGCCTATAACAACGGGTAAAAACCGTTGTAAAATCAAAAAGCGGACGTTGTTAAAGCGGCCGTTGTAGAAGGTATTTACAACGGTTTGCTTATTTAATGAAACCGTTGTCTAAAGTACTCACCACGGTTAAAAGCCGTTGTTGTTGGGTGTTCTCCGTTGTGGAAAGTGTTTCAAAATTTTGGAGGGAATAATAAAACAACGGTTGTCGTATGTATAACCGTTGTTGTAACTTTCCCTCCAAAATTGTGAAGTCTTTTGACAACGGGTTTATGGTACATACCCGTTGTTGAAATTTTTAGTAACAACGGTTCTTTGTTTAATACCCGTTGTTGTAATTTTACCTCCAAAATTGTGAAGACTTTTAACAACGGTTCTTCGATTAAAACCAGTTGTTGAATATTATCGTGGTATTTGTGAATGTCATTCACAACGGTGTTATTTTTATTAACCGTTGTGAAAGGTATTCACAACGGTTTTTTTTAGTAACCGTTTTTATTACAAACGCCTAATGTTTTGATAAAATAAATTGGTTTCATGCCATTCAAAAACCTGCATATGTCAGCAGCACCATATACCAGCACCAGCATAAATCCTAGTTGGGTTCATCAGAACTCAATAGATTCAATTCAACCACAACAGCAGCTGCATCATATATATATATACTTACAAGGAGTTGAATTTACATGAACTTATCATTCCCTAACTTCAACAAAAAATTTACTAATAAGTTGATCTAAACTCTGAGTATCATGCATTTCTAATATAATCTAAGACGTAGTTGCCCCACATGTCTCTTACCTCGTCTATATCTATATTTGAGTCGCTCAACTGTTCGACGGGTTGATTGCATACTGCGGAAAAAACAAAGAGAAGACATTATGGTATATATAGCAGCAAGCAAGACAACATAGCAACATCATGGTATATATAACAGCAAGCAAGACAACATTAGCTCTAATTTAAAAAAAAGTAATAAACACATTATTAAATTACTAACCTTTGGAGGAATAATGATATATCGTTGCCTAATAATCTCCAACATGAACCGACAAGCGTAGTATCCACATTGTATGCTATCTGGCTGGCGAGGGGCCTATTATTACATAAAAACAAACAGACGAGAGAAGGCTCACATCAGAATCTTGAACTTTAGGTATTGTATTAGTATTAAACACAGATTTTGCACTTAATGTTATTGTATTTGAGCACGTACCCCTGTTATCGTAATAAAATCAGGGCCAACATCAGAATCTTTCGTGGGTTGATCCTGCTCGTTTGCTCTTTTCTTCTCAAACGCCCTTTTTTTTTAAAAATAAAAAAGGAGGCAGAAACTCATTTTTTTAGGGGCAAAAATGAGCTTTTTTCTATAAATAAAAATTGAAACTTAATGTTCTTATAAATAAATCAGTATTATAAACTTACATATTAATCAAGCGCTTAAAAGTCTCGCTTGGTTGATGATGTAAAGAGTCCAACCAGAAAACTTTATTCTTTGTCGGCATGATGGCTGCTAGCACCCAATGAGTCCTACATCAAGAGACATCATCATTATTAACAAGTACATATATTAGTTATGAAAATGCAATTGTAGGGGGAAACGTAATATTAATTTGTTTATTACCCTTTTTCATTATAAGCGCCAAAAGTCGACTTCTTGGTTGTCGCCAATTCTTTGAGCAATATAATCTACCCGTTGTTCGAACGAGAAATCCGGAATAAATAAAGATAAAACATAGGGGCACAGGAATCCGTATTGATCAGATGGAATATTCTTCTCGGGGATCACTCTCAATTTCAATATCCTACATTATTACGGTATTTAAAACACTATCTAGTAGTCAGAATATTAGACTATGAAATTATTTATTAAGAAACTTACTTCATCCAAACAAATATGTGTGCTATATCAATTTGGTCTAGGCCAGCCCATACGGCTAGCAGATCCCATGATAGATGTGCTTGGCGCTCAACCCCTAGAATATCCTCCTCGAGCGGAATAGCTATCAATTGCTCGTTGGCTATGCGATGGGCAGCCTCCTCATGAAGTTTCTTCATCGTCACCGTTCTTACTTTTTGCATGTAATCCTTCCCTTTATATTGTGTGGAGTTTAAACTCCTAACTACTTTCAGGTCCGGGAAAGAATGAGTCTTTGATTTTGTGCTACTACCACCAGCCTACACATGTAGTAGATAATTAAAATAATAAAAAATCCAAAGGTAACATATCCTAGCAGTTGGAGTAATAAAAATAAAAGCGTACTTAATTAAATATCTCGTCAACCTGCTCTTTCAATGATGAGGTAGTAGTAGCAGGTAAGACTGGGGACTTAGGCTTATCAGTCTTTTTTGTCCCCTACACAAAATTACCATGCTTTTTATAAACAGACAAAATATAAATAAAGGGAGCGAGGTTTTTAAAAAAATGGAGAAGTTAATTAAATACCTCATCAAGTTGTTGTCTCGACGAGGTCGTTGGCATGTCTGTGGACTTAGGCTTATCCGCCAAAGCCGGCTTTTTTGTTCCCTACAAAAAAAAAATAACATATAAATTTAACATATAAAAACATTCAACAATTAAAAATGTAACATATATATATAAAGGTATTTCTTCTAACCCCAACTGCTTTCCGCTGCTGAGGCGGCGGAGATATCTTCGCGAAGTAGATGTGAGTTTCAGGCCATTGGATGAAACTTCCAAGCACATCTCCCAGAATGGTAATGTCGTCACGAACTGGGACAGGCAGTTGAAAGTTTTCATGGTCTGGAAAGACTGTAGTTATCTCTACTATTCTATGATTCGGCAAAAGTTTTTCGCCATGAACAACTACTGTTTCCGCTGCTGCAGATTTGTTTTCTACGAGACCCCGACCAACACGCACATGTGGCTTTTTGATTCTATTAGTGTCAGCAAGAATAACTGGCCTCTTGTTTACGGCCTGAAGAATATACACATACATTATTATATCTTTGCAAAAACGCTTCAGCATTCAAAAGATTTTGCAAAAACGCTTTCTGTCTCAGGCCGATTTTTGCACAAACTTCAGCATTCATATAAATTTAACTAATTAAACACTTCATGCATACCTTACTGAAAACAGGGAACTGACTTGAAGGAGATGTATGCTGTTTTCCATCAGCCGTCTTCTCAAGTTGCATCTTCTTTTCAGACCCATTATTTACCTAATAAAATTAACCAATGGCACGATGTCAGAAGTTATAGCATTAGAGCTGGCAGGGAACACACCCCCTGATCTTACCCAAAAAAAAAAGAAAAGAAAAATAAGGAAGTATTAGGTACTGATCGGCTTCGGTTGTTACAACTTGAAGCATTATTAGGTACCGATCTTTCGAATCTCGTTGACCGATACTTCCTTCTCATGTATTGCCAAGGTAGTAGCGGCCTCTTGACTAATCTGTTGTACCTTATTATTACCCCCTTTAGAAATGACATCCTCCATCATCTTCACTTCTTCTTCGGAAAGCTTACCTCCAGCATTCAGCTTTAGTAGTACAGATGCCATTAATCAAGTCGCTTGCCAAGAATGTAATGTGTCACAATTTTTATCCCAACAATAACATGTGAATTGAACTTAAATGAAAATAATAGAATAAATGTTACCATGTCAGCGTTCTCAGACTTAGTCTTCCTTTTCTTCTTTATCTGGGCAGTTTTCCCATAATATTTCGTTACTCCAACCTGTAACGGGACGCCCCTCAAACGACCTGGATGTTCGGGTCGGCCGATCGCTCTAGCAAGAACGTCATTACGACCACTGGGAGTGAATTTCCCTTCTTCTACCTCTTTCACTACGTTGTCCTATAATATATTAAATAAACTTCAAATTATATTTGTGACTAAAATAATAAAGTTAGTAATGAACTCGTCTTAATAAAATAATGATTACTATGTTGGCTAAAACTTCCTCATCATATTTGTCACGCGACGACCGGGATCCTTTAGGCGTGTGCCCTGCTTTATAAGTTACATGCCGATCCACCTTTTTCACTCCCTTTACCACCTACACATTAACATGGTAACATTTATACACATAAATGTGTATCAATGCAAGTCCAAGTGTGATTAAAAAAATAAAGTTTCACAGGGGAATAATGCATGCTACTTACGAGGTCCTCTTCTATCTTTCTGTAACCGCCTCGAGAACCATAGAATTTCCCCTTCTTGCATGAAATGTTAGCACGATTTCTTCTACTAACGGCCTTCAAATAATTATATAAAAGCGCAAGTAGATGAGATAATAAAAAGATTATATAAAGGACTCATTAATTAAAAAAATGATAGGTAAATCGTTAAAAGGCGAGGATATTTAACCTGAAACTTCTCAGTAGTTCTCATCTTTTTGAAAAGATCCCATTCTTCCTGCTTGATGGTGGGACACTTGTTTTCCGGTGGGCTCTTACGCATCTCCCCGTTGCCTTGTCCACATACAACCAATCCCTAGCAACGCCACACCTCCCTTTGTGGACATCCGCTGCCTTTAGCATTAAATACTCATCATGGCTTTTATCGGGTATAATAAAGCCTTCCTTTACACGAGCCAAGTATAACTCCGCCAATTTTGGATTCAAAGTTCTAACATCATCTAAATGGATAGGCACAAACTGTCTTGTGCAAGCACCAATCCAACTGGAGAAAAGACCCGCATTTGGACCAGTAGGGAAACCCATCTCACTCCATGTTATTTGGGAACTGTTTTAGCGGCTATAGTCGCAAGGACTTTCTTGCACTTTGTAGCACCCCTCTCACCAGGCTTATTATCACCAGGCTCATTATTCTTTTGACTTCTTTTACGTTTTTCACCCATGATAATCCTAAAACCCAAATATGAATGATATAGCTGGAAATGAACAACTTAACAACGTACATGCAGAGTATTATCTAAAACCCTAAACCCTAATAGGAATGAAAATTTAAAACAACAGATTGAGCTTCTAAAATCCTAAACCCTAATAAGAGGAGTAAAGTAGATGATGCGGGATGGTAAAGATAACAAAGAAGACGAAAAACAAACAGATGCATGAAAAAGAAACAAGATGATCGTCTTAAAACCCTAATGACGAAACACAAAATTAAAGTGAACATACATGTTGATGATGATGATAAAGAGAACGAGCAGGATGATAAGGGAAGGCAACGGAATAAGGGTTTCGGAAACTGGGCGACGGCCGGCGACGAGAATGTAAAAAGCGAGGAAGAGAGAAGAATTAACACAGGATACCAACGGTTGAACTAATAATGTTGTGTGTGTTTGTGTATGGCATGCTGTATGGGTTTCTATATTAGTTTTTTATTCAGACAAACTATTGACAACGGGTGCTCAAAGAAGAACCGTTGTTATATGTTAATAACAACGGGTCAATAAAAGTAAACCGTTGTCAAAAGTTTATTACAACGGTTAAAATATACCCGTTGTAATATATTTTCACCAAATTTGCGCCAAAATGAAATATGTCAAAAAAATAATTGACAACGGGTAGAGGTACTACACCCGTTGTTGAAAGTATTAACAACGGGTAATTTATATAACCGTTGTTATTGTTGAACCTCTTTTTTTTTTTTTTAAAATTCTTGTAATTCCATTACGGTCCAAACTGTAACAATACATCTTGTAATGTAGAAACACCATATCTTGCAACATTATTCAGCAATTTCAACACCAAAGCATCCACATCTAATAATAAGATCAAGAAAATAAGACAACACCAAAGATGCATGCATCGTGTCGATGAACTATCTCGGGATCGGGGACGTTTCTTGGATGTCATAGTTTCTTCGTTAACCCAAATACCTTCACCATGGTCATCACACATATAGATGCTTTCAGTGTCCTCATGATCAGTGTCAACATCGTCGAAATAAGATACAGTGGTAGACTGATCCATTCCCTCAAAAACGACATCCTGATCATCATCACCATTATCGGATGGACTACTCCTTCTTTTCCTTATAGACAGTACAACAGACCACTTCTTATCCATAGGATCGGTGACATAGAACACTTGTTTAGCTTGGGATGCCATTATGAAAGGATCATCCTTATTATTGCCAACCTTACCCAGATTGACCAACGTAAATCCCATCTTATCCTTTCGGACACAATGGATGTTGTTATCAACCCAGTTACATCGAAACAAAGGCATTGTGAAATAAATGTAATCTAGTACCAATATTTCTTGAATAACACCATAATAAAGGCATTTTCCCCAAATAGGCTTTTTATCTTTTGAAGTAGCAAAGTGCATTGCCTCAAATTCAGAACTCACACCACTATTTTGCATTGTGCTCACCTCATCTTGCTAAGAAACATATATCTATAAGCGTTGCTAAGAAACATATATATACCTGATTGATAAACACGATGAGGGAGAGAAGACGTGACAACAGTGACGGAGATGAAGACAGAGAGACGATCAGGGAGGAATGGAGGATGATATAGTAGCAGTATTAGCTTGTGTTTGTGTTTTGTAGCGTATAGCAGAATAAAGCAATATGTCGTTCTTAAGATTTTCATAATATTAATAACAACGGTTATTGAGTATACAACCATTGTTAAAAAGTATTAAAAACGGGTTCTAATATAACCGTTGTGATTACTTTTCACTAATTTCGCGCCAAACCATTAACAACGGTTAAAATTTAACCGTTGTTATTAGTTTTTTCATTAACAACGGTTGTTTAAGTATGACCCGTTGTTAAAACCAATAACAACGGTTAACAACACAGAACCGTTGTAATTAAGTTTGGTAAAATTCGCGGAATCAATTCTACAACGTGTTTTGATGATTTTCGTGAATAAGCGTTGTTAAAGGGCCGTTGTGGTTGCCTGTATTTGTAGTAGTGTTTACATTCTATGAATTACCATTTCATACGAGTATAAACTCGCACTTCTTACAATCATTTTATATTTTTATTTGAATTTTATTCATTTTAATCAAGAGCTTGAATCCCAATTGAGAACCTCTTCCAGCAAAATCAACAAAATGGAGCAGTAGCAATAATCAAGAGTTTCAATTTTATTTCTAACCTTCTACCCAAGGCACATTAATAATCTAACAATTTCCCATTGTAAGGGTCGGTCTCATGATAATCTAACTTAAAATCATCTTATACGAAAAGCTTGCAGTAAGAAAGATTGAAAAATTCAGCAAAATCAACCATTACACAGATAAGCACAAGAAGAGTAAGGGGATTCGGGATAAGCACAAGCAGATTAACCAAAAATTGGAGCAGTAGCACAACCAGATTAACGAATTATCAGAAATTAAATGAAGAATATGATATGCAGAATTGATTTCATTGTTCAATTATGGTAGTTACGAAATCAATTTGTACTAAATAAACGATTTATTATGTACTTAATGAAGAATATGACGATTGACACACACCTTGGTAAGGCGATGAATGTTTGGCGGTCATCGGTGGTACGGTGTTGCTTTAGGGCATTGATGAAGAATAATGTCGTGGCGGTGGTTTGTGAGGCGCTGGTGGTAGCATCAGAGATGAACGAGAGACAGACGATGAAGGTGGTTTATGATTTAGGGTATAAGGGTTTCGTGCGTGTATTGTGTTTCAATAGGATGATTAGGAATTTGGATCATCACTATTAAAATACAAGAAGACGGTCTAGTAATATAACCGCCTTGTTTTTTAATTAGAAGACGGTTTTATTGACCAACCGTCCTTGTTGCTTTTATAACGAGGACGGGTGTCTCTATTAACCGTCCTAAATATGTAATCACTAATGGCGCCAAAATAATTGACTAGTATAAGACGGTTCTGTGTCCAACCGTACTCTAAGGGGCGTCCTCTTTGAGTAAAATTGTAGTAGTGATACTAGGATTTAATTTATGCTTTGCATTTTATTTATATGTTGCATGCATCGCTAAATCGCCATAACTAAAACATGCATTGTCATTTTAATCGAGTTTATCGACCGTGTCAATTATAATTATCGTAGTTCACCGCTTTAGTTCACTTAAAACGTGATAGATAATAAATTGACATGACCTCTCGCTAAAAATAAATAATTGAGACTTAGCCTTACCAAAAAGTAGAAACCATGAAAACCTATTTCGCGAGGGAGTGCACTCGGCCATCCCGGGGTACAAACCTTGTTACGTAGGGGAAGTGGGTGATAAATGTCTATCCACCGAATTCGTGTTGATGAGGGTTTCATCGGCTATCCCGTGCCCAAGTTGATATGAATTTGGATCATGGACACATTTATTCGAAATTTGGGTTGAACTCAACAAAAGTATTGATAAGGGTTTCATCGGCCATCTCGTGCCCTTGTCGGATGTGTTTTGGGCTAAAGATAAATGTTAATGTAATTTTATCGACCCAGAATTCTAAAAGTAGAATCGATTAAAGAGTTAGTCCACCGAGTTATATTGATAAGGGTTTCATCGGCTATCCCGTGCCCAAGTTAATATGAATTTGGATCTCGGAATCATTTATTGTAGTTGGGTGGAGGTCACTACATAAATGCTCATATCTTGTTAAATTATTTACAAGTATTATTATAACGAGAAATGTTTTGTTTTCATTATTCCGTTATCATATTGTTCTATTTCTTTACCTCAACATATACGATATCATTTCGATTCAAAACTCCATTAAAATATCGTAACTAAAGACAAAATTTGAATTTTCTTCTAAAAACCTCGGATTATCCATTGGAAGGATCTCTTGTAAAGAGTATAGATAAAAGTCATTCATTATCAAACAGGTTTTTGATTCTTGACTAACACATCTACTTACAATGGATTGTTTTTCATATACTTAATTGAAATAAGTACCTTGAAGCGATAAATTGTTTTGGTAATTAGATTTGTCAGAATTCGAAATTGACCAAAATATTGCAACCACTTCAATGAAAGTTTTAAGACTAAACGAATGAATTGAAGAGTAGTCTTCATGAGTTTCAATTTTGCTTCTCTAAGCAAAGACTCATTGAAATGAGTGAGAGCATTCTCTTAAACCGTTAAGAAAAGGACGAGGTTCAATAAGTAAAGATTATTATGGAACTGATACAAGGTAATGTTAAAAGTAACGTTAGTGAGAATAACAATACTAAACCTATCAATCCCGACCGATAAAGTTTCCATTGTCTTAAATGTTGGACACTAGAAAGGAAACTACCCCAAGTTATTGAAGAATCAACAAGTTAGTTGTGGGACATCTAATGGGACCTTCTTCTTTAAATGTCTATTTGATTAACATGTATTTTGCTAGTACTACTTCGTCAATATTAGAAACCAGTGGAGGTTTTCATCATTGTTTTCGACACATAAGATGATTATAATATGACGACTAGCATCAAATAATGTCGAGAGATAGAGTTATTGTGTAATCAGTCTAGTTTTGGGTTTATAGTTGTACTTAATTATGACTATTAAGTGAATAAACTCTAAATAAGAATATAATTTTGTTAAGATACATAAGAGGTTCACTTTTGTGACCCTATACACCATGATTTGATGTATAGCTAGCCCATTATCAAAGGTGATTATATTCTAAACCAAACTAGAATGATATATCATGAAGATGATACAAGACTCCAATTGGTAACCCAAGATTGAACCTTAAATTATGGAATAATGAACGCAAAGAGTTATCGAGTACTCTTGAAACCATTAGATCTTATGGTATATGCGTATCTTGTATTCAAAGCAAGATGTCTCGTGCCTTTTGGTTGAAAAGGAGATCGAGGTTGTAAATGATTGATCCAAAATAGGTTGATCATTTTCTTTTACCAACGATTTAAGTTGACCCTAATATGTTCACTTAATAAGGTAAATAGAGAAATATTTGAAGAAGTTCAAAGAGTTCAAAGATTCACGACTTAGTCGTGATGGGATTATCAAAGTGAAGACTTTGATATAAGCCAAAGGAAATGTGATTTACTATCACAAATTAATCTCTCTTAGCACGCATTATGGGATAATGTGTGATTGGATAAAGAATTCAAACGCTATTCGATATGGTTTGGACTTCAATCAAGTTACTTTGAGTTACTTGATACTTTTGGGGAATTTTATCATTTTGTCTAAGTTATTTTTCCACAAATCTAAAACGAGTCATATGAGATATGAAATGGTAGGGTACCATGTTTGTAAGTTTTCAAAAGAAACAAATGCTCATTTTTCCTTATTATAATCACGAGTACAACGGGTTTGTGGCTCGTGAAGCTGTCTTTCTAAAATACAATTTTATTTCTAGAAGACAGAGTGGGAGAAATTATTTAAGAGCCACAAAGAATGTTATGTCGCAAGAAACTGGTCTTTCTTGGCTACATGAAACGTTTTGTGTACATGAGACATTTTGTGTAAGACGTTGTTTCTTTAAAACCTAGGAGGTTAAATTAGTCACTTGTTAAAGATGATGAATTAATGCTACTTTTAAGAAAGTAATGAGCTTATAACTTACAAAGAAATCGTTTGATTCAAGTTGATTACTTCTAGAAAGTAATGAACATATGACTTACATGAGAGTGTTTAAGTCACAACTCAATACAAGGCTTAGAGCCATGAAAATCCGAAATAAAAGGCTTGATTAGTGACAAAGGGTTTTGCACTAATAAAGAGAGATTTCAAAGCTTGACTGGTTGCAAAGGGGTTTTGCACTAGTTGAAATGCTTAAGTCTATTTGGATCTTCTTAGGGATTGTGTTTCATTATGATGATATACATATAGCAAGTGAACCTAAAACCCACTTCTTCAATTAGAAGGAATGTATTCAATACAAGTTATGAGTTTTATAGATTTATACAATCCTAAGATAATGTGCAACTTAAGAGGGTCTTAAGTAGGACATCAATGAGTTGGAATCAATGTTTTGATCATGTTATAAAACTTTTCTCGATAAGTCGAGAAATTGTGTTTATACATGAAGTTTAGTGGGAGTTACGGAATTTTTAATTAGTCTTATATGTGGATGACATATTGATCATTGGGAATGATTTAAGACTTTTGGAGTATTATAATACATCTTTAATATCCGGATTTATGAAGATAAATCTACATGATATTAATGTCAAATAAGGAGTCTTATGTTGATATGATTCATAACTAGTTCATCAAGTTGAACATATTTGATTGATTCCATTTGCTTCCGCTGCCGAGTCAACTAAATAGGAAATGATGTATGACACTTCATATACTTTAAGTATGATGAATTGTTTCAAATCGAATTTAAGTAATAGTTACCAAGTAAGCCATAAAGATTACCCTTAAGTGTTTGCAGAAGCATTAAGGATGTAATGCAAAGTGTTTTTGATGCAATTTTGTGTAAGGGTGTTACACAAGTGACAATTGACAATTGAGATTGCACATGGTTTCTGACAAAACCATAATCAAAACACATTAGGATGGTTAAGATACCATTATGGCTATGTCTTTTAAGGAATAGATTTTCTAGAATCGTTCCAAGCAATAAAGAACAATGAGAAATATTTACAACGGAAATTGAGTACACTTGCAATCATGTGATGTGCAAGAAGGATGAGTCCCGCACACTGTGAAAACAGTGGGAGCTATTCTAAGGCTAGAGGGCCTATGTCTTGATTGGATCTCGACACGTACTCAGAAAGTTTTATAATGCAAATGTATACATACAAAGGAAAATGAGTATGTAGTAAGGTTGAGTAAGGTACAAGAAGTTGATAAAACCTTTTAACCAAAGCCTTCTCGTAGGCTTAACATGATGAGTCATGTCATATGTCATTTCAATTGAATTGAGATGAACAACTACATTCAAGATCAAACTGGATTATAGAATATGAAGTAGTAATCAAGTATTGACTACTCATATGATAATCACATTTATCGTTCGAGTTTTTAAAAAAATCTGAAAACTCCTTTTATACTTTGTTACATCCAAACGGGTTGTAGTGACAAATTGAACCCCGTTAAAGTGAACACGGATTAACATAGTATTCGCTCATAGTCACTTATATTAGGTGACGTCTCGAAGTGACTAGAGTGTGATGCGATTGATGGCAACTTCAAGTGCTATGGAGTCATATGAGAATGACTAGTCGATCACATAGGCAGACTGTTATGAACACTTTGTCGGGCAGTGACCGCTTATAGAGTTCTGGAAAATTTATATAGCCTGGTCGTGGCGAGAGCTACTATAGTATTCTAATGAGTCGATTCTTTTGACTAAAGACTGTTCGCCTAAGGTGGCACAGTTTCAGATTAACTTTGATTTGTGTTACTACGACCTTCGTAAATGGGGTCAAATGGGCATATTTTGGGTTATGATGGCTGTGGCTAATCGAAGGGAATAAGTGCGATAGGAATTGTCCACCCCTTTGTCAGGGTTAAAACAATATCTCAGGGCCACTCGAGGAGCAATGAACTGGAAATGCGTGGCCACGCTCGGAAGGTATCTATGGAAGATAAATTCCGGTCAATCAGTTATTCACCAGATCGAGGAAACCACTCTCGATATGATCACTTGCAAGTACGACCCGAAAGACACCTTGCATTGAGTGCTATATAGTAATAGGACAAGAGAATTGGTGATGCACACTTGTCGAGGACAAGTGGGAGATTGTTGGAATATGTGTCCTCCGACAATAATGCGATCACAACTGTTGATCATGATGATCACATGTTTAAATCTCGTTTTAAGAATACATGTGGGATGTAATAATTTTACAGTCAACAGGTCCACACATATCGGTAATGATTGGTTGACTAGAGTTTGACATTACTGTCTTGCGACGGTGGTGATCAGTTGATCCCCTTAGGTCATACCTATAAGGAAATACTCTTAATTGATTATTTAATTAATCGTATGCCGATACGAGTTAATTAAATTGCTTAAAATGGACGGGTGATTTGTGAGTTAAGTTTACGTGTCTTATTGTAATTTTATTAAATGAGATACGGTCTAAGTAATCCAATTATTTTATTACTTGGATAAAATTATTGTTTACGAAACAATTGGTATTGAATTAAGATTGAATGAATGATTTATTATAAATACAAGATGTTGTGATTTATAATTGATAAACCATTTTGGTACAAGTAATTACGAATTACTAGTCGATTTTGTATATGACATATTTTATGAGTATGTTGATTTTTAATATGTTAAAAATACATTACAATTTCATATGTCAAGTAACATGTCACATATGTTACAATTGACAAATGACAAAATAAAATGGACCATCCATTTTATGTTGAATGTGCCGAAATAATGGAGGGAGTGTAAGATATATATTGTGTTTTTATCTTGAGTGGAAAACACAATTATTATATCTAAGTAGTAGCCATGCACACCTAGCTTTTGAGAAGAGCAAAAATAAAAGGCATTGGGCATGCTACCCAAGGCCAATAATTTCGGCCACTTTAAGAGAAAAGAAAAGAGTTTTTGTTTTCAATTCATTCATTCATCATTTTGATATAACATTTTCTAGTGTAAGAAATGTATCCATCTCTATCTTTTGTGAAAATCCTGGAGAAATAAAAACTCCATCATCTATTCTCTCTAAACCGAAAACAAGAGAGAACAAGTAAATTTTTGTGTCAAAATTTATGTAAGACTAATCCTAATACTAGATCATATTATTTTAGTCTTTAAGATGTATTCCTTGGGTATTCACTTTTGGGAGAGATTCTATACTTGAATCTTTGTTCATCCATTATTTGGAATGCTCAAGAACTAACAAGAAGGAGATCTTGTTGGTGCCCATAAAACCGAAATCACATAGTAAGGAACACGATTTCTTCTTTACTCCTATTTATGTTTGCATGCATAACATTTGTATTTAATTTTATGACTAAATTAAATGTAACATATATGAATATGTTGTATAATGAAATATAGATTTCTAACAAGATCTAGACACGTGCTCAGAAAGTTTTGTAATGCAAATGTATACATTACAAAGTAAAACGAGTATGTAGTAAGGTTGAGTAAGGTACAATAAGGTTATAAAACCTACTAACCAAAGCCTTCTCATAGGCTTAACATGATGAGACATGTCATTTCAATTAAATTGAGATGAACAACTACATTCAAGATCAAACTGGATTATAGAATATGAAGTAGTAATCAGGCATTGACTATTCATATGTGATAATCGCATTTGTCGGTCGAGTTTTACTTTAAAACTCTTTTATTATACTTTGTTACATCCAAACGGGTTGTAGAGACAATTGAACCCCGTTAAAGTGAACCCGGATTAACATGGTTGTGACACCCTCATTCATTGCGGAAAAGTAAACACATAATTCTAGAATAAAACTGCATGGATATGTTTGTAATATAGGTTCATTTGGGTAAAAACCTGTAATTTTTAAAACCTGAACCTGTTATAAAGATATCCAAATTGAAAGGTGTCAAAACATACAAGGTCTAAATAGAAGTTTCGCAACATAACCATCGCTAAAGTCGCGAATAGCAGAATTATACAACCAAATGTAAAGAGGGAGACATATGTCCCTAAAATGTATGTGACATAAAAAGTGTTTAAGGGTCACAATAAAATAAAGCCAATGTAGGTCCCAAGGTTACTTTGCTCGCTAGCTCGTCCATGTACCCCATATATGCATCACCTACCTGTCAATCGCATTTTATACAAATACGAAAGCCACAGTCAGTGGGGAGTAACTCCGAGTTCTCCCAACCACGAAATGTCATAATTAATATAACATGTAAACATAAGAATATGAATATGAATAACACATAGCCTTAGCATATAGATGCAAGACAATCATGCTTATCATTTGAACAAGAATATAAACAACACATAGTCCTAGCATGTGAATACTAGACTGACTCATACTACACTATCATGTGAATCACATAACATCCAGGAATCCAAACTCTATCAACCATAGCCGGCTTGCATCTCACCTTCTATGATTCATAGAATCATCAAACAAGAAAGGACAATATATCTAGAGACAGGCATAAGTTCTTAGGACAGTCAATAGTCACTCTAGTCCTAAACCTGTGCAGACCTAGCGGCATGCGGAAAATACCGCATCCAAGACCCATGATCACACACATGAGTACCCCTAAGGAGTCCACCAAAGGGTTGGCTAGTACTTAAGCTGACCACATACTTCTAAGAGTACGTCAGGAGGTCATGCCCTAACTTGGATATAAGCCCACCAAGCTAAGACACAAAGGCTATTAAGCGGTGAACATATACTCGTCAAAGACTATAAGGGCCTATCTATGACGAAGGCCGAAATACTCACCTAGGACCTAGTCCAAGCTTGAATACTTTAGCCCAAACCACACAAGACAAGTAGGACACGCAATTAACCATAAGAGGGGCAAAGAGTCCAAACTTGCACACACACAAATGATCATACACACCCTAGCATATGAAAGACTACGCAAGAGCATATTCAGCTGACAATCCAACAATATCTCCAATATCAATAATAATCCAAATTCCAGCTAACCAACAGTACCATAATCCATGAGAACAAGCTAAAATGGCAAAGAGGCAATAAGACTCAAGCATAAGGCATCCAAAGCATCCAAAAACCAACATGTGAAATGATAATTACAAATATCAAGGCATAAACATAAAACATCCAATAACAACCAATCTAACCTCAAAGACAAACCCTCGACCCGAGTCCCGCGACGGGTCATCGGTCAAATCGAGGCTGACTGGTTTAATCCTAGTTTGACCAAACTCGTTCGGTCAATCTGGCCCAGCTCAGAGTCTTGGCCTACTTTGGCCCAAATCACAAAATTCATCAGAAGATCATTCTCTTGCTATTTCCAATTTCTATCATGTGAACACTATCAACATAAAGAAAACATTCTAACCTACAAAATAACTAATTCCCCAAAATTCTCGCATAATAAAATAGCATAAATAACCGTCTCACACAAGGGTAAACTTTTCTATAAATTTTAATCGATAAAACGACGCCATTTACTTATACGGACTCCGAATTGAGTGATTCAAGTGGCTGAACCACCTAATTTTTCGATGCCGTTCAATCTGTCATATTTTTGGAAATATTGGAAACCGTCTCGGTCCGGTACTGCCGTGTTCCAGCCAACACGCGGACTTGTCACAACACATAATTCCTCATCCAAATTTGTTCCAAACAATAATACACAAATGGGTAACATAAATTAAACATAAGCATACTCATCTTACTCCATTCATTCATTTATCAACAAGATCGTCTCAAACAACAACAAACAACAAATACAACTACTAATGTGACATTAATTCGTCGAGTAACTCCGAATAGTTACCTTAAGCTAGCAAAGAGACAAGTAATAACTTGAGAAAACTTCTAAAACCCAAAATTACTCTTCATCTTCAACAACATATGAGTCACCTAACTCATCTTCAAATTCTTCACCTATAAGAACAACAAAAACACAATTATTAAGCTTAAATTCGAAACCCTAAAAAAAAGTGTCTTAAACAAAAATTGGGGAAAATGAAAATAAAGCTTACTAGTAGATGATGATTGAAGAGAGGATTCCAAATATATAATTTTTATGAGATTTGGTGGAGAAATGAAGGATTTATGGTGGATTTAGGGATTATAAGGAGGATTTTTAGTGGGTTTTTGGTGTTTGAGAGAAGGAGGAGATAGATTGAGTTATGGAGGAAATGAAAATTGGAAGAAGGGACAAATGGAGGGTAGGTGGCCAGCCAAAAGGCATGGGGAGATGGGTCCTTTGTTTACGTTTTGGTTCGTTTCGACGGAAATTAGAAATATTCCCAATATCAAAACTTGTTTACCCAACGACCGTAAGAAATGGGAAACTCCCTATTTTACGACTTTTATCCGAAATCTATTTTATTAAAGAAAAAGGTTTAAATATAGTTTAAATCACTTTTAAACATTTCTAAACTATAAAAAATGATTACATTTCTTCAAATTAAAATAAGGTTATATTTTATCAAATAAATTTTATTTCAAATAAATTAATATTAAATTAAAATAGATTAAAATATTACTCTTAAAATATAATAAAGGTTTTCAAATTTACGGGGTGTTACAATTATCCCTCTTTTTAAGAAGTTTCGTCCCCGAAACTTAGAAGAAGGAACATTGTATATATGTAGGTCTATCTCTTTAAAATCAAGTAAACAAAATCTTCAAAATATGAACGTATAAAATATAAGTGTCTTTTCAATGGAACGGAATATCCTCGTCGGCCGTCCAAGAACATCAACATTCCAAATCAAAGACATAAAAATATATATTTTTACACCAACAAATGAGAAAACCAATTATCGGACGTCTCCAATAACGAGCTTTACCACTCATTGACGTTAAAACCAGTGGAAGACATTAAAACATTTCCAAAAGTCTTTAGTTCGAAACTCTATAATAAGGATAATAACTCCACTAGCTATGACCAAACTCTAACTACGACTTTTAAACAACTAGGCAAGGACTACTAACGCGGAGAGTATTTAAGAGAAGGAGAGGAACACTCGAAAGGATAGCTAAAAATCACAAGAATTAGATAAAGGAAAGAGAATCACCTCACGAGAAAAGTTCGGGATATTTAGCTAACATAGAAGATTCAGGCTCCCAAGTTTCTTCTTCGACATTTCCACAACGCCAAAGGATACGAACTAGGGGCACAACTTTGTTTCTAGGTTGCTTGTTTGCCCTTTCGAGGATTCGGATCGGCCTTTCTTCCAAAGCCAAGTTAGGTTCCAAATCTGGGATTTCTTCTTGAATAACATGGCTCGGATCACTAATGTACTTCCTCAACTGAGATACATGGAAGACATCATGAACCTTGCTCAAATTCGGGGGCAACTCTAAACGGTAAGCAACGGGACCAATCTTCTCAAGCACACGGAAAGGTCCAATGTGTTTGGGACTCAGCTTTCCTTTCACACCAAACCGCTTTACCCCTTTCATAGGTGATACTTTAAGGAACACTCGATCATCAACCTTAAAGGCAAGTGGTCGACGACGGACATCGGCATACGATTTCTGTCGGTCTTGAGCGGCTTTCATATGCTCTCGAATGATCTAAACCTGATTGATGGTCTCAATTACCAAATCGGGTCCCAACACATGAGCATCTTGGACTTGATCCTAACAAACAGGACTACGACACTTCCTACCGTACAAAGCTTCATAAGGTGACATCTTGATAGAGGAATGATAGCTATTGTTGTAGGAGAATTCGACAAGAGGTAAACATTTCTCCCAAGAAGTGTGGAAGTCTAAAGCACAAGCACGGAGGAGGTCCTCTAAAGTCTGGATAGTCCTCTCAGTCTGTCCATCTGTAGCGGCATGAAAAGCGGTACTCATCAGATGCTTACTACCCATGGCCTCTTACAAAGCAGTCCAGAAACGGGAACAGAATCTAGAGTCACGATCTGAAACTATATCCTTAGGCACTCCATGGTAGCGTACTATCTCCCTCACATAGTCCTCAGCTAGGACATCTAATCTCCACGTATCCTTGATAGGTATAAACCTAGCACATTTGGTCAATCGATCTACAACCACCCAAACCGCATCTTTTCCGCTAGCAGTCTTAGGTAAAGCCATCACAAAGTCTATAGAGATGGACTCCTATTTCTAAAGGGGAACATCCAAAGGTTGTAGCAAACCCCCGGGTTTCTGATGCTCAATCTTCACTTTCTGACAGGTAAGACACTTGCTAACATACTCTAGGACATCAATCTTCATCCTAGGCCACCAAAACTGTAATCTCAAGTCTTTATAAATCTTGTCACCGCCAGGATGAATAGAGTAAGGAGAAAGGTGAGCTTCATCATGGATCTTCTTCCTCAACTCGGCTACTCTCGGAACATACATCCTACCTTGGTAACGAAGGTATCCATCACTATCCACCACAAAATCCTTAGCTTGCCCAAGTTGGATTTTTGCTTGAATGGACTTGAAAGTAGCATCCTCAGGTAGGCAAGTACGGATCTCACGGTAAAAGTCGGGTTCTGCACTCAAGGCACTAAGATAGTCAAAGCCCTTCCCAACAAGGCTTATCCCTAACTTTTGAAATTCCGTGGTAAGTTCATCAGGTAACACGCGGATAGTGCTCAAAGAGTGACTAGTTTTCCTACTCAAAGCATCGGCCACCACGTTTGCTTTCCCTTCATGATAAATCAACTCGGCATCATAATCATTCACAACCTCTAGCCATCTTCTTTGCCTCATATTCAATTCTTTCTGGGTAAAGATACACCTCAAACTCTTATGATCGGTATAAATGCGGCAATGAACTCCAATAAGGTAATGCCTCCATGTCTTCAAGGCATGTACCACGGCGGCTAATTCAAGATCATGAGCAAGATGAAGCGAGGAAAGGAGGTATGAACGGTATGGTCAAAGAAGAAAGGAAATTAGACAACAAGGGAAACGCCAGGTACTTAAATCTCACATAACAACATCAACCTAAGCGGTTCCGAAAACTTCTTAGCAACAAAACTTATAACCACATCACTCCCAAGGATTTCCTCAAAACGCTCATGTTACTTCATCCTAATCTATTCCTTGAAACAGGGTACTCCACTATAAGTGTGATTTCACCACTCCAAATCCTCAAACATCCCCAAACAACTTCCATAAGATCAAGGTCAAAGTTCCAACAAAGCTATACTCATATTCAACTAGTGTCAACCGTGGGTTTCTCAAAATGGTAAAACTCCCAATTAAGGATCCTCATTCCAACTCTAAATTCTCAGAAAAGGTTCCTCAAATATTCCACAAGGTTCTCATATAGGGTAAGGTAGTAACAAGTCAACCTAAAACTCCTTTCATAAAAGTCCACTCTACTACCCTCATCCACAACATCATCCCATCATCTCAAGTATTCAACACAACCTAAGTCTTTCCAACATCAATCCTCTCAAAACCAGGTTTAAGGGTCAAACACAACAATCTCCTCAAAAGTCAAATTTTCCAACCAAGGTCAACACTCCTCAAAGAAAGAGTACCATCAAAAGGCGTTAAGGGAGGATAAGAAAGGGACAAATGACAAGTTAGGAAATACAAGAGTGACTTACAAGGAATGAGAAAAGAGGATTTAGGAGAAGGAATAAGCATTAAGAAGTAAAGAACAGGGCAAAGTACGCAAAGAATGAGAAACATCTTCGAGGAAGTAGAAGCATTCTTCAAAGGTTGAACAAATCTTCAATTCTCAGCAATTGGCACCAAATCTTGAACACCACATTGTGAGTTCACGGTCATGATCCAAAGGCACAACAGATATTAAGTGACAATCAACAAACATGTTAGAATCTAACAAGGAGCAAACACAAAACAGACTACCACCTTAGGTCCTTAAGTCTACCCATCTCTCAAGTTTATTATTTGAAGGTCAAGTTATTTATATTGGGGTGCACAAACGTACGTCGGGAGCAAATATGCTCTGATACCAACTGTGACACCCTCATTCATTGCGGAAAAGTAAACACGTAATTCTAGAATAAAACTGCATGGATATGTTTGTAATAGGTTCATTTGGGTAAAAACCTGTAATTTTTAAAACCTGAACCTGTTATAAAGATATCCAAATTGAAAGGTGGCAAAACATACAAGGTCTAAATAGATGTTTCGTAACATAACCATCGCTAAAGTCACGAATAGCAAAATTATACAACCAAATGTAAAGAGGGAGACATATGTCCCTAAAATGTATGTGACATAAAAAGTGTTTAAGGGTCACAATAAAATAAAGCCAATCTAGGTCCCAAGGTTACTTTGCTCGCTAGCTCGTCCATGTACCCCATATATGCATCACCTACCTGTCAATCGCATTTTATAAAAATACGAAAGCCACAGTCAGTGGGGAGTAACTCCGAGTTCTCCCAGCCACGAAATGTCATAATTAATATAACATGTAAACATAAGAATATGAATATGAATAACACATAGCCTTAGCATATAGATGCAAGACAATCATGCTTATCATGTGAACAAGAATATAAACAACACATAGTCCTAGCATGTGAATACTAGACTGACTCATACTACACTATCATGTGAATCACATAACATCCAGGAATCCAAACTCTATCAACCATAGCCGACTTGCATCTCTCCTTCTATGATTCATAGAATCATCAAACAAGAAAGCACAATATATCTAGAGACAGGCATAAGTTCTTAGGACAGTCAATAGTCACTCTGTAACTCGAGTCTATACCACGAGGTAAGGTAAGCACCCTAGTCCTAAACCTGCGCAGACCTAGCGACATGCGGAAAATACCGCATCCAAGACCCATGATCACACACATGAGTACCCCTAAGGAGTCCACCAAAGGGTTGGCTAGTACTTAAGCTGACCACATACTTCTAACAGTACGTCAGGAGGTCATGCCCTAACTTGGATATAAGCCCACCAAGCTAAGACACAAAGGCTATTAAGCGGTGAACATACACTCGTCAAAGACTATAAGGGCCTATCTATGACGAAGGCCGAAATACTCACGTAGGACCTAATCCCAGCTTGAATACTTTAGCCCACACCACGCAAGACAACTAGGACACCCAATTAACCATAAGAGGGGCAAAGAGTCCAAACTTGCACACGCACAAAAGATCATACACACCCTAGCATATGAAAGACTACGCAAGAGCATATTCAGCTGACAATCCAACAATATCTCCAATATCAATAATAATCCAAATTCCAGCTAACCAACAGTACCATAATCCATGAGAACAAGCTAAAATGGCAAAGAGGCAATAAGACTCAAGCATAAGGCATCCAAAGCATCCAACAACCAACATGTGAAATGATAATTACAAATATCAAGGCATAAACATAAAACATCCAATACCAACAAATCTAACCTCAAAGACAAACCCTCGACCCGAGTCCCGCGACGGGTCATCGGTCAAATCGAGGCTGACCGGTTTAAACCTAGTTTGACCAAACTCGTTCGGTCAATCTGGCCCAGCTCAGAGTCTTGGCCTACTTTGGACCAAATCACAAAATTCATCACAATATCATTCTCATGCTATTTCCGATTTCTATCATGTGAACACTGTTTTTTTTTTTGTCTAAACCATCCGGTAATCCGAACCACATTGGGCCGACTAATCCGGATTTCGGGGCGTGTCCAAGGATTACGGTATTTAAACCCCTCCCAATCGCAGTTGTGGGGGATCGATCCGCAGACCTCCCTACCAAGCGCAGCCCCATGCTACCACTGCGCCAACCAACGATTGGTTATCATGTGAACACTATCAACATAAAGAAAACATTCTAACTTACAAAATAACTAATTCCCCAAAATTCTCGCATAATAAAATAGCATAAATAACCGTCTCACACAAGGGTAAACTTTTCTATAAATTTTAATCGATAAAACGACGCCATTTACTCATACGGACTCCGAATTGAGTGATTCAAGTGGCTAAACCACCTAATTTTTCGATGCCGTTCAATCTGTCATATTTTTGGAAACATTGGAAACCGTCTCGGTCCGGTACTGACGCATTCCAGCCAACACGCGGACTTGTCACAACACATAATTCCTCATCCAAATTTGTTCCAAACAATAATATACAAATGGGTAACATAAATTAAACATAAGCATACTCATCTTACTCCATTCATTCATTTATCAACAAGATCGTCTCAAACAACAACAAACAACAACAACAACAACAAACAACAACAAACAACAAATACTAATGTGACATTAATTCGTCGAGTAACTCGGAATAGTTACCTTAAGCTAGCAAAGAGACAAGTAATAACTTGAGAAAGCTTCTAAAACCCAAAATTACTCTTCATCTTCAACAACATATGAGTCACCTAACTCATCTTCAAATTCTTCACCTATAAGAACAACAAAAACACAATTATTAAGCTTAAATTCGAAACCCTAAAAAAAAGTGTCTTAAACAAAAATTGGGGGAAATGAAAATAAAGCTTACTAGTAGATGAGGATTGAAGAGAAGATTCCAAATATATAATTTTTACGAGATTTGGTGGAGAAATGAAGGATTTATGGTGGATTTAGGGATTGTAAGGAGGATTTTTAGTGGGTTTTTGATGTTTGAGAGAAGGAGGAGATAGATTGAGTTATGGAGGAAATGAAAATTGGAAGAGGGGACAAATGGAGGGTAGGTGGCCAGCCAAAAGGCATGGGGAGATGGGTCATTTTTTTACGTTTTGGTTCGTTTCGACGGAAATTAGAAATATTCGTCGAACGCGATTTCCGAGAAAATTAAAGTTCTTAAACACGATTTTACTAAAAGATTAAGTACTCATATGCCCAATATCCAAACTCGTTTACCCAACGACCGTAAGAAATGGGAAAATCCCAATTTTACGACTTTTATCCGAAATCTATTTTATCAAAGGAAAAGGTTTAAATATAGTTTAAATCACTTTTAAACATTTCTAAACTATCAAAAATGATTACATTTCTTCAAAATAAAATAAGGTTATATTTTATCAAATAAATTTTATTTCAAATAAATTAATATTAAATTAAAATAGATTAAAATATTACTCTTAAAATATAATAAAGGTCTTGAAATTTACGGGGTGTTACAATGGTATTCGCCCATAGTCACTTGTATGAGGTGACGTCTCGAAGTGACTAGAGTGTGATGCGATTGATGGCAAGTTCAATTGCCATAGAGTCATGTGAGATGACTAGTCGATCACATAGGCAGACTGTTAGGAACACTTTGTCGGGCCTTATGACCGCTTATAGAGTTCTGGCAAATTTATATAGCCTGGTCGTGGCGAGAGCTACTATAGTATTCTAATGAGTCGATTCTTTTGACTAAAGACTGTTCGCCTAAGATGGCACAATTTCAGATTAACTTTGATTTGTGTTACTACGACCTTTGTAAATGGGGTCAAATGGGTATATTTTGGGTTATGATGGCCGTAGCTAGTCGAAGGGAAAAAGTGCGATAGGAATTGTCCACCCCTTTGTCAGGGTTAAAACAATATCTCAGGGCCACTCGAGGAGTAATGAACTGGAAATGCGTGGCCACGCTCGGAATGTATCCATGGTGGATAATTCCGGTCAATCAGTTATTCTCCAGATCGAGGAAACCACTCTCGATATGATCACTTGCAAGTACGACTCGAAAGACACCTTGCATTGAGTGGGAGATAGTAATAGGACAAGAGAATTGGTGACGCACACTTGTCGAGGACAAGTGGGGATTGTTGGAATATGTGTCCTCCGACAATAATGCGATCACAATTGTCGATCATATTGATCACATGTTTAAATCTCATTTTAAGAATACATGTGGGATGTAATATTTTACAGTCAACTGGTCCACACATATCGGTAATGATTGGCTGACTAGAGTTTGACATTACTGTCGTGCGACGGTGGTGATCAGTTGATCCCCTTAGGTCATACCTATAGGGAAATACTCTTAATTGATTATTTATTTAATCGTTTGCCGATACGAGTTAATTAAATTGCTTAAAATTGACGGATGATTTTATGAGTAATGTTAACGTGTCTTATTGTAATTCGATTAATTTAGATACGGTCTAAGTAATTGAATTGTTTTATTACTTAGATTAAAATATTGTTTACGAAACAATTGAAACAGAATGAATAATTTATAAATAGAAGTTGTTGTAGTTTATAATTGTGTGACCCATTTTGGTACAAGTAATTGTGAATTACTAATTATTTTTGTATGTGACATATTTAATTTAAATGATGATTTTTAATATGTTAAAAATGCATTATAATATAACATGTCTTGTAACATGTCACATATGTCACATTTGACAAATGACAAAAATAAAATGGACCACCATATTATATGGGGTGACCGAAAATGGGGTTAAGGGTGAGTGTGCCTTAATTAAGTTGTTTAGTGGAAGGCATCATGATTAACCTCTACATGCTAGGGTTGCATGCCTAGTCTCTTGTGAAGAGCAAAAATGAAAAAGATTGGGCATACTACCCAAGGCTTTTTCGGCCAAACAAAAGAAATAGAGGGAGTTTTCTCTTCTATTAATTATTCATTCAAAATCTATAATTTCTAGTGTGTAAGAAAGAGATAGACCACACTCTCTAATTCTAAGAAACTTAGAAAAATAAAAACTCAAAATCTCCTCCCTCTTGAACCGATTTTTTCAAGAGGACAAATTAATTTTTGTGTCATATTTTTAAGTATAATTAATATTATTGCTAGATCTAAATAATATTAGTTATTATGAGTTTTCCTTGGGTATATCCTTTTGGGAGAGATTCTATACTTGAATCTTGTTCATCCATTATTGGAAAGCTCAAGAACTAACAAGAAGGAGATCTTGTTGGTGCCCAATAATCCGAAATCTTCAATGTAAGATGATGATTTCTTCCTTATTATTCTTATTGTTTGCATGCATAAGGTCAACATTTAATTTTACGACTAAATTAAATCATCACATATATGAATATGTTAAGTAATGAGATATAGATTTCTAACATTAACAGGCTAGTTAAATAGAATATAATAAGCGATAATGAATAATTTACGTTATATGCAATCACGGGATAGAGTATGACCAAGCTCATAAGACTCACTTATGAACCCAACCTGTGAACCATCATAAGCCCAATGGATAGCACAAACATAGCCCGACAAGCAAGCTAGACGGGTCTAACTAAATTAACAAGGCAAATCCATTAAACTAATAGGATGAGCCCAAATAAGTAAATATGACAAGTCTAACACATTAGACATGACCACCCAACAAATGTGACATAGTAAGCCTAAACCAAGAAATATAGTAAGCCCGACATAAGAAGCATGTGAAATCCAAATAGTCCGACACAATAAGTCCAACAAAAGAATTGTGGTAAGGCCGACATATAAATTGTAGTGAGCCCAACAAACAAGACTAAAAGAGTCCAATACATAAAGTCTAATGAGCCCAATTCAATAAATGTGTAAAAGAGCGAGATTAACGAATTACGTTATATAAAATACGACACGGATATTTAATTATTTCAAACAAACTAAACTAGTGCCAAAACCACCTATCACCACATTTCGGGGGAAGCCATAACGACAGCCCCTTACCCGTCTCAACAAACACCTATAACACCGTTATTCCACCCCCAAAACAGCCACCATCCGACTATCCACAACTACCCTTCACACCACCCATTTCTCGCCCCAAAACAGCCCAAGAGCAGGCTCGTGAAGCCGTATAAGAACAGCCCCAAAACAACTCGCAAACCTCCATGAAAACCGTCTAGCCAGAGTCCCCACGACCACCACTTACATGCTACACACCAACCCACACCGCAACCTTCCACGGCTGCCAAATGGCCTAAAAACCAGTTCCAAAAATCAAGCCAACCACAGCCGACTAAACTACATGAAACATCCCACGACGGCCTCTCCTGTCCCTGCCCAAAACAGAGTACCAAACGTCCCATACGACTCCATTTTCCCGCATAAAAACAAGCCAAAGTCGAGCTAAACAAGGACCCCATTTGCGACGGGTTTAAGACGAAAGTTTCTAAGTATAAGGCAACTCAAAATTAGTCCCGAAAGACTACCTTACCCGTCCCGAAACTGAACCCAACTAGCCACAAACACAGGCCACATAAGCCATAACCCGAGCTCAAGAAAACAGAGTTCAAGACGGAGTTTCGAACTCAAGACAATCCATTTCAGACACCAATTTAAGACGAAAATTACCATACAAGAAGGAAAAGAGTAAAGAACAAAACTTTATCAAAAAAGAGCATATAAAACGGTACAACAAGACGGAATTTCGACATTTGTCGAGTAACCTATCACCGTTACCTTAGCTCCTCGAATTTTCGAGTGAAAACGTCCAAAATAGCACGAGCTTCCCTCCGGGTCTTCAAGCTTGCCACTAGGAGCAAGAAAACAGGTCATTTGAGTCAAGAAACCGAGTCGTCATGAGACGAAATTTTCAAAAACTAAATCAAAACTGAAACTTTCTTACCTAGAAAGAAGGAGGAAAAGAAGAGAAAGAGAATGGTATAAAGATTATGAAATTTGGTTGAGAAATGGAGGAGGAATCTGAGCTTGAAGGTCGACTGAAATGGTCTGTTGCTTTGTTCCTGTTGTTTTGTTTTTGTTGTTGCAGGTGAAATGTGAAAGGAAGGAGGAAATGCGGGGGGGGGGGGACGTATGGTACACAACAACAATATTAGTAATAATAATAATATGTATAGTAATATATAATAATAATAGGATTATAATAAAATATATAATAATAATATAAAAGTAGAGTGTGGGGTGAGTAGGTGGTATGTGTTGTCGTCATACGGTTAGCCCGTGTTTAGATAAGATTCTCAAATGAAATGCGATGGTCTATGCTAGACGGAAATTAAGATGGGAATTATTATTATTACTGCCACTATTATTGTCAGACCAACTATATATATATATATATATATATATATATATATATATATATATATATATATATATATATATATATATATATATATATATATCCGGTTAGAATGACTATTCGGTGAGAACGACTCACAAACCTTTTATTAAATCAAACCACCGACAAAATTTAATGTTATCCACGAATTGACCCACTCTTTATATTCACATTTCATGTTTACCCCTTTAACTCCCAAGTCCCAGCCTCTCTCACTATCATTCCCATCGACCACCACCCATCGCCTGCCATCGACGTCGTCGGAGAACCACCGGAGAATAAACAAGACACTGGCGACACATTGAGCATCATCAATCCCCGACATTTCTAGCTTTGTGAAACTCAGATCTCGACTGTCCTCCCTCCAAATTCGAGTACCACATCCTCTACCACCATATATCTACCATCTTTCGCAACGACATCAATGGTGCCGACGAAGGTGGTTGAACTTTGAAGCGTGGACAAAGTCAGGCAACCCATACTAAGCGCATCGAACCGTCGCTAAATGCCCTTCCTGTTCTTTAAACTTCATTAAAATTCAATTTGATTTGAACAAAACTTGATGTATCTGATTTATATTTTAATGTATCTCAATCCAATTTTAATGTATCTAGTAACTAATTTTGTGTATGAATGTTACATACATTAAAATAGTGGTAAGATACATCAAAAGTTAGTGTAGACACATTGATATAGATGGGAAGCCACTGAACAGGAGACGGTGTGGTACAGGCGATTGACTTATCGGTGTTGTAATCAGGGATGTCACACACAATTAGTAGCCAGAACAACATGAAGTTTCCATTGTTAACTTTGCTTCCTGCCATTTTTCTCGTGTTTTTCCTTTGCTCTAGAACAAGTTCTTATTTCTTTTGCTTGACGTTTTGTTCTGTATTTATGTATTTCTCCGTATAAATCTATTCTTGACATTTTGTTTGGATATGTTTTGGGCCGAAAATGGCCGAAGCAAGGACGTGAGTAGATCAAGTCAGACGTTCAGGGGATCATGTGTAAGTAAAAATAACTGCGAAAACACTTACACAACTGAAGGCTATACAACCGGAGATTGCCATGGATTCCGGCGATGGCACCAGTGAGATCGAAGGCTAACCTTTTCTGAATGTGGAATCCATTTTCGGTATATTCTGTGATGCCGGGGTGGGGTCATTGACGTCGTCAGTGACATATGGGGCGAATGGTGATGTCGCCGACAATGGTCGTGGTGGCCGCCGGCGACGGCTAGCTGTGAATATGGTGTTAGGCAGGGGTAGTTGAATGGATGACGATATAAGACGGGGGGGGGGGGGGAGAACGCAAGTCTGAGGGTTTGATTTTGGGCATTTACACGTGGGCTATTTAGTTTATATGTTTATTAGTGCGTTCTCACCGTTCTCACCGAGTGTTCGTTCTCTCACAGGATCCTAGATATATATATATATATATATATATATATATATATATATATATATATATATATATATATATATATATATATATATATATATATATATATAAATTATGCCTTAAGAATATAATTTAATAATACGTATTTTTATATAAATGAGCTTTTATATATTACTTTTATAAAAATCGTGTTTTGACATAAAATTAATTAAATTGAATAATTCAAAAATATAAAATAGAGTAACTAAACGGTTTAATAAATTTTAAATGTCAAAATGGGAAATTCGCGGGTGTTACAATCACCCAATCTTTTAAAAAGTTTTGTCCTCGAAACTTGAAAATAGAAATGAAAAGTCAAATAAAAATATAACTGGACTTTTGAAATCGGTAACCAAAACATTTAAAAGGTTACTTATCGTAAGGATTAAAATTCCTTCACAAGTTTCAAATAAAATTTTCCGACAGAACCAGATTCTTATCAAAGGAACGGAAGTGCTCTCGTTGCGCATTCAAGAGCATCACATTTCAAATCAAAGATAAGGTCAAAAAGCAAATCATTTGTATAAATCGAAAATCAAAATACTTTCCAAAAACACTAATGAGGAGTTTTCGAAAGTACAAGTCTCATTCATGGGACGAAATTGCTCCTGTCGTGCACACAAGAACGCTAAATTTCCAAGACCAAGGCAAATTTAAAACAAAATCATTCGTCGACAAGCGTAGAACTGAAGGAAAAGTAGATCTATATACTAACATAATCATATATGTTTTATGTTAATTTCTCATAAAATTAAATGGTGATCTTATGCATGCAATCAATAAACAATATAAAGAAGAAATCTTTATCTTACATTGGAATTTTGGTTTATATGGGCACAAGAGAGATCTCCTTCTCTCTTGTTCTTGTGCTTTCCTCAATGGAAGAACTAAGATCCAAGTATAGGATCTCTCCCAAATTATAATACCCAAGGCACACTCTTAATAAAATTAATATTATGTAAACTAGAACAATATTAATTTAGGGAAAAAATTGACCCAAAAATATTATGGAACTCTCTATTTTTCGGTTAGAGAGAAGGAAGAGAAAGAAGAGTTTTATCTTTCTAAAAACTCAAATTTTAGATGAATGAAGAATGAATTTTGCACTAACTACATTTTTAGTGTATATTAGGTAAAATAAGAGGAAAAACCAAAGTGGTTTTTCCTCTCAAAAAACCGGGTGGAAGGGGGATTAGAGGGAGCCAATGCATGCAAGAGTTGGTCTTCACAATGACAACTAGGTGTGCATGGCTAGACAATTAGGGTAATCATTATGCTTACCACTCAAAAAATAAACACAATATTATCCTAAATCCACCCTTAATTTCGGTACACTTAGATAATATGGACTCCATATTATCTTTGTCAAAATGTCAATTTGTCTTATGTCACATGTCATATGTTACATAAATTTGTTATGTATTTTTAACATATTAAAAATCAACGTACTAATAAAAAATACGTTATATACAAAAATCAACTTAGTAATTCATAATTACTTGTACCAAAATATTTTACCAATTATAAATCACAATAATTTGTATTTATAATAATTCATTCAATTTCAATTGTTTCTTTAAACAATAATTTCATCTGAGTACTGAAACAATTCAATTACTCAGACCGTATCTCATTTAATCAAATTTCAATGAGACACGTAAATATTACTTCCAAAACCGTCCGTCAATTTTAAATATATTAATTGATCCGTATCTTCATACGATCAATTAAATGATCAATTAAGAGTGTTGCCCTTTAGGTATGACCTAGGGGATCAACTGATCACCACCGTCGCACGACAGTAATGTCAAACTCTAGTCAGCCAATCATTACCGATATGTGTGGACCAGATTTGACAAAGTAAAATATTACTTCCCCATTGTATTCTTTATAATGAGACTTAAACATGTGATCATCATGATCAACAGTCGTGATCGCATTATTGTCGGAGGACACATATTCCAACAATCTCCCACTTGTCCTCGACAAGTGTGCGTCACCAATTCTCTTGTCCTATTACTATCTCCCACTCAATGCAATGTGTCTTTCAGGTCGTACTTGCAAGTGATCATATCGAGAGTGGTTTCCTCGATCTGGAGAATAACTGATTGACCGGATTTATCCACCATAGATACATTCCGAGCGTGGCCACGCATTTCCAGTTTATTACTCCTCGAGTGGCCCTGAGACATTGTTATAACCCTGACTAGGGGTGGACAATTCCTATCGCACTCATTCCCTTCAACTAGCCACAACCATCATAACAAAAAAAAATTGCCCATTTGACCCCATTTACGAAGGTCGTAGTAACACAAATCAAAGTTAATCTGAAACTGTGCCATCTTAGGCGAATAGTCTTTAGTCAAAAGAATCGACTCATTAGAATACTATAGTAGCTCTTGCCACGACCAGGCTATATAAATTTGCCAGAACTCTATAAGCGTTCATAAGGCCCGATAAAATGTTCCTAACAGTCTGCCTATGTGATCGACTAGTCATCTCACATGACTCTATGGCACTTGAACTTGCCATCAATCGCATCACACTCTAGTCACTTCGAGGCGTCACCTCATACAAGTGACTATGGGCAAATACTATGTTAATCCGTGTTCACTTAAACGGGGTTCAATTGTCTCTACAACCCGTTGGATGTAACAAAGTATAAGGTGAGTTAATTACAACTCAAACGACAAATGTCGACATCACACTCGGGTAGTCAATACCATATTACAACCTTGTGATGCATATCGTAAGTGTAAACACTTATTGATTGCAATAGAAGTTTAACATGTTACGTGTCCATGTGTTCAAACTTCTTAATCATATTATCCTTTACATTCATGTTATCACTCATAGCATGAACCTTACCAAGTACACATCAAGGTTCCCGACCTTGGTTTCGGTTCTTTATCTTGAAAGAACTTCCTTATTGATTATCACATAACGAACGAATTTGTGGTGAATGATATAACTTGTACTGATCAAGTACTCCATCCACACACAACGCACTAGGTATATGTTTTGTAGAGTCTTGCAACAATTTGTCAAGATGATTAGCCTAGCACTTCTCACAAGTCCTAGCATATTAGGAAAGATCAGTTTTGAGTAACTTCCTTTTCAACTAAGCATCTTTCCAAACTTCCTATTTCTCCTTTTGGCTTGAAAAGTTTAGGATTTTCATAAATCTTTACGTGTGTTCGGATTCTCTATAATATGTGCAACCTCTTGACCCATAACAGAGTATTCTGTCAAACACCGAAATCGCTCATCGAAATCTTCTCGAGAATTCATGACGTTTCTATTATGGCTTACCAATGATTCATCATGCTCTTATGCATATGTTTTATAATTGGACATGTGCATGATTATTCTAATGGCGGAAACATTAGTAACTTTTAATCATGTCATCAACTCTATTTAGGTTCAAGGAACAACCATGACTGCTAATGGCAATTCCATTTCATTTAGATGAATAACCTATGTTTCTCGTTGATTCGATGTGTATCTCACAATACTTATCCAACATCTCTTGATGTAATTGGATTCATCATAGTCCATTTTCATCCAGAATTGAAAACTCAAATCTTCCTCTATGAAGGAAGGTATTAGCTCGTCATTCTTCAATGAGTGATGAGTTATAACTTTTTACAAGATGATTGATCCCACTAAATTCCATGTCTTCACATGATAATTTCCTAACTCCCACTCAATTCCACATGTTTCGAAATTGACTTCTCAATCGAAACTTTTCAAGAATTTAAATACAAATTGCATTGCCAAGTTATTAAGATAAAACCATATATGTTCCCATCATATCCCTTCAAAAATACCTATTTTGAAGTGGTCTCATCTTAACCTTATGGAAAGAGATTTTAATCTCTAACTCACACATATCATAATGATGTGTAGCAATGTCATTATTTAAATATAAATAATATCTAAAACGCGCCCTTCGAAATACCCTTTTCGGAAGGTGGTTTAACCATTTCATTTTCATAATGAGGTTAAGAAATGACATTTGCGTGGTTAATACTTAGCTATTGAAGATATCGGTATATCAATCCTTGCAATTTCTAGTCATAAATCTCATTTATTTTCTAGGATGTAACTTGGATTCATTTAGGCTCTTAAGTAAATATTAATGTTTGAAACTATTGGTCAAAATTTATCATAAACTAGTCAAAACTCTAATTAAGACTTTACATTAGTCATTCTTCTTCCAAAAACTTTCTTTTGGTGTTCTCACGTAGTTATCTTAAGAATTTGTTCTTTCAATTACTTCATTTGGTCTCTTTTGTCATGTAGATCTATTCGAGATCATAGATCTCATCTATTTGGGTATACTTTATGAATAGGCATACCTTTATTCAAATCATTCTTCATTGTGTAGATCTCATTTACACAAGTTCACAAACTTATCTTGGTGTGTGTTGTGTCCTCATTTTTCTCCCACTCTATCTTTAGAATAAATACACTAGAGATTCAAAGATAGTATATGAGACACAAATAATGATTTTGAAGTATAAGGAGAACTACCTCATAGGTTGACTAATTAGTTTTAGATATTGTAATTGTACTTGGTGATTGACATTCCTTTAAGAGAGTTCATAGACTCAACACCACTTTATAAATGATCATACACAAGCCTTAAGCATGTGGACATATTGATACGTGCATTTCATATAGTCTTTCTAGCCTATTTTATGCACGTATTTCTATGCTTTTATCGTGGTTTTATGCTACGAAATGCCCCGAATGTGCTACTTTGGTGTATTTTGTCTTATTTACAGGAATGGACCATAAAGTAGTGAATTCAAGCCATTTGCCATCCATTTAGCATGCATTTGGAGGAAGAGATGATTTGGAGCGGGAAATGTTGCTGTCTTGGGATGCGTGAAGGTGTTCCGGGAGCTAAAAGGACAAGTCAAAGTCAAACTAACGAGAATTATAGCTGCTGAAGTCAAGATCCACTCGATCAAGTGCTTAACTAGTCGATCGAGTGGTTTTAGGATGAATAATCAGTCGATCGATCACTTAATCTAGTCGATCGACCAGTTCAATAATAGTCTTTACTCGATCGAGTGATTCCCTTGGTCGATCGAGCAGTTTTTGGCTTGGTTTGCTCGATCGAGTGGTTTTATTCCACTCGATCGAGTGGATTTTGCTACGGGCTGGGCTTTTTAGGTTTAATTCCATCATTAGGTTTAGCTAATCCTATTTTCTTATAAATAGGAAGTCAGTTTGTCATTGTAAACTCTCTCTCTCACACACTTTACTTCGTTCCTCTCCTCTCTGGTTCGAATACACTGTTACTTTTCTTCTTGCTCTTTTTCCGGATCACTTAATTCAGTAATTCCTTCCGTTATTCTCTTTTAATGCTTATTTCTTCTTTAATTATTGTCATTGCTTATTTTATTATGAGTAGCTAAAACCCCGTAGTATGTTAGGATTAGGGAAGCCGTGGTAGCGATGTTTTAATTGACTTATATAGATTAGTCTTGCGATAGGAATTGTATTAGGCAATTTAATTGTTATCCGGTCGAATAAATGCATGCAGGAGACCATAAATTTAGTTAACCCCGACCTGGATCGAAAGATTGGAAGGGAAGGCTTGCTTAATTACAATAGGGTATTGCAGTGAGGGAGAAAGTTAAGCTGTTTACGCTCTAGGGCGGTTTAAGGACCGAAAGGTGACGACCATAGCTCTTCTTATCGATAGTCTAATCGCTTTAGTATTCCCGATAGTGTAGCTGCCACGGTGGACCGACTCTTAGCATACTCCCTTCTCTTACTGTCAATCCTTTTCCCTCGCGCCTTAGTCCTTAGATAGTTAAATCAATCAAAACCCCCATTAGTGACATTTAGACAGATAAATAGACAAATAGATAGTAAACCGCCTCCCTGTGGAGATCGACCCTACTTACCGCTGACTTCTGTTAGTAGTACTTAGGTATTTTATTTTTGATACAAAACGACAGTATCAAATTTTGGCGCCGTTGCCGGGGATCGAATCTATTTATTTATTTGTTTAGTTTTATCTGTTTTTAGCCTCAGGGGATTTTTCCCTTGAGGACGTTTTAATCTTTTGTTTAGTGCTGTTTTGATAGGCCTTACAGGTACTACCTAGACAGTTCTAGGTGAAAGACCATCAAAGGGAAGGCTTGAGTACCTTTGACCCATCACCAATGTCCTATTACATGGAACAGCCGGTGATTTACTGCGGGAGATGTGGTGCTGCTGGGCATGATGCAGTTTGTTGTCTGACAGGGAATGACGAAGCTTACGCGTTCCAACAGCGTAGACGAGCTAGTCAAGCAGCTGTAGTCGTGCCGCCACATCCACCCTATCAATGGCCACCGCAACACGACCTTCCTGATATACAAGAAGAAGAAATTGCGGAGCTGAAATCTTTAATGGAGACAATTGCATCTCAATTGCATTCTCAGCAAGATCATGATAGACGCACTTCTTCGCGACTTGAAAAGCTCAAAACTGACATTGCTCAGTTAGAAGCTGAGATGCAAGAAGAAGAGGTATACCTTGCTGAGAGCGGGTTCTCCCCTGAGAAAACAGTGCTGCCCAATGCTGAGGATGACCTCTATGACTCGGATGACGAGTTTCTATCCTATTTCAATGCCTCACGCGAAGATTTCAACCCTCTACAGGAGGAATCACTCGATCGAGTGACTTATATTGGTCGATCGAGTGAATTCCAAGAAGAAAGTGCTCGATCGAGTGAAAATTCTACTCGATCGAGTGAACATCAGAATGAAACTGCTCGATCGAATGACAATTCTTCTCGATCGAGTAGTCTGGTCATTGGGAGCCTTGGTTCGTCATCTGGGCTTGATTTTGATGACGATTTTGACAATGATAACGGTTATGGTGAATCCCCCTTATTCAAAGCCGAGTTAGATGCGCTTGAGGCTGAGATTTACGGGACGGATTCCACTGAGGGCGACAAAAGGACAGCTGAGTCGGTAATTACTCCTAGCACGGAAGAGGTAATGAATTCTTTTATCTATGATTCCGTCATTAAGAGTGATCAACCTGAGGTAGTAAACGGTAATTTCATTATTGTTTGTAAATTACCTCGTCTTATTCATGCTTCCTTTTTCAAAGCTATACCCCCTCATATGTGGACGCATAAATTAGCAATTTCTCACCATCCTTGTCATTTTAAAATTGTTAATCTGAATTGGAGCCCTAAATTATCGTCAATTGCTCCCTCGCTCCTTTATTTTGTGGATAAATTTAGGAGCGCCCATAGGAAATTTGTTAGACTTAAATGTTTACATATTTTTATTTCCTATTTCTGTAATCCAGTTTTGTGCTACTTATGCTTTTGTGTAGCACATGCGCAGCTATTTGACAGGTTGTTGCGCGCTTTGAGCTGTTTTGATTGCACCTAATTAAAGAGGCTCGAAGAAAAGAAGGTCGAGCTGGGACCTGTCTGAAGCTAGCGCTACCCGGGAGGCAACCCGGAGATTTTATTTTGCATTTTTCATTTCATTTCAGTTGTAATAAATGGTTTTTATACCATAGACTATCTTGGTATGCTTGTCTAGTTAGTTTGCGGGCTGTTTTTCATTGTGTTTTGCAGGTACACGCTGAGGATCACTCGATCGAGTGGTTTTTCCACTCGATCGAGTACTTTTTCTGATAAATCCTCTCGATCGAGCTACTATTCCTTTCGATCGAGTACCTGCAGAAAAAAAACTACTCGATCGACTGCATTTTTCCTCGATCGAGCAGTTTTGGACGCCCAATCTACTCGATCGGCTACTGTTCGACTGCTATCGAGTGTTATTGACTTGGATTAGCTTCCTGAGACGGTTTTCCGGGCCCTTAGCAACCTCCCATTTCATGGTCGGTTTGGGAAGGTCCCTTCATTCGCGCATTTTGTGAGTTTTCCGCATTTACCCTCTTTCTCCTTTAGTTTGCATTTCCTTTCCATGTTTTGGTACAATGGGGGCATTGTACAGTTTGGTTTGGGGAGGTTATGCATCCATATCCGTGTCTGCATATTGTTTTTATTGCATTTCAGTAATCACGTTTAATTTATGTTTACATTGTTGTTTATTTTCATAAAAATTCAAAATTCCATAAAAATCGAAAAATTGTTAAAATTCAAAAAATTTCAAGTTTATTTTAGCATATAGGTTGAGTCGGAACGGTAGATTTCAATGATGAAATTGCACTGCAACTGTCTTTTTCCTTAAGCCTTGCATTAAACTGATTGTCTTTTAGCTTTGTCTTATTGCATAATCTACGAGTTAATGTTGAATTTGGCTGAACATATAGACTTGACCTGAAATTTTGGCAACCTACTTATAATTTCTAAGGATTAGAGCTTATAAACTGGTGTCATTTGTGACCAGTTTCATGTAGGATTGTGAGTAGTTACTCCTTGCATATCATGTATCATCAATTTGCACAAATATGAAATTCAATTGCTTTTTGCTGTCATACATACGGGTTAGTGGTTGGTGTCACATGCAGGGAGGTGCTTACATATTCCCTTTCCTTTCATTTTACCCATAAACTCCACATTAGCCAAATTTGCCTGTTGACCCTTAACTACATTCCAAATTAAGCCTGCCTTGTCAAGCTAGTTTAGATTGTTCTGCGGTATATTGTCTATTATATCAAATTTTGGCTCATATTCTTTTGATTCGGAGTTGGTAATTTATGAAGAAAAGGAGGTTGATGAGAAAACAAACACGTGAAAAAAGAAAAAAAAGAAAAAGAAAAAAAAACAGAAAAAAAAACGTGAAGAAAAGAAAAGAAGAAACCGAAAAAATTAGGAAAAAAGATTATGAAAAAAAAGATGTTGTTTGATGAGACGGTTTCTGCTCCTATGTTCTATCTTATATCATATGAGGAGTTAGTTCAGTTTGGTTTGGTGAGTTTTATGCCAAATGAAGGGCATGTGCTTAATTCATAATTGAGTTGGAAATGGATGTTGATATATGGTTCTGTTTAGGTACTAGCTTGATCACCTATACCTCCACATTCCCATAAATGTTTTGCCTTTTCCTACCCATTGCCTCACTTTACCATATTTTTGTAAGCCCTCGGCTGTGACAGGACCTTGTTTGGTTGGAATGTATGTACGGTAGCTAGAATTATCTATCATATTAGTTGCATGCATGTTTATGTGGGTCGTAGTCTAGGTGAGCGACTATTTTTCTTCTTCTCTCTTACATTCATATGTTCACCCTTTGCTTCATGAGAGAAGAGTGACCCGTGAGAGTCCACTATTAAAGGTCTTGCAAGGTCGACGGTTCAGCTTTGTTTATAAACATCTTACAACTCGTTTGCATTTGACTGTCTGCTATAAGTGTTAGTTTGCTTGCATTAAATTGGCTTAAGTGGGCATTTGTAGCTGGCTCTGAGTTATCTTTTTCCGTTCCTTTAGTTGCATTTTAGTTTACTCGGGGACGAGTAAAGGTTTGGTTTGGGGAGATTTGATACGTGCATTTCATATAGTCTTTCTAGCCTATTTTATGCACGTATTTCTATGCTTTTATCGTGGTTTTATGCTACGAAATGCCCCGAATGTGCTACTTTGGTGTATTTTGTCTTATTTGCAGGAATGGACCATAAAGTAGTGAATTCAAGCCATTTGCCGTCCATTTAGCATGCATTTGGAGGAAGAGATGATTTGGAGCGGGAAATGTTGCTGTCTTGGGATGCGTGAAGGTGTTCCGGGAGCTAAAAGGACAAGTCAAAGTCAAACTAACGAGAATTGTAGCTGCTGAAGTCAAGATCCACTCGATCGAGTGCTTAACTAGTCGATCGAGTGGTTTTAGGATGAATAATCAGTCGATCGATCACTTAATCTAGTCGATCGACCAGTTCAATAATAGTCTTTACTCGATCGAGTGATTCCCTTGGTCGATCGAGCAGTTTTTGGCTGGGTTTGCTCGATCGAGTGGTTTTATTCCACTCGATCGAGTTGATTTTGCTACGAGCTGGGCTTTTTAGGTTTAATTCCGTCATTAGGTTTAGCTAATCCTATTTTCTTATAAATAGGAAGTCAGTTTGTCATTGTAAACTCTCTCTCTCACACACTTTACTTCGTTCCTCTCCTCTCTGGTTCGAAGACACTGTTACTTTTCTTCTTGCTCTTTTTCCGGATCACTTAATTCAGTAATTCCTTCCCTTATTCTCTTTTAATGCTTATTTCTTCTTTAATTATTGTTATTGCTTATTTTATTATGAGTAGCTAAAACCCCGTAGTATGTTAGGATTAGGGAAGCCGTGGTAGCGATGTTTTAATTGACTTATATAGATTAGTCATGCGATAGGAATTGTATTAGGCAATTTAATTGTTATCCGGTCGAATGAATGCATGCAGGAGACCATAAATTTAGTTAACCCCGACCTGGATCGAAAGATTGGAAGGGAAGGCTTGCTTAATTACAATAGGGTATTGCAGTGAGGGCGAAAGTTAAGCTGTTTACGCTCTAGGGCGGTTTAAGGACCGAAAGGTGACGACCATAGCTCTTCTTATCGATAGTCTAATCGCTTTAGTATTCCCGATAGTGTAGCTGCCACGGTGGACCGACTCTTAGCATACTCCCTTCTCTTACTGTCAATCCTTTTCCCTCGCGCCTTAGTCCTTAGATAGTTAAATCAATCAAAACCCCCATTAGTGACATTTAGACAGATAAATAGACAAATAGATAGTAAACCGCCTCCCTGTGGAGATCGACCCTACTTACCGCTGACTTCTGTAGTAGTACTTAGGTATTTTATTTTTGGTACGAAACGACAGTATCACATATAATGAATCCCGTCATTATAGTTGTCTATTAGATCACTTTAAGTGAATAATCATATGTTTCTAAGAGCAAGCATTTAAATACGAATTTTAGAACAAAGGATAAAATGATAAAACGGGTGACTTGGGTTGCAAACCAAGCCACCATTATCCAAAATACAACCAATTATCAAAAATACCTTTCCATGTCGAACACGGAAACTTAAAGGTTCTAAAAATCCAAAACATGATTAAAGTAAGACAATAAAAAGCAAAGCTCCATGAAAGCTATTCCTAGCTTCTTGATGGTTTCTCAAGCTTGCTTTTCTTTTCCCTTGTCTTTGCTTGGTGGAGGCCCTATTTACAATAAAAAGGGAGATACATTATCACAACTTTGTATCACAATACCATAGTTGAAATAGAAACATAAAAGAAAGGATAGTCATTTACCTACTGGAGTAATCTTTCCAGCCTTAATATCACCAAGGTATTTGGAACAATTTCTTTTCCAATGACCAACACCATTACAATAATGGCATTTATCAAGAGGACCCTTCTTGATTTTTGAAGTGCTAGCTTCATAAGTCTTAGCTTTGGTGAAAGTGGGAGCTTGTTTCTTACCCTTCCTCCCATTCTTCTTGAACTTCCCCTTGCTCTTAGTGCTTATGTTAAGCACATCCTTTGGTGGGTTCACATTTAACCCCATGTCCCTCTCGGCTTGCACAAGTAACTTGTGCAATTCTTCAAGAGACACATCCTTGTCTTGCATGTTAAAATTCAATCGGAATTGAACATACGCTTTGACTTTGGATAAGGAGTGTAGAATCCTATCTACAATGAGTTCTTTGGGGATTTCAACCTTTTGAATCTGCAAGGTCTCGACTAGCTCCATAAGTTTGAGCACATAAGGGCTAACCTTTTGGCGCTCTTTGAAGTGTAGATCAAAGAATGTCGCGGCCGCCTCATATTGGACGATCCGCGGAGTTTGTGAAAACATTGTCACAAGCTTGGAGTAAATCTCATTAGCGGTGCCCATTTTAAAGGCTCTCCTTTGGAGATCCGCCTCCATTGCAAAGATCAACACATTTTTCATTGCGGCGGACTCCTTATGGTAAGCCTCATATGCTTCCCTAGTGGCGGCGGTCGACCTAGTAGTAGGTTCGGGTGGAGAGGCCTCGGTAAGGTAACGAAGCTTGTCGTCACCTTGGGCGGCTAATTTGAGTTGGGCATCCCAATCGGAGAAATTTGACCCATTCTTTTCAAGTTTACATCGATCCATGAAGGATCGGAGCCATGATGAATTAGCGAGAGGCGTGACGTTAGGGGTTGGTGTAGCCATTTGTTATGAGAAAAAGAAGTGGTCTACAAAACAAAATAGAAGGAGTAAAACAAATGTCGTTTTAATAATAATACTCGTAAAAATTTATAATTTAAACAAGTTATATGCATTTTTCTAGTGACCTCTACCCAACTAGATAAATGATTCCAAGACCCAAATTCATATCAACTTAGGCACGGGGTAGCCGATGAAACCTTTATCAATATAACTTGGTGGATTAACCTTTTAATCGATTCTACTTTTAGAACTCTTGGTCGATAAAATTACTCTAATGTTTATCTATAGCCCAAAACACATCCAACAAGGGCACGGGGTAGCCGATGAAACCCTTATCAAAAACTTTTGTTGAGTTCAATCCAAATTTCGAATAAATGTGTCCATGATCCAAATTTACATTAACTTGGGCACGGGGTAGCCGATGAAACCTTCATCAACATAAATTCAGTGGATAGACATTTATCACCCACTTCCCCTACGTAACAAGGTTTGTACCCCGGCGTGGCCGAGTGCACTCCCTCGCGAAATAGGTTTTCATGGTTTCTACTATTTGGTAAGGCTATGTCTCAATTAATTGTTTTAGCGAGAGGTCATGTCAAATTATTATCTATCACGTTTTAAGTGAACTAAAGCGGTGAACTACGATAATTCTAATTGACACGGTCGATAAACTCGATGAAAGACAATGCATGTTTTAGTTATGGCGATTTAGCGATGCATGCGACATATAAATAAAATGCAAAGCATAAAAATAAATCCTAGTATGGCCTTCCTAAAATAGAAAAACTATTTAACTATTACATATTCGGAAACTAACTCCATTGGTCCCTTGAACTTCGGTTGTGGCACGCATCTCGAGGTAACACCGTCTTTATGTATCGCCATCTTGAAGAAATCCGTCTTTGGGAACTCCGAAATAAATAAAAATTACATAACAAATTACATAATTTCCTATTATACATTTGTAACTAAAATAAAATAAATCTATTAAATTACAAAACGGTGATACGAGATCACAATAAATTACAACCGAATCGATATTCCCATACATTTCGGGTAATACCAATTAAAAACTAAGGCCATACTAAGTAAAATTACATAATTCAAAATTACATAAAATAAAATTTATGACAATCATAAAGAAAATGAAGCATTATAATATGCATGAACATGCCCAATTTTATGCTAAATCGCCTTTAAGTAGCCAATATCGTATATTACTCGGTTTTTACGGATTTGCTTGATTCAACATTTTACAATCACAAAAATTACATAAATTCATATTTATGCATAAGTTAATTACCCTAACCTCTTAGGACTCAAAATTTAGTCTTCACTAATTATTTGACCATAATTAACTCATATTTCTAATATTTGTTCATTAATGGACTTAAAATTATAATAAAGAAGCTATAAACTTCAAATAAATCACAAAATTTCAAATAAATTCAAAATTTGAAATTTAAACTCATGAAAATTCTGGAAAAATACCATGACACCCATAATGTTCAAAAACTTAGGTTAAAAATTTCGAAATTTATCCGGAAAAACAATGTTGCGGTTAATCGGTTTTTAACAAAATAATCATAAAAACATGAGAAAAATTATATTCATCAACGTTTCAATATTAGATTTGAAAAATATAATAAAATGCAAGATGTGACATTTTTCCTTAGTCATGGAGTATGTTTTATTAATATTTCACTAATAAAGTCATTATTTATGCTATTTTTCTTCAAAAATCCATAAATCATGCAAAAAGACTTCAATATAGCCTATTATTTTAAACACATCTTGTAAAATTGCATGTGACAACATACTAAATTTCTATGACTAGATTCGAAATTTATCTCATATTAACCTATTTTTCACTTAAATCCGATTTTAATAATGAAAAATCCATTTTTCGAGCATAACAAGTCCAAATATCTTGAAAATTTACAGGTCATCTAAAAATAATATATGTGATAACATATCCAAAAATCACTAGAAAATTCGAAGTTTAGCTAATTTTAGTCCGAAAATGACATTTTATTCAGAAAATCATATTTTTAATGTCATTATTATGTAATATGAACAATAAAAATCCATAAATTAACCAAAATATCCTAAAAACATTTTAGGACCATAAACTTTAACATGCATAATGATTTTCGTGATATATCATAATAACACAAATTAAACAAGTTTTGTATGTTAATCATATAACTCGGAAAAACTTTTAACCGATTTGCATGCAAACAACCAAGGCTCTTGATACCGATTGAAAGAAAAGTAGATCTATATACTAACATAATCATATATGTTTTATGTAAATTTCTCATAAAATTAAATGGTGATCTTATGCATGCAAACAATAAACAATATAAAGAAGAAATCTTTATCTTACATTGGAATTTTGGTTTATATGGGCACAAGAGAGATCTCCTTCTCTCTTGTTCTTGTGCTTTCCTCAATGGAAGAACTAAGATCCAAGTATAGGATCTCTCCCAAAGTATAATACCCAAGGCACACTCTTAATAAAATTAATATTATGTAAACTAGAACAATATTAATTTAGGGAAAAATTGACGCAAAAATATTATGGAACTCTCTATTTTTCGGTTAGAGAGAAGGAAGAGAAAGAAGAGTTTTATCTTTCTAAAAACTCAAATTTTAGATGAATGAAGAATGAATTTTGCACTAACTACATTTTTAGTGTATATTAGGTAAAATAAGAGGAAAAACCAAAGTGGTTTTTCCTCTCAAAAAACCGGGTGGAAGGGGGGTTAGAGGGAGCCAATGCATGCAAGAGTTGGTCTTCACAATGACAACTAGGTGTGCATGGCTAGACAATTAGGGTAATCATTATGCTTACCACTCAAAAAATAAACACAATATTATCCTAAATCCACCCTTAATTTCGGTACACTTAGATAATATGGACTCCATATTATCTTTGTCAAAATGTCAATTTGTCTTATGTCACATGTCATATGTTACATAAATTTGTTATGCATTTTTAACATATTAAAAATCAACGTACTAATAAAAAATACGTCATATACAAAAATCGACATAGTAATTCATAATTACTTGTACCAAAATATTTTACCAATTATAAATCACAATAATTTGTATTTATAATAATTCATTCAATTTCAATTGTTTCTTTAAACAATAATTTCATCTGAGTAATGAATCAAATCAATTACTCAGACCGTATCTCATTTAATCAAATTTCAATGAGACACGTAAATATTACTTCCAAAATCGTCCGTCAATTTTAAATATATTAATTGACCCGTATCTTTATACGATCAATTAAATGATCAATTAAGAGTGTTGCCCTTTACGTATTACCTAGGGGATCAACTGATCACCACCGTCGCACGACAGTAATGTCAAACTCTAGTCAGCCAATCATTACCGATATGTGTGGACCAGTTGACAGTAAAATATTACTTCCCAATTGTATTCTTTATAATGAGACTTAAACATGTGATCATCATGATCAACAGTCGTGATCGCATTATTGTCGGAGGACACATATTCCAACAAGAACAAGTTATCAAACGTCTCCAACAACGAGTTCTAACATCCGATCAACGTTAAAATCAAAAGAAAAAGGTAATACACCCCATTTTTCTTTTGCAAAATCCAAAATAGAAATAATGGTTTCACTTTTAAACCCAAAAAGAGGGTCAAATCCCTGAAAATGTAACATTAAACTTTGACCAAGAGATCATAAATAGATCAAAGTTAACAGAAATTGGATAAAATTTAAAGAAATCTCGGGTTTAGCAATCAAAATCATGATAAAGAACTTTATACTCAAGGAGCAATTATGGAACTAAATCAAATTTTCATTTTCAAACCTTTTAAAATAGGTAAAGTTGTGCAAAAGTAACATAAACTTTCAACAACGGATCGAAAGTGGTAGCTTGAAATGTTTAGAAATTGTATGAAATGAAAAGAAAATAGATATCATAAAAACAAAGTACGCTAAGAGGATTCAAACTTAACTAATTAAAAGAGCTATGATGAACTTCCTATGGGTAAGATTCGAAGTCAAATCTACAAGGATGTAAAAGATAGAGTTTTATAGGTTACCAATCTTCAAATTCAAAGGAGGAGCATGAAGAAGCGAGGAAGAGAAGTATGAACGGTGACACTTATGGTCAAGGAAGAAGGGAATTAGACATCAAGGAAAAGTTAGGTACTCAACCCTCAAACAACAGCATCAACCTAATCGGTTCCGAAAACTTCTTAACCACAAAACTCATAACCACATAACTCCCCAGCCAGGATTTCCTCAAAACACTTACACACTTCACTCCTATGCTATCTCGTGAGTCAAGGCACTCCACCACAATTGTGATTCCATAACACTCCAATATCAATCATCTACAAACGATTTCCACGAGACCATATCAAAACTACCAAAAGAGTTACACTCATAACCAACTGTCGACCACTATGAGTTCTCACTATGGGAAAATCCTTAATCAAATATCATAATCCCAAGTTCTTTATACTTTCTGACATTCCAAACAAAATCTTATTCACACCCGAATCCATAAGCATAGATGATCACATTCCCCAAATTATAAAGACTACCAACCAAAAGGTAAATAGGTTCGCCGTACAACTTCTCCTAATCAACTTAACTCAAGTTCCACTAATCCTATATTATGACATTTTACATCTTCAAAACACGGTATTTTGAGAATAAAAAGTTATTATCTCTAAATCACAATTATTACCAAACCAATTCAAGGTTGATTAGGCAACTATTCAAATCATCTAACTTGACTCGGATCAAAACCCATCGATCCCTATTTCTAATAACATTCGAAAAATGATACCCGTCGTAAGGTGTCAAAAATAAACTTGTATTTCCGAAACTACTACTGTAGACAGTGGTAGCACGAGTCGAACCACCGGGAGGAAGGGAATTTCAGTTGTTCTAGATTTTAATCTGAAAGTAACAAATAAGGGGGATTTGATTTGAGTTGATCTCTGACTAAAGGCAATGAAATATAAATTAAACTAAAGAAATGTATTAGATCAAATATAAAAAGGGTACTAGGATGGTTGGTTCACTGTAGTTTCGGCGGCAGCAGCTAAGTAAGTCTAAAACAATCACGTGAGATGGGAAACTAAGAAGTCCTCTTGGTCCATTCTTAACAGGTAGCATCCTTCGATCTAGCTACAGGTCCCTAATATCACTAATGCTAACTTTCGTCCCAAAAAGTGACTAAAATGTCTAAATTAACTTATCTTTCGATCTCATTAATCTAGTTGTCTTAATTAGGTAGGCTATCTCCCTTCCCTATCTCTCGATCTTTATTGGGTCGGTCAATTCCTAGGCATTCAACTAGTCGCGTGCACTCGATTCGTCAAATATGGAAATTAGATTAATTAAAACGAAGCATATCTCACGAGGCCAGTCGATCGACCATGGCGCGATTTAAGTCATACTATTCTAATGCCGCCTATTTCTACAAATTCCCTACATCCAAGCACAAGGGGTTTAGCTACTCATACTGGAAATAATAACAACAATAAACTTAACAATTAAAACATTCGAATTCATGCTTGAATTGATTAAACGAACAATTAACATAAAATAATAAATTGGCTTCGGGAGATCTAACCTAGCAATTCTATACTACGAACGAAAGCAATAAAACTGAATATTAAAACAGATAAATACCGTGTAAAGGGATTGCTATTTTAGGAAGGCCATACTATGATTTTTTGTATGATTTGCATTATATTTATATGTTGCATGCATCGCTAAATCGCCATAACTAAACATGCATTTTAAATCGAGTTTTTCGACCGTGTCAATTACAATTATCGTAGTTCACCGCTTTAGTTCACTTAAAATGTGATAGATAATCAATTGACATGACCTCTCGCTAAAATAAACAATTGAGACTTAGCCTTACCAAAAAGTAGAAACCATGAAAACCTATTTCGTGAGGGAGTGTGCTCGGCCACACCGGGGTACAAACCTTGTTACGTAGGGGAAGTGGGTGATAAATGTCTATCCACCGAATTCATGTTGATAAGGGATGAATCGGCTACACAGTGCCCAAGTTGATGTGGATTTGGATCATGGACACATTTATTCGAAATTTGGGTTGAACTCAACAAAAGTATTCTTGACCATAGCCGTTTGTGTTTTGGGCTAAAGATAAATATTAATGTAATTTTATCGACCAAGAGTTCTAAAAGTAGAATCGATTAAAGAGTTAATCCACCGAGTTATATTGATAAGGGATGAATCGGCTACACCGTGCCCTAGTTAATATGAATTTGGGTCTTGGAATCATTTATCAAGTTGGGTAGAGGTCACTAGATAAATGCAATAAAACTTGTTTAAATTAAAATTTACGAGTATTATAATTATTTTGAAAACGACAAGTGTTTTATTCCTTCTATTTTGTTTTGTAGACCACTTTTATTTCTCATAACAAATGGCCGTACCAAACACCAACGCAACCACTCTCACTAATGTTTCATGGCTCCGATCCTTCATGGACCGTTGTAAACTTGAAAAGAATGGGTCAAATTTCTCCGATTGGGATGCCCAACTCAAATTAGCCGCCTAAGGTGACGATAAGCTTCGTTACCTTATTGAGGCCTCTCCACCCGAACCTAATGCTAGCTCGAGTGACGCCACTAGGGAAGCATATGAGGCTTACCACAAAGAGTCCGCCGCTATGAAAAATGTGTTGATTTTTGCTATGGAGGCGGATCTCCAAAGGAGAGCCTTTAAAATGGGCACCGCTTATGAAATCTATTCCAAACTTGTGACAATGTTCCCACAAGCACCGAGGATCGTCCAATATGAGGCGCCCTCGGCATTCTTTGATCTCGATTTCAAGGAGGGCAAAAAGGTTAGCCCTCACGTGCTCAAATTGTTGGAGCTAGTCGAGACGTTGAAAATTCAAAAGGTTGAAATCCCCAAGGAGCTCATTGTTGATAGGATTCTTCACTCCTTATCCAAAGTCAAAGCATATGTACAATTCTGGGTGAATTTCAATATGCAAGACAAGGACGTGTCTCTTGAAGAGTTGCACAAGTTACTTGTGCAAGCCGAAAGAGACATGGGGCTAAATGTTAACCCACCTAAGGATGTGCTTAATATAAGCACTAAGAGCAAGGGGAAGTTCAAGAAGAATGGGAAAAAGGGTAAGAGGCAAGCTCCCATGTCCACCAAGGCTAAGACTTTTGAAGCTAGCACTTCCAAAACCAAGAAGAGTCATCTTGATAAATGCCTTTATTGTAATGGTGTTGGACATTGGAAGAGGAATTGTTCCAAGTATCTTGGTGACATCAAAGCTGGAAAGATCACTCCAGTAGGTAAATGACTATCCTTTCTTTTATGTTTCTAATTCAACTATGGTATTTTGATACAAAGTTGTGATAATGTATCCCCTTTTTATTGTAAATAGGGCATCCTCCAAGAAAAGACAAGGGAAAAGAGAACCAAGCTTGAGAAATCATAAAGGAGCTAGGAGTAGCTACCAATGAAGCTTGGATTTTATTATTGTCTTTATTTTAATGTTATGACTTTTAGAACTATTTTGATTTTTGTGTTTGACATGGAAATGGTTGATCCTTTCTAAACAATGATTGTATTTTGGATTATGGTGGCTTGGCTTGCAACCCAAGTCACCCCTTTTATCGTATTTGTTTGTTCTAAAAATTCGTCTTTATATGATTGCACATAGAAACATATGATCATCTACTTAAAGTGATCCAATAAGACAATTATAATGATAGGATTCATTATATGTCCACAAGCTTGAGGCTTGTGTATGATCAATTATAAAGTGATGTTGAGTTGATGAACTCTCCTAAAGGAATGTCAATTACCAACTACACTCATCAAATCTAAAATCTATTAGTCAATCTATGAGATAATCCTCCTTCTACTTCAAAATCATTATTTGTGTCTCATATGCTATCTTTGAATATCTAGTGTATTTATTCTGAAGATAGAGTGGGAGAAAAATGAAGACACAAAGAATACAAAGAATAATTTGTATGCTTGAGTAAATGAGATCTACGAAAGAAAGAATGATTTGTATACCAAAATAGATAGTATACATGAATAGATGAGATCTATGGTCTCGAATAGATGAGATCTACATGACAAAAGAGACCAAGTGAAGTAATCAAAAGAATATGTTCTTAAGATAACTACACGAGGAGACCAAAAGAAAGTTTTGAAAGATAATGACTAAAGAAAAGTCTCAACTAGAGAATTTGCTAGTTTATGACCTAGATATAAATAGAGTTTCAATATTGATATTTACTTAAGAGCCTAAATGAAACTAAGTTGCATCCTTGAATATAAATGAGATTTATGATTAAAAGTTGCAAAGAAAGATATGCCGATATCTACAAAAGCTAAGTTAATTGTTAACCACGCTAGTGTCATTACTTAACCTCATTATAAAAATGAAATGGTTATACCTCCTTCCGAAAAGGTTATTTTGAGAGGGATGTGTATTAAATTAGATTTCTCATTTAAGTAATGACATTGCTACGCATCATTATAAAAATGAATGAGTTAGAGACAAAAATCTCATTCCATAAGTTTAAGATTGAAACCTTTTCAAAATAGGTATTTTGAAAAGATATGTTGGGAACATATATGGTTTTATCTTAATAACTTGGCAAAGCAAAATGTATTTCAATTCTTGAAATGTTTCGATTGAGTAGTCAAATACGAAACATGTGGAATTGAGTGGGAGTTTGAAATTATCATGTGAATACATGAAATTTAGTGGGAGCAATCATCTCGTAAAATTTATAACTCATTACTCCTTGAGAATGACGAGCTAGTACTATCTTTAACAAAGTAGTATTTGAGTTTTCAATTCAGGATGAAAATGGACTAAGATGAAACCAATCACATCATGGGATGTTGGATAGGCATTGAGATATACACATCAAATCAACAAGAAACGTAGGTTATTCATATTGATGAAAATGGAATTACCATAAGCAGTCATGGTCATTCATTGAACCTAAGAATGGTTGATCACATGATTAAAGATTACTAATGTTTCCGTCATTAGAATAATCATGCACATGTCCAATAGTGAATCATATGCTTAAGAGCATGATGAGTCATTGGTAAGCCATTGAAGAATCGTCATGAATTCTCGAGGAGAACTAATGAGCTATTCTAGTGTTTGATAGAACACTCTGTTATGTGACAAGAAGTTGCACATATTGAAGTACGAAAACGCATAAGGATTTATGAAAATCTTAAGCTATTTAAGCTAAAAGGAGAAATAAGAAGTTTGAGAAGATACTTGGTTATAGTAAGAAGTTACTCAAAACTAGTATTTTCAAATTTGCTAGGACTTATGAGAAGTGCTAGGATAATCATCTTGACAATTGTTGCAAGATCCTACAAAACATATACCTAGTACATTATGAGTTGGAAGAACACTTGACTAGTGTGAGTTATGTTGTCCACCATAATTCGTTTGTTATGTGATAAACAAAAAGAAAGTTCTTTCAAAGTAAAGAACCTAAAACTAGTTTGGGAAACAAGATATGTACTTGGTGAGATTCATGTTATGTAAGACAAACATGAAAATAAAGGAAAATGCAATTCAAGAGTTTGAACACATGGACACATGGTGTGTTAAACTCATGTTGCAAATGACTGGTGTTTACACACTTCCAATATACATCACAAGGTTGTAATATGGTATTGACTACCCGAATGTGATGTCGAAATTTGTCGTTTGAGTTATTATTTACTCACCTTATACTTTGTTACATCCAAACGGGTTGTAGAGACAATTGAACCCCGTTAAACTGAACACGGATTAGCATTGTATTCGCCCATAGTCACTTACATGAGGTGACGTCTCGAAGTGACTAGAGTGTGATGTGATTGATGACAAGTTCAAGTGCCATGGAGTCATGTGAGATGACTAGTCGATCACATAGGCAGACTGTTAGGAACACTTTGTCGGGCTATTGACCGCTTATAGAGTTCTGGCAAATTTATATAGTCTGGTCGTGGCGAGAGCTACTATAGTATTCTAATGAGTTGATTCTTTTGACTAAAGACTGTTCGCCTAAGGTGGCACAGTTTCAGATTAACTTTGATTTATGTTACTACGACCTTCGTAAATGGGGTCAAATGGGCATATTTTGGGTTATGATGGTTGTGGCTTGTCGAAGGGAATAAGTGCGATAGGGTACCTATGTGACATGGAACTAGACGAAGTCATAGAACTACTATCCATCCTAATCAAGTAAGCAAGGGGAAACGATAATCAATTAAAACAGTCAAAATTTTCTACTTCAAGCTTAAACCCTAAACCCTAATTACTTCGTAAACTCGAAATAAATCAATTGAACAATAATAAAGTAAAGGGAAAACTTACTTGATCAATAAACCCACAAGAGTAGCAATAAAATCGACTCAAAAACAATGCAAATGGCGATTTTTCGACCGAAAATCGCAAACCCTAAATACCCAAATTGACCGTGAAAGAGAGCAAATTTGAAGGGCAAATTAAAGGACACAAGTCGAAATATTAGCAAAGAACAAATTGTAGGTGTTAGATTTGGTGTTTGGGCAAGAAAAATGGCGGAAGGGTCACAATTGCAGCACAATATTCCAAATTCTCATCTGGAGTGTCAATATGGGAGTCAGTAGCGGAGAGGGCATTGCAAGGTTGAGCTTGCATGGGAGCCCTACGAGATTTAGATTGATGAAAAATCAATTCTTCATCTCCTATCTGAAATGTAAGTGTCTTGCCCCCGACATCGATCACTACGCGAGCAGTGAACAAAAATGGTCTCCCTAAAATAATAGGGGTGTGAGTGTCCTCGGGAATATCAAGCACTAAGAAATCAACGGGAATAAAGAATCTCCCAATTTTGAGAGGTTTGTCCTCTATAAATCCTAACGGCCGTGATATACTACGGTCGGCCATCTGTACGGTCATGTTTGTGCAATTAAATTTGGTCAAACCAAGTCTCTTTGCGAGAGACAAAGGTAAGACGCTCACGCTAGCACCAAGATCGCATAGCACGTTATCAATCAAATGGGTACCTATGTGACATGGAATCGAGAAACTACCAGGGTCTGACTGTTTAGGTGGCAACTTATTTTGAACTAGGGCAGTCCCTACCTCAGTTAAAGCTACCGTCTCATGATCATTGATATGCTTCTTACGTGACAAAATTTCTTTCATAAACTTTAAAAAAGAGGGTACCTGTGTCAGCAACTCGGCGAATGGAACAGTGACATGTATGCTTTTCAGGAGCTCGACAAATTTACCGAACTGTTGATTGGCTTTTGTGCTCTGTAATCGCCTTGGGAAGGGCACGGTAATAGGAATATCGAGCCCTTTGTTTCTCTCATCTAACGTCTCAGCAGGTTCAAGCTCTTTTCCACTTGATCGAGACTTTTTACCTCTCGATCGAGTCCTTCCAGGTAAAATTTCACTCGATCGATCAATAGCAGGCTCTCGATCGAGTTCCTCAATAGCAGCAGTGTTCGATCTAGACATATTTCTACTCGACCGAATGAATTCTTCATTAATTTCACTCGATCGAGTGGTTTTCACTCCTCAATCGATCCCTTCATTATCCAGTTCACTCGATCGAGTAATATTTCCTTTCGATCGAGTGATTACAGCTTCTTCTCTACTCGATCGACCCCCTGAAACAAGTCGGTCGAGTATATTCTTCGTGGTAAGCATATTTTCAGCGACAACTGACTGTTCATCCTCCATAATAACGTCTTTCGGGTTTGAAATGTCCTCATCAGCTGACAATTTTGGTCCTTCATATGAACGACCACTTCTTAGATTAATCAAATTTACCGTCTCATGTGGATTCTTCTCAGATTGGGATGGTAATTGACCATGTTTCCTCGTGGAATGGTTCGCGGATAACAGAGCAACTTGGGTTTCAAGTTACTTAATTGAAGCTTCTTTTTGTTGGTCACTAATCTGCCACTGCTTTATCAATGACTGAAGCATTGACTTCAACTCATCTAGCTCACTTACCCCACTTGAAGATGATGCACCCTGATTCGGTCGAGGAAAAGAAGGAGGCTTTTGGAAGCCTTGTTGAGCCTTGTGAGGAGGGACGTAAGGCTGCTGTTGCTGCGATGGAGGAGTGGGATTGAGAACATTCTGACTCGTCCACCTCAAATTGGGATGGAGTGCCCCTTGATTAGTGTAATAGGAACCTCCTCCTTGCCTATATTGCTGAAAAGCAAGGACTTGTTCCTTCTCAGTCAGACAGTCAATAGCAGTATGACCGTCATTGCTTCCACATCTCTCACATATGACAGTTTCCTGTCTAGTCAACAGATGAACTGTCTGTTGATCTCCAGCAGATTGCAGCTCCATTCTATCAAACCGAGCATTCATGGCTTCCAGCTAAGCCACGACTGCCTTATTAACCGAATGAACCGTTCGAATACCGTCACGTGGGTTCCCATATTCAGCACAATGGGTCGCCATCTACTCAATAATGCCCCATCCCTTATCATCATAAACGTTCTTTTGAAATCTCTCGTTGGATGAGGCGTCAAGTATGGCTCTGTGGTCATCGTACAACCCATTGTAAAACTGGTTGCACAAAAACCACGGATCAAAACCGTGGTGAGGAAGAGATCTCATCAACCTCTTGAACCGGCACCAAGCTTCATAGAAAGTCTCGTCAGGTGCCTGCTTGAAACTAGTAATCTTCGCCCTCAGCTGATTAGTGCGTTGTGGAGGGAAGTATCTTTTGTAGAAGGCAAGTGCGAGAGTCTCCCAGTTGGTGATACCAGCAGCAGTCCGGTTAAGATCAGTCAGCCACTCATGGGCTGAGTCAGTAAGAGAAAAAGGAAAAAGCACTTCCTTTATCTTGTCTTGTGTTACTCCCTTTGTAGCGGGAATAGTAGAGCAATAGTCAGTAAAGACTTCCATGTGCTTCCGTGGATCTTCACCCGTAACACCTCAGTACAGATTTCTCTCCACCATATTTATGTAAGACGGACGGATATCGAAAGTGTTACCATCCTCAGTCTGGAGGTTGAAACCTTTAGGGATAGAGGATGCTTTGGGCTCCGAGTGACTTGCAATGTTAGGCATATTTACTGGCTTGTCGGCAGAAATGAGATTGTCTTCTTCAAAAGTCTGGTCTTCTGCAAATAATAAGTGTTGTAGCTCGGGCTCGAAAGTACTCAAGTCTTCCTTTCGAAGTTCTCTTTGCAGATGGAGTCTATGCCGAAACAGTCTTTCTGGCTCAGAATCAGCTGGAACTAAATCAGACCTGTTTGACCTGGGCATACACAACACTGAAAGAAATAAGTGAGAAATGCCTCAAGGAATAGAAATTCTCTGAGACGGATAAAAAAAACGAAAAAAACAGATAGAGCTTTTGCCTCCCCGGCAACGGCGCTAAAATTTGATACTGTCGTTTTGTACCAAAAATAAACCTATTCAAAACTAACAAAATAGCTATTGATAAGCAGAGTCGATCTCCACAGGGAGGCAAGATATCTGTTAAGGTCTGTCTATTAAGGTCATAAAATAGGGGGTTTTTAATTTGTTTATCTAAACTAATAAAAGCTTAAAGGAAAGACCGACAAAGAGAGAGCAATAAAAGACAGAAATTATAGTAAAGTTGATCAAATGAGAGAGTACATGTCAGGATTTCGGTTCACCACGGTAGTCTAGCAACTCAACTGCAAATAGCCTAGATAATCTATTGTGAGACGGATACAGGAAAGGTCCTTCCGGTCCACTTTCTATCCTAGATTTCCACTAACTTAACTTCCGTCCTCGTCAGGGTAGTCTACTGTTCATAGTAGGTCTATTTAATCCAATCTTCCGATCCAGGAGTAAATTTAACCAGATTAAAAGTAACTTAGAAGCGTGCACTCAACTAAGTCGGCATTATAGTTATATTGCCATGGGTACAGATTCTCACAAGTAAACAATCTAGTCTACTCGCTACATCGTCACAATCCTACCACGGATTCCCTATTCCCAACATGAAAGGATTTAGCTACTCATATTACTAATGTTGTCAATAATAATAATGATGAATAAATTAATGAAAGACATGATGCAATAATAGTAATTAAACATAAACGAATTAGGGCATAAATTAATCAAGAGAGAAATAAGAAATTAAAGCAACAAATAACAAGATTAAGATTAATAAGGAAAGAGAGATTACAATCACAAGCGATCCGGCGTAAAGAACAAACCAAAATCAAAGCAAGAAATTGAAGAGCAAAGTTATAGTGAAGAGAGTATTCGAGAGAAATTAAGAGAGTAAAGTTGTGTTCTAAAGATGAGTAAAACGTCATTAATAACCTAATTATGAAAGCTTAATTAGAAAAAACAAAGTCCATCACGAAATAAGTCCAATACGGGTTAATTAAGCCCGTCTAAAATCCAAAACCTCTCGATCGAGTGATATAAAAGCACTCGATCGAGGACTTCAAGAGCTAATCCTCTCGATCGAGGAAAAATCCCTCTCGATCAAGGAAACCCAAAAATCAGCATTCGAACGAGCACAGCAAACCTCTCGATCGAACTCTTCAACTTCCCAAACCACTCGATCGAACAAATAAACCCACCGATCGAGTGTTCTTCCTCCAAGTCAGCTTCAAACTCCTCTTGACTACTCCGTTGACTACCCTTCCACGCAAATCAAGGCATAATCTCGCTCTAACATTCTCGTCTCCTCAAAATGTATGCAAAATAGGACGAAAAGAGTACAGTTCCACCACTTTCAAGTTAATTTCTGCAAAATAGACAAAACAAACCAAAGTAGCCAATTCGGGGCATATTGCAATACAAAACAGTACAAAAGTGTATAGAAATACGTGCAAAATAAGACTAAAAAGGCTATTTAAAAAGCACGTATCAAGTCCTTTCGATGACTTTGTCCGTTGACGTAGTAGTAATTGCGTTAGCTGCTGCCATGGCCGGCTTTGCTTAACTTCTACAAATGTAAAGATTAAAGTACTTACGATATGATAATATTCGTACCCTAATATATTTATAGAACAAGTAATAATTCACGTCTACATATACGTACCTCGAGGATGACAACATTGATGAGGTTGTCAGGCCATTGCACATAAGAACTTAGGCCTTCTTTCAAATAAGTGACCTCCTCATTAGGAATTGATATTTTTACTTCCCCATACTCGTCTTTATATAATTGGGACACTTCCACTTGTCCGAATTTGTCACGAAGGGGTATACCATGAACCTTAACTTATTGAAGCCGATCGTAAGCGAACACGTATTCCCTGGCAACAGCAACTTTTTGTTTCCCCTGTAAATAGAACAGACGACAAGCCACCTTGCAATTGGCCTTCACAACAGCTTTAATTAATTAGTACACATACATTCACTACCTTTAATAAATTTTATAATTAAAAAACGTAAATGATATGAATAATTATAAACTAGCAGCTATTACCTTTTTTGGTGTTGAGAAGAACGACTGATCATCAACTACCTCAATCTCATCCTGTGTCACGGCCTTCCTGGCTTCCTCTTCCTCTTCAACTGCCTGATATCGATCCTCGGCTCCCATCTCAGTCTCCTTTGCCATTTCCTTCTCCCTTGCCATGTCCTCCTCGGCTTACTTCTGTACATTAACACTTGTCTATATAACACATACTGATTTTCCAAATCATATAACACATTGTATATAAGACATAAATGTTATTACCTCTTTTTCCTCCTCCTCCTCCTCCTCCTCCTCCTCCTCCTCCTCCTCTGCTTCCTTTATGACTTCTTGAACCATATACAATTGGCTTTTCCCCAATTTCCAACATCCTCAGCATCAATCTGGTGGCCATTTTCTTTAGTTGTGTAGTAGAAATTAATGTCAGCATATATAGTTATAAATTACATTGGCTCAAATACAGTATTTGTATGATTACCTTCTTGGAATCATTACCACTCATCATCCTTCGAGTAGTTTTCCCAAAATACTTAGTGATACCAACATGCGTGGATACCCCCCTCTCACACGACCTGGATGCTCTGCTTTGCCGATTGCCCTAGCAACAATGTCACCACGTCCTTGAGGCTTCCATTTTCCTTCTTGTACCTCCTTCTCACAGATCCTCTACATACACAAAAAACCATTAAGCAACTAAATTTTATTTAAACTCACAATTATATAACTCCAACCAGCAGTGGTAGGAGTGACATATTAAGTCAAACTTATAATTTTCTCTTTGATGTCCTTATTATATTCAGTTTCCGTCTTTCCGTTCTTAGGAGTGTGACCTTCCACCTAAGCATCGTGACGACTGAATTTTCCAAGCTTTGCCTACAATTCATTCATCACATTGATATCCTCTCAAAATATGTATGATTACTATGAACATATAAAACATCCGACTAAAACACCTAATAGTCTAATACTATAAGAATTATGTACTTAATGTTGGAATATGTGTCCTCCGACAATAACGTGATCAGAACTGTCGATCATGATGATCACATGTTTAAATCTCATTTTAAGAATACATGTGGGATGTAATATTTTCTGATCAATCGGTCCACACATATCGGTAATGATTGGCTGACTAGAGTTTGACATTACTGTCGTGCGACGATGGTGATAAGTTGATCCCCTTAGGTCATACCTATAGGGAAATACTCTTAATTGATTATTTAATTAATCGTATGCCGATACGAGTTAATTAAATTGCTTAAAATTGACGGATGATCTTGTGAGTAAAGTTAACGTGTCTTATTGTAATTCGATTAAATTAGATACGGTCTAAGTAATTGAATTGTTTTATTACTTGGATAAAATTATTGTTTACGAAACAATTGAAATTGAAATTGAATGAATGATTTATTATAAATACAAGACGTTGTGATTTATAATAGATAAACCGTTTTGGTACAAGTAATTACGAATTACTAGTCGATTTTGTATATGACATATTTTATGAGTATGTTGATTTTTTAATATGTTAAAAGTACATTACAATTTCACATATCAAGTAACATGTCACATATGTCACTATTGACAAATGACAAAATACAATGGACCTCCCATTTTATATTAAGTGTACCAAAATGGGGAGGGTTAGGGTCTTTAAATTGTGTTAATTATTTTTAAGTGGAAAACACAATGATTAAACCTTACTTGTAGCCTTGCATACCTATTTTTTCTTGGGTAGAAAAACAAGCTCATGCATTGGGCACCCTTCCCCCCTCACCACCGGTTTTCCAAGAGGAAAAGATAGAGTTTTTTCTCTATCATTTACTTACAACTTCAACTCATATTTTCTAGTGTAAAAAAATAATTATTCTCTCTAGAATTGTGAAAACTTAGAGAAATAATAACCTCACAAATCCTTCCTCTCTTGGCCGAAAAATACAAGAGAACAAAATTAATATTTTGTGTCATATTTTTAAGTAAGACTTATATTATTACTAGTTCATAATTATATAAGTTATTAAGGGTTTTCCTTGGGTATATGCTTTTGGGAGAGGTTCTAAATTGAACCTTGTTCATCCGTTATAAGGAAGCTCAAGAACTAACAAGAAGGAGATTTTGTTGGTGCCCTTATATCCGAAACATATAAGTAAGATTGACGATTTCTTCTCTTATCTTTTTTTAGTTTGCATGCATAAGATCTTGTATTTATTTTATGACTAAATAAATTATTTCATATAAGAATATGTAAACTTATGAGATTAATGAATCTAACACTTACAAGTTTCGTCTTAATCAATCTATAACCACATCGGGAGCCGTAAAAGACGGTCTTTTTCTTTGAAATGTTTGCCTTGTTCCTCTCACTCATAGCCTTCATAAAATAAATTGTATCAAGAAACGTAAGCATGACCAAACACTAAACTAAGTATACTTCGTTACTTATTATTATTAAGTTACCTTAAACTTGTCAGACTGCCTATAAGCGATATAGCTATCCCAATGGTCTTGACTGACATACGGATACTTCTTTGTTGGTGTTTTCTTGTTCATCTCCCCGGTTTCCTTGTTGAACAAGTGGTTCTCAATAATCTTTAACTTCCAAGAACTGAGGGCTTCTCTTGTCTTTCTTTTAAGGTACTTATCATACTTTTCGGGGACAATGTAAGCTAACTGCATATATGATGAGCATAGTTGGTACAAGTGTTTCGGCTAATACACATATCAAGTAGTAACTTAATTTCAGCTAAAGCATTTATTATTTTATATACATACTTTTATTCTGTTTATTATCATGGTGTTCCGTATTTTACTCAATTCACTGATACGCGACGTACCGATGGGCACATACTATCTTACACAATAACCAATCCAACTCGCAAAATACCCGGCATTCTCACCATATGGCAGCCCCGTATCTTTATCCCATTGTAAAGGATTATCTATCTTTGAATTTATTGCTTCTACGGAAACCATGTGGCGCATTTGACCCGCAGTGTATTGTAAATTATTCTCATCACCTGAGTCGTCGCCTGACGCATTTTCATCATTTCTTTTCCGCTTTTCGACCATATCTAAAGCAGATATTAATAAACAAATAATAACAATGCATACTTATAATAACAAACAAATATCTAGAGAGGAGGATTTATTACTTCTTTAAAGAGGAGAATCCGGGTTGATCTGGCGGCGGCAATGGCGATGTCGACTGCAACGGCGATGGGGTAGGCTGGTGGTTAAGAGGAAGCTCAGTGTTGATATTATGTGGGGGAGGGGAAGCTCAGAGTATATATATGTGAATAATACAACACTTCCAAGACCTTGTTTAATGGAATGAAATAAACACGGTATAAGAAAAATCGTTGTATTTTGTTTCCAAACAGACAACGGTTTTATTTGAAACCGTAATTGATTAGTATTATCTACAACGGGTTGGAAATAACCATTGTCTTAAAGATTTTTATTTTGTTTAATTTTCCCACCAAGAAATAAAGCATCATTTTTATATAGATAACAACGGCTTGAACCATTATAACTGTATACATCCTGAACAACGGTTTAGGTATAACCGTTGTATTTTATATTTCATTTTGTTTGATTTTACCGCCAAGAAATAAAGCATCATTTGGTGTATGCCAGCTATTTACAATATGTTTCTCAGAAAATTTTGCTTATTTACATTAATTTAAAGGATTACAAGTTTACACATAAAGAGTACAAACTACCACTATACATAATAAACTAGGTAAATAACAATTAGAAGAAGAAATCTGACAATTAACTTAAGCCATACCTCATTATTTTTGAGTTCTACGATATCCCTGGTTTACTTCTTGCATTCTTCTTTTGCCTTCAATATTTCACTGTCATTTCCCCGCTTCGATTCTTCAAGTTGATGTAGTATACTTCTCACTTGAGTAATCTCGATATCCATGCTCTTTTTCTCATTCACTAACCTGTTTATAACCTTCCTCTGCCACTCAGTCATTGGTTCATCAACCCACTTGAAGTAATTGCATCCACGCATTTTTGTCTCGGGATTATAGAATTTGCAAGTAAGAAACTTTCTTCCCGGATTTTGCAAAGTCCAAGAAGTCCGCAATGTTGCCGGAACTGAGAAATTACATGTCCCTGTTGAAATAGAGGAAGAAGAAGAGCTACCACTTGACATAATTTGAGTAATAAGAGAGAGAAAGAAAGAAAGAAAGAAAGAAAGAAAGAAAGAAAGAAAGAAAGAAAGAAAGGAAGAAAGAAAGAAAGTTATTTAAAATCTATGTTATTCCGCAGTTGCATAATCTAACATGGTTCTTATAAGAACCGTTGTAATTATATTATTAATATCTTCCAATTTCCATTTATTTTTAGAGGTGTTTATATTCTAACACGGTTCTTATGCACTACCGTTGTCATTATATTATTTGTTATTGTAATTAATGTAACCTAAATCATTATTATTGTTTCATTCATTTGTCAATTCGCAAGTTATTTAAAATCTATGTTAATAAGCATTTGCATGTAATAAAGAGTAGAACTATATATTAAAACGAGTATATCATACAATGACAAAAAAAAAAAAACAGTACAACAAGGGAAAAAAAAACGGAAACATAATAAAAAATAAAAAACCACAAAAACAAACAGCTTGCTAAGTAAATTAATTAAACACCCTAACAGGAGTTTGACTAGGAGGTGGGTCCTCAGCAGTGGCAAATGATTTGGGTACATTCTTCGTCTTCCCATAATTTCGGTACTTCTTCGTCTTCCCATGATTTCGGTACATTAATAAAACTGTACGAAAAAAACCTTCTCATCAGATGAGCGTCCTCAGCAGTGGCAACCCATAAGTAAGGCCCAACATGTAAATAACGATCCTTAGGGTCGTCGGCATAAAAGTCATGTTTGCCCCTTTGATGTTCACGTGATGCATACCTTGCAGCGAGTTGTTTTGCTTGGCGAAAATCGCCAAGACCATCCCCTCGAAACTCGATCAGAGCATATCAAAGAAACCCACGACTCGAAATCCAAGCCGGGTGGATTGCCCTAACATTTGATAACCCATTCTCAATAAGGATGTCCCTCAATGGGGTAAGGCTCTTAGAAGCTGGCTGCCCAGCAATATCGCGTATGACTGGGAGATTGTGAATTATACACGTAATCGTTTTGATATAGCGGGTTACCGATTGCTGAGGAGGTGCGACTGCGGATGATAAAAACGACGACATTTTAATTATGATATGTATGTATATGTATATTATTTAAAAAGTGAAGTAGAAAGGTTAGTAATAATAAAGTGATTCTTGTTACTGCAAATGTAATGCTATTTATGGTATAAAGCTATAATTAATTAGATTAATTTCATCCATACGTTACATTCAAACTTGTATAAATTGTGCATGCATGTATGAGGTTAATAATGGTCAAACAATCAATAATAATAGGGCATGCATTTGTAAAACCACAAACTTTTCAGTTTTTACAATGGATCTGTATTTACAACGGTTATAAGAAATTTCGTTGTGTATTGGTGTAATATGACAACGGCTTTAAAATAACCGTTGTTGATATATGTAATATGATAACGACTTAACAAAGAACCGTTATCATTTTGTGTTATACATATGGTCAGACAATCAATACTGCAACTTTGAATCAGAAAAAGTAAAAATTACAGGTCATGCATTAGTTAAATCACAAACACTGGAAAATCACAAATAATTAAACAATTTACTATAAAACGGGTTTTGTCCAACCGTTGTTGATATATGTAATATGATAACGGCCTAACAAAGAACCATTATCAATCCGTTGTGTTTTTGCTCTTTGGAAAACGGTTTTGTGGATAACCGTTGTTAGATTATATGTTTAACACGGTACAGTGAACCGATTATGATTTAACTTGTACCGTTTCCAGTTTCCAATTCTTACCTTATTAAGTTTCCAATTCTTATCTTATTATTATACCGGTTCCAATTCTAATTATCTTAATATATCGTTTCCAATAAAACCCAAACTCATATATATATATATATATATATATATATATATGTATATATATATATGTATATATATATATATATATGTATATATATATATATATATATATATATATATATATATATATATATATATATATATATATATATATATATGTTTTCCATTCTTTTTTATTACTATAAGTAAAAAGTTAGTCCCTCCCTCTTTCAAAAAAAAAAAACATTCCTCCATTAATTTTCCACAACGATTATCTCGTCAAGTTCAGCAACTTATAGTGGTTCATATTATTCATCCGTTGATGATGATGATGATGATGATGAAGCATCTTATGAACCTCCTGCAGGACCCCCAAAAAACATACTCCCTGCATTCAACTCCACACTACACACTTGCTTTTTCACGTTTGTCAACGTTTGTCAACGCTTGTTTTACGCGATAAATATCTTCAGCTTGATATTTTTAATATACTCCTAAAGACCTAAGTCGTTATAATAGAAGTTAAATATTTTTCTGGTGATATTGTCTCTGAATTCCAGAGGATGGGGTAACAAAAAACGTAACAAAAAACATAAATAATTAAACTTTAATTCAAACCACAACCATAATCCAAATACAACTTATAATGCCAGATAATAATTAAAGACTTAATTATTAGAATCTGATGAAGTATTAGGATCCTCATCATGAATTTCGGTATAGAGCAAGTCGTAGATCGGCCCTTGATTATCACCGGGAAGCGCAGGTGGAATGTCCTCTTTCTCCAATGACATAGGCACGGTGGCAAGAATGTGATGCCTCCTGTAATGTCTCGGCAGATGATGATCAAGATGGGTCACAACCCATAGATAAGGGCCTTGTTTTCTATTATCCGAATAGAAATCCTCTTTCCCCGCATCTTCCCCCGCAAATATAGCCCCTAATTTTCTTGCCTGACGAAAACTATCATGGCAGTTGGCTTCGTTAAACACGATAAAAGTGAAGCCTACAAAACCTTGCTTGTTTGTAGACACAGGGTACACCTTTTTAAACGCGGTGAAACCGGAGTCGTGAAGCATTTGCGTCAACCACCCAAAATCAGGGTTTAAACCCTTTCCATTCACATCATAATGAACCGGGAGATTATGGAGAATGCAAGTAAAAGGTTGTGCATATCGAGAGCGTCATTGTAGCTCCGATACACCAGCCATATGTTTTTTAGAGAGAAATTAAAGAGTAAATGTTTGATAATTTAGATTTTGACCTAAAACATTATGAAGACATATTTATAGCATTATTTTGGACAAATTGAATATTATTGGTCAAATTGAATATTTATTAAAGTTCTAATAAAGTTTTTAATGCAGTAGTCAAATTGAAAAATCTAATCAAATACTACAACGGTTGAATTGAAAAACTGTTATTTCATAATAGAAAATAATAACGGTTACAAAAAACCCATAGCTATAACATAACAATGGGTACCACAAACCGTTGCTGGTGTTAATTTAGTAACGGTTTTCGAAATGCCGTTTTCTTAAACTAGTAACGGTTGTCTAACAATCGTTGATAAGAGTGATTCTATAACGACTTTTTGGAAACCGTTAAACATTTTTTACAATGGTTTGTTAAACAGCCATTGTCACATTATAATAACAACGGTTTTCAAGGGAAACCGTTGTTCTTATTAGCATGGTGTAGGTTTCCACCAATATTGGAAAACGGTAATCTAAGTGTCGTTATTATATGCATTAAACCGTTATGATACGCTAGTTATTGATGGCCAGATTTGGCGTAGCGAGGTACCACACAGGTCCCATGGGCGTCGTAAGAATTAGCCTACTCGAACTCCTAGGGCGAAGAATGTCGGCTACGAAGGCTGGAGCGCGAGCGTAAGCCTCCCAGGGTCTCGGCACCCACTAAAATGGATACCAAGGGTCATTAATATGGTCACTATTAATCAGGAAAAGCAAATAAGATCGAAAGCAAGGTAAAGTGCTTACACTGTCAAGCTGCACGGCATTGACACCCCTCCTGTAAGTTTCGTAAGAAGACTGTTCGCTCCTCTTCCGGCATATGATCCAATCTCTCACCATGCGGTACTCTCTCGCCACGTCCGCGACCCTCGTAGGATCAAAGCCAGGGAAGTACGAGAACACCCATGCCTGAAAAGAAGAAATCACTCAAAATGATCATTCTTTTATTCAAAATGATCTTTCATTCTGCTCTAAATAATCCTTTATTTGATTCAAAACTTTCCAAAAAGTCATGATCTTTCATATTTCATATATCCTATCGTTCAAAACTCATTTCATTTCAAATGATCCTTCATTGTCGATTTTCGAAATATATTTCATTTTCAAATGATCATTCGTTTCATTTCTAAATGATCTTTCATTTATAAAGCGATCTATCAGCCCTAAATTCATAAAAAATAAAACAGAAATAAAGGAAGGTTCATACCTCCAAAATGAGACTTGGACCAACAGTAGCAGGAGAAGTCCCCTTCTCCATCAGCTCAGGACGAACCATTGCCCTCATGTACCGCGTAAGGACCGCAAAGCTAAGATTAACTCAGTCCAGACGACCCAGGCTACTCAAGTCAGCAAGGAAAGGAAGAAGCTTCGTCGACAGCCTTTCCCCCTTGTCTCCGAAGTAAATCGAAGACAGAAACCACCAGCACCACATACGGGCTTACTGCTCAGTAGTACACTGTGGAGGAGCCACCGTGCCACCAATTGCAGTCATCTGCACCATCGCCGTAACCTTACCGTCAAATTATCTTTGACGTATGGACTCGGAACTAGGCCGGGTACCCTAGCCGCGGCCTTGGCCAGGTTCCAGCTGATCAAACCCTAGCCTCAGCTGAATCCACTTTCATGGCCGTCGCAGGCCATACCATCGTCTCTTCTCCACAAGGCAAGCTACAGATGATGACGTAGTCCTCCAAAGTGACCCCGATCTCTCCAAAAGGCATATGGAAAGTCGAGGTCGTGTCCCAGACGCGGTCTAGGAAGGCTCGAATCAGGCACATATTGGCCCGAATCTTCTTCCTCTTGATCTCACACAACCCCTCACCAAAGCTCCGAAGGCCCCATGCTCGATGATTGCCTTCTCCTCCTCCGGCAACTTCTCGAAGGCGTCCATCATGGTCGTATTGTTGGAGTATGTGTCCTTAACAATAGTGCGATCACATGTTTAAATGTCAAATTAAGAATATGTAAGGGATGATTCATTTATATAGCCAACTGATCAACATTAATCAATAATGATTGGCTAACTAGAGTTTGACATTACTGTCGTTTGACGGTGGTGATCTGTTGATCCCTTAAGGTCACACCTATAGGACAATTCCCTTAATAGATAAGTTGATTAATTGTATATCGATACAAGTTAATCAATTCCTTAAATTTGAACAATTCACTTGTGAGTGAGAATATTTATAACTTATTGTAATTTGATTAAATAAGATTTATTTTAGTAATTAAAAGATTTTATTACTAAAATTCATTATTGTTTATGAAACAATTGAGATATGAATGAATGGTTAGTTATAATTACAAAATGTTGTGAATCATATTAACATGTCCCATTTTATACCATGTAATTGTGAATTACTAGACAATTTGTTATATGTAATTTAATTAATATATATATAATGATATTTATTTGATAAATATGCATTAAACTAATTAATAACATGTTACATGCTACATGTGACATAATGTGTGACAAATGACAAATTGACAAAATAAAACGGAAGTCCATTTTATAAGTGGACCGAAAAATGGAGGGGTTTATAGGATAGTGGATGTTTTATTTAATTGATAAATAAAACACCATCATATCCTAAATAATAGCCTTACACACCTAATGTTTGGAAAAGAGAAAAGGGCAAAAGGGTGAAGGCCATGCATTGGCCTTCCACCACACCCAAAACCGGCGCCCCCCTCTACAATAGAGAAATGGTTCTCTATTAATTCATTCATAAATAATTTATCAAATAATCCTGTCACTACTTCACTCTCTAAAATTGTTTTAGATCATATAAAATTGTTCATCTTTTTCTAATATTACAACATAATATTACTAGTGTAGTAATATAAATATTGTTAGAATAATTAAGGAAATATTATATATTAATCTAGTTAATTAGTATATAAGATTTAAGGGTTTTGTTTTGGGTGCAACAAGAGGAGGATCTCAATACTTAGGATTTTGGAGGATCATCCATAATACTTAAGCTCAAGAACAAATTAGGAAGGTGTCCTTATTTGTGCCTAAAAATTCCAATCATATATAATGTAAGGAACATTGTTTTTCTTTTCATCTCTTAATTAGTTATGGATGCACTATATCTTAATGAACTTAAGTTAATATGTTAATTTGTTCACCATAAGAAATGTCTTATAAGAGGTATATGAACCTAACAATTGGTATCAGAGCATAGGATGTTGCATGCATAATCGATTTATAGTTTTTTCGAGTTATTAGTAACTTAATTAAAACTAAAAATTTGTGATTTATTAGATAAATTCATGAAATTATATTGCATGTTATATATTCTGGTCCTAAAATGTATTTAGGTCATTTTGATGATTTATGGTATTTTATTGTTCATTTTAATGATTTTTAGTTATTTTATTACATTTTAATGATTTAAAGGGTATTAAAAATGCTAAAAATAGTATGTAAAATTTTGTATAAATTTGATTTATTTTGCATGATTTATGATTTTTATGAGATAAAAATGAATTAAAAGGAGGTAAAATGGTTAAAAATAGTTAAACTTCGAAACAGGCCATGACATTTTACACAAATTCTTGTTTACATCCGTTATTATTTACAACGGAGGTATAAATCAACACAACCAACACCTTTTTTCGAGGTGATAGGGTAATACACCACTCCGTTATAATTTACCACGGTTATAAGCAAGACTAATTGGACATTTTAATATGTTGTCGCTTGAACATTTTACTCACAGTGTGTAAAATTTAAGATGAACTTGATTCATTTTGCATGATTTATGAATTTCTAGTGTAAAAATTACATAAATAATGACTATTTTGGCATAAATAGCTAAAACGGATTGCATGGCATGAGAAAGTTATTTTAGGTTGCATTTATATCTCACGTATCAGATCTAAAGTTGTAAAATTGATTAGATTAATTTTCGTATGCTTTAGATGTTTTATTTGATAAAACCGATAAATCGCAACTACATTTTCTCAAAATAAATTCGAAAATTTTAAACCATAATTTTTGACATTACGAGTGTCATGGATAAATTCCAGAATGTTCAAAAATTTAAAATTCAAATTTTGAAATAATTGTAATTTAATTTGGATTCATTTCATAAAAGTTAAGATTTTAGGGTCAAAAATGAGCACAAAATTATATCAAGTTAAATTATTGACAAAAATTGAGTAATGAGTAATTTTTGAGTCCTAAGAGAGTTAGGATAATTAACTTGGACTAAAATTAGATTTTAGTATTACTTTACGATTTTAATAAGTTAAAAATCGTGAATTTTCATAAAACCGGGTTATACGATCGATATAAGTTAAATAGGGCGATTTGGCACATAATTTGACATGTTAGATACATATTATAATGCTGCATTTTTCATTGTTGAATGTCATATTTTATTTATGTAATTTTGAATTATGTAATTTGTCTTAGTATGGCCTTAGTTATAATCGATATTACCCGTAATGTTAGGGGATATTGATTCGGTTGTAATTTAATGTGATCTCGTATCACTTTTATTTTTACTAGTTTTTCATATTACAAATGTGTAATAGGAATAACTTTGTATTTTATTATTATTTGTAATTCCGAAGTTCCTTCAAGACGGTGCCATTCGGAAGGGCGTTCCGACAAAGACGGTGTTCTTGGGAGGCGTGCCACTTGAAGATTCAAGGGACCAAAGGAGTTGGTTTCCGAATTTGTAATAGATTATTTGATTTTCTACTTTAGGAAGGCCATACTAGGAATTTTATTTTGTTTTGCATTTCTTTTAATATGTTGCATGCATTGCCAAATAGGCATAACAACACATGCATATCATATCGAGTCTTCGACTGTATCAATTATAATTATCGATTATTCGACTTTTAGCTCACTTAAAATTGATAGATAATAAATTGACAAGACCTTTACTTTTAAAAGATTGAGACTTAGCCTTACCAAATAGTTGGAGCCCATGAATCTCAATTTCATAAGGGGTACAATACGATTTTTCGGGGTGCTTCTATTGACGTTGGGTAAGTGGGGTAATAAACAGTTACTACACTTCGAAAGTTTGGTTGATCTCAACGAAGGTTTTTGCGACCGTAGCCGCAACAGGTTCGGGCTAAACATGAACTTAACGTAAATTCATCGACCGAGAGTTCTAATTGTAGAATCGGTTAAGAGGGTTAACCCACCGAGTTATATTAGTAAAGGTGTAGAGGGCCCGTTGGCTCACATCCAAGTTAATATGAATTTTGGATCTCGGAATCATTTATTATAGTTGGGTAGAGGTCACTATATAAATGTTATACTTGTATTAATATTTACAAGTATTATAACGATAAATGTTAATTAATTTCCTTCAGACCCGTTTTGTAGTTATCTTTTTCACAATGGATTCACCCAACTCATTAACACCGATCACTATTGAGTCATGTCATAAATCGTTCGACGAAATTTGCTCTCTAAACAAACTTGATACGACTAGAGAAATTCATTTTGGCATTGGTTCCGATGTTAGTCTTAATTTCATTACTACTTCCTCACCTCCTGTCACAACTAGCAACTTAGTGAATAAGTCTTGTGAAGACAACCTCACTAACACCATGGGATCCTTGTTTTTTGGAAGCAAGGAGAAATGAGAAGGCTAGTGGGAGCTTTTGCAAAAGGCTTTCCATTAAGAAGAGAAAGTTCAAGAAGAGGAAGATAAGTAAGAGGACTAGTCCAATCCATAGGGATTTATTGGCTAGTGAGACTACCAATAATGTATGCCTTTATTGTCATAGCATGGGCCATTGGGTGAGGAATTGCCCCATCTTTTTGGAAGATATCAATGATGGACTTAACGTTCCACTTGGTAATATTTCTTCCGAAATCTTTGTTATTGATATAAATTATACTTCCACCTTAACATGGGTATTGGATACCGGTTGTGGTTCTCACCTTTGTAATCATTTACATGGGCTTAGAAACGTGGAAAAGCTAAACAAGGATGATGTAGATCTCCGACTAGGAAATGGAGCTAGGGTAGCCGCCACTTCAAGAGGGACTTATGTACTTGTTTTAGCTAATGGCTTTGAGTATTACTTATATAATTGTTATTTTGTACCTTTTTAGCGAAGAACATCGTTTCCGTTGCCATGTTAGACATGGAAGGATTTTCTTTTGCTATTAAGAATAATTGTTGTGAAATTTCTAGGAATAACTTGGGCATAGGCCAAGGCACTTCAATTAATGGCATTTATGTTCTTGAAACTATTAACTCATGCAAAGATATCTATAACATACAATCCAAAAGACTCAAAACAAGTGATCCGATAGAATCATACATTTGGCATAGTCGAATAGGTCACATAAAGGAGAAACGCATCAAAAGGCTAGTGTCGACTGGAATTATTGGACCATTTGATTTTCAATCATATGGAATATGAGAATCTTGTCTCCTTGGCAAAATGATTCGTGCTCCCTTTAGTGGTAAAGGGACACGAGCAAATGATTTGTTGGGACTAATTTACACCGATGTATGTGGTCCAATGAGTATCACCGCTAGGGGAAATTTTGACTATTTCGTCACTTTTACCGATGATTTAGGTAGATATGGGTATGTTTACTTAATCAAATATAAGAGTGAAGCATTTGAGAAATTTAAAGAATTTCAAAAGGAAGTAGAGAACCAATTGAACAAGAAGATTAAAGCACTACGATCCGATCGTGGTGGAGAATATCTTAGCAATGAATTTGATTCTTACTTAAAAGATTGTGGTATTGTATCACAACTCACTCCACCGGGCACACCTCAACTCAATGGTGTTGCCTAAAGGAGGAATCGAACCCTACTAGATATGGTTCGATCTATGATGAGTCAAACGGATCTACGAGATTCGTTTTAGGGTTTTGCAATTCTAACGGCCATAAAATCTTTAAACCAATGTCCAAGCAAAGCGGCAGATAAGACTCCATATGAGATATGGAAGGGAAAAGTCCCAAACTTGTCATATATGAAAATTTGGGGTTGTGATGCTTATGTCAAGAATAAATCTACCGATAAGCTAGCACCCAAGTCCGACAAGTGTTACATTGTAGGTTATCCAAAGAACACTCGTGGATATTACTTCTACAACCGTCATGAGAACAAAGTGTTTGTGGCTTATGAGACTGTCTTTCTAGAATTAGATTACATTTCTAAAAGACAGAGTGGGAGAAAATTTGAACTTGACGAAGTTCAAGAACCACAAATTGGAGAAGAAGTGCAAGAAGATGTTCCTTCATCGACTAATCAAATTATTGTTCCTTCCGAACCTAGGAGGTCAGGTTGGGTTAGTCGCCAACCCGATCGATACGTAGGCATCATCGAGTTGGATGACGAATTGGACGTCTTACTTTTGGAAAGTGACGAACCCGCAACCTACAAAGCTGCAATTTCTAGTCCAAGTTCAACTTTATGGCAAGAGGCCATGCAATCCGAAATAAAATCTATGCATGAGAACCAAGTATGGGACTTGGTTGATTTGCCTAAAGGTGTGAGACCCCTTCAATGCAAATGGATCTTTAAGGTAAAGAATGGTATAGAAGGGCATGATGATGTCTAGAAAGCGAGGCTAGTTGCGAAAGGTTTTAGTCAAGTTCATGGTTTACACTATGACGAAACCTTTGCCCCTGTAGCCATTCTTAGATCAATTCGGATTATGTTATCAATTGTCGCATTTCATGATAATGAAATATGGCAAATGGATGTCAAAATCTCCATCCTAAATGGGTATTTAGAGGAGGAAGTTTATATTACACAACCTGAGGGTTTTGTGCATCCTAAAAATCCTAACATGGTATGCAAACTTAAGAGATCCATTTATGGTCTTACGCAAGCATCGAGAAGTTGGAATCATCGTTTTGATTATGTAATAAAAGATAATGGTTTCACTCGAAGTGTCAAAGAACCATGTTTATATATGAAGTTTAGTGGGAGAAAAGTCATCTTTCTAATCTTGTATGTAGACGACATACTTGTCATTGGCAATGATATACCAATGCTTACCTCTGTTAAGGGGTGGCTAGGAAATCATTTCCAAATGAAATATTTAGGAGAGGCACAACGCATATTGGGCATCCGGATCTATAGAGATAGATCTAAGAGGATATTGGCACTAGGTTAAGAGTCTTATATTGATAAGATTCTTCGACGTTTTAACATGGACAACTCTAAGAGTGGTTTTATTCCAATGGGTAGTGGGGTTACTTTGATAAAGTCTCAGTCACCCACAGAACCCGAAGATGTTGAACGCATGAAATTGATCCCTTATGCTTCCGCCGTTGGATCAATCATGTATGCCATGACATGCACTCGTCCCAACGTATCGTATGCTTTGAGCATGACAAGTAGATATCAAGCCAATTCAGGTGAGAGTCACTGGATAGCCATCAAGAATATCCTTAAATACATGAGAAGAACTAAGGATTCATTCTTGGTGTTTGGAGGAGATTCCGAGCTAAGTGTGAAGGGTTACACTAACTCGAGCTTTCAAATTGATAGGGATGATTTGAAATCCCAGGCTGGCTTTGTTTTCATGATTAGTGGAGGAGCGATTAGCTGGAGGAGCTTCAAAGAATCGGTCATTGCGGATTCTGCGACGGAGGCTGAGTACATTGCAGCATCTGAAGCTGCCAAAGAAGCCGTGTGGATTAGGCAATTTTTGGAGGGGCTAAGGATAGTTCCTACCGCCAAAGATCCTATCACGATCTTATGTGATAATAGTGGGGTTATCTTTCAAGCTAAAGAGCCCAAGTCTAGTAACAATTCTAGACACATACTTAGAAAATTTCATATAATTAGAGATTTCATTGAAAGGAACGAAATTGCGATTTGTGAGGTTGGGACGGATGATAACATTGCTGATCCTTTAAACAAGCCTTTATCGCAGGCTAAGCATGACAAACATTTTATTTCCAAGGGTCTGAAACGCATGCGAAGTTTGTATTAGATTATAAGATATGAGATGAAAAAAAAAAACCTTGTTTTTGGTTTATATATGATAATCGCATTTATTGTTTGAGTTTGTCTATGCAAACTCATTTATTTATTACCTTGTTATATCCAAATAGGTTGTTTAGACAATTTTGAACCCTATTAAAGTGAACTGGATTAACATAGTATTCGCCCCTAGTTACTTATAGGAGGTGACGTCTCGAAGTGACTAGAGTGTGATGCGATTGATGGCAAGTTTAAGTGTCATAGGGTCATATGAGATGACCAGTCGATCACATAGACAGACTGTATGAGACACTCTGTCGGGCAGTGACCGCTTATAGAGTTCTGGAAATTCATAAAGCCTGGTTGTGGCGAGAGGTATAGTATTCTTATGACTCAATTCTTTTTACTAGAGACTATTCGCCCAAGTTGGCACAAGTTTCTGATTGGCTTTGATTTATACTCTACGACTGTCGTAACTGAAGTCAAATGAGTGTATTTTGGGTCATGATGAACGGTGGCTATACGAAGGGAATAAAACGATAGGAATTGTCCACCCCCTTGTCAGGGTTGTTTGAAATCTCAGGGTCACTCGAGGAGTAGTGAACTGAAAATGTGTGGCCACGCTCGGAAGGTATCTACGGTAGATAATTCCGGTCAGACAGTTACTCTCCAGATCGAAGAAACCACTCAAGATATGATCGAATGCAAGTACGACCTGCAAGACACCTTGCATTGAGTGGGAGATTGTAATAGGACAAGAGAATTGGTGACGCACACTTGTCTCGGACAAGTGGGATATTGTTGGAGTATGTGTCCTCAACAATAGTGCGATCCTATGTTTAAATCTCAAATTAAGAATACGTAAGGGATGAATCATTTATATAGTCAACTGATCAACATTAATCAGTAATGATTGGCTAACTAGAGTTTGACATTACTGTCGTTTGACGGTGGTGATCAATTGATCCCTTAAGGTCAGAACTATAGGACAATTCCCTTAATAGATAAGGTGATTAATTGTATATCGATACAAGTTAATCAATTCCTTAAATTTGAACAATTCACTTGTGAGTGAGAATATTTATAACTTAATGTAATTTGATTAAATAAGATTTATTTTAGTAATTAAAAGATTTTATTACTAAAATTTATCATTGTTTATGAAACAATTGAGATACGAATGAATGGTTAATTATAATTACAAAATGAGGATCTCTATATTTAGCAATTGTGTTTTTGTCATACGAATGAATGGTTAATCAAAGGAGGATCTCTATATTTAGCATTTAGGAGGATCATCCATAATATTTGAGCTCAAGAACAAATAAGGAAGGTGACCTTATTTGTGCCCTTATTTCGGGCCATATTACAATGTAAGGAACATTGTTTTTCTTATTTTGTCTCTACTTTTGTTATGCATGCACTAGATCTAAAGAACTCATATAAATATGTTAATTAGTTCACCACTAGAAAGGTCTAATTATAGGTATTTGAACCTAACAATTGGTATCAGAGCATAGAATGTTGCATGCATAATCGATTTATAGTTTTTTTTGAGTTATTAGTAACTTAATTAAAACTAAAAATTTGTGGTTTATTAGATAAAGACACGAAATCATGATGCATGTTATATATTTTGGTCCTAAAATATATTTAGGTCATTTTGAAGATTTATGGTATTTTATTGCTCATTTTAATGATTTTTAGTGAAATAATTACATTTTTATGAGTAAAATGATCTTTTATTTACTAAAAATAGTTAAACTTCATTACTGGCCGTGATTTTTTAGTACGACCTCCCATGAATATTTTATATATTGTATGTAAAATGTCGTATCAATGTGATTAATATTTCATGATTTATGATTTTTATCTGATAAAAATGAATTAAATGGACGTAAAATAGTTAAATATAGTTAAACTTCAAAATAAGTCATGAAATTTTAATATGTGATCATATGAATATTTTACTCACTGTGTGTAAAATTTTAGATGAACTTGATTCATTTAGTATGATTTATGAATTTTTAATGTAAAAATGACATAAATAGTGACTATTTTAGCAAAAATAGCTAAAATAATTTAGATGGCATTAGAAAATTATTTTAGGTTGCATTTATATCCCACTTATCAGATATAAAGTGGTAAAATTGATTAGATTAATGTTTGTATACTTTAGATGTTTTATTTGATAAAACCGATAAATTGCAACTATATTTTCTCGAAATAAATTCCAAAATTTCAACCATGATTTTTGATATTATGAGTGTCATGGATATATTCCAGAAACTTCAAAAATTTAAAATTTAAAATTTGAAATTATTGTTATTTAATTTGGATTCATTTCATAAAAGTTATGATTTTAGAGTAAAAAATGAGCATAAAATATATCAAGTTGAATTATTTTCAAAAATTGAGTAATGACTAATTTTTGAGTCCTAAGAGAGTTAGGATAATTAACTTGGACTAAAATTAGATTTTAGTATTATTTTACGATTTTAATAAGTTAAAAAATCGTGAATTTCCATAAAACCGGGTTATATGATCGATATAAGTTAAATAGGGCGATTTGGCACATAATTGTTGGAGTATGTGTCCTCAACAATAGTGCGATCACATGTTTAAATCTCAAATTAAGAATACGTAAGGGATGATTCATTTATATAGTCAACTGATCAGCATTAATCAGTAATGATTGGCTAACTAGAGTTTGACATTGCTGTCGTTTGACGGTGGTGATCAGTTGATCCCTTAAGGTCACACTTGTAGGACAATTCACTTAATAGACAAATTGATTAATTGTATGACGATACAAGTTAATCAATTCCTTCAATTTAAACAATTCATTTGTGAGAGAGAATATTTATATCTTATTGTAATTTGATTAAATAAGATTTATTTTAGTAATTAAAATATTTTATTACTAAAATTGCTTATTGTTTATGTAACAATTAAGATAAGAATGAATGGTTAATTATAATTACAATATGTTGTGAATTATAATTATATGACCTATTTTATTTTTGTGATCAAGAATCACTAGACAATTTGTTATATGTAATTTAATTAATGTATATAATGATATTTATTTGATAAATATGCATTAAATTAATTAATAACTTGTTACATGCTACATCTGACATATTGTGTGACAAATGACAAATTGACAAAATAAAATGGAAGTCCATTTTACATATGGACCGAAAAATGGAGGGTGGAAGGAGTTATTGGGTGATTTATTTTATGTGATAAAATAAGAATAATCATACCTATTCTATACTAGCCTTACACATCTACATTTTGGAGAAGAGAAAAAGAAACAGGGAAAGCCATGCATTGGCATTTAGCCTTCACCATACCCGGCCCCTTTCTCTTTTTATGATGAGAATTTTGTTCTAATTTTTCACTTCTCATTCTCATGCATTCATTCTTATCTCTTCTCTCCCACTTCCCTCTAAAACGGGTTTTAGAATACATTGAATTGTTCATCTAATATTATCATAAATATTAGATTACTAGTGTTGTAATAGAGATAATATTAGGATCAATTTAAGGTATAATAATGCACTAATCTAGTTAATTAGAATATTATTTTAAGGGGTTTGTTTTGGGTGCAATTAAAGGAGGATCTCTATATTTAGCATTTAGGAGGATCATCCATAATATTTGAGCTCAAGAACAAAAAGGAAGGTGACCTTATTTGTGCCCTTATTTCGTGCCATATTACAATGTAAGGAACAATGTTTTTCTTATTTTGTCTCTACTTTTGTTATGCATGCACTAAATCAAAAGAACTCATATAAATACGTTAATTAGTTCACCACTAGAAAGGCCTAATTATTGGTATTTGAACCTAACAATTGGTATCAGAGCATAGAATGTTGCATGCATAATCGATTTATAGTTTTTTTGAGTTATTAGTAACTTAATTAAAACTAAAAATTTGTGATTTATTAGATAAAGACACGAAATCATGAATCATGTTATATATTTTGGTCCTAAAATGTATTTAGGTCATTTTGAAGATTTATGGTATTTTATTGCTCATTTTAATGATTTTTAGTGAAATAATTACATTTTTATGAGTAAAATGATCTTTTATTTACTAAAAGTAGTTAAACTTCATTACTGGCCTTGATTTTTTAGTACGACCTCACCTGAATATTTTATGTATTGTATGTAAAATGTCGTATCAATGTGATTAATATTTCATGATTTATGATTTTTATGCGATAAAAATGAATTAAATGGACGTAAAATAGTTAAATATAGTTAAACTTCAAAATAAGTCATGAAATTTTAATATGTTATCACATGAATATTTTACTCACTGTGTGTAAAATTTTAGATGAACTTGATTCATTTAGTATGATTTATGAATTTTTAATGTAAAAATGACATAAATAGTGACTATTTTAGCAAAAATAGCTAAAATAAGTTAGGTGGCATTATAAAATTATTTTAGGTTGCATTTATATCCCACTTATCAGATATAAAGTGGTAAAATTGATTAGATTAATGTTTGTATACTTTAGATGTTTTATTTGATAAAACCGATAAATTGCAACTATATTTTCTCGAAATAAATTCGAAAATTTTAACCATGATTTTTGATATTATGAGTGTCATGGATATATTCCAGAATGTTCAAAAATTTAAAATTTAAAATTTGAAATTATTGTTATTTAATTTGGATTCATTTCATAAAAGTTATGATTGTAGAGTAAAAAATGAGCATAAAATATATCAAGTTGAATTATTTTCAAAAATTGAGTAATGACTAATTTTTGAGTCCTAAGAGAGTTAGGATAATTAACTTGGACTAAAATTAGATTTTAGTATTATTTTACAATTTTAATAAGTTAAAAAATCGTGAATTTCCATAAAACCGGGTTATATGATCGATATAAGTTAAATAGGGCGATTTGACACATAATTGTTGGAGTATGTGTCCTCAACAATAGTGCGATCACATGTTTAAATCTCAAATTAAGAATACGTAAGGGATGATTCATTTATATAGTCAACTGATCAGCATTAATCAGTAATGATTGGCTAACAAGAGTTTGACATTGTTGTCGTTTGACGGTGGTGATTAGTTGATCCCTTAAGGTAACACCTATCAGACAATTCCCTTAATAGACAAATTGATTAATTGTATATCGACACAAGTTAATCAGTTCCTTAAAATTGAACAATTCATTTGTGAGAGAGAATATTTATATCTTATTGTAATTTGATTAAATAGGATTTATTTTAGTAATTAAAATATTTTATTACTAAAATTAATTATTGTTTATGAAACAATTAAGGTAAGAATGAATGGTTAATTATAATTACAATATGTTGTGAATTATAATTATATGACCCATTTTATTTACGTGATCAAGAATCACTAGACAATTTGTTATATGTAATTTAATTAATGTATATAATGATATTTATATGATAAATATGAATTAAATTAATTAATAACTTGTTACATACTACATCTGACATATTGTGTGACAAATGACAAATTGACAAAATAAAATGGAAGTCCATTTTACATATGGACCGAAAAATGGAGGGTGGAAGGAGTTAGAGGGTGATTTATTTTATGTGATAAAATAAGAATAATCATACCTATTCTATTCTAGCCTTACACATCTACATTTGGAGAAGAGAAAAAGAAAAAGGGGAAGCCATGCGTTGGCATTTAGCCTTCACCATACCCGCCCTCTTCCTTTCTTTATAATGAGAATTTTTTTCTCATTTTTCACTTCTCATTCTCATGCATTCATTCTTATCTCTTCTCTCCCACTTCTCTCCAAAACTTATTTTAGAATACATTTAATTGTTCATCTAATATTATCATAAATATTAGATTACTAGTGTAGTAATAGAGATAATAATATGATCTATTTAAGGTATTATAATGCACTAATCTAGTTAATTAGTATATTATTTTAAGGGATTTGTTTTGGGTGCAATCAAAGGAGGATCTCTATATTTGGGATTTACGAGGATCATCCATAATATTTGAGCTCAATAACAAATAAGGAATGTGACCTTATTTGTGCCCTTATTTCGTGCCATATTACAATGTAAGGAACATTGTTTTTCTTATTTTGTCTCTACTTTTGTTATGCATGCACTAGATCTAAAGAAGTCATATTAATATGTTAATTAGTTCACCATTAGAAAGGTCTAATTATAGGTATATGAACTTAACAATTGGTATCAGAGCATACGATGCTGCATGCATAATCGATTTATAGTTTTTTCTAGTTATTAGTAACTTAGTTAAAACTAAAAATTTGTGATTTATTAGATAAAGACACGAAATCATAATGCATTTTATATATTCTGGTACTAAAATGTATTTAGGTCATTTTTACGATTTATGGTATTTTATTGCTCATTTTAATGATTTTTAGTGAAATAATTAAATTTTTATGAGTAAAATGAACTTTTATTTACTAAAAATAGTTAAACTTCATTACTGGCCGTGATTTTTTTAGCATGACCTCACATGAATATTTTATGTATTGTATGTAAAATGTCGTACTAATGTGATTAATATTTCATGATTTATGATTTTTATGAGATAAAAATGAATTAAATAGAGGTAAAATGGTTAAATATAAATAAACTTCGAAATAGGTGAAGAAATTTTTATATGTTGTCACATGAATATTTTACTCATTGTGTATAAAATTTGAGATGAACTTGATTTATTTAGTATGATTTATGAATTTTTAGTGTAAAAATGACATAAATAGTGACTATTTTAACAAAAATAGCTAAAATAATTTACATGGCATGAGAAAATTATTTCAGGTTGCATTTATATCCAACTTATCAGATATAAAGTTTTAAAATTGATTAGATTAATGTTTGTATATATTAGATGTTTTATTTGATAAAATCGATAAATTGCAACTATATTTTCTCGAAATAAATTCCAAAATTTTAACCATGATTTTTGATATTATGAGTGTCATGGATATATTCCAGAATGTTCAAAAATTTAAAATTCAAAATTCAAAATTATTGTAATTTAATTTGGATTCATTTCATAAAAGTTATGATTTTAGGGTCAAAATGAGCATAAAATTATATCAAGTTGAATTATTGTAAAAAATTGAGTAATGACTAATTTTTGAGTCCTAAGAGAGTTAGGATAATTAAATTGAACTAAAATTAGATTTCAGTATTACTTTACGATTTTAATTAGTTAAAAAATCGTGAATTTCCATAAAACCGGGTTATATGATCAATATAAGTTAAATAAGGCGATTTGGCGTATAATTGTTGGAGTATGTGTCCTCAACAATAGTGCGATCACATGTTTAAATCTCAAATTAAGAATACGTAAGGGATGATTCATTTATATAGTCAACTGAACAGCATTAATCAGTAATGATTGGCTAACTAGAGTTTGACATTGCTGTCGTTTGACGGTGGTGATCAGTTGATCCCTTAAGGTCACACCTATAGTACAATTCCCTTAATAGACAAATTGATTAATTGTATGACGATTCAAGTTAATCAATTCCTTAAAATTGAACAATTCATTTGTGAGAGAGAATATTTATATCTTATTGTAATTTGATTAAATAAGATTTATTTTAGTAATTAAAATATTATATTACTAAAATTGATTATTGTTTATGAAACAATTAAGATAAGAATGAATGATTAATTATAATTAAAATATGTTGTGAATTATAATTATATGACCCATTTTATTTATGTGATCAAGAATCACTAGACAATTTGTTATATGTAATTTAATTAATGTATATAATGATATTTATTTGATAAATATGCATTAAATTAATTAATAACTTGTTAAATACTACATCTGACATATTGTGTGACAAATGAGAAATTGACAAAATAAAATGGAAGTCCATTTTACATATGGACCGAAAAATGGAGGGTGGAAGGAGTTAGCGGGTGATTTATTTTATGTGATAAAATAATAACAATCATACCTATTCTATACTAGCCTTACACATCTACATTTTGGAGAAGACAAAAAGAAAAAGGGGAAGCCATGCGTTGGAATTTAGCCTTCACCATACCCGACCCCTTCCTCTTTTTATGATGAGAATTTTGTTCTCGTTTTCACTTCTCATTCTCATGCATTCATTCTTATCTCTTATCTACCACTTCTCTCTAAAACTTGTTATAGAATACATTGAATTGTTCATCTAATATTATCATAAATATTAGATTACTAGTGTAGTAATAGAGATAATATTAGGATCTATTTAAGGTTTAATAATGCACTAATCTAGTTAATTAGTATATTATTTTAAGGGATTTGTTTTGGGTGCAATCAAAGGAGGATCTCTATATTTGGGATATAGGAGGATCATCCATAATATTTGAGCTCAATAACAAATAAGGAAGGTGACCTTATTTGTGCCCTTATTTCGTGCCATATTACAATGTAAGGAACATTGTTTTTCTTATTTTGTCTCTACTTTTGTTATGCATGCACTAGATCTAAAGAAGTCATATTAATATGTTAATTAGTTCACCATTAGAAAGGTCTAATTATAGGTATATGAACTTAACAATTGGTATCGAGCATACGATCGCATGCATAATCGATTTATAGTTTTTTCTAGTTATTAGTAACTTAGTTAAAACTAAAAATTTGTGATTTATTAGATAAAGACACGAAATCATAATGCATTTTATATATTCTGGTACTAAAATGTATTTAGGTCATTTTTACGATTTATGGTATTTTATTGCTCATTTTAATGATTTTTAGTGAAATAATTAAATTTTTATGAGTAAAATGAACTTTTATTTACTAAAAATAGTTAAACTTCATTACTGGCCGTGAGTTTTTAGTATGACCTCACATGAATATTTTATGTATTGTATGTAAAATGTCGTACTAATGTGATTAATATTTCATGATTTATGATTTTTATGAGATAAAAATGAATTAAATAGAGGTAAAATGGTTAAATATAAATAAACTTCGAAATAGGTAAAGAAATTTTTATATGTTGTCACATGAATATTTTACTCATTGTGTATAAAATTTGAGATGAACTTGATTTATTTAGTATGATTTATGAATTTTTAGTGTAAAAATGACATAAATAGTGACTATTTTAACAAAAATAGCTAAAATAATTTACATGGCATGAGAAAATTATTTCAGGTTGCATTTATATCCAACTTATCAGATATAAAGTTTTAAAATTGATTAGATTAATGTTTGTATATATTAGATGTTTTATTTGATAAAATCGATAAATTGCAACTATATTTTCTCGAAATAAATTCCAAAATTTTAACCATGATTTTTGATATTATGAGTGTCATGGATATATTCCAGAATGTTCAAAAATTTAAAATTCAAAATTCAAAATTATTGTAATTTAATTTGGATTCATTTCATAAAAGTTATGATTTTAGGGTCAAAATGAGCATAAAATTATATCAAGTTGAATTATTGTAAAAAAATTGAGTAATGACTAATTTTTGAGTCCTAAGAGAGTTAGGATAATTAAATTGAACTAAAATTAGATTTCAGTATTACTTTACGATTTTAATTAGTTAAAAAATCGTGAATTTCCATAAAACCGGGTTATATGATCAATATAAGTTAAATAAGGCGATTTGGCGTATAATTGTTGGAGTATGTGTCCTCAACAATAGTGCGATCACATGTTTAAATCTCAAATTAAGAATACGTAAGGGATGATTCATTTATATAGTCAACTGAACAGCATTAATCAGTAATGATTGGCTAACTAGAGTTTGACATTGCTGTCGTTTGACGGTGGTGATCAGTTGATCCCTTAAGGTCACACCTATAGTACAATTCCCTTAATAGACAAATTGATTAATTGTATGACGATTCAAGTTAATCAATTCCTTAAAATTGAACAATTCATTTGTGAGAGAGAATATTTATATCTTATTGTAATTTGATTAAATAAGATTTATTTTAGTAATTAAAATATTATATTACTAAAATTGATTATTGTTTATGAAACAATTAAGATAAGAATGAATGATTAAATATAATTAAAATATGTTGTGAATTATAATTATATGACCCATTTTATTTATGTGATCAAGAATCACTAGACAATTTGTTATATGTAATTTAATTAATGTATATAATGATATTTATTTGATAAATATGCATTAAATTAATTAATAACTTGTTAAATACTACATCTGACATATTGTGTGACAAATGAGAAATTGACAAAATAAAATGGAAGTCCATTTTACATATGGACCGAAAAATGGAGGGTGGAAGGAGTTAGCGGGTGATTTATTTTATGTGATAAAATAATAACAATCATACCTATTCTATACTAGCCTTACACATCTACATTTTGGAGAAGACAAAAAGAAAAAGGGGAAGCCATGCGTTGGAATTTAGCCTTCACCATACCCGACCCCTTCCTCTTTTTATGATGAGAATTTTGTTCTCGTTTTCACTTCTCATTCTCATGCATTCATTCTTATCTCTTATCTACCACTTCTCTCTAAAACTTGTTATAGAATACATTGAATTGTTCATCTAATATTATCATAAATATTAGATTACTAGTGTAGTAATAGAGATAATATTAGGATCTATTTAAGGTTTAATAATGCACTAATCTAGTTAATTAGTATATTATTTTAAGGGATTTGTTTTGGGTGCAATCAAAGGAGGATCTCTATATTTGGGATATAGGAGGATCATCCATAATATTTGAGCTCAATAACAAATAAGGAAGGTGACCTTATTTGTGCCCTTATTTCGTGCCATATTACAATGTAAGGAACATTGTTTTTCTTATTTTGTCTCTACTTTTGTTATGCATGCACTAGATCTAAAGAAGTCATATTAATATGTTAATTAGTTCACCATTAGAAAGGTCTAATTATAGGTATATGAACTTAACAATTGGTATCAGAGCATACGATGCTGCATGCATAATCGATTTATAGTTTTTTCTAGTTATTAGTAACTTAGTTAAAACTAAAAATTTGTGATTTATTAGATAAAGACACGAAATCATAATGCATTTTATATATTCTGGTACTAAAATGTATTTAGGTCATTTTTACGATTTATGGTATTTTATTGCTCATTTTAATGATTTTTAGTGAAATAATTAAATTTTTATGAGTAAAATGAACTTTTATTTACTAAAAATAGTTAAACTTCATTACTGGCCGTGAGTTTTTAGTATGACCTCACATGAATATTTTATGTATTGTATGTAAAATGTCGTACTAATGTGATTAATATTTCATGATTTATGATTTTTATGAGATAAAAATGAATTAAATAGAGGTAAAATGGTTAAATATAAATAAACTTCGAAATAGGTAAAGAAATTTTTATATGTTGTCACATGAATATTTTACTCATTGTGTATAAAATTTGAGATGAACTTGATTTATTTAGTATGATTTATGAATTTTTAGTGTAAAAATGACATAAATAGTGACTATTTTAACAAAAATAGCTAAAATAATTTACATGGCATGAGAAAATTATTTCAGGTTGCATTTATATCCAACTTATCAGATATAAAGTTTTAAAATTGATTAGATTAATGTTTGTATATATTAGATGTTTTATTTGATAAAATCGATAAATTGCAACTATATTTTCTCGAAATAAATTCCAAAATTTTAACCATGATTTTTGATATTATGAGTGTCATGGATATATTCCAGAATGTTCAAAAATTTAAAATTCAAAATTCAAAATTATTGTAATTTAATTTGGATTCATTTCATAAAAGTTATGATTTTAGGGTCAAAATGAGCATAAAATTATATCAAGTTGAATTATTGTAAAAAAATTGAGTAATGACTAATTTTTGAGTCCTAAGAGAGTTAGGATAATTAAATTGAACTAAAATTAGATTTCAGTATTACTTTACGATTTTAATTAGTTAAAAAATCGTGAATTTCCATAAAACCGGGTTATATGATCAATATAAGTTAAATAAGGCGATTTGGCGTATAATTGTTGGAGTATGTGTCCTCAACAATAGTGCGATCACATGTTTAAATCTCAAATTAAGAATACGTAAGGGATGATTCATTTATATAGTCAACTGAACAGCATTAATCAGTAATGATTGGCTAACTAGAGTTTGACATTGCTGTCGTTTGACGGTGGTGATCAGTTGATCCCTTAAGGTCACACCTATAGTACAATTCCCTTAATAGACAAATTAATTAATTGTATGACGATTCAAGTTAATCAATTCCTTAAAATTGAACAATTCATTTGTGAGAGAGAATATTTATATCTTATTGTAATTTGATTAAATAAGATTTATTTTAGTAATTAAAATATTATATTACTAAAATTGATTATTGTTTATGAAACAATTAAGATAAGAATGAATGATTAAATATAATTAAAATATGTTGTGAATTATAATTATATGACCCATTTTATTTATGTGATCAAGAATCACTAGACAATTTGTTATATGTAATTTAATTAATGTATATAATGATATTTATTTGATAAATATGCATTAAATTAATTAATAACTTGTTAAATACTACATCTGACATATTGTGTGACAAATGAGAAATTGACAAAATAAAATGGAAGTCCATTTTACATATGGACCGAAAAATGGAGGGTGGAAGGAGTTAGCGGGTGATTTATTTTATGTGATAAAATAATAACAATCATACCTATTCTATACTAGCCTTACACATCTACATTTTGGAGAAGACAAAAAGAAAAAGGGGAAGCCATGCGTTGGAATTTAGCCTTCACCATACCCGACCCCTTCCTCTTTTTATGATGAGAATTTTGTTCTCGTTTTCACTTCTCATTCTCATGCATTCATTCTTATCTCTTATCTACCACTTCTCTCTAAAACTTGTTATAGAATACATTGAATTGTTCATCTAATATTATCATAAATATTAGATTACTAGTGTAGTAATAGAGATAATATTAGGATCTATTTAAGGTTTAATAATGCACTAATCTAGTTAATTAGTATATTATTTTAAGGGATTTGTTATGGGTGCAATCAAAGGAGGATCTCTATATTTGGGATATAGGAGGATCATCCATAATATTTGAGCTCAATAACAAATAAGGAAGGTGACCTTATTTGTGCCCTTATTTCGTGCCATATTACAATGTAAGGAACATTGTTTTTCTTATTTTGTCTCTACTTTTGTTATGCATGCACTAGATCTAAAGAAGTCATATTAATATGTTAATTAGTTCACCATTAGAAAGGTCTAATTATAGGTATATGAACTTAACAATTGGTATCGAGCATACGATCTTTGCATGCATAATCGATTTATAGTTTTTTCTAGTTATTAGTAACTTAGTTAAAACTAAAAATTTGTGATTTATTAGATAAAGACACGAAATCATAATGCATTTTATATATTCTGGTACTAAAATGTATTTAGGTCATTTTTACGATTTATGGTATTTTATTGCTCATTTTAATGATTTTTAGTGAAATAATTAAATTTTTATGAGTAAAATGAACTTTTATTTACTAAAAATAGTTAAACTTCATTACTGGCCGTGATTTTTTAGTATGACCTCACATGAATATTTTATGTATTGTATGTAAAATGTCGTACTAATGTGATTAATATTTCATGATTTATGATTTTTATGAGATAAAAATGAATTAAATAGAGGTAAAATGGTTAAATATAAATAAACTTCGAAATAGGTAAAGAAATTTTTATATGTTGTCACATGAATATTTTACTCATTGTGTATAAAATTTGAGATGAACTTGATTTATTTAGTATGATTTATGAATTTTTAGTGTAAAAATGACATAAATAGTGACTATTTTAACAAAAATAGCTAAAATAATTTACATGGCATGAGAAAATTATTTCAGGTTGCATTTATATCCAACTTATCAGATATAAAGTTTTAAAATTGATTAGATTAATGTTTGTATATATTAGATGTTTTATTTGATAAAATCGATAAATTGCAACTATATTTTCTCGAAATAAATTCCAAAATTTTAACCATGATTTTTGATATTATGAGTGTCATGGATATATTCCAGAATGTTCAAAAATTTAAAATTCAAAATTCAAAATTATTGTAATTTAATTTGGATTCATTTCATAAAAGTTATGATTTTAGGGTCAAAATGAGCATAAAATTATATCAAGTTGAATTATTGTAAAAAATTGAGTAATGACTAATTTTTGAGTCCTAAGAGAGTTAGGATAATTAAATTGAACTAAAATTAGATTTCAGTATTACTTTACGATTTTAATTAGTTAAAAAATCGTGAATTTCCATAAAACCGGGTTATATGATCAATATAAGTTAAATAAGGCGATTTGGCGTATAATTGTTGGAGTATGTGTCCTCAACAATAGTGCGATCACATGTTTAAATCTCAAATTAAGAATACGTAAGGGATGATTCATTTATATAGTCAACTGAACAGCATTAATCAGTAATGATTGGCTAACTAGAGTTTGACATTGCTGTCGTTTGACGGTGGTGATCAGTTGATCCCTTAAGGTCACACCTATAGTACAATTCCCTTAATAGACAAATTGATTAATTGTATGACGATTCAAGTTAATCAATTCCTTAAAATTGAACAATTCATTTGTGAGAGAGAATATTTATATCTTATTGTAATTTGATTAAATAAGATTTATTTTAGTAATTAAAATATTATATTACTAAAATTGATTATTGTTTATGAAACAATTAAGATAAGAATGAATGATTAATTATAATTAAAATATGTTGTGAATTATAATTATATGACCCATTTTATTTATGTGATCAAGAATCACTAGACAATTTGTTTTATGTAATTTAATTAATGTATATAATGATATTTATTTGATAAATATGCATTAAATTAATTAATAACTTGTTAAATACTACATCTGACATATTGTGTGACAAATGAGAAATTGACAAAATAAAATGGAAGTCCATTTTACATATGGACCGAAAAATGGAGGGTGGAAGGAGTTAGCGGGTGATTTATTTTATGTGATAAAATAATAACAATCATACCTATTCTATACTAGCCTTACACATCTACATTTTGGAGAAGACAAAAAGAAAAAGGGGAAGCCATGCGTTGGAATTTAGCCTTCACCATACCCGACCCCTTCCTCTTTTTATGATGAGAATTTTGTTCTCGTTTTCACTTCTCATTCTCATGCATTCATTCTTATCTCTTATCTACCACTTCTCTCTAAAACTTGTTATAGAATACATTGAATTGTTCATCTAATATTATCATAAATATTAGATTACTAGTGTAGTAATAGAGATAATATTAGGATCTATTTAAGGTTTAATAATGCACTAATCTAGTTAATTAGTATATTATTTTAAGGGATTTGTTATGGGTGCAATCAAAGGAGGATCTCTATATTTGGGATATAGGAGGATCATCCATAATATTTGAGCTCAATAACAAATAAGGAAGGTGACCTTATTTGTGCCCTTATTTCGTGCCATATTACAATGTAAGGAACATTGTTTTTCTTATTTTGTCTCTACTTTTGTTATGCATGCACTAGATCTAAAGAAGTCATATTAATATGTTAATTAGTTCACCATTAGAAAGGTCTAATTATAGGTATATGAACTTAACAATTGGTATCGAGCATACGATCTTTGCATGCATAATCGATTTATAGTTTTTTCTAGTTATTAGTAACTTAGTTAAAACTAAAAATTTGTGATTTATTAGATAAAGACACGAAATCATAATGCATTTTATATATTCTGGTACTAAAATGTATTTAGGTCATTTTTACGATTTATGGTATTTTATTGCTCATTTTAATGATTTTTAGTGAAATAATTAAATTTTTATGAGTAAAATGAACTTTTATTTACTAAAAATAGTTAAACTTCATTACTGGCCGTGATTTTTTAGTATGACCTCACATGAATATTTTATGTATTGTATGTAAAATGTCGTACTAATGTGATTAATATTTCATGATTTATGATTTTTATGAGATAAAAATGAATTAAATAGAGGTAAAATGGTTAAATATAAATAAACTTCGAAATAGGTAAAGAAATTTTTATATGTTGTCACATGAATATTTTACTCATTGTGTATAAAATTTGAGATGAACTTGATTTATTTAGTATGATTTATGAATTTTTAGTGTAAAAATGACATAAATAGTGACTATTTTAACAAAAATAGCTAAAATAATTTACATGGCATGAGAAAATTATTTCAGGTTGCATTTATATCCAACTTATCAGATATAAAGTTTTAAAATTGATTAGATTAATGTTTGTATATATTAGATGTTTTATTTGATAAAATCGATAAATTGCAACTATATTTTCTCGAAATAAATTCCAAAATTTTAACCATGATTTTTGATATTATGAGTGTCATGGATATATTCCAGAATGTTCAAAAATTTAAAATTCAAAATTCAAAATTATTGTAATTTAATTTGGATTCATTTCATAAAAGTTATGATTTTAGGGTCAAAATGAGCATAAAATTATATCAAGTTGAATTATTGTAAAAAATTGAGTAATGACTAATTTTTGAGTCCTAAGAGAGTTAGGATAATTAAATTGAACTAAAATTAGATTTCAGTATTACTTTACGATTTTAATTAGTTAAAAAATCGTGAATTTCCATAAAACCGGGTTATATGATCAATATAAGTTAAATAAGGCGATTTGGCGTATAATTGTTGGAGTATGTGTCCTCAACAATAGTGCGATCACATGTTTAAATCTCAAATTAAGAATACGTAAGGGATGATTCATTTATATAGTCAATCGAACAAAGATTAATCGTAATGATTGGCTAACTAGAGTTTGACATTCATTTGTCGTTTGACGGTGGTGATCGATTGATCCCTTAAGGTCACACCTATAGGACAATTCCTTAATAGACAAGTTGATTAATTGTATGACGATTCAAGTTAATCAATTCCTTAAAATTGAACAATTCATTTGTGAGAGAGAATATTTATATCTTATTGTAATTTGATTAAATAAGATTTATTTTAGTAATTAAAATATTATATTACTAAAATTGATTATTGTTTATGAAACAATTAAGATAAGAATGAATGATTAATTATAATTAAAATATGTTGTGAATTATAATTATATGACCCATTTTATTTATGTGATCAAGAATCACTAGACAATTTGTTATATGTAATTTAATTAATGTATATAATGATATTTATTTGATAAATATGCATTAAATTAATTAATAACTTGTTAAATACTACATCTGACATATTGTGTGACAAATGAGAAATTGACAAAATAAAATGGAAGTCCATTTTACATATGGACCGAAAAATGGAGGGTGGAAGGAGTTAGCGGGTGATTTATTTTATGTGATAAAATAATAACAATCATACCTATTCTATACTAGCCTTACACATCTACATTTTGGAGAAGACAAAAAGAAAAAGGGGAAGCCATGCGTTGGAATTTAGCCTTCACCATACCCGACCCCTTCCTCTTTTTATGATGAGAATTTTGTTCTCGTTTTCACTTCTCATTCTCATGCATTCATTCTTATCTCTTATCTACCACTTCTCTCTAAAACTTGTTATAGAATACATTGAATTGTTCATCTAATATTATCATAAATATTAGATTACTAGTGTAGTAATTGAGATAATATTAGGATCTATTTAAGGTTTAATAATGCACTAATCTAGTTAATTAGTATATTATTTTAAGGGATTTGTTTTGGGTGCAATCAAAGGAGGATCTCTATATTTGGGATATAGGAGGATCATCCATAATATTTGAGCTCAATAACAAATAAGGAAGGTGACCTTATTTGTGCCCTTATTTCGTGCCATATTACAATGTAAGGAACATTGTTTTTCTTATTTTGTCTCTACTTTTGTTATGCATGCACTAGATCTAAAGAAGTCATATTAATATGTTAATTAGTTCACCATTAGAAAGGTCTAATTATAGGTATATGAACTTAACAATTGGTATCAGAGCATACGATGCTGCATGCATAATCGATTTATAGTTTTTTCTAGTTATTAGTAACTTAGTTAAAACTAAAAATTTGTGATTTATTAGATAAAGACACTAAATCATAATGCATTTTATATATTCTGGTACTAAAATGTATTTAGGTCATTTTTACGATTTATGGTATTTTATTGCTCATTTTAATGATTTTTAGTGAAATAATTAAATTTTTATGAGTAAAATGAACTTTTATTTACTAAAAATAGTTAAACTTCATTACTGGCCGTGATTTTTTAGTATGACCTCACATGAATATTTTATGTATTGTATGTAAAATGTCGTACTAATGTGATTAATATTTCATGATTTATGATTTTTATGAGATAAAAATGAATTAAATAGAGGTAAAATGGTTAAATATAAATAAACTTCGAAATAGGTAAAGAAATTTTTATATGTTGTCACATGAATATTTTACTCATTGTGTATAAAATTTGAGATGAACTTGATTTATTTAGTATGATTTATGAATTTTTAGTGTAAAAATGACATAAATAGTGACTATTTTAACAAAAATAGCTAAAATAATTTACATGGCATGAGAAAATTATTTCAGGTTGCATTTATATCCAACTTATCAGATATAAAGTTTTAAAATTGATTAGATTAATGTTTGTATATATTAGATGTTTTATTTGATAAAATCGATAAATTGCAACTATATTTTCTCGAAATAAATTCCAAAATTTTAACCATGATTTTTGATATTATGAGTGTCATGGATATATTCCAGAATGTTCAAAAATTTAAAATTCAAAATTCAAAATTATTGTAATTTAATTTGGATTCATTTCATAAAAGTTATGATTTTAGGGTCAAAATGAGCATAAAATTATATCAAGTTGAATTATTGTAAAAAATTGAGTAATGACTAATTTTTGAGTCCTAAGAGAGTTAGGATAATTAAATTGAACTAAAATTAGATTTCAGTATTACTTTACGATTTTAATTAGTTAAAAAATCGTGAATTTCCATAAAACCGGGTTATATGATCAATATAAGTTAAATAAGGCGATTTGGCGTATAATTGTTGGAGTATGTGTCCTCAACAATAGTGCGATCACATGTTTAAATCTCAAATTAAGAATACGTAAGGGATGATTCATTTATATAGTCAACTGAACAGCATTAATCAGTAATGATTGGCTAACTAGAGTTTGACATTGCTGTCGTTTGACGGTGGTGATCAGTTGATCCCTTAAGGTCACACCTATAGTACAATTCCCTTAATAGACAAATTGATTAATTGTATGACGATTCAAGTTAATCAATCCCTTAAAATTGAACAATTCATTTGTGAGAGAGAATATTTATATCTTATTGTAATTTGATTAAATAAGATTTATTTTAGTAATTAAAATATTATATTACTAAAATTGATTATTGTTTATGAAACAATTAAGATAAGAATGAATGGTTAATTATAATTAAAATATGTTGTGAATTATAATTATATGACCCATTTTATTTATGTGATCAAGAATCCCTAGACAATTTGTTATATGTAATTTAATTAATGTATATAATGATATTTATTTGATAAATATGCATTAAATTAATTAATAACTTGTTAAATACTACATCTGACATATTGTGTGACAAATGAGAAATTGACAAAATAAAATGGAAGTCCATTTTACATATGGACCGAAAAATGGAGGGTGGAAGGAGTTAGCGGGTGATTTATTTTATGTGATAAAATAATAACAATCATACCTATTCTATACTAGCCTTACACATCTACATTTTGGAGAAGACAAAAAGAAAAAGGGGAAGCCATGCGTTGGAATTTAGCCTTCACCATACCCGACCCCTTCCTCTTTTTATGATGAGAATTTTGTTCTCATTTTCACTTCTCATTCTCATGCATTCATTCTTATCTCTTATCTACCACTTCTCTCTAAAACTTGTTATAGAATACATTGAATTGTTCATCTAATATTATCATAAATATTAGATTACTAGTGTAGTAATAGAGATAATATTAGGATCTATTTAAGGTTTAATAATGCACTAATCTAGTTAATTAGTATATTATTTTAAGGGATTTGTTTTGGGTGCAATCAAAGGAGGATCTCTATATTTGGGATATAGGAGGATCATCCATAATATTTGAGCTCAATAACAAATAAGGAAGGTGACCTTATTTGTGCCCTTATTTCGTGCCATATTACAATGTAAGGAACATTGTTTTTCTTATTTTGTCTCTACTTTTGTTATGCATGCACTAGATCTAAAGAAGTCATATTAATATGTTAATTAGTTCACCATTAGCAAGGTCTAATTATAGGTATATGAACTTAACAATTGGTATCAGAGCATACGATGCTGCATGCATAATCGATTTATAGTTTTTTCGAGTTATTAGTAACTTAATTAAAACTAAAAATTTGTGATTTATTAGATAAAGACACGAAATCATAATGCATTTTATATATTCTGGTACTAAAATGTATTTAGGTCATTTTTATGATTTATGGTATTTTATTGCTCATTTTAATGATTTTTAGTGAAATAATTAAATTTTTATGAGTAAAATGAACTTTTATTTACTAAAAATAGTTAAACTTCATTACTGGCCGTGATTTTTTAGTATGACCTCACATGAATATTTTATGTATTTTATGTAAAATGTCGTACTAATGTGATTAATATTTCATGATTTATGATTTTTATGAGATAAAAATGAATTAAATGGAGGTAAAATGGTTAAATATAAATAAACTTCGAAATAGGTGAAGAATTTTTTATATGTTGTCACATGAATATTTTACTCATTGTGTATAAAATTTGAGATGAACTTGATTAATTTAGTATGATTTATGAATTTTTAGTGTAAAAATGACATAAATAGTGACTATTTTAGCAAAAATAGCTAAAATAATTTACATGGCATGAGAAAATTATTTCAGGTTGCATTTATATCCCACTTATCAGATATAAAGTTTTAAAATTGATTAGATTAATGTTTGTATATATTAGATGTTTTATTTGATAAAATCGATAAATTGCAACTATATTTTCTCGAAATAAATTCCAAAATTTTAACCATTATTTTTGATATTATGAGTGTCATGAATATATATTCCAGGATGTGCAAAAATTTAAAATTCAAATTTTGAAATTATTGTAATTTAATTTGGATTCATTTCATAAAAGTTATTATTTTAGGGTAAAAAATGAGCATAAAATTATATCAAGTTGAATTATTGTCAAAAATTGAGTAATGACTAATTTTTGAGTCCTAAGAGAGTTAGTATAATTAACTTGGACTAAAATTAGATTTTAGTATTACTTTACGATTTTAATAAGTTAAAAAATCGTGAATTTCCATAAAACCGGGTTATATGATCGATATAAGTTAAATAGGGCGATTTAGCACATAATTGTTGGAGTATGTGTCCTCAACAATAGTGCGATCACATGTTTAAATCTCAAATTAAGAATACGTAAGGGATGATTCATTTATATAGTCAACTGATCAGCATTAATCAGTAATGACTGGCTAACTAGAGTTTGACATTGCTGTCGTTTGACGGTGGTGATCAGTTGATTCCTTAAGGTCACACCTATATATAGGACAATTCCCTTAATAGACAAATTGATTAATTGTATGACGATACAAGTTAATCAATTCCTTAAAATTGAACAATTCATTTGCGAGAGAGAATATTTATATCTTATTGTAATTTGATTAAATAAGATTTATTTTAGTAATTAAAATGTTTTATTACTAAAATTGATTATTGTTTATGAAACAATTAAAATAAGAATGAATGGTTCACGTTTTGAAGTATGTTGGCATTTTGGCATGTAGGAAATTGTTTAAGCTAATATTTCCGTTGAATTTGTTATTTTATAAGTTGGCATATTTTCTCTATGTCAATAGTTTTCACATGATAGAAATTAAAAATGGCAAGAGTATAACATTGTGGTAAATTCCGTGATGTGGGCAAAAATGGGCCAAGACTCTGAGCTGGGCCAATTTGACCAAATGATTTTGGTCAAGCTAGGTTTAAACCGGTCAGCCTCGATTTGACCGATGACCCGTCGCGGGACTAGGGTCGAGGATTTGTCTTTGAGTATGATTGTCTTTTCATATGTTGGTTGTTGGATGCATTGGTTGCCTTATACTTGAGTCTTCTTGCCTTGTTGCCAATTTAGCTTATTCTCATGAATTAAGAGATTAACGGTTCGCTGAGTTTTGGATTACTAATGAGATTGTGAATATTGTTGGATTGTCAGCTGAATTTACATTTTTGTAGTCTTTCACAGGAAGGATGTTATCCTAGAGTCCTTGATTTGAGTATAAGTATTTATGTTGCCAGTTTGGACTCTTTGCCCCTCTTATGGTTAGGGTATGACTTCCTGACGTACTCTTAGAAGTATGTAGTCAGCTTAAGTACTAGCCATCCCTTTGGTGGACTCCTTAGGGGTACTCATGTGTTGTTATCATGGGTCTTCGATGCGGTATTTTTCCGCATGTCGCTAGGTCTGCGCAGGTTTAGGACTAGGGTGTTTACCTTACCTCGTGGTATAGACTCGAGTTATAGAGTGACTATTGACTGTACTAGGAACTTATGCCTGTCTCTAGATATATTGTCCTTTCTTGTTTGATGATTCTATGAATCATAGAAGGTGAGATGCAAGCCGACTATGGTTGATATAGTTTGGATTCCTGGATGTTATGTGATTCACATGATAATGTAGCATGAGTCGGTCTAGTATTCACATGCTAGGACTATGTGATGTTATATTGTTGTTCACATGATAAGCACGATTGTCTAGCATCTATATGCTAAGGCTATGTGTTATTCATATTCATATTCTTATGTTTACATGTTATATTATCTATGACATTTCGTGGCTGGGAGAACTCGGAGTTACTCCCCACTGACTGTGGCTTTCGTATTTGTATAAAATGCGATCAACAGGTATGGTGATGCTTATATGGGGTTCATGGACGAGCTAGCGAGCAAAGTAACCTTGGGACTTACTTAGATTTGGTTTGATTTGTAGAGACTCTTATACGAGTTTTTATGTCACATACATTTTAGGGACATATGTCTCCCTCTTTACATTTGGTTGTATAACTTTGCTATTCGCGACTTTAGCGATGGTTATGTTATGAAACTTCTATTTAGACCTTGTATGTTTTGACACCTTTCAATTTGGATATCTTTATAACAGGTTCAGGTTTTAAAAATTACAGGTTTTTACCCAAATGAACCTATTACAAACATATCCATGCAGTTTTATTCTAGAATTACGTGTTTACTTTTCCGCAATGAATGAGGGTGTCATAGTTGGTATCAGAGCATATTTGCTCCCGACGCACGTTTGTGCACCCCCAATATAAATAACTTGACCTTAAAATAATAAACTTGAGAGATGGGTAGGATGGGTAGACTTAGGACCTTATGTTGTAGTCTCTTTGTGATTGCTATTTGTTAGGTGCTAACCAATGTTCTCTTTTGCAAGATGGCTCCTCCAAGATCCGTAGATAATGCAATCTTGCAAGCTCTTACTCAGATTCTTCAGAATCAGCCAAACCAAGAAGCTCCTCCTCCCCCTCCTCAGTTTCCAGAAGGTGATAGACCCGGTTCTTACACTTGGGTGGCAAGTCAATTGACTCAAAACAAGACTCAAACTTATGTGGCACTCACCGAATGGTTTCGGGAATTGGAGAAGAGCTTTGTCTTGTATGATGTTCGTGAAGTGGACAAGGTGAAATTGGCTTCTCACTTCCTTGTGAAAGAAGCTGATAGATGGTGGACCATGACTAGTCCTACTTCCACTCTTGAGCCTGGTTTTGGTTGGGATCGCTTTAAGGATCTAGTTGAGACTAGGTTCTATCCAAAAGAGCTGAAACAACAAAGGCTTAAAGAGTTTATGAATTTGAAGCAAGGAAGTCTTTCTGTCCAAGCCTTTACCGACAAGTTCAATGAACCTTCTCACTATGCTTCTAGACTTGTCAAAAATGAAGAATAAAAGGCTTTCTTTTACCTTGACAAGCTTACTCCAAAGCTTAAGAGCTTGATCCGTAGGGATTCTACTTCCTTTGTCTCAATCTATGATGATGCATTATGGGCCGAGAGCTCTATTCGGGCTATTGATGAAGAGGCTCGTGCTTCTCGTACTTCCCTTGGCAAGAGGCCACTCTACTCCACTTCTAGGCCTTATGTTCCTCCTTCTAGACCCTTTGTGCCTACTTCTTCCCCCTCTTATCCTAACAAGAAGAGGTTTGTTCCGAGTGGACAAGCAAATCAAGGTGCTCGTGTTCTATCTCCTAGCAACGACAAAAATCCTAAGGGTCGTATGTGCTATCATTGTAAGAAGCCTTTGCATCCCGGAATTGGTTGCTTTGATAAGCAATTTGTGTGTTTCTTCTGCAACAAGCCTGGACACAAGGCTAATGAGTGTCCTGAGAGGAAGACTACTACTACTCCTACTGTTCCTGAGAGGCCGAGAGGTCGCATCTTTGTGATGAGCCGTGCTGAGGCTGAGGCACACCCAGACATAGTCACTGGTACGTTCTTAATATTTGATGTCCCTTGTTTGGTTTTATTTGATACCAGTGCTTCTTTGTCATTTATATCGATGAAATTCTCCTACAAGTTACCTCTTGAACCTTCACTTGGAGATAGTACATCAATATCTTTACCCTCCGGCGACATCTTCTCTTGTTCTTATTTTTATTCGGATGTCCCTATATCGATAGCGGAATCTATTTTCCCGGCTAATATCCTTAGATTTCCACTTAAGGAGTTTGATGTTATTTTGGGCATGGATTGGTTATCTACTTATCATGCTCGATTTGAATGTCGAGATCAAAAGATTGTTCTTAAAAGCCCTTTGGGTACTCGCGTATCTTATCAAGGGGTTAGAAAGCAAACATGTGTGAAGTTGATCTTAGCTATGAAGATGGTGAATGCTTTGAAGAAGGGTCATCAAGCATTCCTATGTGTAGTGACTACTTCTAATTCTCCTTCTATTCCTCCCTTGAAGGATGTTCCCATTGTTTGTGAATTTCCGGATGTATTTCCCGATGAATTACCCGGGATTCCTCCTGAAAGAGATGTTGAATTTTCTATTGACCTAGTTCTCGGAACCGGTCCTATTGCTAAAGCTCTTTATCGTATGGCACCTTCCGAATTGAAGGAGTTGAGAATTCAACTTGATGACTTGATTGAGAAAGGCTTTATTAGGCCTAGTGCTTCTCCTTGGGGTCCCCCCGTCCTCTTTGTGAAGAAAAAGGATGGATCTATGCGACTTTGCAATTATTATCGTGAACTCAATCAGGTGAAAATCAAGAATAAGTATCCTCTTCCACGAATTGATGATCTCTTTGACCAATTACGTGGTGCTTCTACTTTTTCCAAGATTGACCTCCGATCGGGTTATCATCAAATTCCGGTGCGTGGGTCCGATATTCCTAAGACTACTTTCAGCACGAGATATGGTCATTTCGAATTTAAAGTGATGCCTTTCGGATTGACTAATGCTCCGGCTATCTTCATGGATCAAATGAATCGTACCTTTAGTGAGTACCTCGATAAGTGTGTGGTGGTGTTCATTGATGATATCTTGATTTTCTCAAAGAATGATGAAGAACATGCCCTACACCTCCGTATCATCTTAGACATTCTACATCGTCAAAAGTGGTATGCTAAGTTCTCGAAATGTGAATTTTGGTCGCATCAAGTAACTTTTCTTGGACATTATACATCGTCAAAAGTGGTATGCTAAGTTGTTGATTGGAAGAGTCCGAAAAATGTGACTGAGATTCGAAGCTTTCTCGGTTTGGCGGGTTATTACCGTCGATTCGTGAAAGATTTCTCTAAGTTAGCTAGACCGATGACTCAATTGTTGAAGAAGGAGTCTAAGTATGTGTGGACCGATGAGTCTGAGAATGCCTTCTTAGAGTTGAAGACTAGGTTGACTACCGCTCCGGTGTTGACCTTACCTGAGGATGGTGTGGACTACGATGTTTATTGTGATGCTTCAAAGCATGGCCTAGGTTGTAGCTTGATGCAAAACCGAAGGGTTATTGCTTATGCTTCTCGACAACTGAGGGTTCACGAGGTGAACTATCCGACTCATGATCTTGAATTAGCCGCCGTGGTACATGTCTTGAAGACATGGAGGCATTACCTTATTGGAGTTCATTGTCGCATTTATACCGATCATAAGAGTTTGAGGTGTATCTTTACCCAGAAAGAATTGAATATGAGGCAAAGAAGATGGCTAGAGTTGGTGAATGTTTATGATGCCGAGTTGATTTATCATGAAGGGAAAGCAAATGTGGTGGCCGATGCTTTGAGTAGGAAGACTAGTCACTCTTTGAGCACTATCCGTGTGTTACCTGATGAACTTACCACGGAATTCCAAAAGTTAGGGATAAGCCTAGTTGGGAAGGGCTTTGACTATCTTAGTGCCTTGAGTGCAGAACCCGACTTTTACCGTGAGATCCGTATGTGCCTACTTGAGGATGATACTTTCAAGTCCATTTAAGCAAAAATCCAACTTGGGAAAGCTAAGGATTGTGTGGTGGATAGTGATGGATACCTTCGTTACCAAGGTAGGATGTATGTTCCGAGAGTAGCCGAGTTGAGGAAGAAGATCCTTGATGAAGCTCACCTTTCTCCTTACTCTATTCATCCTGGTGGTGACAAGATGTATAAAGACTTGAGATTACAGTTTTGGTGGCCTAGGATGAAGATTGATGTCCTAGAGTATGTTAGCAAGTGTCTTACCTGTCAGAAAGTGAAGATTGAGCATCAGAAACCCGGGGGTTTGCTACAACCTTTGGATGTCCCCCTTTGGAAATGAGAGTCCATCCCTATGGACTTTGTGATGGCTTTCCCTAAGACTGCTAGCGGAAAAGATGCGGTTTGGGTGGTTCTAGATCGATTGACCAAATGTGCTAGGTTTATACCTATCAAGGAGACATGGAGATTAGATGTCCTAGCTGGTGCCTACGTGAAGGAGATAGTACGCTACCATGGAGTGCCTAAGGATATAGTTTCAGATCGTGACCCGAGATTCTGTTCCCGTTTCTGGACTGCCTTGCAAGAAGCCATGGGTAGTAAGCTACTGATGAGTACCGTTTTTTATGCCGCTACAGATGGACAGACTGAGAGGACTATCCAGACTTTAGAGGACCTCCTCCGTGCTTGTGCTTTAGACTTCCACACTTCTTGGGAGAAGTGCTTACCTCTTGTTGAATTCTCCTACAACAATAGCTATCATACTTCTATCAAGATGTCACCTTATGAAGCTTTGTATGGTAGGAAGTGCCGTAGTCCGGTCTGTTGGGATCAAGTCCAAGATGCTCATGTGTTGGGACCCGATTTGATGACTGAGACCATCAATCAGGTTCAGATCATTCGAGAGCGTATGAAAGCCGCTCAAGACCGACAGAAATCGTATGTTGATGCCCGTCGACGACCACTTGCCTTTGAGGTTGATGATCGAGTATTCCTTAAGGTGTCACCTATGAAAGGGGTGAAACGTTTTGGTGTGAAAGGAAAGCTGAGTCCCAAATACATTGGACCTTTCCGTGTGCTTGAGAAGATTGGTCCCGTTGCTTACCGTTTAGAGTTGCCCCCGAATTTGAGCAAGGTTCATAATGTCTTCCATGTATCTCAGCTGAGGAAGTACATTAGTGATCCGAGCCATGTTATTCAAGAAGAAATCCCAGATTTGGAACCTAACTTGGCTTTGGAATAAAGGTCGATCCGAATCCTCGAAAGGGCAAACAAGCAACTTAGAAACAAAGTGGTGCCCCTAGTTCGTATCCTTTGGCGTTGTGGAAATGTCGAAGAAGAAACTTGGGAGCCTAAATCTTCTATGTTAGCTAAATATCCCGAACTCTTCTCGTGAGGTACTTTCCGTTCCTTTATCTAATCCTTGTGAGTTTTAGCTATCCTTTCGAGTGTTCCTCTCCTTCCCTGGAATATTCTCCGCGTTAGTAGTCATTGCTTAGTTGTATAAGAGCCGTAGTTCGAGTTTAGTCATGATTAGTGGAGTCATTATCCTTATTGAAGAGTTTCGAACTAAAGGTTTTTGAAAATGTTTTAATGTTTTCCCACTGGTTTTAACGTCAATGAGTGTTAAGGCTCGTTATTGGAGACGTCCGATAATTAGTTTTCTCAGTTGTTGGCGTAAAAATGTATTTTTGTTCCGATTTGGAATGTTGGTGTTATCGGGCGACCGACGAGGATATTTCCGTTCCATTGAAAGAACACGTATATTTTCATAAGTTCATGTTTTAAAGATGTTGATTAATTGATTTAAAGAGAAAGACCTACATATATACAATGTTCCTTCTTCTAAGTTTCGGGGACGAAACTTCTTAAAAGGAGGGATGATTGTAACACCCCGTAAATTTGAAGACCTTTATTATATTTTAAAAGTAATATTTTAATCCATTTTAATTTAATATTAATTTATTTGAAATAATAATAATTTGATAAAATATAATTTTATTTTAGTTTAAAGTAATGTAATCACTTTTGATAGTTTAGAAATGTTTAAAAGTAATTTAAACTATATTTAAACCTTTTACTTTGATAAAATAGATTTCTGATAAAAGTCGTAATATTGGGATTTTCCCATTTCTTACGGTCGTTGGGTAAACGAGTTTGGATATTGGCCATATGAGTACTTAATCTTTTAGTAAAATCGTGTTTATGAACTTTAATATTCTCGGAAATCGCGTTCGACGAATATTTCTAATTACCGTCGAAACAAACCCAAAACGTAAACAATTGACCAACCTCCCAATGCCATTTGGACCGGCCACCTCCCTCCATTTGTCTCCTTTTTCAATTTTCATTTCCTTCATTCTCAATTTATCTCCTCCTTCTCTCAAACACCAAAAACCTACCAAAAATCCTCCTTACAAGCCCTAAATCCTTCATAATTCCTCCATTTCTCCACCAAATTTCATAAAAATTATATGCTTGGACTCCTCTTTTCATTCCTCATCTCCTAGTAAGCTTTATTTTCATTTCCGCCAATTTTTGTTTTAAGGCTCATCTTTTAGGGTTTCGAATTTAAGCTTAATAATTGTGTTTTTGTTGTTCTTACAGGTGAAGAATTTGAAGATGAGTTAGGTGACTCATATGTGGTTGAAGATGAAGAGTAATTTTGGGTTTTAGAAGCTTTCTCAAGTTATTACTTGTCTCTTTGCTAGCTTAAGGTAACTATTCTGAGTTACTCGACGATTTAATGTCACATAGATGTTGTGTTTGTTGTTTGTTAAGTGTTTAGGTGATTGATAATGTGTTAGTTTCGTTTTTCACATGACTTGTGTTGTTAAAGTTTACTAATTTGTGGTTATTTCATATACTTGAGTATTCAAACGAAATGGGTATTGTTGATTGTTGCTTGAGACGGTATTAAATTGAGCTTGAAACGGATTTTGGTAGGAAAAAGGGAAAAGGGGCGGAAAAACCGCCAAAAACTGCCCATAAAGGGGCGCGGCAGACCCGGCAGGCCCGGTGGGTCCGACCCGGATTTTGACCCGTCACTTTGGGTCGGGTCTTGGGTCTATTGTTTGATGTTTTGGGTTTGCTTCGACGGTAATTAGAAATATTCGTTGAACGCGATTTCCGAGAATATTAAAGTTCTTAAACACGATTTTACTAAAAGATTAAGTACTCATATGCCCAATATCCAAACTCGTTTACCCAACGACCGTAAGAAATGGGAAAATCCCAATATTACGACTTTTATCAGAAATCTATTTTATCAAAGTAAAAGGTTTAAATATAGTTTAAATTACTTTTAAACATTTCTAAACTATCAAAAGTGATTACATTACTTCAAACTAAAAAAAAATTATATTTTATCAAATTATTATTATTTAAAATAAATTAATATTAAATTAAAATGGATAAAAATATTACTTTTAAAAAATAATAAAGGTCTTCAAATTTATGGGGTGTTACAATATGACCCATTTTATTTATGTGATCAAGAATAACTAGACAATTTGTTATATGTAATTTAATTAATGTATATAATGATATTTATTTGACAAATATGCATTAAATTAATTAATAACTTGTTACATACTACATCTGACATATTGTGTGACAAATGACAAATTGACAAAATAAAATGGAAGTCAATTTTACATATGGACCGAAAAATGGAGGGTGGAAGGAGTTAGTGGGTGATTTATTTTATGTGATAAAATAAGAATAATCATACCTATTCTATACTAGCCTTACACATCTACATTTTGGAGAAGAGAAAATGAAAAAGGGGAAGCCATGCGTTGGCATTTAGCCTTCACCATACTCGGCCCCTTCCTCTTTTTTATGATGAGAATTTTATTCTCATTTTTCACTTCTCATTCTCATGCATTCATTCTTATCTATTCTCTCCCACTTCTCTCTAAAACTTATTTTAGAATACATTGAATTGTTCATCTAATATTATCATAAATATTAGATTACTAGTGTAGTAATAGAGATAATATTAGGATATATTTAAGATATAATAATGCACTAATCTAGTTAATTAGTATATTATTTTAAGGTATTTGTTTTGGGTGCAATCAAAGGAGGATCTCTATATTTGGGATTTAGGAGGATCATCCATAATATTTGAGCTCAATAACAAATAAGGAAGGTGACCTTATTTGTGCCCTTATTTCGTGCCATATTACAATGTAAGGAACATTGTTTTTCTTATTTTATCTCTACTTTTGTTATGCATGCACTAGATCTAAAGAAGTCATATTAATATGTTAATTAGTTCACCATTAGAACGGTCTAATTATAGGTATATGAACCTAACAATTGGTATCAGAGCAAACAATGTTGCATGCATAATCGATTTATAGGTTTTTCGAGTTGTTAGTAACTTAATTAAAACTAAAAATTTGTGATTTATTAGATAAAGACACGAAATCATAATGGATGTTATATATTCTGGTCCTAAAATGTATTTAGGTCATTTTTATGATTTATGGTATTTTATTGCTCATTTTAATGATTTTTAGTGAAATAATTAAATTTTTATGAGTAAAATGAACTTTTATTTACTAAAAATAGTTAAACTTCATTACTGGCCGTGATTTTTTAGTATGACCTCACATGAATATTTTATGTATTTTATGTAAAATGTCATACTAATGTGATTAATATTTCATGATTTATGATTTTTATGAGATAAAAATGAATTAAATGGAGATAAAATGGTTAAATATAAATAAACTTTGAAATAGGTGAAGAAATTTTAATATGTTGTCACATGAATATTTTACTCGTTGTGTATAAAATTTGAGATGAACTTGATTCATTTAGTATGATTTATGAATTTTTAGTGTAAAAATGACATAAATAGTGACTATTTTAGCAAAAATAGCTAAAATAATTTACATGGCATGAGAAAATTATTTCAGGTTTCATTTATATCCCACTTATCAGATATAAAGTTTTAAAATTGATTAGATTAATGTTTGTATATATTAGATGTTTTATTTGATAAAATCTTTAAATTGCAACTATATTTTCTCGAAATATATTCCAAACATGATTTTTGATATTATGAGTGTCATGAATATATATTCCAGAATGTGGAAAAATTTAAAATTCAAAATTTGAAATTATTGTAATTTAATTTTGATTCATTTCAGAAAAGTTATGATTTTAGGGTAAAAAATGAGCATAAAATTATATCAAGTTGAATTATTGTCAAAACTTGAGTGATGACTAATTTTTATGTCCTAAGAGAGTTAGGATAATTAACTTGGACTAAAATTAGATTTTAGTATTACTTTACGATTTTAATAAGTTAAAAAATCGTGAATTTATATAAAACCAGGTTATATGATTGATATAAGTTAAATAGGGCGATTTGGCACATAATTGTTGGAGTATGTGTCCTCAACAATAGTGCGATTACATGTTTAAATCTCAAATTAAGAATACGTAAGGGATGATTCATTTATATAGTCAAGTGATCAGCATTAATCAGTAATGATTGGCTAACTAGAATTTGACATTGCTGTCGTTTGACGACGGTGATCAGTTGATCCCTTAAGGTCACACCTATAGGACAATTCCCTTAATAGATAAATTGACTAATCGTATGACGATACAAGTTAATCAATTCCTTAAAATTGAACAATTCATTTGTGAGAGAGAATATTTATATCTTATTGTAATTTGATTAAATAAGATTTATTTTAGTAATTAAAATATTTTATTACTAAAATTAATGATTGTTTATGAAACAATTATGATAAGAATGAATGGTTAATTATAATTACAATATGTTGTGAATTATAATTATATGGCCAATTTTATTTATGTGATCAAGAATCACTGGACAAGTAGTTATATGTAATTTAATTAATGTATATAATGATATTTATTTGATAAATATACATTAAATTAATTAATAACTTGTTACATATTACATCTGACATATTGTGTGACAAATGACAAATTGACAAATTAAAATGGAAGTCGATTTTACATATAGACCAAAAAATGGAGGGTGGAAGGAGTTAGTGGGTGATTTATTTTATGTGATAAAATAAGAATAATCATACCTATTCTATACTAGCCTTACGCATCTACATTTTGGAGAAGAGAAAAAGAAAAAGGGGAAGCCATGCATTGACATTTACCCTTCACCATACCCGGTCCCTTCCTCTTTTTATGATGAGAATTTTGTTCTCATTTTTGACTTCTCATTCTCATGCATTCATTATTATCTCTTCTCTCCCACTTCTCTCTAAAACTTCTTTTAGAATAAATTGAATTGTTCATCTAATATTATCATAAATATTAGATTACTGGTGTAGTAATAGAGATAATATTAGGATCTATTTAAGATATAATAATGCACTAATCTAGTAATTAGTATATTATTTAAAGTGATTTGTTTTGGGTGAAATCAAAGGAGGATCTCTATATTTGGGATTTAGGAGGATCATCCATACTATTTGAGCTCAATAACAAATAAGGAAGGTGACCTTATTTGTGCCCTTATTTCGTGCCATATTACAATGTAAGGAACATTGTTTTTCTTATTTTGTCTCTACTTTTGTTATGCATGCACTAGATCTAAAGAACTCATATTTATATGTTAATTAGTTTACCATTAGAAAGGTCTAATTATAGGCATATGAACCTAAAAATTGGTATAAGAGCATAGGATGTTGCATGCATAGTCGATTTATAGTTTTTTCGAGTTATTAGTAACTTAATTAAAACTAAAAATTTGTGATTTATTAGATAAAGTCACTAAATCATGATGCATGTTATATATTCTGGTCCTAAAATGTATTTAGGTCATTTTTATGATTTATGGTATTTTATTGCTCATTTTAATGATTTTTAGTGAAATAATTATATTTTTATGAGTAAAATGAACTTTTATTTACTAAAAATAGTTAAACTTCATTACTGGCCGTGATTTTTTAGTATGACCTCTAATGAATATTTTATGTATTATATGTAATATTTCATGATTTATGATTTTTATGAGATAAAAATGAATTAAATGGAGGTAAAATAGTTAAATATAGTTAAACTTCGAAATAGGTCATGAAATTTTAATATGTTGTCACATGAATATTTTACTCACTTTGTGTAAAATTTGAGATGAACGTGATTCATTTAGCATGATTTATGAATTTTTAGTGTAAAAATGACATAAATAGTGACTATTTTAGCAAAAATAGCTAAAATAAATTACATGGCATGAGAAAATTATTTTAGGTTGAATTTATATCCCACTTATCAGATATAAAGTTTCAAAATTGATTAGATTAATGTTTGTATACTTTAGATGTTTTATTTGATAAAACCGATAAATTGCAACTATATTTTCTCGAAATCAATTCGAAAATTTTAACCATGATTTTTGATATTATGAGTGTCATGGATATATTTCAGAATATTCAAAAATTTAAAATTCAAATTTTTAAATTATTGTAATTTAATTTGGATTTATTTCATAAATGTTTTGATTTTTGGGTAAAAATTGAGCATAAAATTAAATCAAGTTGAATTATTGTCAAAAATTGATTGATGACTAATTTTTGAGACCTAAGAGTGTTAGGATAATTAACTTGGACTAAAATTAGATTTTAATATTATTTAGCGATTTTTTAATAAGTTAAAATCGTGCATTTCCGTAAAACCGGGTTATATAATCAATATAAGTTAAATAGGGCGATTTGGCACATGATTTGGCATGATAGACACATATTATAATACTGCATATTTCATTGTTGAATGTCATATTTTATTTATATAATTTTGAATTATGTAATTTTATCTTAGTATGACCTTAGTTTTAATCGATATTACCCGTAATGTAAGGGAATATTGATACGGTTGTAATTTAATGTGATCTCGTATCATTTTTATTTTTACTAGTTTTTCATTTTACAAATGTAGAATAGGAATAGCTATGTATTTTTATTATTATTTGTAACTCCGGAGTTTCTTCAAAACGGTGTCATTCGGAGAGGCGTTCCGACGAAGACGATGTTCTTGGGAGGCGTGCCACTTGATGATTCAAGGGACTAAAGGAGTTGGTTTCCGATTTTGTAATAGATTATTTGATTTTCTATTTTAGGAAGGCCATACTAGGAATTTATTATTTTGCTTTGCATTTCTTTTAATATGTTGCATGCATTGCCAAATCGCCATAACAACACATGCATTTCAAATCGAGTCTTCGACCATGTTAATTATAATTATGGAGAATTCGACTTTTAGCTCACTTAAAATTGATAGATAATAAATTAACAAGACCTTTACTTTTAAAAAGATTGAGACTTAGCCTTACCAAATAGTAAGAGCCCATGAGTCTAAATTTCATAAGGGGTACAATACGATTTTTCGGGGTTCTTCTATTGACGTTGGATAAGTGGGGTAATAAGTAGTTATTACACTTCGAAAGTTTGGTTGATCTCAACGAAGGTATTTTGCGACCGTAGCCGCAAAAGGTTCAGGCTAAAAATGAATTTAATGTAAAATCATCGACCGAGAGTTCTAATTGTAGAATCGGTTAAGAAAGTTAACCCACCAAGTTATATTAGTAAAGATGTAGAGGGCCCGTAGGCTCACATCCAAGTTAATATGAATTTTGGGTCTCGGAATCATTTATTATAGTTCGGTAAAGGTCACTATATAAATGTTAAAAGTTGTTTTAAAATATTTCCAAGTTTTAAGACGATAAATGTTTATAATTCCTTCATTTTCTATTATGTAGTCAATTTGATTAGTAAGCAATGACTACTCCGACTTCATCCGCATCAACTAGTGCAAACGGTCCACCACTCCCCAATGCTTCTTGGCTCCTATCCTTTATGGATCGATGCAAACTTGAAAAGAATGGTTCTAACTTCGCCGATTGGGATGCACAACTCCATTTGGCCGCGGAAGGTGACGACAAGCTTCGTTGCCTTACCGAAGCCGCTCCCACCACACATATTACTAGGTCAACCTCCGCCGCAAGGGAAGCCTATGAGGCCTACCTAAAAGAGTCGGCCGCTATCAAGAGCGTCTTGATTTTCTCTATGGAGCCCGATCTCCAAAGGAGTCCCATCAAAATGAGCATGGCCTATGAGATCTACACCAAGCTTGTAACCATGTTTTCGCAAGCTCCTAGGATAATCCAATATGAGGCGGCCTCCGCATTTTTAGAAATGAACATCAAAGAGGGCCAAAAGGTTAGCCCTCATGTGCTCAAGTTGATTGAGCTTGTTGAGACTCTTAAGATCCAAAAGGTTGACATTCCCGAACAACTTGTTATAGACCGAGTTCTACATTCCTTGAACAAAGTCAAGGCATATGTGCAGTTTAGGGTAAACTACAATATGCAAAACATGAAGACTTCTCTCCATAAATTGCACAATTTGCTTATGCAAGCTGAGAGAGATATGGGTCTTAATGTTGACTCAACCAAGGATGTGCTCGCTATTAAAAATAAGAGCAAAGGGAAGTTTAAGAGGAGTGTTAGCAAGGGGAAGAAACCCACTCCCTTCAAGGGAAAAGGAAAAGCCATTGAGAAAAGCCACTACTACAAATACAGGCTATAACAACGGGTAAAAACCGTTGTAAAAACAAAAAGCGGACGTTGTTAAAGCGGCCGTTGTAAAAGGTATTTACAACGGTTAAGTTATTTACTAAAACCGTTCTGGAAACTATTCACAACGGTTAAAAGCCGTTGTTGTTGCGAGTAAGTCGTTGTGGAAAGTTTGACAAACTTTTGGTGGGAAAGATATAACAACGGTTATACGGAACATAACCGTTGTTGTATCTTTCCCTCCAAAATTGTGAAAACTTTTAACAACGGTTATACGGAACATCACCGTTGTTGAAATTGTTAGTAACAACGGTTCTTCTTTTAATACCTGTTGTTGAATATTATGCGCGGGTATTTGTGAAAGGTATTTACAACGGTTCTTCTTTTAAATCCTGTTGTTGAATATTATGCGCGGGTATTTGTGAATGGTATTTACAACGGTTTTTGTTTAAGTAACCGTTTTTATTACATTTTGCTAATTTTTTTTAAAATTAAATTTTTTTCATGCCATTCAAAATCCTGTATATATCAGAAGCAACATATATCAGCAGTTCGGTTCATCAGAACTCAATAGATAGAATTCATCTTTCAGATTAATTCATACTAACAACAGCAGCAACATAATTCATACTAACAACAATTTAAAAAGATCATTCCCTAACTTCAACAAAAAATTTACTAAACTGATCTGATCTAAGATCTAAGTTAGGTATCATGCATTTAGTCTTCATTGCAATGATCTAAGACGTATTTGCCCAACATGTCCCTTACCTCGTCTATTTGGTGCTTTTTGAACTCAGGTAGATGTTGCGCGTTGATTACATACTGCGGAAAAAACAAAGACATACAAGACATTATTGTAACAACATACATCATTCAACATTATAGCAACATCATGGTATAGCATCAAGCAAGACAACATCGTCTCTAATTTAAAAAAAGTAATAAACACATTATGAAATTACTAACCTTTTATGGAATAAGGATATATCTTCGCATGATAACCTCCAACATGAACCGACAAACGTAGTATCCACATTGTATGCTATCTGGCTGGCGAGGGACCTATTATTACATAAAAAACGAAGAGACGAGAAGGCCCACATTAGAATCTTGCACTTTAGGTATTGTATTTGCGCACGTATTATTATTAAAGACAGATTTTTGCACTTAAGGTATTGTATTTGAGCACGTACCCCTGTTATCGTAATAAAAGTAGGGCCATCATCAGAATCTTTCGTGGGTTGATCCTCGTTAGCTCTTTTCTTCTCAAAGGCCCTTTTTCTATATAAAAAAAGAAGGCAGAACCTCATATTTTTTGGGTAAAAATGAGCGTTTTGCTATAAATAAAAATTGAAACTTAATGTTATTAAAAATAAATTCGTATTATAAACTTACTTAATAATCAAGACCTTAAAGGTCTCGCTTGGTTCTCTATGCAAAGAGTCCAACCAAAAAACTTTCTTCTTGCTCTGCAAGATGGCTGCTAGCACCCAATGACTCCTACATACATCAAGAGACATAAACATTATTAACAAGTACATATATTAGTTATGAAAATGCAATTGTAGGGGGAAACGTAATTCTAATGATGTATTACCCGATTTCATTATAAGGGGTAAAAACCAGCTTCTTGGTTGTCGCCAATTGCCGAGCAATATAATCTACCCGATCTTCGAACGAAAACGTCGGGATATGCATAGATAAAATATAGGGGCACATTAATCCGTATTAGTCACATGGAATCTTGTTCTCGGGGATCACTCTCAATTTCAATAACCTACATTATTACGATATTAATTCCGGCATTTTAAACACTATATAGTCAGAATATTAGAATATGAAATGATTTATTAAGAAAATTTACTTCATCCAAACAAATAGGTGTTGGACATCAATCTCATCAAGGCCAGCCCAAATGGCTAGCAGCTCCCATGACAGAATTGCTTTGCGCTCAACCCCTAAAATATCCTCCTCGAGCGGAATAATTATCAATTGCTCGTTTTCTATGCGATGGCTAGCCTCCGAATACAGTTTCCTCATCGTCACCATTCTTACTTTTAGCATGAATTCCTTCCCATAAAAATTAGTGGAGTTTATACTCATAACATCTTTCAGTGCGGGGAAATAATGCTTCTCTCTTTTTGTGCTACTACCACCAGCCTATACATGTAGATAATTAAAATAATAAAAAATCCAAAGGTAACATATCCTAACTAGCTAGTTGGAGTAATAAAAATAAAAGAGTACTTAACTAAATACCTCATCAACCTGCTCTTTCAATGATGAGGCAGTAGTAGGTATGACTGGGGACTTAGGCTTATACGTCTTTTTTATCCCCTACACAAAATTTCCATGCTTTTTAGAAATACAGAAAAAATATAAATAAAGGGAGGTTTTTTAAAAAATGGAGAACTTAATTAAATACCTCACCAAGTTGTTCCAACGAGGTAGTTGGCATGTGTGGGAACTTAGGCTTATCCGGCTTTTTTGTTCCCTACACAAAATTTCCATGCTTTTTAGAAATACAGAAAAAATATAAATAAAGGGAGGTTTTTAAAAAAATGGAGAAGTTAATTAAATACCTCATCAAGATGTTGTTTCGACGAGGTAGTTGGCATGTCTGGGAACTTAGGCTTATCCGGCTTAGCCGGCTTTTTTGTTCCCTACAAAAAAAATAACATATAAATTTAACATATAAAAACATTTAACATATAAAAATTTAACATATTAAGGTATTTTTTCTAACCCCAACTGCTTTCGGTTGAGGCGGAGACGAACGAGCCAGGAAGATGTGAGATTCAAGCCATTGGATGAAACTTCCAACCGCATCTGCCAGAATGGTAATGTCGTCACGAACTGGGACGGGCAGTTGAAATTTTTCATGGCCTTCAAAGACTTGAGTTATCTCCACTTTTCTATGATTCGGCAAAAGTTTTTCGCCATGAACCAATAAAGTTTCCGCTGATTTGGTGGGCAAGTCTACGAGACCCCGGCCAACACGCACAAGTGGTTTCTCGGATTTAGGGTAAGTAAGAATAACTATCCTCCTGTTTACGGCCTGAAGAATACACATACATTATATATTATATCCCAAAATTTAATAGAATTCATATAAATTTAACTAATTAAAGACTTCATGCATACCTTGCCGAAAACTGTGAACTGATTTGAAGGGGATGTATGCTGCTGCTTTCCATCAGCCGTCTTCCCAAGTTGCATCCCCTGATTATTGTCAGCTGTGGCGGATAACTCAAGTTGCATCTCCTTTTCAGACTCATTTACCTAATAAAATTAACCAATGGCACGATGTCAGAAGTTATAGCATTAGAGCTGGCAGGGAACACACACCCTGATCTTACCCAAAAAAAAAGAAAAGAAAAATAAGGAATTCATATATTTACCTTATCGGCTTTAGTTGTTACAACTTCAGAAGCATTAGGTACTTGATCTTTCTGAATCTCGTTGACCGATACTTCCTTCTCATGTATTGCCAATGTAGTAGTGTTCTCGGCCTCTTGACCAATCTGTTGTACCTTACCCCCTTTAATGACATCCTCCATCATCTTCAATTCTTCTTCGGAAGGCTTGCCTCCAGAATTCATCTTTAGTATCACGGATGCTAATAACTGAACCTGCGTGCCAAGAATGTAATGTTTCAGCAATTTGTTTAAAACAATAACATGTGAACTTAAATGAAAATAATAGAATAAATGGTACCATGCCAGCCTTCTCAGCCTTAGTCTTCCTTTTCTTCTTTTTCGGGGCAGTTGTCCCATAATATTTTCTGACTCCAACCTGTAACGGGACGCCCCTCAATCGACCTGGATGTTCGGGTCGGCCGATCGCTCTAGCAAGAACGTCATCACGACCCTTGGGAGTGAATTTCCCTTCTTCTAGCTCCTTCAATACCTTCTCCTATAATATATTAAATAAACTTCAAATTATATTTGTGACTAAAATAATAAAGTTAGTAATGAACTCGTCTTAATAAAATAATGCATACTATGTTGGCCAACACTTCCTGATCATATTTGTCAGACGGCCGGGATCCTTTAGGCGTGTGCCCTTCTTTATAAGTTACATGCCGATCCAAGTCGGTCACTCCCTTTGCCACCTACGCATTAACATAGTAATAGTTATATATATAAATGTGTATCAAGTCCAAGTGTGATTAAAAAAATCAAATAAACAGGGGGATAATGCATGCTACTTACGAGGTTGTCTTCTATCAATCTGTAACCGCCTCGAGAACCATACCATTTCTCTTTCTTGCATGAAATGTTAGCACGATTTCTTTTGCTAACGGCCTTCAAATTATATAAAAGCGCAAGTAGATGAGATAATAAAAAGACTATAGAGAACTCATTAATTAAAAAAATGATGGGTAAATCATTAAAAGGCGAGGATATTTAACCTGAAACTTATCACTAGTTCGAAATGCTTTGAAAAGATCCCATTGTTCCTGACTGATGGTGAGACACTTGTTTTCCGGTGGGCTCTTACGCATCTCCCCCGTTGCCTTGTCCACATAAAACCAATACTTATCAACGTCACACTCCTTACCTTCTGTATTAAATACTTATCATAGCATTCTGCAATATCAAAGGCTTCCTTTATACGATCCAAGTATAACTGCGCCAATTTTGGATTCAAATTCCTAATTTCATCTAAATGGATAGGCACAAACTGTCTTGTGCAACATCCAATCCAAGTGGATAAATGCCCCGCATTTGGACCAGTAGGTAAACCCTTCGCGTTCCATTTTATTTTAAGCGACTTTTTAGCCGCTATAGCTGCAAGGGCTGCAGGGCACTTCGCAGCACCACTCTCACTAGGCTTATTATCTCTAGGCTTATTATTCTTTTGAATTCTTTTCCGTTTTTCACCCATGATAATCCTAAAACCCAAATATGAATAAAATAGGAAATGAACAACTTAACAACGTCATGCAGAGTATTATCTAAAACCCTAAAGAGGAATGAAAATTTAAAACAACAGTTTGAGCTTCTAAAATCCTAAAACCCTAATAAGAGGAATGAAGTAGATGATGCGGGATGATAAAGATAACAAAGAAGACGAAAAACAAACAGATGAAATAAAACCCTAATGACGAAACACAAAAGTGAACATACCTGATGATGATGATGATGATGATGATAAAGAGAACGAGCAGGATGATAAGGGAAGGTAACGGAATCTGGGCGTCGAAAACTGGGCGACGGCCGGCAACGAGAATGTAGAAAGCGGGGGGCAGAGAACACTATGATGCAAAGAACAAGATGATCCGACACTCCTAGCCTTGGGGATTTGCCAACAACGCGACGAGAGAGAACTACGTAACTTCTTTTTCTTTTGAAGGGTTTATAAAGGTTAAAAGTGATTAAATAAACTGACGAAAACCTTTTATATCAAACTCGCGTTATTAGCAAAACCTGTCAAATCATTCCCCGTAAAACGGCTACTCGATCGAGTAGCTAAGGTACTCGATCGAGTGCCCCCTTACTCGATCGAGTATCTACGTTACTCGATCGAGTACCCAACAGGTCAGAAACTATTTTAAAACGCAACACACCCTTACTCGACAGAGTAAGGCCTACTCGATAGAGTACCCAGAGACTCATAAAACCGTAGTATTACACAAAGGGAGTCTACTCATTCAGTTTGGAACATCACCTGCACATGCAGAATCAGCATTTAAGCTTGACATGATGTTTCAACTCAGAGGCCATGGCAGGAACGACTGGAATGCTCCGAATAGATCAACACTCGAACCATACCTCTGGGTAGCCACATATGAGGATGCCGAGCTTCTGAAAAATACCGTGGACTATGTCCAAGTGCCGTATGAGACCATATTTGATGGGCAGCAGTCGGCCAGGTCAGAAAGCGTCGATGCCTACAACCAGGTTGTGGCTGTTTTCCAAGCAATGTACCCCTAAAACCCCTACAAAATGTGTCCGTGTCTGTGGCTGAAAGTTCCAAGCAACGTCGTGTATTATTTGTTGAGTGTCAAACTGTGTGTGTCTGTATCCGCCTATCATAAGCAGTGTCGTGGGCCTGTATGAAAAAGCAACTTAAATAAAGGTAGTGTAACCTTGTGGTCTTGTAAGATTTCCAGTACTGTTGTATAAGTAGCGTCAAGAGTATCAGTGCTTTACGTTTGTATTAAATATGCAGTTCCTTGTACTAATCTGTTCAGTGGAGATAGTTATTTAAAAAAAAAATAAAAGGAAGATATATGTTTTAAAAAATAAAAATAAAAATAAAAGCTAATAACTTACATTATAGACCATCTCAGGATCAGGGACGTTTCTTGGATGTCATAGTTTCTTCGTTAACCCAAACACCTTCACCATGGTCATCATGCATATAGATGCTTTTAGTGTCCTCATGATCAGTGTCAACATCGTCGAAATAAGATACAGTGGTAGAGTGATCCATTCCCTCAAAAACGACATCCTGATCATCATCACCATTATCGGATGGACTACTCCTTCTACTCCTTATAGACAGTACAACAGACCACTTCTTATCCATAGGATCGGTGACATAGAACACTTGTTTAGCTTGGGATGCCATTATAAAAGGATCATCCTTATTATTGCCAACCTTACCCAGATGACCAAAGTAAATCCCATCTTATCCTTTCGGACACAATGAATGTTGTTATCAACCCAGTTACATCGAAAGAAAGGCATTGTGAAATAAATGTAATCTAGTACCAATATTTCTTGAATAACACCATAATAAAGGCATTTTCCCCAAATAGCCTTTTTATCTTTTGAAGTAGCAAAGTGCATTGCCTCAAATTCAGAACTCACACCACTATTTTGCATTCTGCTCAACCCATCTTGCTCGCGGGTGTAAAAAGTATATCCATTAATGGCAAAACTGCTGTAAAAGGTGACCCTGGCATTTGGACCTAAACCAAGACGTAGTACCCTAGGAGAGATGTCATCACCAGTTTGATTCGTACACTCTAAGACAATATTCCTAAACCACTCTGCAAACATCTTCGTATGCTCGTTTGCAATCCACTTCTCGGTCTTGTTTGGGTGATCGTATTTGAGCTCATCTTTGTGTTGTTGAATATAAGGTTCCACCTCATCTTCGTTGTTTAGCACATACGTATGTGCTAAATCCAACATTTCACGTGTCACAATTTTCTCAACCCGGCCCCTAATAACTTTTCCGGTCATCCAATCACTATGACAATTCTTAGGAACGCCAATCAACTCCTCAGGGAGAGATGAGCGTAACAATATGAAAGAGCTTCGTCTAAAATAGCGCGTTCAGTAATACAACCTTCCGTACGATACCGATTAGATGTATAGTCCGTGTAGACTTTCAACAATCTTTCGAAAGGATACTGGTATCTCAAGTACACGGGCCCAAGGTACAAAATCTCCCTAACCAAGTGAATGGTCAGATGAATCATGATAATGAAGAAAGAGGGTGGAAAATACATTTCCAACTGACAAAGAGAGGTTACAACGAGGTCCTGCAATGAATCCGCGCCATCGGGATCAATGAATTTCTCGCATATGGACTGGAAGAAGAGACATAATCTAGTTATAGCATATCTTACCTTTTCAGGTAAAATGGAACGAATAGCCACAGGTAGTAATTGTTGCATCAAAGTGTGACAATCATGTGACTTTAACCCGGTGAGTTTTAGGTCTTGCATCGACACTAGGCTTTTGATGTTCGACGAATAACCATGTGGCACTTTAATTCCATTCAAGCATGCACAAAACTCTTTTTTCTCATTCCGTGAAAGGGTATAAGCTGCTGGCGGTAAAAATGTACGATTATCTCTCTTCTGTGGTGCCAACTCTATCCTAATACCCATCATTTTCATATATTCCCTAGCTGCGGCGTTATCCTTTGTTTTACCGGCGGGAACATTTAAAAGGGTATTGATAATATTATCACACACATTTTTCTCAATGTGCATGAAATCGAGGCAATGCCTGACCTCCAGGTCAGGCCAATATGGAAATTTATCAAAAAATATGGATCTTTTCTTATACCCATGAGTAGACTATTTAGAGCCGCTCTTCTTCCCATAATCTATCTCAATATACTTTACTTTCTGATAAACTTCATGCCCACTCAAAATTCTACGAGGTTGACGAAGTTCTTGTCTTCCATTGAATGCTTTCTGCATCTTGCGATAACAATGGTCATGATACAAGAACCTCCTATTTCCCATATACACATACTTACGAGAAGACTTCAAGTATTCCAACTCGATATCCTCCCCACACAATGGACAAGCCTATTTCCCATGAACTGTGTGCCCAGAAAGGTCGCCAAAAGCCGGAATGTCAGATATTGTACACAATAACATCGCTCTCAAATTGAAAGTTTCGTTCTTATATGCGACAAATATTTCTATCCCACTATCCCACAACATTCACAAATCATCTAGAAGAGGTTCCAAATAGACATCTATATCATTTCCAGGTTGTTTAGGGCCGGAAATTAACAATGACAACATCAAATACTTTCTTTTCATGCACACATATGGAGGTAAGTTATAAATAGCCAACACTACTGGCCAAGTACTATGTTGGCTACTCATGTTTCCGTGTGGGTTCATTCCATCAGTGGACAACGCTAGACGTAAGTTTCTAGGTTCATTGCCGAACTCGGGATACTTAGCGTCGAATGATTTCCATTGCATACCATTTGCCGGGTGTCTTAGCTTTCCATCATTTATTCTTCCTGTTTCATGCCAAGTTAACATTTTTGATTCATCGGGATTCGCATAAATCCTTATGAATCTTGGTATCACTGGAAAATACCACAACACCTTAGCCGGGATCCCTTCCTTATCCTTATAACGCCACTCCAAACATTTAGGGCAATTGGTTAAGTTTTGATATAATTTCCGATACAATATGCAATCATTTGGACATGCATGTATTTTCTCATATTTCATACCCACTCCTCTTATTAGTTTTTTTGCCTCATATGTCTTAACAGGTAGAACATTACCATCTGGAAGCAACTCCTTTACCAAGGCTAAAAAAACTAGTGAAACACGTGTCACTCACCCCATTTGCCCCCTTGATATTATACAACTTCACCACAGCCGACATTTTTGTGAACTTACAACCAGGATACAGTGGTGCTTCAAACTCACACAACTTCTCATACATGTTGTTAAGGTCATCCCAATTAATAGTGTCATCACCTACATCTTAAAAAGCATTCGACTCATCATCATTCTCTTCATTATCTATAGACCCAACATTCAACTTCTCTGCTTCCAACTCTTCCAACTCAAAAAATTCGGCAAACTCAGGATCATCAGTTAGCCTTTCGTACACCTCAACATCATTTTCTTCAAAGCTATTCTCGTCCTCTAATGGTTCCCCATGAAAAATCCAACGTGTATAGGATCGACTAAATCTCCACTTTTCTAGGTGTATTTTAACGTCCGGAAAAGCCATATACCTAATATTACCACATCTTTCACAAGGACATGGAATACTAGAAGAACCTTTGAAATTGTTCGAAACGACTTCATAAAATTCAGCTAAACCATCCTTATAGTTGGGGTCACTCATATTTGCATCAATCATCCAAGTTCGAGTCATTTTTCTACATTCGTAATATATAGGCAACTAATTCAGAAAATCCAATAATAGGCAAACAAATAAACGAAATTCAGGAAATCAATTAAGCTAAATTATCAACAAATTAGATAATAACCCAACAAATTCACAAATTCAAAAATAATCGACATTCATAGGCCAGGAAATTGAACATACAGTCCTATATCTATATATAGCTTGAAAATCTTAATAAGAAATAGTTAATAAGCTAAGAAACATATATACCTGATTGATAAACACGATGAGGGAAAGAAGACGGTGACAACAATGACGGAGATGAAGACAGAGAGAGACGATCAGAGAGGAATGGAGAATGACATTTGTGTATAGTAGCAGTATTAGCTTGTGTTTGTGTTTTGTAGCGTATAACAGAATAAAGCAATCTGTTGTTCTTTAGATTTTTATAACTTTAATAACAACGGTTATTGAGTCTACAACCGTTGTTACAACCTAATAACAACGGGTTCTAACATAACCGTTGTAATTACTTTTCACTAATTTTGCGCCAAATTATTAACAACGGTTAAAATGTATTACAGAGTAAACTGTTGTTATTAGTTTTTATATTAACAACGGTTGTGAAAGTTTGATCCGTTGTTAAAACCAATAACAACGGTTAACAACACATAGCCGTTGTAATTAAGTTTAGTAAAATTTCGCACAAAGATAATTATCCATTCTACAACGTCTTTTGGTGATTTTCGTGAATAAGCGTTGTTAAAGGGCCGTTGTAGTTGCCTGGATTTGTAGTAGTGAGCTCTTTTAAAACAGGTGCTACTTCCGAAGACAAATGCCATTATTGTAATGGCATAGGACATTGGAAGAGGAATTGCCAAAGTATCTTGGAGATATCAAAGCTGGAAAGATTGTTCCAGTAAGTAATAAAAAAAATTCTCTCTATCATTTATGTTTTGTTCTCAACCTTGGTATTTGGATACAAGTTGTTATTCTTACCCTTTCTAACTTGTTTTTAAGGGCATCCAAGCAAAGACAAAGGCAAAGACAATCAAGCCTAAGGAGGCTCTTCAAGGGAAGCTAGAGTAGCCGCCCATAGTAGAAGACCGATGGAAGCTTGGCCTTTATAATGATAGTCTTCGTTTTATTGTTGTATTTTGAACTTGTTGTTTTAGAACTCTTTTAATTTCCTAGTTAGACATGGAAATTATTTTATTTCCTTTTATTTTCAAGAACAAGAAGTTGTATTTAAATTTTAGTGGCTTGGTTTGCAACCCAAGTCACTCGGTTTATGAAAATTTTCGTTCTAAAACTTGTCATTATACACCTTTCATATCAAAACATAAATTATGTTGACTTAATCTAATCATAAAAGAATTACAACGATGGGATCATTGTAATTAGTTCATAAGCCATGAATTTAATTCTCACTTATGCTTTTGTGACTTATGTCACATCTTATTTTGTAACACCCCCATACCCCAAGTGCCTTACCAGGACCACTCAGGTATAAGGACGCTACCATCTCGGTTACCCGAGGCATGATAATCATAAGACAATAACGAAACAACTTTAAATAATATAAGTTTAGTGAAAGGTTACAACTGAAACCAAAAACCAAAATACGATACATGTTCTCAAATCCAACTGTCTACTGAGTTAACTGAAAGGTTATAAAACTAGTAAAGCTACAGCGGAAGACTTCTATCGTCAGACGGTGGCACATCCCAGCCTATCCCAAAGACTCAACTCAAACCGCTCATTATCGCTCACCATCCCCGAATGGATCACCGCAGGTTTTACAAAACAACAACCGGGGTCAGTACTAATCACACAACTTATATATATCAACAATACGATAAACAGACAGCTTACACTGTCACACACACACAATCACACCAGTCCCATCAATCTCAATCACCGACTGTCCACTGGACCAGCCCTGCCAGTGGGGGACCGCAGCCGTACCCACCAAATCCCCGCTCCTCATATTGAGCGATTTCCCTGTTCATTAATGTGCACATCCCCTTCCGTGGCGGGTTCCACGAAGGGCGAAACTAGGGCGTGAAGCCACTCCCGCAAGTGACTCCACTCAGCCGAGAACGCGTCTCGAGAACCACAGACAACCAATCACAATATCAACAACCTTCTGAATCTAACAACAATGTATAATCACAACCACAGCCGTCACAATACAATTACTATATCAAACAATCAATCTCAACACATCAACAATCATCCCATTATGGGACTAATACTGAGTAGGAAATCCTACCTGGAAAGCACAACTATCAGACGGTCTCTACAGCTGTATCAAAAAGCTTCTTCTACGAAACCTCCTCCTATCATACAACATACAAATGCTACCAAATCACAAACTACTCAAAAACCCCCAAATCCCTAGATTAGGGTTTAACCAACTTAAAAGAAAGACAATAAAAAGGGTACATAGATCTTACCCTCGACGCAAGGATCTCAACGGTATAACAAACGATGAAAACCGACCTTCCAAACTCCGGGGTTTGCTAACAATGCGATTAAGATGACGAACGTACTTGCTTTCTCTCTTTGACAGTAAATTAGGTTTTGAAAAAGTGTTTAGAATGATGACGGAAAAGGTTATATATCTTGAACGCATAATTAACAAAACCTGAGAAAAACTCCCCGTAAACCGGCTACTCTATCGAGTATCTAAGGTACTCGATAGAGTACCCCCTTACTCGATCGAGTATCCTAGTTACTCGATCGAGTACCCAACAGGTCAGAAACTATTTTAAAACGCAACTCACCCTTACTCGACAGAGTAAGGCCTACTCGATAGAGTACCCAGAGACTTATAAATACGGAGTATTACAGTCTTCCCTCCTTAAAAAGAACTTCGTCCCCGAAGTTCAACCCATACATAGAAACGAACAAACTAACTCGGTCAAGACGCAACAACGTAACTAAGAACTCAAAACAAAGCTCCAACCAAACATGAACTCGTAACACCAACTCCACTAACTATTCCTACCTCCACACCATGGCTCACGATATCATATCAACTCCATTATATCTCTCTCGACACTAACTCCGTACACTATCGACTACCGTCCACAAACGCTGCTAGCTCCGTAATATATCATCCACTAGCAAATCCAATATCAAAACACTCGTAGACACCAAACGGAATGTTACATTTTGTAACACCCCTATACCTCAAGTGCCTTACCAGGACCACTCAGGTATAAGGACGCTACCATCTCGGTTACCCGAGGCATGATAATCATAAGACAATAACGAAACAACTTTAAATAATATAAGTTTAGTGAAAGGTTACAACTGAAACCAAAAACCAAAATACGATACATGTTCTCAAATCCAACTGTCTACTGAGTTAACTGAAAGGTTATAAAACTAGTAAAGCTACAGCGGAAGACTTCTATCGCCGACGGTGGCACATCCAGCCTATCCCAAAGACTCAACTCAAACTCGCTCATTATCGCTCACCATCCCCGAATGGATCACCGCAGTTTTACAAAAAACAACAACCGGGTCGAGATACTAATCACACAACTTATATATATCAACAATACGATAAACAGACAGCTTACACCGTCACACACACACAATCACACCAGTCCCATCAATCTCAATCACAGACTGTCCACTGGACCAGCCCTGCCAGTGGGGGACCGCAGCCGTACCCACCAAATCCCCGCTCCTCATATTGAGCGATTTCCCTGTTCATTAATGTGCACATCCCCTTCCGTGGCGGGTTCCACGAAGGGCGAAACTAGGGCGTGAAGCCACTCCCGCAAGTGACTCCACTCAGCCGAGAACGCGTCTCGAGAACCACAGACATCCAATCACAATATCAACAACCGTCTGAATCTAACAACAATGTATAATCACAACCACAGCCGTCACAATACAATTACTATATCAAATAATCAATCTCAACACATCAACAATCATCCCATTATGGGACTAATACTGAGTAGGAAATCCTACCTGGAAAGCACAACTATCAGACGGTCTCTACAGCTGTATCAAAAAGCTTCTTCTACGAAACCTCCTCCTATCATACAACATACAAATGCTACCAAATCACAAACTACTCAAAAACCCCCCAAATCCCTAGATTAGGGTTTAACCAACTTAAAGGAAAGACAATAAAAAGGGTACATAGATCTTACCCTCGACGCAAGGATCTCAACTGTATAACAAACGATGAAAACCGACCTTCCAAACTCCGGGGTTTGCTAACAATGCGATTAAGATGACGAACGTACTTGCTTTCTCTCTTTGACAGTAAATTAGGTTTTGAAAAAGTGTTTAGAATGATGACGGAAAAGGTTATATATCTTAAACGCATAATTAACAAAACCCGAGAAAAACTCCCCGTAAACTGGCTACTATATCGAGTATCTAAGGTACTCGATAGAGTACCCCCTTACTCGATCGAGTATCCTAGTTACTCGATCGAGTACCCAACAGGTCAGAAACTATTTTAAAACGCAACTCACCCTTACTCGACAGAGTAAGGCCTACTCGATAGAGTACCCAGAGACTCATAAATACGGAGTATTACAGTCTTCCCTCCTTAAATAGAACTTCGTCCCCGAAGTTCAACCCATACATAGAAACAAACAAACTAACTCGGTCAAGACGCAACAACGTAACTAAGAACTCAAAACAAAGCTCCAACCAAACATGAACTCGTAACACCAACTCCACTAACTATTCCTACCTCCACAACATGGCTCACGATATCGTATCAACTCCATTATATCTCTCTCGACACTAACTCCGTACACTATCGACTACCGTCCACAAACGCTGCTAACTCCGTAATATATCATCCACTAGCAAATCCAATATCAAAACACTCGTAGACACCAAACGGAATGTTACATTCTACCACCCTTAAAGGGAACTTCGTCCTCGAAGTTTACTCACACTCATAAACATCATCATCCAACTGCCAAGACTATCGAACTCATAATCATCATCATCCAACTATCAACACTATCGAAATATTCTCACACTCCTAAACATCGAACTACTACCAGTACGATCATGACCTTTAACAGAATCAACCACAACACGAATCAACCTTTTATTCGACATCAAGACTCAAACTTCCAAATATATTACCATATGCACACCCATCAAACTCTCTTTTATCGCATCCTACTCCTCTTAAGATAAATGTTACGTCCTCGTAACTCACTAATACTAAATCCTAGATATATCTTTTCATTATCCTCATCGCCACCGCATGTCAAAGATAACCACCTATAATCTAAACACTCGCCATGCATATATCCAAGGCTCTCTTACTTAAACAACTCTCATACTTCACTTCACTCGTCACACCACCTAACCTATACCACAAAATCCTTAGCTTAACCCAAAACTTCACTTGTTCCCTATTACAGCAACATGATACACCTCTCTATATAAACTATATAAAGTCCTATCGTCAAAAGCATAACTCACGATCCACACCTGTTACGTACACTCACACTAGATCCTCAAGTTCCTTTCTGTCATTACCGCAAGACTCATACATAACTTAACACGACACTAATTACTCAACACCCTACACTCACTGTCTCAACAAAGGATTATGAACCACCTGCATATATCAGATCATTACCACACATGTTCTACGAATCACTTGCCATGACTATGACTACCGATGCCTCATCTTAAAACAAGATCAAAATTACTGTAACAACTTCTCACAACTATGTCCCATCAACAGAATATCACTATATCATGACAACAACGAAAACATATACAACTCTCTTTCATATCATACTTTACCCTCATTCCAAAACTTAACTGATAAGAAACATTAATAAACAAAACAACTGTCTATCTGTACAAACTGAAACCCACAGGAAGTAACATCAAACAAAACAACAATCTATGTATGACTGGTATGTATTTTCGAAACTCGAATCATAATCATCCCGCCTACTCCACCACAACCGGTGACGGCATCACAACACCGCCACCAACAGCCACACCGCAGTGCGAAAATACCCGCATCACAACACTAAATACCGTGCCCGAATCACCACCCGAGGCACCACAACAACATCGATAGTCATCACAACTTACACAATCCCATAAGCACTGACTCAACATAACTTCTCGAACAAGAAAAAAAAACTTACTCAAATCCACTTTACTAAATCACAAAGCAACATATTATATGAATTAAACAGATAATAACCTCATGAATATCATCCCCTCACCACATCACGGAATAACATATATCATGAATACATACAAGTATAACCAGTCATGCCAGATCAATAAAATTATTACCTTTTTTTAATATCATTCAATTAAATTACCGTGTTCAACATATATTACAGAACATTCAGATAACAACATTATAACTATCACACCATACCGCTTCTCGTGAAGTCACAACCTCACACCAACATTTATATACATCTTAGACCCATAATCACATCCAACTAGTCAATCCTGATCACGTAAGTTACCACTCAACAAAGGTTACCTGACGCCCGAGCTTAACTCGCATGCCCCTCATCCCATTCTTCCATTCGCATAACCAAAGACCTTTCGCCATACATAACTATACAGCTAACACTCACTATGAGAAACCGCCTCCTAAGACTATGTCTTATACTTCCTCACAACCATACCTATCAATTCAATCTCTACAAAATCAGCCTCTTTAGAATTGCCATCTTTCCTATATATCATTAACCTTAACCACTAGCGACAACACCTCCACACAACTACCGTTCGTACATCAAACTTCTTACACTCATCTCTAAACATCACCGTTTCTTCCCTATCTTTGGTTATCATCCCCAATAACGAGCATCAAATCCATCAAAATTACCTCAACATTATTCTCAATACTATCCTTATTTGTATCATCATCTAACTCTCCACCAAAATCTCATATCCTGCAGATATTTTACCAACTTCTTACTTTCCTTAATTCCTCAAAACTCAAGACTAATCTTGTTGTTCCGAAGCTCCTCTATAACCATTAATTCAATTCCTCATGATAGTATCATGCATCTTGACGATTCCTTACTTTTATATCACATAACTCCGGTGAACATTTTCTTAGTTTTACTCCCCTCATGCTTTTTTTTTTACACCCAACTAAAGCAATTAACCATTCAACTCCTTATTACTTCTTCCTAACTCTTTAGTGCTCCGATCACCTTCACATTGCTCCAAAATTCCAATCCCATTATTTCTTATCGATATTATCTTACTCTTCCTTACCATGGGTCCCCTCTCATCACTCCACTCACTCACACTTGTCAGTAATTTGTCCATAAAAAAAATCAACGTTTAATGTTCAAACAATTACATCTCCCTTTTTACATCTCTAGAAATCAAAATTCTTTTTATACCGTTAATTGCCCATGGAAATCACACATTAGTTTCGTCTCTCGATAACACAAATTTCCAAACTCAGTCACTACCTGCAAATCCACGTCGCGACATGTCTCCATTAAGTTTACTATATACCACTCTTCTCAATTCCCCTAAAACAACCTTTCATTACATATATTCTTACTCAACACTATTTCTAACCATCCCCTCCATAATTCGTTATACATCTCAGGTTGCTACTATCCACATCCTTTCTTTCAATCTTTTCATTCTCACGTTCCTTAAACTTACATCATCCCTTACCCACATTCTCTTACATTTTCATTACTCAACATACAATCATATCACTCATCTCGTCTCACACAACATGCTCTATGCCTCAATTAAGCCTTACCAATCTTCCTTTTGTTTTTCCTCTACCTATCATAACACATGTAAATCATGTTCTCCCCACCGAACTCATACTCATCATAGGTGCCACTCTTTACATCATAAGATTGGGTAACTTACGCATCAGGATTAACATACACGTAAACGGTGCATAAAGAAGCAAAATAATACCTTTGAATTAAACATAATATGCAACGAATGTCAAAAGATAAGCATATGACCCAAAACAGGGGTCACTAGATCGAGTACAGGCCACTCGATCGAGTAAGTGACTTACTCGATCGAGTAGGTGAAGATCAGAAGCACTTAAAACAAATTACCAGGGCCACTCGATCGAGTAACTGACGTACTCGATCGAGTTCCCCCCTACTCGATCGAGTACCAAGGCTACTCGATCGAGTACCTACGCATTTCTCAGCACTGTCCAGTTTTCGTAAAACAGCCATAACTCACTCATTTCTTGGTCGTTTTGGGCATGTGACCTATCGTTAGAATCGTAAAAGGACGAGCTATCACCTCCAATTGGAATCACATCAAAATCATTTATGCATCTCAAGTTATAACAGTTTAAAGACAACTTTGCTGTAATCAGACGACATAACTATTTGATTTTTACTTCCAAACAACTTAGACAACAACCAAGCAAACAAAACCAATCCAAAACTCATAAAACCAGTATTCCTAATCATATGTTACTATGTTCAAAAGCCAAGCAACAACATTCATCATGCACATAGATTATTTAACTTGTCAATCACGATTTACCCACATGCTTTTATTTTATAACTTCACGTACACAATAACATAATATACGACATAAAATCCCCTATTCACATGTTACTAACATTGCAACATTATAAAATCCATTACCCACGTAAACATGTTCCACACATGAATTTCATATTCTTATGCAATTACTTACTTAATCTCTTCCAACCAATTCATCCATTAAGCTACATACTTCTAACAACATATACACGTGAACAATATTGGACAAGTACATAAACTTATCATACAACTCTATGCAAACAAAATATACGTATACAACACAACATTCCTATTCATATTATGAATCATCCATCCTGCAACATCATTATTCATCACATATTATCACATATGAACCACTTCCTTTTTCCACCATATTACTCATCATTCTCATACACTTTTCTAACAATTCAAAACAACATTGTAAACCAACTATCATGCTTCTCATTCCAACATCAGTTCTATATATCTCATCAATCTTTCTTTCACATTCTCAACTTTCTACTCCAAACATCCAACAATTACACATACTTCATCACATCCACACACAAGCTAACAAACAACGCATACGACCTTGACATACACCCCCCATGTGACCGGTTCAAAATTGTAGGGCAAGTTCGCGACTTCAGGACTTCTCCCAAGCCTTTGCATTAGCTCCTACAACCTTCACCCCGGGTTCATTTTAATTGACTCCTTATATTCATTGGATTTATTGGTTACAGGTTTCAGGTTTCAGGATCGTCGCTCTGATACCATTTGTAACACCCCCATACCCCAAGTGCCTTACCAGGACCACTCAGGTATAAGGACGCTACCATCTCGGTTACCCGAGGCATGATAATCATAAGACAATAACGAAACAACTTTAAATAATATAAGTTTAGTGAAAGGTTACAACTGAAACCAAAAACCAAAATACGATACATGTTCTCAAATCCAACTGTCTACTGAGTTAACTGAAAGGTTATAAAACTAGTAAAGCTACAGCGGAAGACTTCTATCGTCAGACGGTGGCACATCCCACCTATCCCAGTACTCAACTCAAACCTGCTCAATTACTGCTCACCATCCCCGATTGGATCACCGCAGGTTTTACAAAACAACAACCGGGGTCAGTTCTAATCACACAACTTATATATCAACAATACGATAAACAGACCGCTTACACCGTCACATACACACAATCACACCAGTCCCATCAATCTCAATCACCAATTGTCCACTGGACCAGCCCTGCCAGTGGGGGACCGCAGCCGTACCCACCAAATCCCCGCTCCTCATATTGAGCGATTTCCCTTTTCATTAATGTGCACATCCCCTTCCGTGGCGGGTTCCACGAAGGACGAAACTAGGGCGTGAAGCCACTCCCGCAAGTGACTCCACTCAGTCGAGAACGCGTCTTGAGAACCACAGACAACCAATCACAATATCAACAACCGTCTGAATCTAACAACAATGTATAATCACAACCACAGCCGTCACAATACAATTACTATATCAAACAATCAATCTCAACACATCAACAATCATCCCATTATGGGACTAATACTGAGTAGGAAATCCTACCTGGAAAGCACAACTATCAGACGGTCTCTACAGCTGTATCAAAAAGCTTCTTCTACGAAACCTCCTCCTATCATACAACATACAAATGCTACCAAATCACAAACTACTCAAAAACCCCCAAATCCCTAGATTAAGGTTTAACCAACTTAAAGGAAAGACAATAAAAAGGGTACATAGATCTTACCCTCGACGCAAGGATCTCAACGGTATAACAAACGATGAAAACCGACCTTCCAATCTCCGGGGTTTGCTAACAATGCGATTAAGATGACGAACGTACTTTCTTTCTCTCTTTGACAGTAAATTAGGTTTTGAAAAAGTGTTTAGAATGATGACGGAAAAGGTTATATATCTTAAACGCATAATTAACAAAACCCGAGAAAAACTCCCCGTAAACCGGCTACTCTATCGAGTATCTAAGGTACTCGATAGAGTACCCCCTTACTCGATCGAGTATCCTAGTTACTCGATCGAGTACCCAACAGGTCAGAAACTATTTTAAAACGCAACTCACCCTTACTCGACAGAGTAAGGCCTACTCGATAGAGTACCCAGAGACTCATAAATACGGAGTATTACATATTTGATATAAGAAAGAATGATTATAAAGTCAAAAAGAGTTATTTGAACTCTAAAAAGGGAAATTTTATAAACCAATTGGCTAAACCACTTATAAGACTCCATACGAGTTATGGGAGGGCCTAAGACCTCGAGATTGCATGTAACATAGATATGTGTCGGATTGAGTTGTCGAACTCACTTTTGGGGATTTGCGATCCAAAACGGACACGTTATTTTTAAACGAAAGGTCAACCTGGAGATTCCTAAAATAGCAAGTCTATTTAACAAATAACATGGATCAGATTCGCTTATTACATGAATCAAGCTGCCATAATAGAGTTGGTCTTTTATGAGCTAACACGTCATTCGAGACAAATGAGTATTACTTCACCATATATGTTTGTAGCTCACAAAGCTATCTCTTAAGAAGATAGAAGTATTTCTAAGAGATAGAGTGGGAGTAGATCGTCACAAACATGTCTTATAGTTAATGTGTTACTTTTTGAAAGTAATGGAACTATAGTCTATTGAAATAGAGTGGGAGTAAAATTCACATGTCTTATCGTTAATATGTTACTTTTTGAAAGTAATGTAATTATGACCTAGTCCCAAATCGACTTAGTTGCATACAAGCCATAGCATTACAATCCAAAATTTTTACTTAAGAGTAGATTTACTTTAAGGCGATGGTCTCTTTAAAGTAAATAGAGCTTTAAAGTACCTAAAAGCATAGATTGACATGAAGATGTTAATCAAGATAAATCATGTTAGGAATTTCCACATTTCATTTTGATAAAGAAGGGCAAACGATATTAAACTTCGCTTTTCTAAAATGGGAATGTAGAGAAGGATGTGTATGGAACAAAAAACCTTGGATAAAGATCTAAGAATCCTAACATATTATGCAAAGCTTACTTAAGAAATCCTAAAATGGCCTTAAGCAAGCATAAAAGGATTATACTTTTCGTTCATGTGATAATTGAGAATGGTTTCATTCACATTGTTGAAGAATCGTGTTTATACATGAAGTTAAGTGGGAGCCAGAATTATTTTTCCCATGTCTAATATGTTGATAACATATTATTTATTGAGAATAATGTACCAATGCTCTCCTCTGTGAAAGAGTGATTGGGAGACTAGGAAAAGGTGCAATGTATTCTAGATTTCCGAATCTATGTGTTAAATTTGAGAGAATATTGGCATAGAGTTGAGAGCCTTATGATGATAAGTTATTTTATATTTGTTTAACATCAACAAGGTTGAGTAGGTTATTCATATTGATGAAAGTGAAATTACTATGATAGAGTCATAGTCATTCACTGAACCTAATAAGTTGTTGATCATATGAAATCGATTGCTAATGTTTCAGCCATTAGAACGATCATGTATGCCATTATATGCACATGCCGTGATGAATCATATGCTTGGAGCATAATAAGTTAATAACAAGTTAATTCGAATGATTGTCTTTTAAAAGCCTTAAAGAACATCCTTTAAGATTCTTGAGGAGAATTGAATATTCGTTCTTATGTTTGGATAATATACTAAGTTTTGTATTGAAGGGTTACACAAACTTTAGTTTCCAAACCGATGAGGATTTATCGAAATCCTAGGCTGGCTTTATTGACTTAGGAGTAAGTAACTAGAAAAATGTTTTAGTTTGAACCATTGTAAGTTCTACAAACAGAATCTAAGTACATTGTGATAAGATGGTCAACATAGGGAATGAGAGTAGACCCCTCTACCAAAGACCTTATCATAAGTTATATGATAACAGTGGGAGCATCTTCCAAGTATAAGAGCCCATGTCTAGTAAGATGACTAGACATCTACTTAGATAAATTCATGTCATTTTGAATAGAAGGAAATGGCAATTCATAAAGTTGGAATGAATGGATACATAGTATATCCACTTACCAAGCTTTTATTGCAATTTAATTAGTGTAAAATGTACACTTTAGATTATAAGATATGAAGTAGTAATAATGTATTAACTATTCATATATGATAATCACATTTATCGTTCGAGTTTCTTTAAACTCATCCACTACTATGTTATATCCAAATGGGTTGTTGAGACAATATTGAACCCCATTGAAGTGAACTGGATCTAGATAGTATGCGCCCCTAGTTACTTATAGGAGGTGACGTCTCGAAGAGAGTAGAGTGTGATGCGATTGATGGCAAGTTCAAGTGCCATAGGGTCATATGGGATGACTAGTCGATCACATAGACAGACTGTATGGGACACTCTGTCGGGCAGTGATCGCTTATAGAGTTCTGGAAATTCATAAAGTTTGGTCGTGGCAAGAGCTGCTATAGTATTCTTATGAGTCGATTCTTTTGACTAGAGACTATTCACCCAAGTTGGCACAAATTTCTGGATGGTTTTGATTTATACTCTACGACTCTCAAAACTGAAGTCAAATGAGTATATTTTGGGTCATGATGAACTATGGCTATAGGAAGGGAATAGTGCAATAGGAATTGTCCACCCCCTTGTCAAGGTTGCTTGAAATCTCAGGGCCACTCGAGGAGTAGTGAACTGAAAATGCGTGGACACGCTCGGAAGGTATCTACGGTAGATAATTCCGGTCAGATAGTTACTCTCCAAATCGAGACCACTCAAGATATGATCAAATGAAAGTACGACCAACAAGACACCTTGCATTGAGTGGGAGATTTTAATAGGACAAGAGAATTGGTGACACACAGTTGTCTCAGACAAGTGGGAGATTGTTGGAGTATGTGTCCTCAACAATAGTGTGATCACATGTTTAAATCTCAAATTCAGAATAAGTAAGGGATGATTCATTTATATAGTGAACTGATCAACATTAATCAGTAACGATCGGCTAACTAGAGTTTGACATTGCTGTCGTTTGACGGTGGTGATCAGTTGATCCCTTAAGGTCACACCTATAGGACAATTCCCTTAATAGACAAATTGATTAATTGTATGACGATACAATTTAACCAATTCCTTAAAATTGAACAATTCATTTGTGAGAGAGAATATTTATATCTTATTGTAATTTGATTAAATAAGATTTATTTTAGTAATTAAAATATTTTATTACTAAAATTGATTATTGTTTATGAAACAATTAAGATAAGAATGAATGGTTAATTATAATTACAATATGTTGTGCATTATAATTATATGACCCATTTTATTTATGTGATCAATAATCACTAGACAATTTGTTATGTGTAATTTAATTAATGTATATAATGATATTTATTTGATAAATATGCATTAAATTAATTACTAACTTGTTACATACTACATGTGACATATTGTGTGACAAATGACAAATTGACAAAATAAAATGGAAGTCCATTTTACATATGGACCGAAAAATGGTGGGTGGAAGGAGTTAGTGGGTGATTTATTTCGAGCTTCTGAAGAATGAGTTTATGCCCGAGTTCCAAAAAGCCAAACTTCGGGAGGAGTTTGACACCTTCAAGATGACAGAAGATATGACAGTGGAGACTTATCATCGGAAATTTCGACAGTTATCCTCATACATTGATGACTTTGGGCAGAATGAAGCTATGATGGCTATGAGGTTTGAGCGGGGACTCACTATGGACATCAAGAAGAGGCTCACGGCAGCTCCACCCACTACAGTTCAGGACATTTACTTGAGAGCTGGTGCTGCTGAAAGACTCTCGGAACAGATCAAGGCTGATAAGAAAGGCAAGGCTGAGAAAAGGAAGTCGGAGACCACAAGTGATAATATTTGGGGCAAAGAAGCAGAGTTCGGGCAGATATGGTGGGTACTCCACTAACAGTGCCCCAGGGGGTATGAGAGCTCAGAGTGGAGGTGGCTTCAGGGGCACCGGTGGGGGAGGTAGTTCTGCGGGGCTTACTTGTTTTGGCTGTGGAAAGACAGGACACAAGAGGAGCGTAAGCGATTACCTTCCCGTTTTGCATCAATACGCACCCCAGACCCTTCTTGGAAGCATCGGTATACACCTCGAAATTATCATTCCCATCTGGTAGTGCAAGGATAGGAGCTGTAGTGAGTCGTTCTTTGAGGGTTAGAAACGCCTCCTCACAACTCTCATCCCAAACAAACCTGTTCTCCTTCCGCATCAAGGACGTCAATGGCTTGGCGATCTTCGAGAAGTCCTTGACAAACCTTCGGTAATAACCTGCTAGCCCCAAGAAGCTTCGGATCTCACCCACATTCTTAGGACTCTGCCATCTCGTCACTGCCTCAATCTTGCTAGGATCAACCGACACCCCTTCCTTGGAAATCACATGGCCCAGAAAAGCAACTTTCTTCAACCAGAACTCACACTTGCTCAGCTTGGCATATAACTGGTTCTCCTCCAAGGTTTTCAAGACTAACCTCAAATGTTCCTCATGTTCCTCCTCATTCTTGGAGTATACCAGAATATCATCGATGAATACAACCACGAACTTGTCCAGGTAAGGACTGAACACTCGATTCATCAGGTCCATAAACTACTGCTGGCGCGTTAGTCAACCCAAATGGCATGACCACGAACTCATAGTGCCCATATCTTGTTCTGAAAGCGGTCTTAGGTATATCCTCGTTCTTAATTCTCAACTGGTGATAACCTGACCTCAAATCAATCTTAGAGAAAACTCCGGCTCCACTCAATTGATCGAACAAATCATCGATCCTTGGCAAAGGATAACGGTTCTTGACGGTCACATTGTTCAACTCACGGTAATCCACGCAAAGTCTCAAGCTTCCATCTTTCTTCTTGACAAACAACACTGGTGCTCCCAAGGTGAAACACTAGGCCGTATGTAACCTTTCTCTCGCTAGCTCATCCAATCGCTTCTTCAATTCCTCCATCTCTTTCGGCCCCATACGGTAAGGTGGTTTAGAAATCGGCCCTGTTCCTGGCTTTAGATCAATGGAAAAGTCCACTTCTCTTTTCGGTGGTAACCCTGGAATGTCCTCCGGAAATACATTTTCGAACTCCCTCACCACTGGAATCTCAGACACCTTAGGGGTCTCCGACTCACTATCCCACATCGACACAAGATTAATCGGTCCCCTTTCCTCGGACTCGACTTCGTGGTATTAACAGATATGAATTTGACTCTTGGCTTGACCACATACCCCTTATAAGACACCCTAACTCCCTTAGGTCCCCTCAAAGAGATCTTCTTCTGATGGCAGTCGATAAAAGCTTTGTACTTCCCTAACCAGTCCATCCCCAGAATCACCTCAAAACCCCCCAAGGGAAACTCTATAAGGTCGCAGTGAAACACAACCTCTCCGATCTGAATTGGTACCCCAGTGTAGACTCTATCACAAGATACCGACTCCCCCGAAGGTACCACTACCGAATCAGCAATTCTATCATATGACTTAAGGTTTAAGACTCTGGCATGTTCCGCAGATATAAAAGAATGAGTAGCTCCGGAATCAAACAACACAAAGGTGGGTTTAGAGTTAACAGGAAATGTACCAGTCACCACATGAGAGTCATTCTTAGCTGCCTCCTTGCCCATGGCGAAGAGCTTGCCACTGGACTTAGCCCCACTCTGGTTTGAAGAAGCTGCTCCAGATTGTTTGTTCCCTTCATTTGCAGTCTTCTGAAAGTTGGTGCTCCCACTCTCTCTTGGCTCTGCTGCGATTACGGTTCGATAGTTGTTGTAGCTTCCTTGGTAGTCTGTTACTAGCCCCGCACCTCGCACCTCCCCCATAGCCAGACATAGGTGTGCGATAACTGTTATACCTAGACCCCACCGAACGAGAGCCACCGAACCGGACATAGGTGCCCCTGTATCCGCCTGATCGATTCGCCCCAGATGATCGGCATTCAAACCTCTTGTGTCCTGTCTTTCCACAGCCAAAACAAGTAAGCCCCGCAGAACTACCTCCCCCACCGGTGCCCCTGAAGCCACCTCCACTCTGAGCTCTCATACCCCCTGGGGCACTGTTAGTGGAGTACCCACCATATCTGCCCGAACTCTGCTTCTTTGCCCCAAAGATTATCACTTGTGGTCTCCGACTTCCTTTTCTCGGCCTTGCCTTTCTTATCGGCCTTGATCCTGTTCCGAGAGTCTTTCAGCAGCACCAGCTCTCAAGTAAATGTCCTGAACTGTAGTGGGTGGAGCTGCCGTGAGCCTCTTCTTGATGTCCATAGTGAGTCCCCGCTCAAACCTCATAGCCATCATAGCTTCATTCTGCCCAAAGTCATCAATGTATGAGGATAACTGTCGAAATTTCCGATGATAAGTCTCCTTTGTCATATCTTGTCATCTTGAAGGTGTCAAACTCCTCCCGAAGTTTGGCTTTTTGGAACTCGGGCATAAACTCATTCTTCAGAAGCTCTTGGAATTCCAACCAAGATACATGTCCCGTCTCAAGATCCCTAGCAACCTCTCGTATTTCCACCTTGTTCCTGGTCCACCAGTCACCGGCTGTGGCCCTCAGATAGTGGGCAGCTTGGTCCACCTGCAGCTCCTCCGGACATGCTAATAATTCAAACAGATTGGTGAACTCTCTACACCATTCCCCCAGCAACTGTGGTTCTCCCTCTCCAGTGAATTTTGTGGGGTTATGCCTTGCCACAATGGTACTCATCTTTCCCGGATCCAATCGTTTGGCCTTTAGGGCCTCATTCTCAGCCAGTAGTTGATCTAACTCTTCCTGGGTGATGTTCACAGCCGTGTTCCTTCTTGGAGGCATGACTACAAGAGAATTTTAGGGATTAGCTGCAACACAAAACACTTTGGTAATTCTAGCCAATTCTTTTACTCTTATCTTACTTGTCTATCTAACATGGCTTAGGGATCATATGACCGCATATCACTAGGCCTAGCCTTCTGACACAACTTAATAGATGTATAAGTATAAATCAATCTTAAAACATGCCAAGTATTGTGCCACAACCTCCTATCAACTTTTATGCAACAATTATCATATCAATCAGTTAATACTTAGGCAATAATATATGGAGTTATGCTCAGTATCATGCAACTTCTCTACCCTTCCTCTCATGTGCACTCAGGGTTCCCGGGTCAAACTGAGAGGGCCAATGGTTCGGTGTGAGGGGGCCCCTAACTCATCCCTTACCTTTAGTGTGCTCCTAACAGTTCTATCCCGGGGTTCATTTTATTTGACTCTTCCTACATTCATTAGATTCATTGGTTTAGGCCTGAGGATCGTTCGCTCTGATACCACTTTGTAACACCCCCATTTATTTAAGGGCCTGAACTAGGACTCCTCAGATAAATAATGGTGTTACCATCTCGGAAGCCCGAGGCAGTAGATAACAAAGGAAAGAAACACAGTACTTTATTATAATGTTTATAGTGACATTACAACTGAAATAAAAACAAGTCTCCAAATACGACAAAAGAATAAGTCTGATAATCTACTCAAAAAAACTAAGGTGAGCTAGGCACTAAGTCGGTCATCCAAGCTCTCTTCCCGGCCAGCTCCCATCAGTCTCTGAATACCTGTCAATCTGCTCCCCAATAATTGGATCATCACAGGCGTACACGAATACACGGGGTCACCACGAAGCCGAGTAGGTAATACGATAAACAAAGAACACAAAACACATTCTCCTCCATCACCAACACCGCCATCACAACTCACAACCCGGACAACCCAGCCATACCGATCCCAGGTAGACTATAAATATCGACCGTAGCCGATCCGCCCATTTCCTTGTTGAGGACACCAGGGCAAGTCTGCGAGAACCCGCCCGGGCCTTATCACAACGTCATCATCTCCACCTCCACCAACTCCACGGTAATAATATAATAAAACAGTTCAACAATAGTACTTAACGGAATTAAATCAGACAATCATATTATAACATGTAAATCACCGATTCACCAATCCAAATCACATAACACGATATCAAGTCCAGTGTATTCCCCTACCTCAAATAGCGATAAAGGCTAATGCAGATCGAAGTACTCCACCCGAAACTCGCCACCTAAACATACACATAATATAATTAATTCAATTAACTATTCCCGTTCCCATACTCAAGAGCTACTATAAGTAGAAACCTTCCCAATTTAGAAATTACTAAAAATATAAGTTACTCAAAATAAAAGGTTTTCCTAAAATGGGGAGTTTCCCAAAGTAGCGATTACCAAAATAGCAAGTTACTAAAAATAGTAACTTTCCCAAAATAAAATCCCGACTCAAAAGCTTAAATACATTATTCCGTTACCGCTACTTAAAATCAACTTAATAATCAAAACTAATAATATAAATATTATAAGTATACGCATTCCCGACTCATTAAAATAAAACCCGCAACAAAATTAATTCGAAAACAAAGACACACGCACCCCCCTTTTCCAACCCGTCACAAACCGCCCCTCAACCACCACTCTTCACCGTCGACCACCGGCCTCGACACTGGTCTGGCCTGGTCACTACCCACCACCACCAACGTGGTCGACCCACGCCGGCGGTCCTGGCCACCACCACAAAACCCCCTGCCTGCGTCCCTGCTGCCGCCAAACACCCTGAACAGCCCCCTTATCTAACCCGACAACCACCACGACACTCCCCTGTCACCCTACTAACCACCACCATTGCCACCACCGTCGCATGGCGACTCTGACACACGTGGCACCACCGATTCGACCTCCCCCGAGTCCACGGTGGTGCCACCCCTTTTCCTATGTCTGAAAATGCTACCCAAAACACCCCATCGACCCCGACACCTAAACACCACCACTGCAACCACCACCATCCACGACCACCACTCTAACCACCACCACCCGACTCGACTCTACACCCACAACACATCTCACCACCCCACGACCACCACCACAGGCCCTAAAAGACGCATAACACAAAACAAAACAGAGGGACAGAAATAAAAACGAGAACCCTTACCTATGACGGCCGTCGACCTGAGCTTTTCCGGCCAGAACAACCACCAACGACCACTAGTAAAGACTCCCCTGGACTCCTGGCAGACCCTACTACCTCCACCCTCACTGGCGTGCCCTCTTTGGCCGTGTGCAAAGCTTAAACAAGAGAGGAAGGAGGGTTGTTGTATTGTGTTGTCAAAATGACGGTAGGGGGAAGGGATAGGGTTTTAAAGGTGAATTAGGGTTTGTTTTAGGGTTTGGTGAGGTAAAAATGGTAGGTGGGTAAATGGGTAGTAAGTGGGTAAATGGGCTATGACCTCTCGACCCAAAATGTTACTCGATTATAAACCCGACTCATCTCGCGATATAAATTAAACAATTCTTTTTACGCTTTTACCATTACCTTTACGCTACCATAAAATAATAAAACTCGCCCGGACAATAATAAAATACGGGGTATTACACTTACACATCTACATTTTGGAGAAGAGAAAAAAGAAAAAGGGGAAGCCATGCATTGGCATTTAGCCATCACCATACCCGACCCCTTCCTCTTTTTATGATGAGAATTTTGTTCTCATTTTTCACTTCTCATTCTCAGGCATTCATTCTTATCTATTCTCTCCCACTTCTCTCTAAAACATGTTTTGGAATACATTGAATTATTCATCTAATATTATCATAAATATTAGATTACTAGTGTAGTAATAGAGATAATATTAGGATTTATTTAAGGTATAATAATGCACTAATCTAGTTAATTAGTATATTATTTTAAGGGATTTTTTTTGGTGCAATCAAAGGAGGATCTCTATATTTGGGATTTAGGAGGATCATCCATAATATTTGAGCTCAAGAACAAATAAGGAAGGTGACCTTATTTGGCCCTTATTTCGTGCCATATTACAATGTAAGGAACATTGTTTTTCTTATTTTGTCTATACTTTTGTTATGCATGGACTATATCTAAAGAACTCATACTAATATGTTAATTAGTTCACCATTATAAAGGTCTAAGTATAGGTATATGAACCTAACAATAATTTGGCATGTTAGATACATATTATAATGCTGCATTTTTCATTGTTGAATGTCTTATTTTATTTATGTAATTTTGAATTATGTAATTTGTCTTAGTATGGCCTTCGTTTTAATCGATATTCACCGTAATGAAAGGGAATATTGATTCGGTTGTAATTTAATGTGATCTCGTATCACTTTTATTTTTACTAGTTTTTCATATTACAAATGTATAATAGGAATAGCTTTGTATTTTATTATTATTTGTAATTCCGAAGTTCCTTCTGTTGGGAAAAGTGTCCTCAACAATAGTGCGATCACATGATTTAAATATCATTATTAAATCTCATTTTAAAGAATACAATTGGGAAGTATTTATACTGTCAACTGGTCAACATATATCGGTAATGATTGGCTGACTAGAGTTTGACATTACTGTCGTGCGACGGTGGTGATCAGTTGACCCCCTAGGTGATACCTATAGGGCAACACTCTTAATTGATCATTTAATTAATCGTATAATGTTACGAGTTAATTAAATTACTTGAAAAATTGACGGACGATTTTGGAAGTAAAATTTACGTATCAAATTGAAATGTGATTAAATGAGATACGGTCTGAGTAATCGAATTGTATCATTACTCGGATGAAATTATTGTTTACAGAAACAATTAAATTTGAATGAATTATTATAAATACGATTTATAAATTGGTAAAATATTTTGGCACAAGTAATTATGAAATTACTAAGTCGATTTTTGTATGTGACGTATTTTTATTAATACGTTGATTTTTAACATGTTAAAAATTACATAAAAAATTTATGTCACATATGACATGTGACATATTGACATTTGACAAAAATAATATGGATCTCATATTATCATATGTGCCGAAAATGAGAAGTTGTTTAAACAAATATTGTGTTTGTTTAAGTTAGTGGTAAGCATAATGATAATTACTCTAATTTAGGCATGCATACCTAGTGCCTTTTGTGTAAGAGCACAAAGGCCATGCATAGGCCAATTCCCTTCACCCTACCCGGTTCTACATAGAAAAGAACAAGGGTTCTTTTTCTTATTTTTCTATTATTCACTATATGGAGTGTGTGAAAAAAAAGATAATTCATTCTTATCATAAAATTATTTTAGTGAGACAAAATAATCTCTCTTCCTCTTCTCTTCTCTCAACCGGTTTTGAGAGCTTAAAACCAAACATTTTTGGTTCAAATTTTTCACAAGATTAATATTATACTAGTATTTGTAATATTAATTAAATTAAGAGAAAGCCTTGGGTATAAAGCTTAGGGAGAGATCCTACACTTGGATCTTGGTTCATCCATAAGGAAAGCTCAAGAACAAAAGAAAAGGAGATTTCTTTTGTGCCCAATAAAACCGAAATACTCATTGTAAGAACATGATTTCTTCTCTTTGTTATATTGTTTGCATGCATAAAATCCGTATTTAATTTTATGACAAATTTATTATGACATATATGAGTATGTTAATATGTATATGAATTTCATTTCCTTCAATCGGTATCAAGAGCCACGGTTGTTTGCATGCAAATTGGTTAAAAGTTTTTCCGAGTTATAAGAATAACAAATAAAACTTGTAAAATTAGTGTTATTATGATATATCACGAAATTATTACATGCATGTTAATATTTCTGGTCCTAAAATTTTTTAGGATATTTTGGTAAATTTTTCGGATTTTATTGTTCATAATTTTCAATAATGGCATTTAAATGTGATTTTATGAGTAAAAATGTCATTTTTGGTCTAAAATTAGCTATACTTCGAATTTTCACTTGGTTTTTGGATATGTTGTCACATATATTATTTTGAGATAACCTGTAAATTTTCATAATTTTTGGACTTGTTATGCTCGAAAAATGAATTTCTCATTATTAAATTCGGATTTAAGTGAAAAATAGGTTAATATGAGTTAAATTTCGAATCTGGTCATAGAAAATTAATATGTTGTCACATGCAATTTTACAAGATGTGTGTAAAATAATTGGCTATAAAGAAGTCTTTTTGCATGATTTATGGATTTTTGAAGAAAAATAGCATAAATAGTGACATTATTAGTGGAAAATTAATAAAACATAATCTATGACTTAGGAAAAACGTCTAATGTTGCATTTTATTATCTTTTTCAGATCTAAAATTGAAAAGTTAGTGAAAATAATTTTTTCCATGTTTTTATGATTATTTTATTAAAATCGATAAACCGCAACATTGTTTTTCCGGAAAAATTTCGAAATTTTTAACCTAAGATTTTGAACATTATGAGTGTCATGGAATATTTCCAGAATGTTCATGAGTTTAAATTTCAAATTTTGAATTTATTTGAAATTTTGTGATTTATTTGAAGTTTAATAGCTTATTTTTGTAATTTTAGTCCATTTATGAATAATTTTATAAGATATGGGTTAATTATGGTCAAATTATTAGTGAAGACTATATTTTGAGTCCTAAGAGGTTAGGGTAATTAACTTATGCATAAATATGAGTTTATGCATTTTTGTGATTATAAAATGTTGAAATCACGCAAATCCGTAAAAACCGAGTAATATACGATATTGGCTAATTAAAAGGCGATTTAGCATAAAATTAAGCATGTTCATACATATTATAATGCTGCATTTTTCTTTATGATTGTCATAATTTTAATTTATGTAATTTTGAATTATGTAATTTTACTTAGTATGGCCTTAGATTTAATTGGTATTTCCCGAAATGTATGGGAATATCGATTCGGTTGTAATTTTATTGTGATCTCGTATCACCGTTTTGTAATTTAATAGATTTATTTTATTTTAGTTACAAATGTATAATAGGAAATTATGTAATTTATTATGTAATTTTATTCATTCCGGAGTTCCCAAAGACGGATTTCTTCAAGAATGGCGATACATAAAGACGGTGTTACCTCGAGATGCGTGCCACAACCGAAGTTCAAGGGACCAATGGAGTTGGTTTCCGAATATGTAATAGTTAAATAGTTTTTCTCTTATAGGAAAGGCCATACTAGGATTTATTTATCTTTGTAATACTCCGTATTTATGTCTTGGGGGGTACTCTATCGAGTAGCCCTTACTCTGTCGAGTAAGGGCAAGTTGCGAAGATAAATAGTTTCTGACCTGTTGGGCACTCGATCGAGTAGCTGGGGCACTCGATCGAGTAGGGTACTCGATCGAGTACCTTGGGTACTCGATCGAGTGTCCAGGTTTATCGGGGTTTTTCTCGGGTTTTGTTAATTACGCAATTAAGGTATTTAAACATATTCGTCTTTATTCTAAATCACTTTTTACAAAACCTAAAACCTGTTTAAGAGAGAAAGCAACTGGTTCTTCTTCCTAATCGCGTTCTTGACAATTCCCGGAGTTCAGACGGTCAGTTTGTATCGTAGTTCGCGTCGTTGGATTCCTTGCGTCGAGGGTAAGCTTCTAGCATAATTTTTATAATGTTTTGCTAGGTTTGGTCAAACCCTAATTTAGGGTTTGGGGGTTTTATGAGTAGTAAGTAATTGGTAGTCTTTATGTGTTATGTATGATAGGAGGAGAATTCGTAGAGGAGCCGTTTTGATACAAATTGTAGATACCGTCTGCGTGTTGTGCTTTCCAGGTAGGATTTCCTACTCAGTATTAGTCCCATAATGGGATATTGGTGATGTGCTGTAGTTAGTTGTTTAATATGTGATTGTGATTGTGATTGTGATTGTGATTGTGATTGTGATTGTGATTGGTTTCTATGGCTCTCGAGATGCGTTCTCTACCGAGTGGGGTCACTTGCGGGAGTGATCTCACGCCCTAGTTTCGCCCTTCGTGGAACCCGCCACGAAAGGGGATGTGCACATTAATGGACGGGGTTATCGCTCGTACGATGAGCGGGGCTTAGGTGGGAACGGCTGCGGTCCCCCATCGCGTGGTCGGGTCCGGTGGGATCGGTGTTGAGATGATGGGAGTTGGTGGTGGTGTGTGTGATAGTTCAAATTGTATGTTGTCTTGTTATTGCCGTTTATATTGATTGTGTGATTAGTCGACCCGGTGTTGTTTTGTAAGACTGCGGTGATCCATTCGGGGATGGTGAGCAGATATTGAGCATGTATAGAGATGAGTACGGGAATAGCTGGGATGGCCACGACATGACGATAGAGTCTTCCATTTGTAGTTTAGCTTTATTTACATTTCAGTTGAGAACAGATAGTTTGGATTGATGTATTGTACTTTCAGTTTGGTTTCAAGGATTGTATTTATCATTAAACTATTTATAATAAATGTTGTTTCCGTTTTGTCTATTTGATTATCATACCTCGGGCGACCGAGATGGTGATGTCTTCATACCTGAGTGGTCCTGGTAAGGCACTTGGAGTATGGCGGTGTTACAAATGGTATCAGAGCGACGATCCTGAAACCTGTAACCAATGAACTTAATGAACATAGGGAGTCAATTAAAATGAACCCGGGGTAAAAGTCGTAGGAGCTAGTGCAAAGGCTTGGGAGACGTCCTAAAGTCGCAAGGGGTCGCCCTACAACTTTGAACCGGTCACATGGGGGAATGTGTGTGTTGAGTCATGTGTGTGCTTAGTAACTTGCGTAACGATGTGATGGAATGTGTTGATGGTCGTATGTTCGAATTGGAAGTTGATGAGATAAAAGAAAAGTGATGTTATATATATATATATAGATATTGTTGATGAAATGATAGCATGATGGAATGTTTACAACGTGGCAATTAATAGCATGATTGATATGATATAATGTGATTTATAAAGTTAGCATGTTAGTATATGACGTAATATGCGGGTAGCTATTACGTAGGGGTGGTACTTGATCGAGTGAGGCTGACTCGATCGGGTAGGTTTTTGACGATTTTGAGTCCAGAATCGCGTTTTGGGGCACTCGATCGAGTAACTAGGGGTACTCGATCGAGTAGGGGGTCACTCGATCGAGTAGCCTAGATACTCGATCGAGTGGGTTAGAGATCAGAAGGTCTGTTTGGTTCTGAAGTTTGGGTACTCGATCGAGTACATGGGGGCACTCGATCGAGTATCCCGTTACTCGATCGAGTGGGTTTGGATACTCGATCGAGTAGGTGCTGGGCAACGCGTTTTCGTGTTTTGAGGTCTAGTGCGTGTGTTTATGTTTATCCCTTTCTTGTATAGCTTCAAGATGCCGCCCAAGAGAAATGCCTTGTATGCGAGAGCTGAGCTTATGACTACGGACGACATCGTCAAGATGTTAGAGCACCAGGATGCTCTTACTGAGACCCTGAAGAGAGTGAATGAGGATAAGGATAAGAGTAAGGAGAAGGAGGTTGACCATGCTAAAGTCAGCCTCTATATTGCGAGGTTTAATCCGAAGGAGTATAAGGGAGTTGAGGAGCCTAATCTTCTAGATAGTTGGCTGAGGGAGATGGAGAACATACTAGATTTATCTCGTTGTCCTGACGAGATGAGAGTGGATCAGCTGCATTTTATCCGAGGGAGGCGGCTGGCAAGTGGTGGGACTCGGTGAAAGTGAGTGCCAAGGAGATATATACCAACCAGGGGTTACCCGCTATACCTTGGGAGGAGTTTCGTAGGGCTGTGAGGAAGGAGTTCGTGCTGGAACATGTGAGGAGTAAGTTGAGAGAGGAGTTCGATAAGTTTAAGATGACCGCCGAGATGTCGTGGTCGAGTACTACAGGCAGTTCAATGAGAAATCTAGATATGCTGAGGATATGGGTTTGAGTGAGGAGAATCTGGCTTTGAGGTTTGAGAGAGGGCTAACCACGAAAATTATGGATAAGTTACCCGTGGGAGTCCTTACTGATGTAAAGGAAGCATATGAGAGGGCTGGGAGAGCTGAGAGGCTAGTGGAGATGGCTCAGGAGAGGTCAGGTGGAAAGAAGAGGAAGTCTGAAAGCGAGGGTGGTGGCCAATCTAATTTCAAGAAAGGCAACCACAATCAATCTAAGGGGTTTTCTTCTGGGTCCGGGTTTAGTGCGGGAACTTCCTTTGGGAGAGGTCGTGGGAGTGTGAGCAATAGGCGGGAGTGACTGCTTTGGTTGTGGTGGCGTAGGCCACAAGAGACATGAGTGCACAAGTGCACCGGGATCTTTCCAGAGACCTGCGCAGAGCTTCGCGAGCAACAGACCGGCGGGGATCTTGGCCAAACCGAGGAGGTCGAGCTACCAGAGTGGAGGCAACCGCAACGGCGGTAATTCTTATCAGAAGACACCGACGAACAACAACAACAACAATCGGGGTCGGGTGCTAAGCCGACCGCATCACCAAGATCTTGTTCGGGGAGGTGGGCAGAAGACCAGTGGCAAGTTGTTCATGATGGACAAGAAAGCAGCTGAGGAGGATGAGCACGTTATCACCGGTACATTTCTTGTTAATGGTGTTCCTACCTTTGTTTTGTTTGATTCGGGGGCTTCTCAGTCGTTTGTGTCTTCGAGTCATGTAAAACAGTTGGGTTTGAGAGTATATGAGTCTGTTAAGGAACAAGTTTTCATACCTTCGGGAGAGTCGGTATCGTGTGGGAGGTTGTTTAGAGATGTATCCTTGATAGTTGGGCAAGTTGATTTCCCTGTAGACTTGCTAGAGTTTCCTTTTAATGGTTTTGAGATGATAGTTGGGATGGATTGGTTAAGAAAGTATAAAGCTAAGATAGACTGTCATCAAAAGAAAGTGTCCCTAAGAGGCCCTAAGGGTGTTAGTGTGTCTTACCGTGGGTTTCTAGTCAAACCCAAAGTTAAGTTGATTGCAGCTGTCACCTTGAAGTCGTATCTGAGGAAGGGATGTCCTCTGATTTTGTGCCATGTGAGAGATGACCGGATAGAGAGCCCGGCAGTTGACGAGATACCAGTGGTGGGAGAGTTTGCAGATGTTTTTCCAGAGGAGATTCCGGGGTTGCCACCGAAGAGGGAGATAGATTTCACCGTTGAGTTGAAGCCAGGGACGGGGCCAATCTCTAAGGCACCGTATCGTATGGGTCCTAAGGAGATGGAGGAGCTTAGGAAGCAGTTGGATGATTTGATAGAGAAGGGATACATTAGACCAAGTGTATCGCCTTGGGGAGCACCAGTTCTTTTCGTGAAGAAGAAAGATGGGAGTTTGAGGCTGTGCATAGATTACAGAGAGTTGAACCGTGTGACGATAAAGAACAAGTATCCTTTGCCAAGGATAGATGACCTGTTTGATCAGTTGAGTGGTGCAACAGTCTTTTCTAAGATTGATTTGAGGTCGGGGTACCATCAGGTGAAGATTAGAGATGTGGACATACCGAAGACAGCTTTCACGTCGAGGTATGGCCATTATGAGTATGTGGTGATGCCGTTTGGGTTGTCTAATGCGCGGCGGTGTTTATGGATCGATGAATAGGATCTTCAGACAGTTCTTGGACCAGTTCGTGGTGGTGTTTATCGATGATATCTTAGTCTACTCTAAGACTAAGGAGGAGCATGAGGAGCATCTGAGGATCGTGTTGCAGACTTTGAGGGATCATGAGTTGTATGCTAAGTTGTCCAAGTGTGAGTTTTGGTTGGAGAAAGTTGCTTTTCTGGGGCATGTAATCTCTAAAGATGGGGTAGCAGTGGATCCGGCGAAGATTGAGGCAGTGACAAAGTGGGAAGCACCAAAGAATGTTGCTGAAGTGAGAAGTTTCTTGGGTTTAGCTGGATACTACAGACGGTTCGTGAAAGATTTCTCCAAGATAGCTAGACCGATGACAGCGTTGATGAGGAAAGAGAACAGGTTTCGTTGGGATGAGAGTTGTGAGACGGCGTTCCAAACATTAAAGGAGCGTTTGACCACAGCTCCTGTCCTAGCATTGCCTGAAGGGAGTGAGAATTTCGAGGTTTATACAGATGCCTCGAAGAATGGGTTGGGGTGTGTGTTGATGCAGAATGGTAAAGTAATTGCCTATGCTTCTAGGCAGTTGAAGCCTTATGAGGAGAACTACCCTACTCATGATCTGGAGTTGGGTGCAGTGGTGTTTGCTCTCAAGATTTGGAGACATTACCTTTATGGAGCAATCTTTAAGGTATTTTCTGATCACAAGAGTCTCAAGTACATCTTCACGCAGAAGGAGTTGAACATGAGACAGAGGAGGTGGATGGAGTTGATTGGCGACTATGACATGGAAATAATCTACCATGAAGGGAAGGCCAACGTTGTAGCTGATGCTTTGAGTAGGAAGAGTGTAAATTCTTTGTGTACAGCTCTATCTTTGATGAGGCTGAGGGATGAGGTAGCGAGCTTTGGGATTCATATGATGCAGAAAGGAGATGCCATGGGTGATATGACGGTACATATGGAGTTTTATGATGACATTCGGGATAAGCAGGCTTTGGATCCTAAGATAGGGGAGTGGAGAGCTGGGGTAGAGAAAGGGACAGTGTCCCGCTTTTCCATTCATACAGATGGTAGTTTGAGGTTTGATGGTAGGTGGTGTGTTCCTAATGACGAGGAGTTGAAAAAGACAATCATGACAGAAGCGCATTGCACACCATATTCAGTTCATCCGGGTGGAGACAAGCTTTACAAAGATTTGAAGAAAACGTTTTGGTGGCCTGGGATGAAGAAAGAGACAGCTGAGTTTGTGTCCCGTTGTTTGACATGCCAGAGAGTTAAAGGGGAACAGAGAAGACCACAAGGCAAGGTTCAGTCCTTGGAGGTGCCTGAGTGGAAGTGGGAATCCATTTCCATGGATTTCATTGTGGGTTTGCCGAAGAGTCAACAAGGTAACAATATGATTTGGGTGATAGTGGATCGTCTGACCAAGTCAGCTCACTTTGTTCCAATGAAAGATACATGGACTAAGGCACAATTGGCTATGGCCTATCGAAAGAACGTGCTGAAGTTACATGGAGTCCCTAAGGACATAGTGTCTGACAGAGATGCGAGGTTTATATCGAGGTTTTGGAAGGAGTTGTAGGAATCGTTGGGAACAGCTTTGAAGATGAGTACAGCATTTCATCCTGCGACAGATGGGCAGACTGAGAGAACAATCAAGACCCTTGAGGATATGTTGCGAGCTTGTGTGATGGATTTCGGTGGTAGCTGGGAGCAGAGGTTGGACTTGATAGAGTTTTCTTACAATAACAGCTATCACACTAGTATTGGTATGGCACCGTTTGAGGCTTTGTATGGGAGGAGGTGTAGGAGTCCAATCTGTTGGGACGATAGTGCTGAGGCAGTGGTTCTAGGACCAGAGATGGTGCATGAGATGGTGGAACAGATTAAGATGATCAGAGAACGGATGAGAGCGGCCCAGGATCGACAGAAGAGTTATGCAGATCTACATCGTCGGGACATAGAGTTTCAGGTTGGGGACAAGGTTCTTCTGAAAGTGTCTCCTATGCGCGGAGTTATGAGATTTGGGAAGAAAGGCAAGCTAAGTCAGAAGTTTATAGGGCCTTATGAGATCTTAGAGCGAGTTGGGGAAGTGGCTTATCGCTTGGCTTTACCGGCTGCGTTGGAGAGAGTACATAATGTGTTTCATGTATCGCAGCTGCGGAAGTATGTGAGTGACCCGTCACATGTGTTGGAGGCAGAGAGCTTAGAGCTGGATGAGTCTTTATCATATCTTGAGGTACCTAAGCAGATCCTAGACCGAAAGGTTAGAAAGACAAGGAGTGGTGAGACAGTTTTGCTTAAGATCCTTTGGTCTAACCACGAGACCGAGGAAGCTACATGGGAGGTAGAGGATATCATGAAAGAGCGTTACCCCTTTCTTTTTGATCAGGTATGTGTGGTTACGGGGACGTAACCTTGTTTCTTTTAGGGGGGTAGGAGATGATCGCGAGCAGTTTTTAAGAGTTTTATGCACCTTTTTGTATGTTGCGTCGGTAGGTTGTCGGGATGAGTTGGGTAAGTAGCGTGTTTTATGTTGAGTTTTGTTTTGGTTGTTGAGTCGGTAATGTTTTGGAGTACCTTGGTTTTAGTAGTGGTTTGAACTTCGGGGACGAAGTTCCTTTTAAGGAGGGAAGACTGTAATACTCCGTATTTATGTCTTGGGGGGTACTCTATCGAGTAGCCCTTACTCTGTCGAGTAAGGGCAAGTTGCGAAGATAAATAGTTTCGACTGTTGGGCACTCGATCGAGTAGTGGGGCACTCGATCGAGTAGAAGGTACTCGATCGAGTACCTTGGGTACTCGATCGAGTGTCCGGTTTATCGGGGGTTTTTCTCGGGTTTTGTTAATTACGCGATTAAGGTATTTAAACATATTCGTCTTTATTCTAAATCACTTTTTACAAAACCTAAAACCTGTTTAAGAGAGAAAGCAACTGGTTCTTCTTCCTAATCGCGTTCTTGACAATTCCCGGAGTTCAGACGGTCAGTTTGTATCGTAGTTCGCGTCGTTGGATTCCTTGCGTCGAGGGTAAGCTTCTAGCATAATTTTTATAATGTTTTGCTAGGTTTGGTCAAACCCTAATTTAGGGTTTGGGGGTTTTATGAGTAGTAAGTAATTGGTAGTCTTTATGTGTTATGTATGATAGGAGGAGAATTCGTAGAGGAGCCGTTTTGATACAGCTGTAGATACCGTCTGCGTGTTGTGCTTTCCAGGTAGGATTTCCTACTCAGTATTAGTCCCATAATGGGATATTGGTGATGTGCTGTAGTTAGTTGTTTAATATGTGATTGTGATTGTGATTGTGATTGTGATTGTGATTGTGATTGTGATTGTTTCTATGGCTCTCGAGATGCGTTCTCGGCTGAGTGGGGTCACTTGCGGGAGTGATCTCACACTACTACATTTAGATTCTATAGCAACACTTTGCTATTGTTGCATAATGTCATATAAATGTTGCAATAGAGTTTATGCAACACTTAATCAAGTGCTACATCAGGTCTTGTTGCATTAGGTCATTGCAACGCTTAATGCAACACTTTTTAATCTGAAGCAACACTTTTGAAAAGTGTTGCATTGGTTATGTTTATGCAACGCTTTTTCAATTGCAAAGGCAACATTTTTTATCTTCTAATGCAACATTTCTTATGTAAAAAAAGCAACACTTCTTGAACTAATGCAATACTTTTCATGTTGATAAGCAACACTTATATCAAATTAATGCAACATTTTTATTTTGGAAACGCAACACTGGTTACGTCCCAAAACAACACTTATAATAAACAAATGCAACACTAATTTATTCAAAAACAACACTTAATAAAGTGCAACGACATAAGGACTTGTAAGGCACGCAACAATTGTAATTCTCTCTAATTGTGCATTCAATTGATTCATTCTCAAAAATATATGTCAATTACATTTCAAAAAAGGATCAAAAGTAGAACTTCGATCGCAAATGTTCAATTATTTAACTAAAACAAATATAACAAATGTTTAAAATAGAACAAATAATAATTCTTAACGACTATTTGAAAGCTACTAATTATAAGTCTTCATTCTTGTATTGTGAGCATATATATGTTGCCAACCGGACAAAAAATCAACCCGTCATCATTGTTAATACCTCAAATGCAACCTGTAACATAAAAAATAGAACATTATTAGATTTGAGGATTCAAAGGCTCAATAGGCATAGATGATACGTCACACTTAATTATCACGAAATAATAAATAATGCATTATAGAACAACTAATTAACTAGGACGTGCAGAAAATAGAGTACGTGATTGTACACAAGGTGTAGCCTATGTGAAACGTTTGAGTTTGATCTGCAAAGGTAGGCTTGTCGAGCCATAATAATCACACCAAAGACTCAGAGACCCTGGTCTCGGTCTCTGTTCTCGATAGCCAGGCCATTTTTCTACCTTCACAGGATAAGCATACTAACCTGCCTTACTCTAATAATTCTGCATCATAAGTTCCAATCATAGCAGCCCTATTGACTACTCTATCTACCTACAGAATTTACTCTAACTACCTACTCTGCCTCATGCTACTAATAAGGTTTATCAATGGTTTGAATGGTTCAGAGGTACACAAGCATGCACCAGCATAGGTGACCTGGTACAACAGTGCCTGGAATGGGTGGGTTAGTTGTGCCAAAAATCAGTTTATGGGATGACAATATGCACTAGAACCTCTGAATACGAATGACAAATGATAAACTGATCAAGTATGACATGGATATTGAGGATAGATGCTACTTTTGTGGGCAAGCTGAGGAATGTATATCTCCATTAGATTTGAGGATCGCGGAATATTTAAATAAGCACGAATCATATACTTAAGCATGGATTAAACAGCAGCGTTAGTTATTGGAAATGGAAGTAGAAATAAAAATGTCTCCATTTCATGTTTACTAATCATAGCTCTCTAATGTACAAATTCACAATTGTCCCAAGTAAAAAGTTAAAATAGAAGAACAGTGGCTCAATAGTAAGAATAACAATGAAATTAAAGGGTTATGGTTGATCTATATTTTATAGAGCAAATACCTTACTATAGGCGACACACATGGATTTCATGACCCAATTCCCTTTGAAGCACTGCAAAAAGAAGCACATATATACAGATACTAGTATAAACCAAAAACTCGGATATTCGACTTTTATCAGGGAGAGAAAGTGTACGAGTATTTATTTGCAGACCTTCTTTTGCCCAGGCAATGCAACAAGTTTCTTCTCACTTATGAAATTAAAAGTTTTAGAATGTCCCACCTACATGTTTTACAGTATACAACCATTAGTATAAACTGTTATACACGCAAAGAATCCGAACTCAAAGGTAACTAGAGAAGCATAAAAGTGAAACCACTCACTCAGCATTAGCATCCAAAAGACCAAAACTGAACTTATGGATGAAAAATTGATGTATAAATTTGAAAAAAAAAAGCTGAGAACCCACCTTAAAAGGACCACTAAGATGAATGTGAAAATTGGAATAAATCAGACTATAACCGATGCTAGTGAATGCACACATTTACAACAAACATAGTCGACAAAAATCAGTATAGTAGAAGAGCATGTGAGATGGGAAAGTCCAAAGATAGCAGTATAGTCAGCTAATTCAATATAGAACCTAACTAAATAAGATATACGGGATAGGAACTCACCTTATACTTTTCACAAGAAGTACCGACAATAAGCACTGACCAAAACTTAGAGTTGTCGAAAATAATCGAATGTTCAGTAAGACAGCAAGACAAGTACTCCCTCCGATGTTATTTAAAATGGACATCAGTTTTTAAGTTGAACCGATGTATATTAAATATATTGTTTAAGCTTGTTTACCAGGCATGTTCAGGCATGTTCAGTTACCAGGCATGTTCAGTAAGACAGCAAAACAAGTACTCCCTCCGTTTCAATCAATTGTTTAAGCTTTTTTATTCATTGTGAGCCGGTAGCCAGTAGGTAACCAAATGATTGGGACGAAAGAATATACAACAACAAAGTCCAAGTCCCAAATTGATTTAAGCTCGGTTAACAATAGAACTTTAATAATCCTTGCCTCATCTACAGGCGGATGCTTCCAGCCACTTGAATCATTTCGGTTTTTATACTTGTCATTTTCCCTCCCATAGCACAAATCTCAGTAAAGCTGCAGCATTAAAAAGGGAAATTGTAGGAGGGAGAGTATAATAACATGAAAAGACATATACCCAATTACTAGTGGCTCAAAGAATAAAAAAGTAGTAACTTAAATAAGTAAGAACCAACAAACCTTCAATGGACTTGTATTTGATGCCCTTGTTTTAGAGCTATCTTGAGCTCAAGAGCCTTGTTCTCGATTAAACACGTCATCTGTTTGAGTGTACGATTAGTAAACAAATTTGACACTCATTTTGAAAATAGAATAAAAATAAGAACGCGAGCCTCATAAAGACGATGTTACTCTTACCCAAACAGTATAATCAAAATTCCATGACTCATTGGACCATTTCTCGCCCATTATCCACCATTCCTTCAGATGCCCGCAAAATCTGACGCCCTTATCAACACAATTGAATAACATGAACATATGATTGAAAAAACTAGCATAAAATCGAAGTAAAGAGGAAGTCATAAGACAAAACCTAACATATAAGAACTTACACAAAGTACATAAGTGATTCAGATTTTAAAGGTTTAATAGAGAGAGGCAGATAAGAAAGAGGACAGATAGAAGAGGGAGAAGCGAAATGAGTTTGAGCTCAACTAACAACCTTGATTAAAACTCATGTCACCATTAGAAACAGCTCGAGAATTCCCAAAAGTTACAAACCCTAAGTTACTTAGATCTAAACTTAACATCAAAAAATAAACTACTAAGCATAATAACAACTAATAAGTGGTAATTTAAGTAGACAAGAACAAATTAAACCTTAAACAACAACAATTAACATTAAAAATTGAACTAGAATCAAACCTTAAAAACTAAGAGAATGGGAAAGAGGAAGAAATGAGGCATCCCTTGAAGCTCCGGCAGGGGCAGATCACGTCTTCATGCCTACAAACAATAGAGATTAGTAGAAATTACATTAATTCCAAGCAATCCATGTCTTTGTCGGGTCTAGGTAATGGGCTGCCAGGTAGTAGCAAAAGCAGCCAACACAATGAACCGCGAAAAGGGTCACTACATTCATATAATAATCAAGCTCAGTTTGCAACATTTCCACAGTAAACTCTTTATCTGAAATTTGAAAAGAACAAATTGCTCGAAAACTCGAGTACTCACAAACACTAGCTTACAACATCTGATCCAAAAGTAGCTAAATTTGCGATCTTTCTCCAATCTGTCAATGTCCAAATAAAATTAGTTGATAACATACTCAAAGTCCATTTCCTTCTTTCTTTCTTTCTTTCCAAAGGGAGCATAAAATTATTACTACGACTATAGCTTTTCAAATGTAATATGAAAATAATTACGGATTATAAAATAAAGTCGATGAAGTTACCTGGAGAACATCTGACTAACTCTTCGAAGACGCCAAAGCCGGAGCATATTAAAAAGGCCATAAGCATGGATGTTATCGAAGTATTCTCGCCCACTAGTTGAAGGGATAGTTGATATGGTATCGAAAAGAAACCATATCAATTCCTTGAAGCCTTGAAGCTGCCAAGCTAATCACAAACAACATTAATGTAACAGAAATTAACCAACCCAAACCAACTAATCAAAATAGAAAACCCCAAATTTCACCTAACCCTAACCCTAAAACAATTCTCGATTTACATAAAAATTCATACTAACAAATCAATTACTACACAAAATTTTTAGTAAACAACAATAATAAACCCTAATAAAAGAACTTATAACAAAAAAATCAAGTAAAAATTATACCAATATCAAATTAGGAATTAGATGAGTATAAGAGAGTGCGACGGCGACACTGGGGTCGGCGGCGAGTCGTCGGCGGGTCGGCGATGGGACGGTGTTGTGGTGTGGTGTCGATTGAATGAGGGAATGGAGGAAAGGGAGTGTTAATTTTTGTTCGAAGGAATGATTGGGAAAGGGACTCCTGTGTCGCGTTGATGACTTAATATGTAAATGGTTGTATTTGCATCGGTTTCAGCTACACTTGACGCAAAAACGTAATATTAAATAAGTCGGTTTAGTAACATAACTGATGTATTTGATAAAATACATCGGTTTTTCTGAGAACTGACGCATTTTATACGTTACTTCCTTCCACGAACTGATGCAAAAAACTTGACTATAGGGCGAAATTGTATTCCCGCCAAAAGTAAGTACTTTTTGCGTCAGTTTTTGTAGAATCAACGTAAATCGACTGACGCAATATGTGTTTTTTCTACTAGTGATTATATAGACATCAGTTTTTTTAGATCTCTGATGTCTATTATTTTGTACATCAGGTTTCTAAAACTCTGATGTTTATAAAGTGATGTCCATAACGCTTTTTGTAGTAGTGAATGTTGCTATTGTTGCTTAAAGTGTTGCGACAAAATGCAACATTTGCGTCAAAACGTTGCATTTATAACAATACAATGCAACACTTCTCTTAAAGTGATGCCCTATATCAATAAAAGCAACATTTTTGAATAAAGTGTTGCATGATTAACTAAAATGCAACATAAAAAACTAAGTGTTGCAGATGAAATGTTGCATTACATCAATTTTTGTAGTAGTGTCACGCCCTAGTTTCGCCCTTCGTGGAACCCGCCACGAAAGGGGATGTGCACATTAATGGACAGGGTTATCGCTCGTACGATGAGCGGGGCTTAGGTGGGAACGGCTGCGGTCCCCCATGGCGGGCTGGTCCAAAGTGGACGATCGGTGTTGAGATGATGGGAGTTGGTGGTGGTGTGTGTGATAGTTGTTTGTATGTTGTCTTGTTATTGCCGTTTATATTGATTGTGTGATTAGTATCGACCCGGTGTTGTTTTGTAAAACCTGCGGTGATCCATTCGGGGATGGTGAGCAGATATTGAGCAGGTATAGAGATGAGTACGGGAATAGCTGGGATGGCCACGACATGACGATAGAGTCTTCCGCTGTAGTTTAGCTTTATTTACATTTCAGTTGAGAACAGATAGTTTGGATTGATGTATTGTACTTTCAGTTTGGTTTCAAGGATTGTATTTATCATTAAACTATTTATAATAAATGTTGTTTCCGTTTTGTCTATTTGATTATCATACCTCGGGCGACCGAGATGGTGATGTCTTCATACCTGAGTGGTCCTGGTAAGGCACTTGGAGTATGGGGGTGTTACAATCTTTATGCTTGCATCTTATTTTATGTCACATGCATCGCTAAATCGCCATAACTAAACATGCATAGTCTTATCGAGTTTTTCGACCGTGTCAATTAAAATTATCGTAGTTCACCGCTTTAGTTCACTTAAAACATGATAGATAATAAATTGACATGACCTCTCGCTAAAACAATTAATTGAGACATAGCCTTACCAAATAGTAGAAACCATGAAAACCTATTTCGCGAGGGAGTGCACTCGGCCATCCCGGGGTACAAACCTTGTTACGTAGGGGAAGTGGGTGATGAATGTTTATCCACCGAATTCGTGTTGATGAGGGTTTCATCGGCCATCCCGTGCCCAAATTGATATGGATTTGGATCATGGACACATTTATTCGAAATTTGGATTGAACTCAACAAAAGTATTTGATAAGGGATGTATCGGCCCCACCGTGCCCTTGTCGATGTGTTTTGGGCTATAGAAAATCATTAGAGTAATTTTATCGACCAAGAGTTCTAAAAGTAGAATCGATTAAACGTTAATCCACCGAGTTATATTAATAAGGGTTTCATCGGCTATCCCGTGCCTAAGTTGATATGAATTTGGGTCTTGGAATCATTTATAATAGTTGGGTAGAGGTCACTATTTAAATGTTCATATCTTGTTAATTTGCAAGTATGATTTAAAAAGGACAAGTGTTAATTTTTCCTTTTCCTCCATATTTGTAGTTCTTTACAATGAATCCACCAAATGCTACCGCACCGATAACTATTGAGTCATATCACAACGTTCTTGACGACATTTGCTCCAACAATGATTTCGATACAACTAGAGAACTTCATTTCGGGATAGGTTCGGATGGAAACCTTAACTTCATCACCTCTTCTAAACCACCCACTACTACTAGACCTCGTGTGAGTCCGTCTCAGGAAGACTACCTCATGCAAGCTATAGGGTCTTTGTCTCTGGAAGATAAAGATGCCAAAGCTAGTGGGAACTCTAGCAATCAAGTTCTTGCTTCAAAGGGCAAGAGGTTCAAGAAGAAGGGAAAGAAAATCGAAAACTTCAAGCAAGTTAATGATGAGTGCCATTATTGCTATGGCATGGGACATTGGCTTAGGAATTGTCCCGTATATTTGCGAAATATAAGGGAAGGAATCATCACTCCGAAAGGTAAAATTCCTAATGAAATTTATGTTATTGATATAAATTATACTTCCACTACGACATGGGTACTAGATACCGGTTGTGGTTCTCACCTTTGTAATCATTTACAGGGTTTAAGAGATGTGGAGAGGCTTAGCAAGGGAGATGTGGATCTACGCCTTGGAAATGGAGCTCGGGTAGTGGCCGAATCCAAAGGAACTTATGTTCTAGCTTTTCCAAACGGATTTGAGTTGTATTTACATAATTGTTTTTATGTGCCTACGCTCTCTAAAAACATTATTTCAATCGCCATGCTAGACATGGACGGTTTTTGTTTTGTCATTAAGAACAATCGTTGCTCTATTTCTAGGAACGACTTGATTATAGGCCAAGCTTCCTCAATCAATGGCATATAAATTTTAGAGACCTCAAATCCGACAAATGATATTTATAACATTCAATCAAAGAAACTCAAAACAAGTGACCCAAGTGAAGCGTTCATTTGGCATTGTCGATTAGGTCACATAAACGAGAATCGCATCAAAAGATTAATTTCGACTAATGTGATTACACCATTTGATTATCAATCATATGGTACATGCGAATATTGCCTACTTGGCAAGATGACTCGTAATCCTTTTAGTGGTAAAGGGACACGAGCTAGTGAGCTATTGGGACTCATACACACCGATGTATGTGGACCAATGACTATCACCGCTCGTGGAAATTATGACTACTTTATAACCTTCACCGACGACTTGAGTAGACATGGGTATGTCTATTTAATGAGACATAAGAGTGAAGCGTTTGAGAAATTCAAGGAATTTCAAAACCAAGTAGAGAACCAATTGGACAAAAAGATAAAAGCACTACGTTCCGATCGTGGTGGAGAATATCTTAGCCTTGAATTCGATTCACACTTGAAAGGTTGTGGTATTATATCACAATTTTCTCCACCCGGAACACCACAACTCAATGGTGTTGCCGAAAGGAGAAATCGAACCCAACTTGATATGGTTCGATCAATGATGAGTCAAACCGATTTACCAAACTCGTTTTGGGGATTTGCGATTCATACCGCAATTATATCTTTGAATAATAGTCCCACTAAGGCCACCGGAAAAACTCCATTTGAGATGTGGAAAGGAAGAGTTCCTAATCTATCCTACATGAAAATTTGGGGATGTGATGCTTATGTCAAGACCAAGAATGACAACAAGCTTGCCCCAAGATCCGAAAAATGCACCTTTGTAGGTTACCCCTTGAGTTCTCAAGGATACTACTTCTATAAACCTCAAGATAATAAAGTGTTTGTGTCTTGCGAGGCTGTCTTCTTAGAAAGAGACTTTATTTCTAAAAGATAGAGTGGGAGAAATTTTGAACTTGACGAAGTTCAAGAGCCACAAACCGAGGTAGAGACGCAAGAAGAAGTTCCTTCGTCGTCTAACGCGGTTGTACCTCCTCCACTAAGAAGAACGGGTCGAGCAATTCGCCATCCCGATCGATATGTGGGACTTATCGAGGAAGATGGAACACTCGATGTGTTGCTTATGGAAAGTGACGAACCCGCCACCTACAAGGCCGCAATCTCTAGTCCTAATTCCACCTTATGGCTTGAAGCCATGAAGTCCGAAATGGATTCTATGCTTGAAAACCAAGTTTGGGACTTGGTAGATTTGCCTAAAGGGGCAAGACCCCTTCAATGCAAATGGATATTCAAAATCAAGAATGGCATAGAAGGACATGACGATGTCTACAAAGCTAGGCTAGTGGCAAAAGGATTTACCCAAGTCCAAGGTCTCCATTATGATGAGACCTTCGCCCCCGTAGCCATGCTAAGATCCATACGGATTTTGTTAGCGATTGCCGCATTTCATGACTATGAAATATGGCAAATGGATGTCAAAACCGCTTTTCTAAATGGGCATTTAGAAGAGGAGGTGTACATGATATAACCCGAAGGTTTTGTTGATCCTAAAAATCCTAACAAAGTATGCAAGCTTAAGAGATCCATTTATGGTCTTAAGCAAGCATCTAGAAGTTGGAATCATCGTTTCAATCATGTAATAAAGGAAAATGGTTTCACTCGAAGTATTGAGGAACCATGTTTATGCATGAAATTCAGTGGGAGCAATGTTGTGTTCCTAATTTTGTATGTCGATGACATACTACTCATTGGAAATGATATTCCAATGTTGTCTTCTGTTAAGAAGTGGTTAGGTAACCACTTCCAAATGAAGGATTTAGGAGAGGCACAACGCATATTAGGTATCCGAATCTATAGAGATAGATCCAAGAGGATATTGGCACTAAGTCAAGAGTCTTATGTTGATAAGATTCTTCGACGCTTCAGCATGGACAAATCCAAAAGGGGTTTGGTACCAATGGTAACCGGGACGATATTGAGCAAGACTCAATGTCCCTCCGAACCCCATGATGTTGAACGCATGAAGTTGATCCCTTACGCTTCCGCTGTTGGATCAATCATGTATGCCATGATATGCACACATCCTGATGTCTCGTATGCCTTGAGCATGACGAGTAGATATCAAGGAAATCCAGGTGAGAGTCACTGGATTGCTGTCAAGAACATCCTTAAGTACTTGAGAATAACTAAGGACTCTATCCTTGTGTTTGGAGGAGACACTAAGTTGCGTGTTAATGGATACACGGACTCAAGTTTTCAAACAGATAGAGACGACATGAAATCACAAGCTGGTTTCGTGTTTATGCTCAATGGCGGTGTCGTTAGCTGGAGAAGCTTCAAGGAAGCTGTAACCGCGGATTCGACAACGGAGGCTGAGTACATAGCAGCATCAGAAGCTGCCAAGGAAGATATGTGGATCAAGCAATTCATGGAAGGTCTAAAAGTAGTACCTACCGCCAATGATCCCATCACTCTCTATTGTGATAATAGTGGGACGATCTTCCAAGCTAAGGAGCCAAAGTCTAGTAATAGATCTAGACATGTACTTAGAAAGTATCATGTAATAAGAGATTTCATTGAAAGAAAGGAAATTGCGATTTGTAAGGTTGGGACGGATGACAACATAGCCGATCCGCTCACCAAGCCTTTATCGCAGGCTAAGCATGATGGACATGTTACGTCCATGGGACTTAAACGTGTACCAAGTTTTTGTTAGATTTTGAAATGAAATAAAAGTGTTGTTTTTGTTCATGTTCATAATCACATTTGTCTTTTATCTTTAATTTATACTTTGTTACATCCAAACGGGTTGTAGAGACAATTGAACCCCGTTAAAGTGAACGCGGATTAACATAGTATTTGCCCATAGTCACTTGTATGAGGTGACGTCTCGAAGTGACTAGAGTGTGAGGCGATTGATGGCAAGTTCAAGTGCCATAGAGTCATGTGAGATGACTAGTCGATCACATAGGCAGATTGTTAGGAACATTTTGTCGGGCCTTATGACCGCTTATAGAGTTCTGGCAAATTTATATAGCCTGGTCGTGGCGAGCTGCTATAGTATTCGAATGAGTCGATTCTTTTGACTAAAGACTATTCGCCTAAGATGGCACAGTTTCAGATTAACTTTGATTTGTGTTACTACGACCTTCGTAAATGGGGTCAAATGGGCATAATTTGGGTTATGATGGCAGTGGCTAGTCGAAGGGAATGAGTGCGATAGGAATTGTCCACCCCTAGTCAGGGTTATAACAATATCTCAGGGCCACTCGAGGAGTAATGAACTGGAAATGCGTGGCCACGCTCGGAAAGTATCTATGATAGATAAGTCCGGTCAATCAGTTATTCTCCAGATCGAGGAAACCACTCTCGATATGATCACTTGCAAGTACGACCTGAAAGACACCTTGCATTGAGTGGGAGATAGTAATAGGACAAGAGAATTGGTGACGCACACTTGTCGAGGACAAGTGGGAGATTGTTGGGAAAAGTGTCCTCAACAATAGTGCGATCACATGATTTAAATATCATTATTAAATCTCATTTTAAAGAATACAATTGGGAAGTATTTATACTGTCAACTGGTCAACATATATCGGTAATGATTGGATGACTAGAGTTTGACATTACTGTCGTGCGACGGTGGTGATCAGTTGACCCCCTAGGTCATACCTATAGGGAAACACTCTTAATTGATCATTTAATTAATCGTATAATGTTACGAGTTAATTAAATTACTTGAAAAATTGACGGACGATTTTGGAAGTAAAATTTACGTATCAAATTGAAATGTGATTAAATGAGATACGGTCTGAGTAATCGAATTGTATCATTACTCGGATGAAATTATTGTTTACAGAAACAATTAAATTTGAATGAATTATTATAAATACGATTTATAAATTGGTAAAATATTTTGGCACAAGTAATTATGAAATTACTAAGTCGATTTTTGTATGTGACGTATTTTTATTAATACGTTGATTTTTAACATGTTAAAAATTACATAACAAATTTATGTCACATATGACATGTGACATATTGACATTTGACAAAAATAATATGGATCTCATATTATCATATGTGCCGAAAATGGGAAGTTGTTTAAACAAATATTGTGTTTGTTTAAGTTAGTGGTAAGCATAATGATAATTACTCTAATTTAGGCATGCATACCTAGTGCCTTTTGTGTAAGAGCACAAAGGCCATGCATAGGCCAATTCCCTTCACCCTACCCGGTTCTACATAGAAAAGAACAAGGGTTCTTTTTCTTATTTTTCTATTATTCACTATATGGAGTAGTGTGTGAAAAAAAAGATAATTCATTCTTATCATAAAATTATTTTAGTGAGACAAAATAATCTCTCTTCCTCTTCTCTTCTCTCAACCGGTTTTGAGAGCTTAAAACCAAACATTTTTGGTTCAAATTTTTCACAAGATTAATATTATACTAGTATTTGTAATATTAATTAAATTAAGAGAAAGCCTTGGGTATAAAGCTTAGGGAGAGATCCTACACTTGGATCTTGGTTCATCCATAAGGAAAGCTCAAGAACAAAAGAAAAGGAGATTTCTTTTGTGCCCAATAAAACCGAAATACTCATTGTAAGAACATGATTTCTTCTCTTTGTTATATTGTTTGCATGCATAAAATCCGTATTTAATTTTATAACAAATTTATTATGACATATATGAGTATGTTAATATGTATATGAATTTCATTTCCTTCACCTTCAAGACGGTGTCATTCGGAATGGCGTTCCGACAAAGACGGTGTTCTTGGGAGGCATGTCACTTGAAGATTCAAGGGACCAAAGGAGTTGGTTTCCGAATTTGTAATAGATTATTTGATTTTCTATTTTAGGAAGGCCGTAATAGGAATTTTATTTTGTTTTGCATCTCTTTTAATATGTTGCATGCATTGCCAAATCGCCATAACAACACATGCATATCATATCGAGTCTTCGACCGTGTCAATTATAATTATCGATAATTCGACTTTTAGCTCACTTAAAATTGATAGATAATAAATTGACAAGACCTTTACTTTTAAAAGATTGAGACTTAGCCTTACTAAATAGTAGGAGCCCATGAATCTCAATTTCATAAGGGGTACAGTACGATTTTTTGGGGTGCTTCTATTGACGTTGGGTAAGTGGGGTAATAAACAGTTATTACACTTCAAAAGTTTGGTTGATCTCAACGAAGGTATTTTGCGACCATAGCCGCAATAGGTTCGTGCTAAAGATGAACCTAACGTAAATTTATCGACCGAGAGTTCTAATTGTAGAATCGGTTAAGAGGGTTAACCCACCAAGTTATATCAGTAAAGGTGTAGAGGGCCCGTTGGCTCACATCCAAGTTAATATGAATTTTGGATCTCGGAATCATTTATTATAGTTGGGTAGAGGTCACTATATAAATGCTATACTTGTACTAATATTTACAAGTATTATAACGATAAATGTTAATTAATTTCCTTCATATCCGTTTTGTAGTTATCTTTTTCGCAATGGATTCATCCAACTCATTAACACCGATCACTATTGAGTCATGTCACAAATCGTTCGACGAAATTTGCTCTCTAAACAAACTTGATACGACTAGAGAAATTTATTTTGGCATTGGTTCCGATGGTAGTATTAACTTCATTACTACTTCGTCACCTCCTATCACAACTAGCAACTTAGTGAATAAGTCTTGTGAAGACAACCTCACTAACACCATGGGATCCTTGTCTTTGGAAGCAAGGAGAAATGAGAAGGCTAGTGGGAGCTTTTGCAAAAGGTTTGACATTAAGAAGAGAAAGTTCAAGAAGAGGAAGAGAAGTAAGAGGACTAATCCAAACCATAGTGATTTATTGGCTAGTGGGACTACCAATAATGTACGCCTTTATTGTCATGGCATGGGCCATTGGGTGAGGAATTGCCCCATCTTTTTGGGATATATAAATGATAGACTTGACATTCCACTTGGTAATATTTCTTCCGAAATCTTTGTTATTGATATAAATTATACTTCCACCTCAACGTGGGTATTGGATACCGGTTGTGGTTCTCACCTTTGTAATCATTTACAGGGGCTTAGAAACGCGGAAAAGCTAAACAAGGGCGATGTAGATCTCCGACTAGGAAATGGAGCTAGGGTAGCCGCCACTTCAAGAGGGACTTATGTACTTGTTTTAGCTAATGGCTTTGAGTTGTACTTACATAATTGTTATTTTGTACCTTCTTTATCGAAGAACGTCGTTTCCGTTGCCATGTTAGGCATGGAAGGATTTGTTTTTTGCTATTTAGAATAATTGTTGTGAAATTTCTAGGAATAACTTGGCCATAGGCCAAGGCACTTCAATTAATGGCATTTATGTTCTTGAAAGTCTTAACTCAAGCAAAGATATCTACAACATACAATCTAAAAGACTCAAAACAGGTGATCTGATTGAATCATACATTTGGTATTGTCGATTAGGTCACATAAATGAGAAACGCATCAAAAGGCTAGTGTCGACTGGAATTATTGGACCATTTGATTTTCAATCATATGGAATATGTGAATCTTGTCTCCTTGGCAAAATGATTCGTGCTCCCTTTAGTGGTAAAGGGACACGAGCAAGTGATTTGTTGGGACTAATTTACACCGATGTATGTGGTCCAATGAGTATCACCGTTAGGGGAAATTTTGACTACTTCGTCACTTTTACCGATGAATAAGGTAGATATGGGTATGTTTACTTAATCAAATATCAGAGTGAAGCATTTGAGAAATTTAAAGAATTTCAAAAGAAAGTAGAGAACCAATTGAACAAGAAGATTAAAGCACTACGATCCGATCGTGGTGGAGAATATCTTAGCAATGAATTTGATTCTCACTTAAAAGATTGTGGTATTGTATCACAATTCTCTCCACCGGGCACACCTCAACTCAATGGTGTTGCCGAAAGGAGGAATCGAACCCTACTAGATATGGTTCGATCTATGATGAGTCAAATGGATCTACCAGATTCGTTTTGGGGTTTTGCAATTCTAACGGCCATAAAATCTTTAAACCAATGTCCAACCAAAGCTGCAGATAAGACTTCATATGAGATATGGAAGGAAAAAGTACCAAACTTGTCATATATTAAAATTTTGGGTTGTGATAATGCTTATGTCAAGAATAAATCTACCGATAAGCTAGCACCCAAATCTGGCATGTGTTACTTTGTAGGTTATCCAAAGAACACTCATGGATATTACTTCTACAACCGTCATGAGAACAAAGTGTTTGTGGCTTATGAGGTTGTCTTTCTAGAATTGGATTACATTTCTAGAAGACAGAGTGGGAGAAAATTTGAACTTGACGAAGTTCAAGAACCACAAACTGGAGAAGAGGTTCAAGAAGATGTTCCTTCATTATCTAATCAAATTATTGTTCCTTCCGAACCTAGGAGGTCAGGTAGGGTTAATCGCCAACCCGATCAATACGTGGGCATCATCGAGTTGGACGATGAATTGGACGTCTTACTTTTGGAAAGTGACAAACCCGCAACCTACAAAGCTGCAATTTCTAGTCCTAATTCAACTTTATGGCAAGAGGCCATGCAATCCGAAATAAAATCTATGCATGAGAACCAAGTATAGGACTTGGTTGATTTGCCTAAAGGTGTGAGACCCCTTCATTGCAAATGGATCTTTAAGGTAAAGAATTGTATAGAAGGGCATGATGATGTCTACAAAGCGAGGCTAGTTGCGAAAGGTTACACTCAACTTCATGGTTTACACTATGACGAAACCTTTGCCCCCGTAGCCATGCTTAGATCAATTTAGATTATGTTATCAATTGCCGCATTTCATGATTATGAAATTTGGCAAATGGATGTCAAAACCGCCTTCTTAAATGGGTATTTAGAGGAGGAAGTTTATATGACACAACCTGAGGGTTTTGTGCATCCTAAAAATCCTAACATGGTATGCAAACTTAAGATATCCATCTATGGTCTTAAGCAAGCATCGAGAAGTTGGAATCATCGTTTTGATCATGTAATTAAATAGAATGGTTTCACTCGAAGTATCGAAGAACCATGTTTATACATGAAGTTTAGTGGGAGCAAAGTCATCTTTCTAATCTTGTATGTAGACGACATACTTTTCATTGGCAATGATATACCAATGCTTACCTCTGTTAAGGGGTGGCTAGGGAAACATTTCCAAATGAAATATTTTGGAGAGGCACAACGCATATTGGGCATCCAGATCTATAGAGATAGATCTAAGAGGATATTGGCACTAAATCAAGAGTCTTATATTGATAAGATTCTTTGACGTTTTAACGTGGACAACTCCAAGAGAGGTTTTATTCTAATGGGTAGTGGGGTTACATTGAGCAAGTCTCAGTCACCCACAGAACCTGAAGATGTTGAACGCATGAAATTGATCCCTTATATTTTCGTCGTTGGATCAATCATGTATGCCATGATATGCACTCGTTCTGACGTATCGTATGCTTTGAGCATGACAATTAGATATCAAGCCAATCCAGGTGAGAGTCACTGGATAGCCGACATGAATATCCTTAATTACATGAGAAGAACTAAAGATTCATTCTTGGTGTTTGGAGGAGATTCCGAGCTAAGTCTGAAGGGTTACACTGACTCGCGCTTTCAAACTGATAGGTATGATTTGAAATCCCAGGCTGGCTTTGTTTTCATGATTAATGGTGGAGCGGTTAGCTGGAGGAGCTTCAAAGAGTCGGTCATTGCAGATTCTACGACTGAGGCTGAGTACATTGAAGCATCTGAAGCTGCCAAAGAAGCCATGTGGATTAGGCAATTTTTGGAGGGGTAAGGATAGTTCATACCGCCAAATATCCTATCACGATCTTCTATGATAGTAGTGGGGCTATCTTTCAAGCTAAAGAGCCCATGTCTAGTAACAAGTCAAGACACGTACTTAGAAAATTTCATGTAATTAGAGATTTCATTGAAAGGAAGGAAATAGCGATTTGTAAGGTTAGGACGGATGATAACATTGCTGATCCTTTAACCAAGCCTTTATCGCAGGCTAAGCATGACCAATATGTTATTTCCATGGGTCTGAAACGCATACCAAGTTTGTATTAGATTATAAGATATGAAATGAAAAAAAAAAACTTTGTTTTTGGTTTATATATGATAATCGCATTTATCGTTTGACTTTCTTTATGCAAACTCATTTATTTATTACCTTTTTATGTCCAAATAGGTTGTTTAGACGATTTTGAACCCTATTAAAGTGAACTGGATTAACATAGTATTCGCCCCTAGTTACTTATAGGAGGTGACGTCTCGAAGTGACTAGAGTGAGATGCGATTGATGGCAAGTTCAAGTGCCATAGGGTCATATGAGATGACCAGTCGATCACATAGACAGACTGTATGAGACACTCTGTCGGGCAGTGACCGCTTATAGAGTTCTGGAAATTCATAAAGCCTGGTCGTAGCGAGAGCTACTATAGTATTCTTATGACTCAATTCTTTTGACCATAGACTATTCACCCAAGTTGGCACAAGTTTCTGATTGGCTTTGATTTATACTCTACGACTGTCGTAACCAAAGTCAAATGAGTATATTTTGGGTCATGATGCACTGTGGCTATACGAAGGGAATAGTGCGATAGGAATTGTCCACCCCCTTGTCCGGGTTGTTTGAAATCTCAGGGCCACTCGAGGAGTAGTGAACTAAAAATGCGTGACCACGCTCGGAAGGTATCTATGATAGATAGTTCCGTTCTGACAGTTACTCTCCTGATCGAGGAAACCACTCAAGATATGATCGAATGCAAGTACGACCTGCAACACATATTGCATTGAGTGGGAGATTGTAATAAGACAAGAGAATTGGTGACGCACACTTGTCTTGGCCAAGTGGGAGATTGTTGGACTATGTGTCCTCAACAATAGTGCGATCACATGTTTAAATCTCAAATTAAGAATACGTAAGGGATGATTCAATTATATAGTCAACTGATCAAAATTAATCAGTAATGATTGGCTAACTAGAGTTTGACATTACTGTCGTTTGACGGTGGTGATCAGTTGATCCCTTAAGGTCACACCTATAGGACAATTCCCTTAATAGATAAGTTGATTAATTGTATATCGATACAAGTTAATCAATTCCTTAAATTTGAACAATTCACTTGTGAGTGAGAATATTTATAACTTATTGTAATTTGATTAAATAAGATTTATTTTAGTAATTAAAATATTTTATTACTAAAATTCATTATTGTTTATGAAACAAATGAGATATGAACGAATGATTAATTATAATTACAAAATGTTGTGAATTATATTAACATGTCCCATTTTATACCATGTAATTGTGAATTACTAGACAATTTGTTATATGTAATTTAATTAATATATATAATGATATTTATTTGATAAATATGCATTAAATTAATTAATACCATGTTACATGCTATATGTGACATATTTTGTGACAAATGACAAATTGACAAAATAAAATGGAAGTCCATTTTATAAGTGGATCAAAAAATGGAGGGGTTTATAGGATAGTGGATGTTTTATTTAATTGATAAATAAAACACCATTATTGTAACACCCGCGAATTTCCCATTTTAACATTTAAAATTTATTAAACCGTTTGATTACTTTATTTTATATTTTTGAATTATTCAATTTAATTAATTTTATGTCAAACACGATTTTTATAAACGTATTATATAAAAGCTCATTTTTATAAAAATACGTATTATTAAATTATATTCTTGAGGCATTATTTATATAAGAATAAATGTATACATATTTTTTGTCGGACAACAATAATAGTGACAGTAATAATATTAGTTTCCATCTCAACTTAATATAGACTCGAGACATCTTTCTGTTTAACTGTAGAACGTCACATTCCCACTTGTGAGACTAATCTTTTCTCAACCTGTCCTATATCGACAATACACCACTTACCTTTTTCACCTAACTAGTCTAATAATTATCCACTCATACCCTTACCCTACAAACAACATTTCTATATTATTATTATTATTATTAATATTATTATTATTATTATTATTATTATTATTATAAGATGCGCGCAGCTTTCATTAAAAGAAAATAAAATGTTTATTATTATTATTAATATATATATATATATATATTATTGTTATTGTTATTATTATATAATCCAAATTGCTACACCTACCGTGTCCCTACCCCTCTTTCCCTCTTCTTCTTCATTTTCACGCAACAACAACAACAAACAACAGAACCATACACACGCCATTTCCGTTGACCTTCCAACCCAGATTTCATCTCCGTTTCTCAACCAAATTCCATCATTTTTATACCATTAGCTTCCTCGTTCCTTCCTCATTCTTTTAAGGTAAGAAAGTTGCGATCTTGTACGACTTTCGTTTTTGACCCATCTTATAAAGTTTCGGTTTTGCCTCAATCTCTTTCGTTTTCTTCCTCCATGACGAAGGTTTCGAAGACCCTGTGGTAGATTGAAGCTTTTGGGACCATTTATTCGAAGAATAAGGAACGTTTAAGGTAACGGTGATAGGTTACTCGACAATGAGTCGATATTCCATCCCTTCAACTCGGTTTTTATACTCCTTCGTCTTAAAGTTTTAATCTTTATGTGTTTTCTCATGTGTGGGGTTAATTGTGTCAAGCTTGTGGTCAATTTAGTTGGTTATTAGTTGTTCCCATGGCATATTTGTCACGGTTTTGTCATCTCCGAGACACGAGTGTTGCCTGTTGTCATTTCGAATAATCCGTATGCTTTCCTTGCTGGTTTTCTAGGCTCGTTTATGGCAGAAAATTAATGGCGTTACCCTTGTTCTAGTCGTACTCTTTTCATCTCGAATTCGTCTTTTGTTTGTCGTCTGAAATCGTGCATTTGCTAGCTGCTCACCCGGGTTTTGCCCTCCGTTTTACTGCTCGTGCTCTCTGTTTTGGGACGGATTTAATGGTCCCTCAGAGCGGTTTTTACGCATGTATATTTACGCTAAAGTCGTCCCCCTGTTTAATCGTTTTTTGCCGTTGATTAATTTTGTTGTGGGTTGGGGAGATTGGTCGTGAAAGCTTGGTCGTGAAAGCAGGAGGGGTTGTTTTACATCATTGATCATTGATTAATTAATCTTGTAGTAGTGGATCGTTTGTTTAGATAATGGAAATTGTAAAAGTTAGATCAACTATTTGGTTAGTGGGAATTTATTTGGTTGTAGCCAAGTAACAGTATGTTGATGATGATGGTCACAAAGTTTGCAAATATTAATGGGCGTTGGAATGATATTTAGTGAATAGTTGTTGGGCTCACTCTCTTATATTCTTTGGGCTCACTATATTCTACTTGTTGGGCTTGATTTGTTGTCATTGGGCTACACTCATATTATGAGTACTTTCGGCGCCAAATTTGGTATGTGTGAATCGTTTAAATTCCCGTCTCGAATTTTATAGCATAATCCGTCGAATATCATTCCTTGTATATATATTTCTCTTACATGATCAAATTGTTGGGTCTCACATGATTATATGTTTGGATTTTACATGATTATTAAGTTGGGTCTAACATATCTTGTTTGTTGGGCTTAATGTGATTTAATTGTTGGACTCCTTATAATTTGTTTATTGGGCTCATAAATGAGTCACTTGGACTTGGTCACATTTTATCCCGTATATTTCATGTAATGTAAATGATTAATTATCACTTGTTCTATTTTATTTAACCAGCGTGTTAAATTATGAAATGGATTATTTATTGATATAATACAAGTATGAGATATTTATTATAAGTAGTTACTTTTAGTGGGTCGTACTCTAGATAATATCTAGTATTGTTCGGTTGTGAGAGTCTTGGTTCTACCGGATACTAGGGGTCAGCCTGAGGCCCTCTAATTGCGGTATGAACTTCGGGAGTGATGTTCCCATCCGTACTTATGGTGATGCAGGCCATAAGTATGAATGTGACATTAATCATCCCGTCCCTGAGTCTTGCTCCTATCGGATACTAGGGGTGAGCCAGAGGCCCTCTAGTTGCGATATGATTCATCGGGAGTGATGTTCCCATCCGTACTCATGTCTATGCAGGCCATAAGTATGAATGTGACATTAATCATCCCGTCCCTGAGCCACAGTCCTATCGGATACTAGGGGTGAGCCATAGGCCCTCTAGTTACGATAAGGTCATCGGGATTGATGTTCCCATCCGTACTTATGGTGAGATGCAAGCCATAAGTATGAATGTGACATTAATAATCCCGTTCTATGTGCTTATTTGTTGTGCTTGTTTGTTGTATTTGGCCATGTTTTAAAGGTAACCGCTGAGCCAGATACTTGTTTGTTGTGCCTCGGACATGTTTTAAAGGTAACCTCTGAGTCGGGCACTTATTTGTTGTATTTGGACATGTTTTAAAGGTAACCGCTGAGCCAGATACTTGTTTGTTGTACCTCGGACTTGTTTTAAAGGTAACCTCTGAGTCGGGTACTTGTTTGTAGTATTTGGACATGTTTTAAAGGTAACCGCTGAGCCAGATACTTTATATGTTGTGTCTCGGACATGTTTTAAAGGTAACCTCTGAGTCGGACACTTGTTTGTAGTATTTCGACATGTTTTAAAGGTAACCGCTGAGCCAGATACTTTATATGTTGTGCCTCGGACATGTTTTAAAGGTAACCTCTGAGTCGGCCACTTGTTTGTATTATTTGGACATGTTTTAAAGGTAACCGCTAAGCCAGATACTTTAGAGGTCGTGCCTTGGACATGTTTTAAAGGTAACCGCTGAGCCAAGGTACTTAAAGACTTGTGTCTCGGACATGCTTTAAGGGTAGCCTCTGAGTCGGATGCTTTGCTTATTATGTGATGTTAGTAGTCCCAATTCATGTATTGTATGTTATTTGGTTCTCAAAGTTGGATGTATCATATGCCTTATCTACGATTGACTACGTATGTTTTGAATGTTAGTCTCATGTCTGAGTGCTTGCATCAAATAGTTATATTCATGATGTTCTAATATGTTCTTGTTTATCTGTGTTTCGACATATTGTGGCTGGGAGAACCTTGAGATACTCCCCACTGACTGCGGCGTTCATGTTTACATGAATGACAGGTGGTGGAGATGCTTACGTGGGGAAGACGTGTGGGTTAGCGAGAACTAAACCCTTGGACCTTAGTTTTCTAGTTTAGAAACCCTTTGTTTGTTTATTCGTGGGATATCTTTTCCCCGCTTTCTAGACTTGGGTTGTAATAAACTAAGTTTGTCTATTGTTGTATTTGTTTCATCTCATTTTGGCACCCGCGTTTTGATCTTTAACTAGTAATAAAAAGTTTTTAAAATATCATAATTTTCCGCTTTAATTTATTAGTTATATTTTCCGCATTATCGCGGGGTGTCACAGTTGGTATCAGAGCCTATGTTGCTCCCGACGCACACACGTGTACCCTAAATTTAAACGTGAACTTGACCTTGAATAACGAATGAGAGATGGGTAGACTTAAGGACCTAAGGTGGTAGTATGTAGTGTGCTTGCTCTTTGTTAGGTTCTAACATGTTTTTTGATTGTCAATTAATAATTGTTGTGCCCTTGGATCAATGACCGTGAGCTTACCTACATGAGGAACAAGATTTGGTGCCTACTGCCGAGGACTGAAGATTTGTTTACCTTTGAAGAATGCTTTTACTTCCTCGAAGATGTTTCTCATTCTTTGTGTACCTTGCCTTATTCTTTATCTCTTGGTTCTTATTCTTCTTCTAAACTCTCTTTTCTCTTTCCTTGAACGTTACTCTTGTACCCTCCTAACTTGTCCTTTGTTCCTTGCTTATCCTCCCTTAACGCGTTTTTTATAGTACTCTTTTTTTTTAGGAATGTTGACCTTGGTTGGAAAATTCGACTTTTGAGGAGATTGTTTGTGTCTGACCCTTGATCCTGGTTTTGAGAGGTTGTGATGTTAAGGCTTAGGAAGTGTGATGAGACATACTTAGTGATTCTTATACCTAGATCCTTGATAAAGTGAGTGTGGTTGTTTAGTGGAGTTATTTGTGTTAACGAGTGTGAGTTGCTTTTGTTGCTAAGGTTATAGAACTTGGCTTTGTTGTTTATGTTTGGGATTAGAAAGGCTTGGGAAGTTTAGTGAGACGTGTCTTGGGATGCTAGTGCTTAGAACTCGACTTAAAATGGATGAAATTGAATGGTGGATTTGTGGATGTAGGATTGACTAAGTAAGTCGAGTTTGTGATTGGCTTTCGTAGTCGCTTTGGATATGAGAACCTTGTGGAATATTTGAGGAACCTTTTCTGGGAATTTAGAACTTGAGATTAGGACCCTTGATTGAGGATTTTACCATTTTGGGAAATTTATAGATGACACCAGTTGGATATGAATATAGCTTTGTTGGAAACTTTGACTTTGATCTTGTAGAAGTTGTTTGTGGATATTTGAGGATTTGGAGTGATGAGATCACACTATAGTGGAGTACCGTGTTTCAGGGAATATATTAGGATGAAGTAACATGAGTGTTTTGAGGAAATCCTTAGGAGTGTTGCGATTATAAGTTTTGTTGTTAGAAAGTTTTCGGAATCGTTTAGGATGATGTTGTTGTTTGAGGTTTGAGGTTTGAGTACCTGGCATTTTCTTGTTGTCTAATTCCCTTTCTTCTTTGACCATAAGTGTTGCCGTTCATACCTCTCTTTCCTCGCTTCATCTTGCTCCTCCCTTGAGTTTGATGCTAGTGACCTATAAAACTTTACCCTTGACATTCTCATTGGTTTGACTTGAATTCTTATCCCTAGTAAGTTCATCACAGCTCTTTTAATTAGGTAAGTTGAATCCTCTTAGCATACTTGTATCTATGATGTCGAAGTTACTTTCCTTTTTATTCAATTTCTAACTCTTCAAGCTACCAGTTTTGTTTCGTTGTTAAAAGTTGATGTTACTTTTGCAAAACCTTACCTATTTTAAAGGTTTGAAAATGAAAATTTGATTTAGTTCCATATTTGTTCTTTGAGTATAGACTTCTTTATCATGACTTTAATTGCTAAACCCGAGATTTCTTTAAATTTTATCCAATTTCTATTAACTTTGATCTGTTTATGATTTCTTTGTCAAAGTTTAATACTATATTTTCAGGAATTTAACTCCCTTTTGAGTTTAAAGGTGAAACCTTCACTTATATTTCGGCTTTTGCAAAAGAAAATTTGTGTAGATTATCTTTTTCTTTTGATTTTGACGTTGATCGGATGTTAGAACTCGTTATTAGAGACGTTTAATAACTTGTCCTACGCCTGTCGGCGAGTGATTTTTTTTTTTAAATTGTCTTTGACTTGGAAAGTTAGCGTTCTTGTGTGCACGACAAGAGCAATTTCGTTCCATGAATGAGACTTATACTTTTGAAAACTCTTCGTTAATGTTTTTGAAAGTATATTGATTTTTAATTTATGCCAATGATTTACCTTTCAATCTGGTTCTGTCGGAAAATTTTATTTGAAACTTTCGAAGGAATTTAATTCTTACGATAAGTAACCTTTTAAATGTTTTAGTTACCGATTCCAAAGTTCAGTTTTATTTTATATAACCTTTCATTTCTATTTTCTAGTTTCGAGGACGAAACTTTTTAAAAGATGGGGTGATTGTAACACCCGCGAATCTCCCATTTTAACATTTAAAATTTATTAAACCGTTTGATTACTTTATTTTATATTTTTAAATTATTCAATTTAATTAATTTTATGTCAAACACGATTTTTATAAACGTATTATATAAAAGCTCATTTTTATAAAAATACGTATTATTAAATTATATTATTGAGGCATAATTTATATACGAATAAATGTATACATATTTTTGGTTGGATAACAATAATAGTGACAATAATAATATTAGTTTCCATCTCAAGTTAATATAGACTCGAGACATCTTTCCGTTTAGCTGTAGAGCGTCACATTCCCACTTGTGAGACTAATCTTTTCTCGACCTATCCTATATCGACAACACACCACTTACCTTTTTCACCTAACTAGTCTAATAATTATCCACTCATACCCTCACCTTACAAACAATATTTCTATATTATTATTATTATTATTATTATTATTATTATTATTATTATTATTATTATTATTATTATTATTATTATTATTATTATTATTATTATTATTATTATTATTCTTATTATTATTATTATTATTATTATTATTATTATTATTATTATTATTATTATTATTATTATTATTATTATTATTATTATTATTATTATTATTATTATTATTATTATTATTATTATTATTATTATTATTATTATTATTATTATTATTATTATTATTATTATTATTATTATTATTATATATATATATATATATATATATTTATATTTATATTATTGTTATTATTATATAATCCTAATTGCTACACCTACCGTGTCCCTACCCCTCTTTCCCTCTTCTTCTTCATTTTCACGCAGCAACAACAACAAACAACAGAACAATACACACGCCATTTCCGTCGACCTTCCAACCCTGATTTCATCTCTGTTTCTCAACCAAATTCCAACATTTTTATACCATTAGCTTCCTCGTTCCTTCCTCATTCTTTTAAGGTAAGAAAGTTGCGATCTTGTACGACTTTCGTTTTTGAACCATCTTATAAAGTTTTGGTTTTGCCTCAATCTCTTTCGTTTTCTTGCTCCATGACGAAGGTTTCGAGAACCCTGTGGTTTATTGAAGCTTTTGGGACTATTTATTCGAAGAATAAGGAACGTTTAAGGTAACGGTGATAGGTTACTCGACAATGAGTAGATATTCCATCCCTTCAACTCGGTTTTTATACTCCTTCGTCTTAAAGTTTTAATCTTTATGTGTTTTCTCATGTGTGGGGTTAATTGTGTCAATCTTGTGGTCAATTTAGTTGGTTATTAGTTGTTCCCATGGCATATTTGTCATGGTTTTGTCATCTCCGAGACACGAGTGTTGCCTGTTGTCATTTCGAATAATCCGTATGCTTTCCTTACTGGTTTTCTGGGCTCGTTTATGGCAGAAAATTAATGGTGTTACCCTTGTTCTAGTCGTACTCTTTTCATCTCGAATTCGTCTTTTGTTTGTCGTCTTAAATCGTGCATTTGCTAGCTGCTCACCCGGGTTTTGCCCTCCGTTTTACTGCCCGTGCTCTCTGTTTTGGGACGGATTTAATGGTCCCTCAGAGCGGTTTTCCCGCTTGTATCTTTACGCTAAAGTCGTCCCCCTGTTTATTCGATTTTTGTCGTTGATTAATTTTGTTGTGGGTTCGGGAGATTGGTCGTGAAAGCTTGGTCGTGAAAGCAGGAGGGGTTGTTTTACATCATTGATCATTGATTAATTAATCTTGTAGTAGTGGATCGTTTGTTTAGATAATAGAAATTGTAAAAGTTAGATCAATTATTTGGTTAGTGGGAATTTATTTGGTTGTAGCCAAGTAACAGTATGTTGATGATGATGGTCACAAAGTTTGCAAAGATTAATGGGCGTTGGAAGGATATTTAGTGAATAGTTGTTGGGCTCACTTTCTTATATTCTTTGGGCTCACTATATTCTACTTGTTGGGCTTGATTTATAGTCATTGGGCCACACTCATATTATGAGTACTTTCGGCGCCAAATTTGGTATGTGTGAATCGTTTAAATTCCCGTCTCGAGTTTTTTAGCATAATCCGTCGAATATCATTCCTTGTATATATATTTCACTTACATGATCAAATTGTTGGGTCTTACATGATTATATGTTTGTATTTTACATGAGTATTAAGTTGGGTCTAACATATCTTCTTTGTTGGGCTTAATGTGATTTAATTGTTGGACTCCTTATAATCTGTTTATTGGGCTTATAAATGAGTCACTTGGACTTGGTCACATTTTATCCCGTATATTTCATGTAACGTAAATTATTCATTATTACTTGTTATATTTTATTTAACCAGCATGTTAAATTATGAAATGGAATATTTATTGATATAATACAAGTATGAAATATTTATTATAAGTAGTTACTTATAGTGGGTCGTACTCTAGATAATATCTAGTATTGTTCGGTTGTGAGAGTCTTGGTTCTACCGGATACTAGGGGTGAGCCCGAGGCCCTCTAGTTGCGGTATGAATGTCGGGAGTAATGTTCCCATCCGTACTTATGGTGATGCAGTCCATAAGTATGAATATGACATTAATCATCCCGTCCCCGAGTCTTGGTCCTATCGGATACTAGGGGTGAGCCAGAGGCCCTCTAGTTGTGATATGATTCGTCGGGAGTGATGTTCCCATCCATACTCATGGTGATGCAGGCCATAAGTATGAATGTGACATTAATCATCCCGTCCCTGAGCCACGGTCCTATCGAATACTAGGGGTGAGCCATAGGCCCTCTAGTTGCGATAAGGTCGTCGGGATTGATGTACCCATCCGTACTTATTTTAAGATGCAAGCCATAAGTATGAATGTGACATTAATAATCCCGTTCTATGTGCTTGTTAGTTGTGCTTGTTTGTTGTACTTGTTTGTTGTACTTGTTTGTTGTATTTGGCCATGTTTTAAAGGTAACCGCTGAGCCAGATACTTGTTTGTTGTGCCTTGGACATGTTTTAAAGGTAACCTCTGAGTCGGGCACTTGTTTGTTGTATTTGGCGATGTTGTAAAGGTAACCGGTGAGCCATATACTTGTTTGTTGTACCTCGGACATGTTTTAAAGGTAACCTCCGAGTCGGGTACTTTTTTGTAGTATTTGGACATGTTTTAAAGGTAACCGCTGAGCCAGATACTTTATTTGTTGTGTCTCGGACATGTTTTAAAGGTAACCTCTGAGTCGGACACTTGTTTGTAGTATTTGGACATGTTTTAAAGGTAACCGCTGAGCCAGATACTTTATGTGTTGTGCCTCGGACATTTTTTAAAGGTAACCTCTGAGTCGGGCACTTGTTTGTAGTATTTGGACATGTTTTAAAATTAACCGCTGAGCCAGATACTTTAGAGGTCGTGCCTTGGACATGTTTTAAAGGTAACCGCCGAGCCAAGGTACTTAAGGACTTGTGTCTCGGACATGCTTTAAAGGTAGCCCCTGAGCCGGATGCTTTGCTTATTATGTGATGTTAGTAGTCCCAATTCATGTATTGTATGTTGTTTGGTTCTCAAATTGGATGTATCATATGACTTATCTATGATTGACTACGTATGTTTTGAATGTTAGTCTCATGTCTGAGTGCTTGCATCAAATAGTTATATTCATGATGTTCTAATATGTTCTTGTTTATCTGTGTTTCGACATATTGTGGCTGGGAGAACCTTGATTTACTCCCCACTGACTGTGGCGTTCATGTTTACATGAATGACAGGTGGTGCAGATGCTTACGTGGGGAAGACGTGTGGGCTAGCGAGAACTAAACCCTTGGACCTTAGTTTGCTAGTTTAGAAACCCTTTATTTGTTTATTCGTGGGATATCTTTTCCCCGCTTTCTAGACTTGGGTTGTAATAACCAAAGTTTGTCTATTGTTGTATTTGTTTCATCTCATTTTGGCACCCGCGCGTTGATCTTTAACTAGTAATAAAAACTTTTCAAAATATCATAAACTTCCGCTTTAATTTATTAGTTATATTTTCTGCTTTATCGCGGGGTGTCACAATCATAACCTAAATAATAGCCTTACACACCTAATGTTTGGAAAGGAGAAAAAGGCAAAAGGGTGAAGGCCATGCATTGGCCTTCCACCACCCCCAAAACCGGCTCCCCCCTCTACAATAGAGAAATGGTTCTCTATTAATTCATTCATATACATAATTTATCAAATAATTCTCTCACTACTTCACTCTCTAAAATTGTTTTAGATCTTATAAAATTGTTCATATTTTTCTAATATTACAACATAATATTACTAGTGTAGTAATATAAATATTATTAGAATAATTAAGGAAATCTTATATATTAATCTAGTTAATTAGTATATAAGCTTCAAGGGTTTTGTTTTGGGTGCAACAAGAGGAGGATCTCAATATTTGGGATTTTGGAGGATCATCCATAATATTTAAGGTCAAGAACAAATAAGGAAGGTGTCCTTATTTGTACCCAAAATTTCGAACCATATATAATGTAAGGAACATTATTTTTCTTTTCATCTCTTAATTAGTTATGCATACACTAGATCTTAATGAACTTAAGTTAATATGTTAATTTGTTCACCATAAGAAATGTCTTATAAGAGGTATATCAACCTAACACGTATATCCAGAAAATGACCTCATATTCCCAGCCTCCTGCATTTTCAAAGATTTATTAGCTTCTAAGCTAAGTAAAGCAGATAAAATATACAGAAATGACTCAATGCAAGGCTAGGTCTCACCATGCTTCTTGCCGTACGGAACGTCTAGTGGCTCTCCACTGCCCAAATGAGATGCCGACCATCCCATTTATTGGCCCACTGAGGCGCAGACACAAGCTGACGCCCCCTCCTCCTCACGGTGACCCTCATGGGCACCTCTTCCTCTCCCTCCATCTCCTCCACGACCCTCGTGTGAACCACCATGGCCGAAGGGGATCAAAATCCACCTCTATGGGGTCTCGCCCCGAAGTAAAAGGTACGTCCTCTGCAAAAAAGAGCAAGCCAAGGCATTTAGAGGTCATTTATGCCGTTTTTTGAGCTATTCTTTTACTATTGTAGAGAAAGTCAACAAATGTAGTAAAGTGTCCCGGAAGACCTGTCACAAACTGAAATTTAGAGGCCATAAATAAAGCTTAGTCATGGCCACGAGCCGAAATTCTCGCAGCATTTCGCTACTATAGCCTAAACCCATGCAAAAAGTGTCCCGGAAGACCTGTCACAAACTAAAATTCCGACATGATAGCAAGTTTACCCATCATCCGAGGGTTCCAAAACATTATGTTTTATCCAAAACCGACTAGTATAAGGCCATTTTCGAGCCATTTAAAGCGATATAATACAAGATCGTCTCATTTTGGTCTCATTTCATCAATACTCAACGAAAATTCAAAATGAATACATGAATATGCTCCTAGCATGTTTAGTTACGCATTTATAATGTCAATTTCAAGGGACAAATTCATTTGGGACGAATCCCCCAATTTTCGACATTTTTGGGCAAAAAAAACCCTAATTCTCTACTTCTAATTCAAGCTACAAATGCAAGTTTAAAGCAAAGACGGGATGTATACCCGGATTAGTCATGTTTTGTGGCGAGTTTCGATCAAAATTTGATGAAAGTTGGTTGGGTTTTGGGTTTGTGTCGAAGAAGAAGAAGAAGAAGAAGAAGAAGAAGAAGAAGAAGAAAAGAGCTTTTGTTAGAATGAACAAAGAACTCGCACTGAGTTCTGTTTTACTGAGGTATGGACGAGCTCCAGAGAAAACGCAACATTTTCCGCGCCTCTTCCCCAAGCCATATCCCTGCCGCGCCTATTCTTTAGCATGTTTCGCAGCAGCTCTTGCTTTCAATTCGTTGCAAGTTCGTTATAAGTGGGCTTAGGCCCTACATTTTCCCACTTTTGGATATTTCCTCTAATACTTAGAGTATATTTGCTCCATATATTTCCTACGGGTGTATTTCTTTGCCCAATTGGTCTACATTCTCCCCAGCGAATTGCAATATTTGATTCCCCAGGGAGAGTTCATTGCCGTTATACAGCCCATGTATTTCACAGCCAAACGGGTCTCGGAAAGTCCCGCCTTCGACCAAAATTGATTATTTTTATCAGCAGTTTTCGGAAAGTCCTGCCTTCCTACCAGCGGTTCTCAGAAAGTCTTGCCTTCTACAAAGTCAAGTTTTATCAGCATTTCTCCGAAAGTCTCGGCTTCTACAAAGTCAAGTTTCTTCAGCAGTTCTCAGAAAGTCTTGCCTTCTATTCAGGGGTTCTCGGAAAGGCCTGCCTTATTCTCCAGCAGCACTCAGAAAGTCTTGCCTTCTATAAAGATTGATTATTTTATCCCGGCGATTCTCAGAAAGCCCTGCCGTCGTCTCCGGCGGTTCCCAGAAAGTCTAGCCCTTCTATTCGGCGGTTCTCAGAAAGCCCAGCCTATATCCCAGTAGTTTCTTTCTAACGTTCTGCTGTCAACATTAGACGTTTCGTCCCTGTGAAGGCCCAAGTATGTTTTCTTCTTTTGGTTGGCGAGCTTTCTTATGTAGTCTAATGGACTTTAAACAACCCTCCCTGATAGTCACTGACTCTAAAATGTTCCCGACGACAAGTCCTTGGCTCAGACCCCTTGAGCTGTCTCGCGTCGCCATAGTCTTCAGGTCGTAATCTTCGATTGACCTAAGGGCTATACTTTTACTTTTACCTTGTCCAAGCCTCAGTCAAAGTGGGGGCTCTGTAGACACCTCATTTATGCACCTCCCGTCAACCACCCAGTGATGATTGGGTCGCATGTTTAATCACGCGGAGCGATTTATGACATTTCGTAAGTTCGTCGACACGTGATAGCTCAAACAGTTGAGTCAACCTCATGGTCATCATCTACGTGCCGATACGGTCGTTTTGACAGTAGTTAGAGTACATTTGGAGTCCGGGTCAGAAACCGTTTCCATTCTCTAAAACCGTCTTAAAACCGAGTCCTAAATTTTAACTTTTATCACGGAAATATCTTCTTTGTGGAATAAGGAAGTATACATCTTCTCTAATTCCTAATTTTAACTGCGGAAATCTTTCTTGCTAAGGAGGAAACCACCCGAGAGAAAACGCATCAGGAGCTGCGCCTCTTGGAAAGGTCGCAAATCCTGCTGCGCCTCTTCCTGGGCCGATTGTTTCCCAATTTCCAGCTTTCTTCCGGATTTCTCTCCTAATCCCACTTTTACCTAAATTCCTCCACGTGATTAGTATAAATAGAGGCCTCCGCCTCACATATTTTTCACGCGAGTGTTCGCCCTTCTCTTCTCCCTTTGCATTCTAAGACCTCGCTCTTGCTTTTCGAAGCCTATGTGCTTGCTCTACGCGACCACGTAAGCTCAGATCATTTTGAGTACCTGTCACGTTGCATAGACTGACCAATTTGACCAACTCCACCTAATCAATCTAATCAATCTGTTTTAAATCCTTTTTTAGGGCACTTTCATTCATACATCGAGACGAGCAATCACTAAATGACAACTTAGTCAATCTCGTTTCGTCAAACATGTAAGTCTGACGGTGTAAATCCCAATTTTATTATTATTTTTTGTATGTAACATATGTAAGAATTTATATCATTTATATGCTCAAACCGTCTTTTAAAATCATCTTTCAAAACCCTTTTGGCGGAAACAGCAGAGAAACGATGTGGGGAAGAATCGCATCAATTGATGCGCCATCTGTAAAGGCCGCAACATCTGTTGCGCCTCTTCTAGAGGCTGCTTTCAGTTGCTGCACTTCTTCTTCTTCCTCGAGTTTCTGTTTCTTTCGTCTTTTATTTTCTTTCTTCATTCTCTTCATCTTACTTCGTCAAATAATCTTCTAATTAGTTTTTATAAATCTTTTTCAACCTTCTTCCCAGTTAAATCCCTTATAATCAATATTTGTGGCTTTTCATCATAAATTTGAACCTGACTTTAAGAGATTCGATTTTTCCATATCGAGTTGCTTGAATTCGTCTTTTGTACATACTTTGTTTATTTTCCAGTTTCGTTACCCTAATTCCGTTTTCAAGTTAAAAGTTTTTAACCTTTTATAAAACCCGACATTATAATTATGTAAATCGCTGTAATAATTCATTTAAACTTGTTCCATAATCTGATTTGTGATGATGTGAGCATATATAATCTAACTAAATCACTTCTACTCGAGTCGTACATCAATAATCGACATAAATTGATCAACGAACATTAACTAACCAACGAGTATGAGTACCACAGTCAGAATCCAACTCGAGAACAGTCGCATAAACCTATGCGCCTCTTCCAGAGGGCGCAGTTTATGCTGCGCCTGATCTGAGATGGCTTCTGCCTCTGAACTCTCCTCGTCTTGACGTAGGCTTTCTAATTAGGTTTCAAACCGACTATTATTCGTATTACCGCCTATAATTCGATATATTTTCATATTTTAATTTCTTTTTCTTTCTTTATTTTTCTTTTCTTTTCAAATCCCTTTTTGAGCATATTTATGACGTAAATTCAGTAGTCCATTGTAATTTATAATTCTTCGTGTTTTCATATTTATCTTGTATGATTTATTTCTCTGGCATATTCATATGTAATTAATCTAACATCCAACCTTGGCCCAATTGAGTGCCAAATTGTTTGTTAACCGACATAGTCTAATCTCACATGCTAGGCTTAAAACGTTGGATGTTGCATTGCATGCATAAAATTGACAACATATCAAATATAAATAACTTCCCTGATCATTGGTAGAGGCCGCTATCGAGGCGGACGGGATTAGGTGTTCAAATAAAGAGCTTTCTAATATGTACCCTCACCCCTTACTCAAGATCTCTGTGAACATCAGTGTTCATTGGCATCACGAGAGTCATTCTAGACATAAAATGCTAAGGGTAACGAATTTCTTAGTGTTCATGCCACCACTTTGTGTCTTTACATGACGCAAAGTATTCGAACGGTTCCAATTTTCCATAAAAATTGGTGGCGACTCCACAAATGCAGGCTTATCAAACCTTTCACCGGTTTCAATGCCTTACAAGTCAGTAACGGCCCATGACGTGCTTTGGCCTTCGCGCCGGATTTCCGTGGGAGAAGTATCGCCGCCTCGAAACTACTATGCGGGTGGTTGTGTCCATCCCGGTGGTGGCCGTGGTTGGGTCGTGTGTTAGTTGTTGCGTGTGGTGAATGGTGCGGTGTTGTTGCCGCTGTTTATGCTTGCCGTGGACCACCATGGCTGGTGGTGGTGGCCTACGGTGGCAGCAGCTAGTGATGGTAGGTGGTGTTGGCGGCCATGGCTAAGGAGGGAGTATTGGTATGAGTGACTTGGGTTTTGAACCATGTTTACCAGGGGATGTGAGTCGGGATTTGAATTTAATTATATTAAATTATATAATTGAAATTTAATTAGAGTAATTACGCGTATTTATTATATTTATTTAGGTGATGGTTTTGTGGAAGAATATTACTAATTGAATTGCTTATGGAGTATGCTAAAAGGTAGGTTAATCGTACTCAGTTTCAATATATTTTCATGGTCATGTGAGTTGTCATTGAGTAGTCATTTCATTATAACATGTTTCCCGTGGCTAAGCATAATTTAGCCACGAATTATAAATTCCAGTGGCATACTTCGTGGCGCAAGTGACATTTTATTGTAAGGTATATCTCCTAATTATAATTTATATTATAACATGTTTTAACATTTACATAAATAAGGTTAATAAAATATTTCCTTAAAATTATATATGCAAATTCTAACGCTTAAATTTCCCGCTTAAATTAATTGTCAAATTTTCTAATATATGTATCTAAAATACCGTGTATTTGCACGGGAGCTACACTAGTTATTATATATAGGCTAATACTTCGTACAATGGAGAAAGTTTGTGCTATTATTTGGGCCTAATTTATTTGATGAATGTATTGTAGGTCTAAAAGCTACTCCGTATAATATTGTTAGCTTAGGTAGTTATTATGGGCGGTTTTAGAAACCGTCGATAAAATATTACTCGTCAGTTGACAATTTTCCCCATTTTCTCAACTTCATCTTTAATTTAAAACATTTTTAATTTCGTCTCAGCTATTTGTAACCTTTTACTCCCTCCAATTCATCATAATGATCCTTTGAGATGAGCACAATACATAAGAAAAATGAATAAAAATGAATAAAGGACAAATGTGGGGTTTGTTGATAGGAGAGAGATGAATTATTAGGAGTTAAATAAGGAGTTGTGGGGCCAAAATATTTAAGAAAAGTAATAAAATAAGAGTAAAAAAATTGTGTGGGGTTTGGTAATAGGAGAGAGTGATGAATAAAATAAGAGTAAAGATTACCAAAAAAAGGAAAGGGGAATATTATTTGAATAATCCGTTTCGGGAAAGAGGGAACATTATAGCGAATTGGAGGGAGTATAATATTTGTAAGAGGTATTTTAATCAAAGGTAAACACATGTTTGAGACGGACGGTGTATTTTCTATCTCATTTCGTACTTTTTTGAGAAATTAAAAATAAGTTAGTAAGTCAATTGAACAAATTATAAATATTTATAAATTAATAAAAATATAAAGTAATTCAAAAAATTTAAATTACATTAGATAATGATAATTAACATTCAGCAAATCAATGTATGAACGACGGAAAATCAAACATACATAGGTCAAGATGTGAGAAATGTCTAAGGGTAAATAACTTTGTTTAGAAAAAATTACTATTGCTATTATTTAAATTATCGTTATTGATAAATAAATTTGCTAAATGATCGTTGAAATTGTATAGAGTAACGGTTTGATAGGAGCTGTTTAATTGCTTAAAGGGAATTAGAGGTTTTGGGTTGTTCGTTAATTGAAAAATGGTATTAGTCAACTCCCTAATTGTATGGTATACGTACACCTTGCGTAGGAGTTGATGTTCATTCAATTTTATCGTGTATGTTTTCTTAACACTATTTGATTATATTAATTTCCCTAAATATATATCCATGCAATTCTGCATGCTAAGTTACAAATGTATACTTATATAAAAATGAGTGGTTGGGTCAGTTACAACCCTTAAATGTGACCCGAAACTCGAATTAATCCGGTCCAACCTGAAAATGACCCATACTTTGGTGATCCATAACTCCATAAGGCCGTAATTAACCCGATCCAAAATGACACATCCGAAATTATCAAACTCAAAAAATGACCCGATAAAAGATAAGTAATCCCGCGCAATTTGCGGGGGTTTAAAACTAGTTAGAACTAGTTTTAAACCCGTGCAAATTGCACGGGATCGCTATTTCAAATATTGCTATAATTAAAAGACGTAAAAATATAATGATTTAAGTGTGAAAAGACAATAAAGATTGTTATTTAAGTGTCTCAGTTTTATTTTTCAAAGAATTTTTTTTTTCACTTTTTTATTGTTATAATTTCTTTAATTATTTTTTTGGTATTTTTTATTTCATGCAATTTTAACATATTTAATAATTTCGACTATTATTTCAAAATTTATTTGTGGGAAGCTTGAATTTTTTAGATCTAGGTTTATACTAAATGTCATATTGAAATTTTTTCAAAAAAATATTTAATGTTTATTAAGGATTTGAAATGCAGTTAAGACATGGAGATGGACAATAATCATGTAATTTAGTTGAGATTAGTATATTGTAAATAGAATCATCGTTTTCAGTAACCCTAGAATTTCGGGATGACGGCGCATAAAAGTTCTTCATCTGCTTCAACAAAAAATCATAAAAATAGTAATAAAAATCGTTTCTCCTCTCTGGATTTTTCTGTTGCAGGGAATTCGTCTTCGTCGGTGGTCAAACTTAGAACTAATCCAGTGGAAATCGAACCTTTGGACCTTGATGACCTCATCACAGATGACGAGACGGAAGAATGGATTGTTCAACAGCGTGGAAAAGGGAAGAAATTGGCTACCATTCCTGAGGAGCCTGAAGGTATGTTGCAATTTACTGAGTCTGAGGTAAATAAGGAACTTGAATTTTGGAAGAACTCTGTTATATGCTTCGTATTGGGTGCCAATCCTTCTTGGGAAGTAGTTGAGGATTTCATTCAGGGATTATGGGGTGAATATGGGATTGATTGTATTTCCTTCTTACCTTCTGGTGTGTTTCTGGTTAAATTTAAGAATCAGAAAGCACAGGAAGCTGTTTTGAAGCACAGACATTTCCTGTTCGAGAATAAGCCTGTAATCTTACGTCCTTGGCATTCTCAGGACCCGCTTACAAAGACGGATGTTAAAGTTGTTCCTGTGTGGGTTAAGTTGCATTTGTTACCTCTTAAGTTCTGGGGTCAGTGTATTCCTAAAATTGCAGGATTGATTGGTGACTTTGTGCGGTGTAATGGACCTACTGAGGACCGGACAAGGCTAGGAATGGCCAGGGTTTTAATTGATGTTCCTTTTGATAAACCTGCTCCCAAAGAGGTTAAATTCTTGGATGAATTAGGGAATATGGTTAAGATTCAGGTGGAGTTTGAGTGGAATCATATCCTTTGTAAAACTTGTGGGGGAGTTGGTCACATTACCAATGCCTGTAAGAAAGTTAAAACCAAACCTCCTGCAAAGAAGAAGGTTGTTCAACAGTGGATACCTAAACCTGCAGGTGACAAAGCTCTTGGAACTAAGGTACCAGTTGCTAAGATGGTTGTTTCTCCAAAAGCTACTCCTCTTGTCCAACCTAGTCCTAGGACTATGTTTACCCCTGTGATGCCTGTTGTTCAACAGGGTGCTCATACTAGGACAAGTCAGGTAGCTACCCCTGCGAGGGCTGTAATCAGATTGAGTAGACAAGAGTTGATTGATTAGGGCAGTACCACTACTAAATTTGGGCAATTCACCTTCATGGAAGCCTTAAACAATGCCACTCCAAAGGTGGGAATAGGGACGATTAGAGTACCCCCTGAGGGAGAGGGGGGGGTGTAACACCCCGTATTTTATTAAGATGGATAAAATTCTTTTAATTGCTATTTTGAATTTAATTACATCATTTAACGATTTATATATATATATGCTTAGCTAATTAATTAATTTCATCATAATTCAATACGTTAATTTTAATAATCATTAATAAGTTTATTTAAAGTTAGTTCGAGTTTATTGAAATTAGTTCGAGTTTATTTATTTAATAATTTTCGTTTCTTTACGAGTCCTTATTAAAGTTGTTTTAAGTGAACCCGAGATGGATTTTGGGAACAAAACCGTCCAATTAGCTATTTTGAGCTTATTTCACTAAATTAGCAATTTTTATTAATATCCGTTAGTTTTGTAAAAATCGCTAATAATTCCGATTCAAGCTGATATTGTATTATTAACGTTAACTAGCTGAGTTTATTGTATTTTCACTCATTAAATTTATTTATTATTGATTCCGTTTTATTACTGAAACTTTTACTTAAATCGGTTAAATTTAACTCGAAACGGTTTTAATAACGATCGAAGTTTCTTAACGACGAAGAAACGTACGTATAATATATAGCAGGCTAGCAGGCACGTCACTCATTGTTTCAATTTCCCACGTCTCTTTTGTTCTTCTTCGTCCTTCTTCGTCCTTCTGTTTGTTCCTTCTTCAACCTTTGTCTATAATCCGTCCTGGTGCTCCGTTTGTCATCCGTTTTCAACTATTTTTGTTCCATAGCGCTCCTTTCGTCGTTCTCGTCAATCCGTTGTAAGTAAAATTCATTTTCGTTATGTATTTTTACAAACCCAATTTATATTTTTAGCTTTGTTTATTATAAGACGGTTGTATGTACTAAAATAGACGGTCTGGTAGAATATTTGTTAGTCATAAATGATTAGTTCAATCGGAAAAAGGTAATAATGATAGGTTACTCAGTATTACTTGTTAAATTTGTGTATTTTGAAAGCTGGTTAGTCTGTTTTATAGTTGAGACGGTGTATAATTATATATAGGGATCCTTATGGATGTTAATTAGTCAGTTGTATAGTTGAGACGGTGTATACTGATATGTGGAGATGATTGAGACGGTGTATACTGACCTCTAGGGATCATTTGGGATGCTAGCTAGTAAGTGGTATATTTGAGACGGTGTATACTGACATGTAGGGATTGTTTTGGGATGCTATTTGGGATCTTGTTTAGTTGTGGTATTGTGCAGTAAATTAGGACTGTTTTTGAGTCCGCTGCAGTACTTTGAGACATTTTGGGACTATTTTGACTCGGTTTAGGACTGGTTTAGGATTGATTGAACTCTGTTTTGGTACAGTTTTGTGCGACCTTCCGACTGTTTTGGGACAGTCGAAATGGAGGCCGTGTGGGCTGTTTTGGCCTCGGTTTTAGGAGTCGTGACAGGCTGAGTTGGGCTCAGTTTTGGGACGGATAAAATGGTGCTTTATGGGACTGTTTCTAGGGCGTAAAAGTTGTGACAATTTTCTTGGTATGCCTGTCAAAAGGGAGGGTCATAATGGTTTATGAACATAAGACAGTAGCTAATGAATATGTTTACATGTTTTGATTTAAATTAATTTCCGTCTCATATTTTATATAACGATAATTCGTTAGTATCGTCCTTTCACATAATTATTTTAGGTGGCTCATATGTGGTTGAAGATGAAGAGTAATTTTGGGTTTTAGAAGCTTTCTCAAGTTTATTGCTTGTCTCTTTGCTAGCTTAAGGTAACTATTCCGAGTTACTCGACGAATTAATGTCACATAAGTAGTAAATGTGGTGCCTGTTGTTTGTTAAGTGTTTAGGTGATTGATAATGTTTTACTTTCATTTTTCACATGATAGAAATTGGAAATAGCATGAGAATAATATAGCGATAAAATTTGTAATTTGGGCCAAAGTAGGCCAAGACTCTGAGCTGGGCCAGATTGACCGAACGAGTTTGGTCAAGCTAGGTTTAAACCGATCGACCTCGATTTGACCGATGACCCGTCGCGGGACTCGGGTCGAGGGTTTGTCTTTGAGGTGAGATTGGTTGTTATTGGAAATTTCATGTTATGTCTTGATAATTGTAATTATCATTTCACATGTTGGTTGTTGGATGAATTGGCTGCCTTATACTTCAGTCTTGTTGCCTCTTTGCCATTTTAGTTTGTTCTCATGAATTATGAAATTAACGGTTAGCTGGAATTTGGATTATTATTGATATTGAGGATATTGTTGGATTGTCTGCTGAATAGACATTTATATAGCCTTTCACATGATAGAATATTAGAATTCATGTTGGTAAGTAGGACTTTTTGCCCTCTTATGGTTAAGTGGATGTCTTACCTGACTTGTGTGGTGAGTCTTGTGTGGTGTAGGCTAAAGTATTCAAGCTGGGACTAGCTGGGACTAGGTCCTAGGTGAGTACTTCGTCCTTCATCATAGATAGGTCTTTATAGTCTTTGACGAGTATATGTTCACTGCTTGATAGCCTTTGTGTTCCTGACTAGTGGATGTTTATCCAAGTTGGGGCATGACCTCAGTTACTTATTTTGATAGTAAGTGGTCAGCTTAAGTACTAGCCAACCCCTTCGTGGTGTCCTTAGGGTACTCACTTCACTTTGTTTTAAAAAAAAGTTGTGGGTCTTGGGTGCGGTGGTGTGTATCCGCATGTCTAGGTCTGCGGAGATTTTAGGTTAGGGTTGTGTTGTCTCTTGGCCATGTTTTATTAATATTAACCGCTGAGCCAAGATACCGGTTCGATTACCTTCCCTACCTCGTGGTATAGACTCGAGTTACAAAGTGACTATTGACGGGGCTAAGAACTTATGCCTGTCTTTGATATATTGCCCTTTCTTGTATGGTGATTCTATGAATCATAGAAGGTGAGATGCAAGCCGGCTATGGTTGATAGAGTTTGGATTCCTGGATGTTATGTGACTCACATGATAGTGTAGCTTGAGTCGGTCTAGTATTCACATGCTAGGACTATGTGTTGTTATATTGTTGTTCACATGATAAGCACGATTGTCTAGCATCTATATGCTAAGGCATTGTGTGATTCGAATTCATATTCTTATGTTTACATGTTATATTAATTATGACATTTCGTGGCTGGGAGAACTCGGAGTTACTCCCCACTGACTGTGGCTTTCGTATTTGTATAAAATGCGAATGACAGGTAGGTGATGCATATATGGGGTACATGGACGAGCTAGCGAGCAAAGTAACCTAGAGACCTAGACTTGTTTTATTTTATTGTGACCCTTAAACCCTTTTTATGTCACATACATTTTAGGGACATATGTCTCCCTTTCTCATATTTGGTTTGTATAACTTTGTTTCGCGATGACACGTCTGTCGCGTACCTGTCAAAAATAAAACCTAACGGTCTCAACTAAAAATGTAGTAGAGGCAGTCGAGTATCGAATCCACAGGGAGGAATGCAACTACAGCTGTCTATCTCTAATTCTAAGGTAACAATTGGGTTTGATTAATTTTTGGTTCTAAACTACGGAGTTGAAAGGAAGAGAAATAAGGCAAGAGCAGTAAAGCAAGAAATGAATTAAACTATCAATAAGAGGGGGACATGTCGGGAATTCGGTTCACTACGGTAGTACAACAACTTAGCAGTAAATGACTCAGACGAACTAATGCGAGACGGATATTAGAAGGTCCTTTCGGTCCACTTCCCACCCTAAAATACCACTAACTTAACTTTCGTCCTCATTAGGGTAGTCTACTGTTTATAGCAGGCCTATTTAATCCAATCTTTCGATCCAGGGTTAATTGTAGCCAGATTAATGGGTGACATAGAAGCGTGCACTCAACTAGGTCGAGAATTACAGTTATATTGCTATAGTGACAGAGTCTCTTATGTTAATTCGTCTAATTCATTCACTATGTCGTCATTATTCTACCGCAGATCCCCTAATCCCAACATGAAGGGAGATTAGCTACTCATGTCTAGTGATAAACTAACAGCATGTAAATTTCCAGCAGAAAACATAGCGAAATAATAATAAAAAGCAATGATAATTAAATTAGGGCAGAAGAATAATAACAAAAACAAGAATTGAAAGCAATGAGAAGGTTAATTATTATTAAAAGGGAAAGAGAATTACAATCCAAAGCAATTTCGGCGTAAAGAATGAAATCCGAGCCAAGAAATCCAACGTAGGAAAGTAAAGTGAAGAAGAAAAAGTAACGTAGCAAGAGTTCTAATAGTTTTCTAAAGTGTACTTAGGGAGTAAAAGAGATGATAAAAAAAATCCTAATAACCTAGTTAAACGTCGGTTAAATAGGAAAACAAACAATGTTTAACGAAAATTAAACACACGGACTGAAATAAAGCCCACGCCCGTGAAAAACCTCTCGATCGAGTAGATTAGACTACTCAATCGACCATCATCTCAGCAGAAATCCCTCGATCGACCAGCAGGGCACTCGATCGAGGACTTGGTCAGGTGCAGATTACTCGATCGAGGAAGGAACCTCTCGATCGAGCCTCAGGGAGCCTTGGAATCACTCGATCGTCCACCAAACAGCTCGATAGACCACTTGGGTCTTCAATTCAGCTCACGTCTTCACCCAAACACCTCGTAATGCGTGCAACAACACTTCAAAGTGCAACATCTCATTCTGGGACAATCCCGTCTCCTCTAAATGCATGCAAAAAGGACGGAAAAGAGCATGGTTCCGCTACTTTCGCGATCATTCCTACAAAAAGGACAAAATACACCAAAGTAGCCAATTCGGGGCAAAATACTATAAAAACAAAGATATAAATGCATCGAAATACGTTTGAAATAGGCCAAAAAGACTATAAATTAGGCACGTATCAAATCTCCCCAAACCAAACCTTTACTCGCCCTCGAGTAAACTCAAAACTAAACTAATGGAACGGAAATGATAACTCGTAGCTAGCTTAACTTGTCTACTTGAACCACTTTAATGCAAAGAAATCAACGAGTTAAAGCTAGGCGGTCAATACGCAAACGAATTATAAGTCGTTCGAAATAAAGTCGACCTATCGACCTTGCAAGACCAACAAAACCGGACTCTCACGTGGTCACTCTTCTCTCATGAAGCAAAGGGCAAATGTTATATGTAAAAGAGAGAAGAAAAGACAGTCACTCGCCTAACTGCGACCCACATAGCATGCATGCAACAAAAATGAAAGACAATTCAAGTACTAATGCACACACTCCAACCAATAATGTCCGTCACAGCCGAGGGTTTGCAAATAATATGGGAATAGTGAGGTTCAGGTGAGAAAAGGCTAAACAAGTTATGGAAATGTGGAGGTAAAAGCGTCAAGCTAGTTCCTAACAGGACCATGATAAACCATCCGGATCTCAACTGTCTGAAAGACTAACACAGGTGCCCTTCACTTGGCACAAAACTCACTAGACTGGAAACACAATCTCCTCAAAAAAAATACAGAATAAGAGTGGAGGAGCTAGACGGTCACAAAGTTCCCTTTTTTAAACACCGTCTGAAACAACTAACTGAAACAACCAACCCTCTTGTCGATTGTACATCTTCAAGCATCTTCTCAACTCTGACAAGAGGGTCCAACTTTTTCACAATTTTTCTCTTTCTTTTGTCTTTTTCGTGAATCTCATTTTTTCATTTTCTTTTCTTTTTTTTTTCTTTTTCCTGACTTCTTTCTTTTTCCTTCACGTTTTTTTTTCTTTTTTTTTTTTTTCAATACTCTTTTTTTTTTCTTCCTCCTTCCTTAATTCAAACACCAACTCCAAACGGGAATTACGGACCAAACTGCAACGGAAGACATACCACAAAAGGACAGACTAACTAGCTTGACTAGGCAGGCTTAGTTTGGAATGTGGCTAATGGGTCAAAAAGGCAAGTTTTGGTCAAAGTGGAGCTAAATGGGTGAAGAATGTAAAGAAAGGGAAATTGCAAGACCCTCCCTGCATGTGACACCAACCGCAGACCCGAATATGTGCATTTGACGAGAAATTGAATGTCATAAATGTGCAAATGAGACGAACATGCTATGCAAGGAGTACTACTCTCAAAATTCCTAATGAACTGGTCATGAATGTCACCAGTTATGGCTCTAAAACTCAGAATTTTTAAGTAGTTTGCCAATTTATCAGTCAAGTCTAAACAAATCGGCTATTATTTGAACAAATTCGTAGACTATGCGTATGACAAAGCTAAAAACCATCAATAAAGTGCAAGGCTCAAGTGAATAGACAAGTTAAGTGCAATTTCATCACGGGAATCTACCGTTCCGACTCAACCTAAATGTAAAAATAAACGTGAAATTTTTTTGAATTTTTAACATTTTCTAATTTTTTTGATTTTTTTGAAAATAAACAACAAATGCAAACTGAAAATTTAAACGTGAATGCAAAACAAATGCAGATGCAGACTCAAAAGGATGCAATACCCTCCCCAAACCAAAACGGACAACGCCCCCGTTGTCCTCCAGCATACACCAGCAGAAAAATGGGGGATGGGAATATACAACCAATAAAAATAAAATAAAGGAAACGAAATAAAAAGAGTGAGAGAACATACAAAACACGAACTTCCCCAAACCAGCCAGAAAACTGGGGAAGTGAGTAGACCAGTGGCTACTCGTCGTCGGCACCGCCGTCTCTCAGGTACTCCGACTCAACAAAACGGTCTCCCCAAACCAGCAACAAACAAGGGGGAGACTCAGTCATCTCCATCCTGATCCTCCGGACCGGGTACGAACGGGGGATCACTCTCCTCCTCTCTGGCTGCTCTCGCTGCCGCCTGCTCTGCCCGTAACCGCACCTCTCGTGCTACCTCTGTCTCCTCCGGTTCCGACTCTGAGTCAGAAGGTAGTGGAGGGTACCCGTCCGCTGGGTATCGGTAGAAGGAAGGATGCGGCCACCCCTCTGGAATCGGTCGCCGGGCTCGGATGTGGAACTCGTAGAGTGGGAATACAGCCAAAGCCATATCCCGTCTCATCTCAGTAAGGTACCTGCACAAATCCGGATGCACGGCATCACGACGCCCTTGGTCCGTGACCTCGGGCGCCTCTAAAGCAGGAGGGCAGACAAAGTTGGCCGGGAAAACCGAGCCAGAAGGAGGGTCAAGTGGAGGTGGAGTATGAGTCTGAGTGGGTGTGGGTGTAGGCTGAGGCGTGGGTGTCGGTCCAGCCTGGGCCTGAGTCTGAGCCTGGGAGCTAGAAGATGCTCCGGCCTCCCGCTTCCTCTTCTTCGTAGAGGAAGGAGGGGTGAAGGTAAGGTGGAAGGTAGGTGGAGGTGGTCTCGCTCCCTCAACAGCAGATGAGAGCGGTAAAAGTGGGGGAAGGGTAGAGCACGGCAAGGTAACAGACGTGGAACCACAGATCTTCCACGTCCTCGCACTCCCCTTCGCCTTGGGGAACCAGGTCAAGACAGCCACGGCCTCCAGGTCAAGGAGAGCCATCTCATCGGGTACAGTGAGTGAAGGGTCAGCGGGGTAAAGGTGGTGGGCAATCCTAGTCACCAGCCCGCCGCAGACAACTGCGGTCTTGACCCGAGTCCCAATACCGTTCCAATGCTGAGCTACCAGATAGGCAATGTTTAGAACAAACGGGGTACCGTAGTCAATGTTGAGGTACCCCGCGAGAATCGCTAGCTCAGTGTTGGTCAATTTATTGGGCTCAGGGCGCCCAAAAATGGTCTCTCCTAACAGACGCAAGTAGTAACGGGGCGCATGTAAGTGAACATGAGCTCCCTTCCGTGAGTGGAAGGGGGTGTGAGAAAGAGCAGCCCAAAGTGGCTGAAGGAGCTCTCGAGGTGGGGCAGTGGGACCGTCACTAACTAGTCCCAAAACCTGCCCAAACTTGGCCAAGGTCCAGTGATGCGACTCATTGCGGAGTCGGAAGTGAATGCAGGAACTGGAGTGGTCAGCAGTGTAAGAGTCGGTGTCAAAGGAATAGGAGCTAAAAAACTCGTAAGTGAGGGTACGAATAGTAGCCTCCTGCATGGTAATCAGACCCGACATACCCGTCCCGTTTAACAAACTACAGACCTCCTCATAGATGCCTAAGGTCTCTAGGTCAGCTCGCGCAAGGAAACGGGTGGAGGAGAGGGGGCAACGAAGTAAAGCGGCTAACCGTTTCCGGTGAGCCTCTGAAGTGAAACGTACCGTAGGCATCTTTGATAGAGGTGTGAGTGCGCTCTCCCCTGTAGCAACAGCCGCAGAAGGGCTGGAAGTGACGGCTAACTGGCTAGCCTGCTGGTGTGGCCTCGGTGGGAGCATACCAGGCTGCTGGAAACGGGGCCTGAATCCGCAGTCCAGCAGAGAGAAGGGCTTAGGAGCGCTGGTAACGGCAGGAACTATAGTGGTTACCAGGGCAGAAGTGGTGACAGCAGGGACCACTAACTCCTTCCCGGACGAGCTGGACGAGCTGGAGGACGTACCAGTAGAAGGCATAGAACTCGCGTCCATCCTCCAAATTATCAAAGGGCACGATAAAGAGACGATGCTGCTAACCGTGGTTAAAACAACCGCTAACCAACATGTGACAGCAAATATGAGGCCCTATCAGTCGAAACAATCGACGTACAGCATACAAAACCAAACAATTCCTCAAAAATTCCGAAGAGCGGCATGTGAGTGGTGATAAAATGATGTAATAATGACTGCTAGAGGAGTAATCATAGCATGAAAGCCACACGAGAGAACACGTAAGACTCCTAACAGTAGAAAATAACCATTCACAGCGCGAGATTCCTAATAATTCAAAGCATGTAATGGCGATAGGGGACGGAAAAACAGTTAACAGCGGTTAATAACAGTAACAAGTAGACGATAACCGCAAATAACAAAGCGTGGCAGCAGGACAACCGTCTAACAGTCGAAATTTTTTCGACTGAGAAGCCCTAATCGCGGAATCTCGCGCAATAATCGAATTAAACATGTAGAAACAGCGAGGAATTGCTAATAGATCATCAACAAGCTAATCAAGGGCTAATAAACACAATAAAATCGAAACAAGTCGACTAGACATGGATTTTCGAGCCCTAAATCAATCACCTCAAGGAAATTCGAATTAAATGAAGGAAATATGCAAAGAGTGTGAAAGAAAATACTTACTTGATGATGATTATCCTACAACAAGCAATTAAACTTCAAATAACAAGCAACAAAGGCGGATTTTTGATCGAAAAAACCGCAAACCCTAATTCCTCTTAAAATCCATAAAAACAAGCACAAAAGAAGGGGAATATAAGGGGCTATTGAAGAATTAAGTGCTAGTAGTAGAATGTAGGTGGTGGATTTGATAATTTTGGGCAAAAATTGGGGATTTGGGGGTGAAATTAGTCGCACATTAAGGAGGGGGTTAGACAAATTAGGGGTGAAATGAAATGAATTAGAAAAATAAGAGTTTAAAGAAGAAAAACTCCCGTCGTTCACTGTTCATTCCACTCGATCGAGTGGTTTTAATCACTCGATCGAGGACTTTTGATATCCCCTTTGCTCGATCGAATAAGAAACCTTTCGATCGACCTGTTCCTCTATGGCCTTCCTCGATCGAGTAGACAGCTAACTCGATCGAACCAACATCCACTCGATCGAGTACAAAAAGTACTCGATCGAGGACTTCCTCGTGTATATTTCTTTGAATTTCCATCTTTTCCTCCTCGAAATGCGTGACATTTCCCCAAACCTGCATAAAACATATCCCAAATACCAAATACACAGCAAAATAGTCTATAGTCTCAGTCTAAGATAAAGAAAGTCTAAACTAATTGTCCTAAAAAAAACGTAATAAATAATTAAATAAATTCAAAAGAAATTCAAACCAAAAATCTATTACAATTTGTTACACGGGGCATTTCCCCGTTTAATTCCCGTCAGCTTTCAGCAGCCCCTTCGTGGGCTTCTGACTGGAGGACGTCACTTCAGCGATACTGACCGTCCTCTTTGACTTCCATGAGCTTGAATTTCTAAGAGGAGGAGGAATATAGTTCCAATCTATGTAGGTTCGAACTGCCTTCGTTCTCTCCCCTCTGTCATCTTCTTTGGCATCCTTTGCTCCAGATTGATTGATAATGGCTGTACCCCGTCCCTTGACAGCTCCTTTCTTGCCTTTATCTGTACCTGCAGTAAGGCAAACAGACGAATGTTCCTCCTTTTTGCTCTCAGTATGAGGCGGAGGGTTAGCAATAACAGCAATATTCTCCAAATTTTCATCTGGAGTGTCAATAATAGGGTCAACAGAAGAAAGGGCATTGCAAGGCCGAGCTCGCATGGGAGCCCTCGGAACTTGGACCGATGAAAGGTCAGCTCCTCATCCCCTACCTGGAAGGTCAAAGTCTTCCCCCCGACATCTATCACTGCACGGGCAGTGGACAAAAATGGTCTCCCTAAAATGATAGGGGTGTGCACATCTTCGGGGATATCTAGGACGACAAAGTCAACGGGAATAAAGAACTTCCCGATCCTAACAGGTACGTCTTCCGCGACACCTAGTGGCCGTGATAAGATGTTGGTGCAACTCAGTTTTGTCACACCAAGTCTCTTAGCTAGAGACAAAGGTAAAACACTTACGCTAGCGCCTAAATCGCATAGCGCATTATCAATCAACTGCATTCCTATGTGACAAGGGATCAAAAAACTACCCGGGTCTGATTGCTTAAGAGGTAGCTTATTTTGAGACAGGGCTGACCCCATCTCGGTCAAAGCTACGGTCTCATTATCATTAATGGTCCTCTTACCTGCTAAAATCTCTTTCATAAATTTCAAGTAAGAAGGTACCTTAGTCAGCAATTCAGTGAACGGCACGGAAACTTCCAAACTCTTCAAAAGCTCAACAAATTTGCTAAACTGTTGATTAATCTTGGTATTCTGCAGCCGCCTCGGGAAGGGAACCGTAATTGGAATCTCAAGTCCCTTGTTTCTTGCCTCCAAAGTGTCTTCCGGAGCAAGTTCGGTGTCCTTTGGGCGCTTCTTACCTCTCGAACGAGGCCTTTCTGGTAATTCCTCGCTTAAACGAGCACTAGCAGGCTCTCGAATAAGCTTCCCGTCAGTAATATCACTCGATCGAGCAATGTGTCCACTCGATCGAGCACTTTCTTCAGCAACTTCAGTCGATCGAGCGACATGCTCACTCGATCGACCACCTTCAACTTCCAGTTCACTCGATCGAGCAGAGTGACTACTCGATCGACCAGATTCTTCACCATTTCCACTCGATCGAACTGTTTCAAAGATCGACTTGATCGATCGAGTGATCGTTTGTCGTGAGCCCCTTTTTCTTAACAGACACTGCGTTCATCATCGATTCTGACTATTCCGTGTCCGATTTCTTCATTTCTGGTCCCTCATAAGAAAGGCCGCTTCTCAGCTCTATCAAATGTACCGTCTCATTTGGGTTCTTCTCATTTTGAGTCGGTAGATGACCCGGCTTTCTCGAGGATTGATTCGCGGCGAGTTGGGCAACTTGAGTCTCAAGTGCCTTTATGGTCGCGTCTCTCTGTTGATCACTTGTACTTCTTTGTTGATCACTCGCATGAAGCTGCTTTGTAATGGCTTGCATCATAGATTTTAACTCGCCCATTTCACTCACTCCACTTGAAGATGAACCGTGGTTAGGCGGGTTGAAAGATGGAGGCTTTTGATAGCCTTGTTGCTTCTGATGTGGAGGAATATAGGGCTGCTGCTGCTGATTTGGAGGGGCGGTGGGATTGAGTACGTTGCTCTGGTTACTCCACCTCAAATTGGGGTGTATATTTGGCTCGTACTGAGTGTTGTTTTGCCTATAATGTTGGAAGGCAGCACATTGCTCATAAGGACTAGGACAGAAGTCAGAGACATGTCCGTCTACCCCGCACCTCGTACAGACGAAGGGACCGTCTGTCATAGCATTAACCTGGTACATTCCTGGCTTGAGAGCTCCCCCTAGTTCATACTTGTCGAACCTAGCAGTAAGGGCTTCTAATGCGGCTACTGAAGAGGATTCAGCAGCTCTCCTTTGGTTTCCTCTTGAATTCCCGTATTCATTTCGTGAGTGGCTAAATCATCTATGATTTTCCATCCCTTCGTCGGCCCCAAGTTGTCAGAAAATCGACCGTTGGCTGCCGCATCTAGTATAGCTCTCTGATCATCATATAAACCATTGTAAAAATGGTTACACAGGCTCCACTTTTCGAAACCGTGATGCGGTATGGTCCGCACCAGCTTCTTAAATCGAAGCCATGCCTCATGGAAATTCTCGTCGGGCCCTTGCTTGAAACTGGTTATCTGAGCTCTGATGGCTATAGTTCTCGAAGCAGAGAAGTAATTTTTATAGAACGCGAATGCTAGCGAATTCCAATCCGTGATGCCGTGAGCAGCTCGATCCAAATCCATGTACCACTCCCTTGCAGCATCGCGGAGTGAGAAGATGAACATAGTTTCTTTGATCTGATCAGCCGTCACACCAGTGGGAGGAGGTATGGAGCAGCAGTAGTCAATGAAGGTCTCCATATGCTGAGCTGCATCTTCCTTTGCAGCTCCCCCGAACTGATTTTTCTCGACCATGCTAATGTAAGAAGGCTTAGGCTCGAACTTCCTGGCATCTCCCGGCAGTTCGAACCCTTTATAAAGATTGTCAGCTGTGGGCTCGGAGTGACTAGCAATGGTTGCTTCCTCAGCCATTTCGGGAAATTCTGGGAAAGTGATAGACTCAAATGAATAATCGGAAACTGGAGAAGACGGCGGATTATTTTCGAAAAGCTCGTTCTCGTAAAAACTGCCGCGAGAACTAGGCTCTTCCTCTGCCTGTTGCTCTTGAAATAGTAGTCTCCTTTTTACGTGCAGAGACCTCTCAATCTCGGGATCAAAAGGTAGTAGTGGACCACCTTGCGACCTGCGCATAAGACGAAACTACAGACAAGATATGAGAATAGTCTAAGGAACGATGTTCCTTAAACTACAAAAAGAATTAAAAACAAACAGCTAGTAATTTAAACAATTGCCTCCCCGGCAACGGCGCCAAAATTTGACACGTCTGTCGCGTACCTGTCAAAAATAAAACCTAACGGTCTCAACTAAAAATGTAGTAGAGGCAGTCGAGTATCGAATCCACAGGGAGGAATGCAACTACAGCTGTCTATCTCTAATTCTAAGGTAACAATTGGGTTTGATTAATTTTTGGTTCTAAACTACGGAGTTGAAAGGAAGAGAAATAAGGCAAGAGCAGTAAAGCAAGAAATGAATTAAACTATCAATAAGAGGGGGACATGTCGGGAATTCGGTTCACTACGGTAGTACAACAACTTAGCAGTAAATGACTCAGACGAACTAATGCGAGACGGATATTAGAAGGTCCTTTCGGTCCACTTCCCACCCTAAAATACCACTAACTTAACTTTCGTCCTCATTAGGGTAGTCTACTGTTTATAGCAGGCCTATTTAATCCAATCTTTCGATCCAGGGTTAATTGTAGCCAGATTAATGGGTGACATAGAAGCGTGCACTCAACTAGGTCGAGAATTAAAGTTATATTGCTATAGTGACAGAGTCTCTTATGTTAATTCGTCTAATTCATTCACTATGTCGTCATTATTCTACCGCAGATCCCCTAATCCCAACATGAAGGGAGATTAGCTACTCATGTCTAGTGATAAACTAACAGCATGTAAATTTCCAGCAGAAAACATAGCGAAATAATAATAAAAAGCAATGATAATTAAATTAGGGCAGAAGAATAATAACAAAAACAAGAATTGAAAGCAACAGAAGGTTAATTATTATTAAAAGGGAAAGAGAATTACAATCCAGCAATTTCCGGCGTAAAGAACGAAATCCGAGCCAAGAAATCCAACGTAGGAAAGTAGCAGTGAAGAAGAAAAAGTAACGTAGCAAGAGTTCTAATAGTTTTCTAAAGTGTACTTAGGGAGTAAAAGAGATGATAAAAAAAATCCTAATAACCTAGTTAAACGTCGGTTAAATAGGAAAACAAACAATGTTTAACGAAAATTAAACACACGGACTGAAATAAAGCCCACGCCCGTGAAAAACCTCTCGATCGAGTAGATTAGACTACTCGATCGACCATCATCTCAGCAGAAATCCCTCGATCGACCAGCAGGGCACTCGATCGAGGACTTGGTCAGGTGCAGATTACTCGATCGAGGAAGGAACCTCTCGATCGAGCCTCAGGGAGCCTTGGAATCACTCGATCGTCCACCAAACAGCTCGATAGACCACTTGGGTCTTCAATTCAGCTCACGTCTTCACCCAAACACCTCGTAATGCGTGCAACAACACTTCAAAGTGCAACATCTCATTCTGGGACAATCCCGTCTCCTCTAAATGCATGCAAAAAGGACGGAAAAGAGCATGGTTCCGCTACTTTCACGATCATTCCTACAAAAAGGACAAAATACACCAAAGTAGCCAATTCGGGGCAAAATACTATAAAAACAGTATATAAATGCATCGAAATACGTGCTGAAATAGGCCAAAAAGACTATAAATTAGGCACGTATCACGCGACTTTAGCGATGTTTCATTCATGAGATTTATTTTGGACCTTGCATGTTTGACACCTTCCCTTTTGGATATCTTTATAACAGGTTCAGGTTTTAAAAATTACAGGTTTTTACTATAATGAACCTATTACAAACATATCCATGCAGTTTTATTCTAGAATTACGTGTTTACTTTTCCGCAATAAATGAGGGTGTCACAGTTGGTATCAGAGCATATTTGCTCCCGACGCACGTTTGTGCACCCCAATATAAATAACTTGACCTTAAGATAATAAACTTGAGAGATGGGTAAGATGGGTAGACTTAGGACCTTATGTTGTAGTCTCTTTGTGTTTGCTCTTTGTTAGGTACTAACCTGTTTGTTGATTGTCATTTAATAATTGTTGCGTTCTTGGATCAATGACCGTGAGCTTATCTATAGCTAATGGAGTTATTACCCTTACAAAAAAAAAAAAAGAAAAAAATTTTGAACTAAAGGTTTTGAAAATATTTTAATGTTTTTCACTGGTTTTAACGTCAATTAGTGTTAAAGCTTGTTATTGGAGACGTCTGATAATTAGTTTTATCATTTGTTGGTGTAAAAATGTATTTTTATGTCTTTGAATTGGAATATTGATGTTCTTGAGTGATCGCCAAGAGTATCTCCGTTCCATTGAAAGGACACTTATATTTTACGAAGATCAAGATTTGGTGCCTAATGCTGAAGATTGAAGATTTGTTCAACCTTTGAAGAATGCTTCTACTTCCTTGAAGATGTTTCTCGTTCTTTGTGTATCTCGCCTTATTCTTAATCTCTTTGTGCTTATCCTCCTTCTAAACTCCCTTCTGTTTTACTTTAAAAGCTACGCTTGTACTCCTAACTTGTCTTTTGTTCCTTGCTAATCCTCCCTTAACGCCATTGGATAGTACTCTTTCTTTTGAGGAATGTTGACCTTGGTTGGAAAACTTGACTCTTGAGGAGATTGTTTGTGTTTGACCCTTTCCTGGTTTTGAGAGGATTTGATGTTGGAAAGACTTAGGTAGTGTGATGAGACATACTTGGTGGTTCTTATACCTATAGATCCTTGATAAAGTGAGTACGTTGGATTGGGGGATTTTGTGTGTCAAGTGTGAGTTGCATTGGTTACTAAGGTTATGGAACATGGCATTGTTGTTTATGTTTGGGATACTAGTGCTTAGTGCTTGACTTAAAATGGATGAAACTGAATGGTGGATTTGAGGATATAGGATTGACTAAGTAGTCGAGTTTGTGATTGGCTTCCATAATCACTTTGGATATGAGGGTTTGATAATGTATAAGTTACCGTGGGAGAAATGTTAAATGTGGGATTATTAGTTGGTTTTAGTGAGTGATATTGATTACTACTTGAGGTATGGTATGAGAGTTCTTGAGTTGAGAGAGACTTAGTATTGAGAAGAATTTGTTAACCCTATAGTTTTATAGACCTTGAGGTCACATTGAGTAGTGGAGATGATGGGATGATGTTGTAGCTGAGTGTAGTTCTGCTTTTGGGAATCCTTAATAAGTAAAAGGGTAGAGAAACTTGAGATCCTATTGATTTTTCAGATTTTGGGGTTGATATGATACTACCTTGTTTTGAAATAAGAGCCTTGTGGAATATTAGAGAAACCATCTCTTGGAGTTTAGAGCTTGGTATTGGGATTCTTGATTGAAGGTTTACCTTTTTGAGGAATCCATAGTTGACACTAGTTGGATACGAATATAGCTTTGTTGGAAGCCTTGACCTTAGGCTTGTGAAAGTTGTTTCTGGATGTTTGAGGATTTGGAGCGATGAGATCACACTTATAGTGGAGTACCTTGTTTCAGGGAATAGATTAGGATGAGGTAACGTAAGCGATTGAGGAAACCCTTGGGAGTGATATGGTTATGAGTTTTGTTGTTAGGAAGTTTTCGGAACCGTTTTGAGTGATGTTGTTGTTTGAGATAAGAGTGTCTGGCGTTTCCTTGTTGTCTAATTTCCCTTTCTCCGTGATCATAAGCGTTACCGTTCATACCTCATTTCCTCGCTTCATCTTGCTTCTTCTTTAAGTTTGACACTCGTATCTTGTGAAACTCTATCTTTGACATCCTTGTAATTTTGACTTCAATTTCTACCCTATGAAATTCATTATAGCTCTCTTGTTGCTTAAGTTTGAGCTCTCTTAACATACTTTGTTTCTATGCTATCTAAGTTACTTTCCTTTTTGTACAACTTCTAAACTTTCAAGCTACCAGTTTCGATTCATTCTTACAAGTTTATGTCACTTCTGCAAACCTAACCTATTTTTAAAGATCTGAAAATGAAAATTTGATTTAGTTCCCTATTCCTTTCTTAATTATAAACTCATTTATCGTAATTTTAATTACTAGACCCGAGATTTCGTTAAGTTTTATCCAATTTCTGTTAACTTTGATCTATTTATGACTCCTTTGTCAAAGTTTAATGTTACACTTTCAGGGATTTGACCCCAATTGAGTTTAAAAGTGAAACCTTTATTTCTATTTTGGCTTTTTGCAAAAGAAAATTTGAGTAGATTACCTTTTCTTTTGATTTTAACGTTGATCGGATGTTAGAACTCGTTATTAGAAACGTTTAATAACTTGTTCTACTCTTGTCGACGAGTGATTTTCGGTTTTAAATTTGTCTTTGACTTGGAAGGTTAGCGTTCTTGTGTGCACAACAAGAGCAATTTCGTTCCATGAATGAGACTTATACATTTGAAAACTTTTCATTAATGTTTCTGAAAGTATTTTGATTTTCGATTTATACAAATGATTTGCCTTTGACCTTATCTTGGATTTGGAATGTGATGTTATTGAATGCGCAACGACAACACTTCCGTTCCTCTGATGAGAATCTGGTTCTGTTGGAAAATTTTATTTGAAACTTTTGAAAGAATTTTGATTCTTACGATAAGTGACCTTTTAAATGTTTTGGTTACCGATTCCAATTTCAGTTTTATTTTTATAACCTTTCATTTATACTTTCAAGTTTCGAGGACGAAACTTTTTAAAAGATGGGGTGATTGTAACACCCCGTATTTTATTAAGATGGATAAAATTCTTTTAATTGCTATTTTGAATTTAATTACATCATTTAACGATTTATATATATATGCTTAGCTAATTAATTAATTTCATCATAATTCAATACGTTAATTTTAATAATCATTAATAAGTTTATTTAAAGTTAGTTCGAGTTTATTGAAATTAGTTCGAGTTTATTTATTTAATAATTTCCGTTTCTTTACGAGTCCTTATGAAAGTTGTTTTAAGTGAACCCGAGATGGATTTTGGGAACAAAACCGTCCAATTAGCTATTTTGAGCTTATTTCACTAAATTAGCAATTTTTATTAATATCCGTTAGTTTTGTAAAAATCGCTAATAATTCCGATTCAAGCTGATATTGTATTATTTACGTTAACTAGCTGAGTTTATTTTATTTTCACTCATTAAATTTATTTATTATTGATTCCGTTTTATTACTGAAACTTTTACTTAAATCGGTTAAATTTAACTCGAAACGGTTTTAATAACGATCGAAGTTTCTTAACGATGAAGAAACGTACGTATAATATATAGCAGGCTAGCAGGCACGTCACTCATTCTTTCATTTCCCACGTCTCTTTTGTTCTTCTTCGTCCTTCTTCGTCCTTCTGTTTGTTCCTTCTTCAACCTTTGTCTATAATCCGTCCTGGTGCTCCGTTTGTCATCCGTTTTCAACTATTTTTGTTCCATAGCGCTCCTTTCGTCGTTCTCGTCAATCCGTTGTAAGTAAAATTCATTTTCGTTATGTATTTTTACAAACCCAATTTATATTTTTAGCTTTGTTTATTATAAGACGGTTGTATGTACTAAAATAGACGGTCTGGTAAAATATTTGTTAGTCATAAATGATTAGTTCAATCGGAAAAAGGTAATAATGATAGGTTACTAAGTATTACTTGTTAAATTTGTGTATTTTGAAAGCTGGTTAGTCTGTTTTATAGTTGAGACGGTGTATAATTATATATAGGGATCATTATGGATGTTAATTAGTCAGTTGTATAGTTTAGACGGTGTATACTGATATGTGGAGATGATTGAGACGGTGTATACTGACCTCTAGGGATCATTTGGGATGCTAGCTAGTAAGTGGTATATTTGAGACGGTGTATACTGACATGTAGGGATTGTTTTGGGATGCTATTTGGGATCTTGTTTAGTTGTGGTATTGTGCAAGAAATTAGGATCATTTTTGAGTCCGCTTTGCAGTACTTTGGGACATTTTTGGGACTGTTTTTTGACTCGGTTTTAGGACTGGTTTAGGATTGATTGAACTCTGTTTTGGTACGCTTTTTGTGCACCTTCGATTGTTTTGGGACAAATCGAAATGGAGGGCTGTGTGGGCTGTTTTGGCCTCGGTTTTAGGAGCCGTGACAGGCTGAGTTGGGCTCAGTTTTGGGACGGATAAAATGGTGCTTTATGGGACTGTTTCTAGGGCGTAAAAGTTGTGACAATTTTCTTGGTATGCCTGTCAAAAGGGAGGGTCATAATGGTTTATGAACATAAGACAGTAGCTAATGAATATGTTTACATGTTTTGATTTAAATTAATTTCCGTCTCATATTTTATATAACGATAATTCGTTAATATCGTCCTTTCACATAATTATTTTAGGTGGCTCATATGTGGTTGAAGATGAAGAGTAATTTTGGGTTTTAGAAGCTTTCTCAAGTTTATTGCTTGTCTCTTTGCTAGCTTAAGGTAACTATTCCGAGTTACTCGACGAATTAATGTCACATAAGTAGTAAATGTGGTGCCTGTTGTTTGTTAAGTGTTTAGGTGATTGATAATGTTTTACTTTAATTTTTCACATGATAGAAATTGGAAATAGCATGAGAATAATATAGCGATAAAATTTGTAATTTGGGCCAAAGTAGGCCAAGACTCGAAAGTGGGCAGATTGACCGAACGAGTTTGGTCAAGCTAGGTTTAAACCATCGACCTCGATTTGACCGATGACCCGTCGCGGGACTCGGGTCGAGGGTTTGTCTTTGAGGTGAGATTGGTTGTTATTGGAAATTTCATGTTATGTCTTGATAATTGTAATTATCATTTCACATGTTGGTTGTTGGATGAATTGGCTGCCTTATACTTCAGTCGTGTTGCCTCTTTGCCATTTTAGTTTGTTCTCATGAATTATGAAATTAACGGTTAGCTGGAATTTGGATTATTATTGATATTGAGGATATTGTTGGATTGTCTGCTGAATAGACATTTATATAGCCTTTCACATGATAGAATATTAGAATTCATGTTGGTAAGTAGGACTTTTTGCCCTCTTATGGTTAAGTGGGTGTCTTACCTGACTTGTGTGGTGAGTCTTGTGTGGTGTAGGCTAAAGTATTCAAGCTGGGACTAGCTGGGACTAGGTCCTAGGTGAGTACTTCGGCCTTCATCATAGATAGGTCTTTATAGTCTTTGACGAGTATATGTTCACTGCTTGATAGCCTTTGTGTTCCTGACTAGTGGATGTTTATCCAAGTTGGGGCATGACCTCAGTTACTTATTTTGATAGTAAGTGGTCAGCTTAAGTACTAGCCAACCCTTCGGTGGTGTCCTTAGGGTACTCACTTCACTTTGTTTTAAAAAAAAGTTGTGGGTCTTGGGTGCGGTGGTGTGTATCCGCATGTCTAGGTCTGCGCAGATTTTAGGCTAGGGTTGTGTTGTCTCTTGGCCATGTTTTATTAATATTAACCGCTGAGCCAAGATACCGGTTCGATTACCTTCCCTACCTCGTGGTATAGACTCGAGTTACAAAGTGACTATTGACGGGACTAAGAACTTATGCCTGTCTTTGATATATTGCCCTTTCTTGTATGGTGATTCTATGAATCATAGAAGGTGAGATGCAAGCCGGCTATGGTTGATAGAGTTTGGATTCCTGGATGTTATGTGACTCACATGATAGTGTAGCTTGAGTCGGTCTAGTATTCACATGCTAGGACTATGTGTTGTTATATTGTTGTTCACATGATAAGCACGATTGTCTAGCATCTATATGCTAAGGCATTGTGTGATTCGAATTCATATTCTTATGTTTACATGTTATATTAATTATGACATTTCGTGGCTGGGAGAACTCGGAGTTACTCCCCACTGACTGTGGCTTTCGTATTTGTATAAAATGCGAATGACAGGTAGGTGATGCATATATGGGGTACATGGACGAGCTAGCGAGCAAAGTAACCTTGAGACCTAGACTGGTTTTATTTTATTGTGACCCTTAAACCCTTTTTATGTCACATACATTTTAGGGACATATGTCTCCCTTTCTCATATTTGGTTTGTATAACTTTGTTTCGCGACTTTAGCGATGTTTCATTCATGAGATTTATTTTGGACCTTGCATGTTTGACACCTTCCCTTTTGGATATCTTTATAACAGGTTCAGGTTTTAAAAATTACAGGTTTTTACTATAATGAACCTATTACAAACATATCTATGCAGTTTTATTCTAGAATTACGTGTTTACTTTTCCGCAATAAATGAGGGTGTCACAGGGGGGGGGGGCAATGATAGGCTTTTGGAATGTGAGGGGATTGAATAGTCCAGCTAAGCAGAAGTACATTAAATGGTTCCTTCACCATCATCAGGTTGGATTATTTGGTCTCCCTGAGACGAAGGTTAAGCCTTCGTCTCTAAATGGAGTTAGGGATAATATTTGTAATGGTTGGTGTGTTTCTACAAATACTCAGTACCATAAAGGTGGAAGAGTTTGGATCTTATGGAAACCTAATCTGTTCAATGTTCAATTTATTGAGTACAATGCTCAATTTATACATTCTATTGTTAAGGATCTTGCTAATGGGTCAATCTTTCACTTCACTATTGTCTATGCCTTTAATGGTATACAAGAGAGAAAGTCCTTATGGAGTAGATTAATTGCCTTCAGCCTGAGTATACAGGGGCCTTGGTTCATAGGGGGAGATTTTAATGCTGTCCTTAAACCTAGTGAACGATTGGGAGGAGGAAATGGAAGATTTTCAAAATTGTCTTGAGCAGTGTAGTATGGTGGATATGCCTGCAACTGGTTCTTTCTACACCTGGAATAACAAACAAGAAGCAGCTACTAGAGTGTTTAGCAGGCTTGATAGAGCCCTTGTTAATCATGATTGGACTGAGCAGAGACCTGATTATTATGCTCACTTTCATACAGAGGGGTACTTTGATCACACGCCTTGTTTGATACAGAAGATTTCTGATATTGGCCTTAGGAAGGGGAGTTTTAAATATTTTAACATGTGGAGTGACTCTGATCTTTTTATCCCTTGTGTCACTCAGATTTGGGGGACTTGCATTCAGGGTACTCCTATGTTTCAGTTTGTAAGGAAGGTTAAGTTACTCAAAAAACCCTTGAAACTGTTGAATAGGGAATTATTTGCTGATATTGAGAATAATACTATGAGGGCGTGGAAGCACTTGGAGCATATTCAGATGAAAATTAGAACTGATCCTTCTAATGCTGATCTGATTGGAATGGAAATCAATGCATCTAAAGAGTATACTGAGCTTCAGAAGGCCTGTGATAGCTTTCTGCTGCAGAAATCCAAAGCCACCTGGATTTGTAGTGGGGATAATAACTCAAAGCTCTTTCACAGTTATATGAAACAAAGGCAGGCTAAGAACAAAGTTTTCAGGATTGCAGATGAGCAGGGCAATTGGCTAACTGACCCTGATAGTATTCACAAAGCTTTTTTATCCTTTTACCAAGATCTGTTGGGGGGGACTACAGCTGTGCAGGCTGTTAATGCTCAGGTTGTTCAGAAGGGCCCCTGCTGCAGTGAGGAGCTCTGTGCTGAACTAGGTACTCCTGTTACTGATGATGAAATCAGGGATGCTCTCTTCCATATTCCTGGCCATAAAGCACCAGGCACTGATGGATTCACTAGTGCCTTTTACAAGGATGCCTGGCAAGTGATTGGAGAGGACGTTTGCACTGTTGTGAAGGATTTCTTTCTCAATGGTAGGCTTTTAAAACAAGTGAATCATACCTTGGTTTCACTTGTTCCCAAAGTGGACTTGCCTCAAACTGTTGGACAGTTTAGGCCAATATCATGTTGCAATGTTATATACAAAGTGATATCCAAACTATTATGTACCAGATTGGCTAGGGTTCTGCCTCACATTATTAGCCCTACTCAAGGAGGTTTTGTTAAAAGGAGAAACATTATTGAGAATATTCTTGTTTGTCAGGACATCATTAGACTTTACAAGAGAACTGTTGTTTCTCCAAGATGCCTCATCAAAGTTGATTTGAAAAAGGCTTATGACTCAGTGAACTGGCAATTCCTCAGTCAAATGCTTGATGCTTTACTATTTCCTGCTCACTTCAAGAAGCTTATTATGGAATGTGTGTCTAGTGTTTCCTATTCTCTTGTCCTTAATGGTAATAGCTTTGGTTTTTTTCATGGGAAGAAGGGGCTCAGGCAGGGAGATCCCCTCTCCCCTTTATTGTTCACCATAGCTATGGAATACCTCACCAGGATTCTTAACTTTACAACTGAAGTTTTGCCTTTCAAACATCATTCCCTCTGTAGGAAGCTAAAGTTATCTCATCTGATGTTTGCTGACGACCTTTTATTGTTCTCAAAAGGAGACTATCCCTCTATCATGCTCCTGTTAAGGTCCTTTGCCACATTTTCTAAAGCTTCTGGTTTGGAGATGAATAATGCAAAACCTAACATTTATTTTAATGGGGTGCATAACTCTATCAAACAGCAACTCATAGCCTGTTCAGGGTGTGTTGAGGGTCAGATTCTTTTCAGATATCTAAGAGACCATATAGCTGCTGGTAAATTGGGAAAAAAGGAGTGTAAGATCCTGGTGGAGAAGATTGTTGACAGAATCAGAATGCTTGGTGCAAGGAAGATCTCCTATGCTGGTAGACTCACCCTTGTTAAGTCTGTTCTTACTTCTCTTTTTTTCTTATTGGGCAAATATTTTCCTTATTCCTAAGGGAGTGTTGAAACAAATTGATAATATTTGTCGTAATTACTTGTGGGATGGCACTAGCAATTATATGAGGGTGCCTCTAGTTGGATGGGATCACATTTGTACCCCTAAGAGTGAAGGTGGTCTTGGCATTAGGAATAGTTATCACTGGAATATGGCCACTTTTGGGAAGTTAGTGTGGTGGATTTATAGCAAGCCGGATAGTTTATGGGTAAAGTGGGTGCATCAAATTTATATAAAAGGCTCTCCCTGGTCTGATTATATTCCTAAAAGCCATATGAGTGGCAACTGGAAGGCTATATGTAAGACCAGGGATACGTTTCTGACTGGTTACTCACAGGGTGTTTGGCTTGCTGATATGAGGGGATATTCTGTAAAGTCTGGTTATGATTGGATCAGACTTAAGGAAACAAAAGTGGGATGGGCTAAGCTAATCTGGAATCATGTTGCTCTTCCTAAGCATTCTTTTGTGAATTGGCTGATAATGAGGAATGTTCTGAATAAAAAAGAGAAACTGCACAGGTTAGGCATCAGTTATGATGATTTATGCTGCATATGCCAAGCTGGGTCTGAGACAGTGACACATCTTTTCCAACAGTGTCAGTATTACAGAGAGATCTTGCTACTTGTTTGCAACTGGATGAAGATCACTGAACCGCAGGGGAATTGTATCATTTGGACTGGTAGAAGGAAATTGACACAGGTTCAGCGGAATGTTTGCTTATCTGTGTTCATGGCTGTTACTTATGCTGTATGGCAGCAGCGTAATTCAGCGTGTTTAGAAGGAGTTATTTTGCGACCTACTGCTTTATTCATTCAGTGTAAAAATCTGATGAAAATCAGACTTCTTAATCAGATAAGTAGGGTCAAAGTGTCTAAGGATAGAGATTGGATTACTAGTCTTGTAACCTAAATTATGATGTATCTTGCTTACTTGGTTTGAGCTTAATGAGAATTACTTACCTTTCACCAAAAAAATATTATGTAATGTTGTACGTACTTAAATTATGTAAATATAGTGATTGAACCAAATTAAACAATATTAATTATAATCTGAACAATGAGAAATGTTGTCAATTAAATCCAATATAGGTAGTGGCCCTGAATTTAAGGAAACTATTTGACTTGTTGACTTTCAACCACAGACTGACACATCAGCTCTGTGGTTGTTCTTTTAATAAAGAGGATAGGAAAGAGGATACTCAAGACTATATGCGTGAAATATCAGTAGTATCAATTATAAAACGACCCGTTCGGGAATGCATGTTAGTTAGTATTGGTAAATAGCAAGTCTTATTATAGACGGATATATCAGTTTATAGCAAGAAGACGGGTCAAATATTCTTAAAGTAGTAACATTTTTAGGCCCTACCACGCAAGTTGTTATTTATCTTATGCGTAATGTGATATGTTAATTGACACGTCTTTAGTTATAGACGTATAGTTGCCGTTGTTTGGGCTAAAAATAGCATAATAAAGAAGGCCCATTTGATAAAATAAAGACTATGAAAGAAGTGATGAGGAGGAAGGGGGCCCGCGGTCAGGAAAAGGGGAAACGGGCTTGAGAAGGATCAAGAGCTCGTCATAGAAGGTGCCCGTGTTAAGGAAATGAGTGTCAGGGAGAAGTTAGGGAGATCGGGGAGAATTGGCAAGGGAGTCCGGGTTTGGAAAGAAGTCCTTATGGAAATAATATTCCCTTTCCATATTCAAGGTAGGATATATCTATGGTTCTTACCCTATAAATAGCCGAGGAAGCAAATCAAGAAGGGATTCATCATCATATCCAAGACATCCGCACTTACGCATTCACATCAAATTCCATGGCATACCATATTCAAATATACGTTCACCTGAGATCTTGTAGGCCAGACACCTAGCGTCAGCGAGATTAGTATAAACATTACTATTGTAATCATCCTCCTATTCGTATAGTGCAATACTTGACAGGGTACCGTCCCTCCCGCGGTTGTTCCCACATTGGGTTTTCAGCGTCACCAAAATCTTACGTGTCAATTTACATTACGCGCTTTACTTTCCTATTTACTCAACGACGAACGAACAAACATACATCCAACCAACGAATATAGACTACATTGACCCTAATTAATCGATTTGGGTAAAAATACCTAAACAGTTTGGCGCCCACCGTGGGGCATTGTGGTCGTCAATCGGTGATATCCTAGATACACAATTGATAAGCAAGCATCTGAAGCCGTGTCGGGGAGCAGGCATCCATCGCCACCACCACCATCTACTCAAAATCCAACATCAACAGTGGCCACGCAGGCTCCCGGACATACCTCAAGAGTCATACCGACAACAAAAGCTTCTTTACCTCCTAAGACCCCCTATTTGTCTCAACTCGGACCAGATCGGACAAAGGAACATCAAGCTCGAGGCATCACTCCGCCGCCGGCCCCACGCAAACTCGCTCGCGCGGCGTGGAAAATCTTTAAAGCTATGGAAAACATGAGAGAAGACCAAAGGAGAGCAGATCTTTGAGGTAAGAAGGAGAGACAGAGAGCTCTGGGCACAAATTGATCTCCTAAAGCAGCAGTCCAACACTCCAGCGAACAGGACAGGTGAAGGGAGATCTCCCTTGGTAGATCTGAAACAAGGAGCATCAGGCAGCAGGCAGATACTAGCTAAAATAATTACAAGATTAGATTTAGCTACGATACCGTCAGATGGGAGAATAACCCCACGAGGGTTAGGATACCTCACACAGATAATGGCGCGGCCCACTAGTCTGCGTAGGGATACAAACAGGTGGCCTCCTCGTTAGCGAGTCCTACAAAGAATCGATCGACACCGTAGCAGAGATCCGAGTCAAACAAAGCAAATAGCGCGGCGCAGGAGACAGTCGTTACTACAGCCCCCTGGCTGCCGGAGCCTATCAGAACCTTCCAGGGCCCGGATCAGGAGGAAATATGCAAACAACTGACAAGCGAACCCCAGATTCAGCCAATATAACTAATCAACAGTACTTGGAGCTAAAGGAGATGCTGAGCAGGGTTCATGGGCTACCACCCCCACTCGAGAAAGCAGCTCTAGACAGTTAGGCCAACTCACCATTCGTGGACACCATATCCATCACACCCATGCCAAAGGGATTCACAAATCCAAACATGCCTCTCTTCGACGGCACAGCAGATCCCTTTGATCATGTTAGCCAATACAAGCAGAAAATTATGACGGTAACAGGTGTAGGGCAAGTCAAGGAAGCTTGCATGTGCAAAGGGTTCGGGTCCACCCTAACAGGACCGACACTCTGATGGTTTGTAAGCCTGCCCAACAGGTCGATATCTACATTTGCTGAATTGGTGAACGCATTTACTCAACAGTTCGCAAGCAGCAGAAAGCCACAGAAGCACGCAGGAGACCTGTACAGAATCGTCCAGGGAGCAGGAGAGAGCATTGGAGAATACAATACCAGATTTAACAATGAGAAGGTAGAAGTACGAGAGTGTGATGTCTCAACAGCAGTAGAAGCCTTCAGAAGAGGCCTCCACCACGACTCTGACCTATATAAGCAGTTGACTATGCATCCCTGCCATAGTTTCGAAGTAGTGCAGGAAAAGGAAGCTGCCGCGATCAGACTGGAGGAAGATATCCTAGCCAGAGCCAGCTTACAGAGCACACCGAGTATTTCTAGTACTTCAGCCGTGGAGAAATCAGGAAGAAAGCAAACCACCAACAAGAAGGACGAGAGATACAGACCATACGGGAGGGGAGTCAACAGAATCGAGGAAAATCAGCTACTCCCCACCCTTGCAGAATATGGGTTCACTACAAGTATCGGAGGAATCTTAAAGGCACTCAGAGAGATGGGAGATGGAGTCAGGTGGCCCAACCTACCAGTAGGAGAACAAACTTGGAGAAAGGATAGCAAGAAGAAGTGTGAATTCCATTGTGATATCAGACACAACACTGAGGACTGCTACACATTAAGAAGAGAGATCAAGCGCCTGTACGAACAAGGAAAGCTGAGCCACCTATTACCACGAGGGGGCAAGCAGCAGGATAAGGTAGGTACCGCCAAGCCGGCAGACCCACCCACATGCACTAAAATTATAAACGTGATAACAGGCGGCTCGGACTTACGCGGCCTGACATACTCAGCAGCTAAGAGACATGCTACAGAGACCAAAGGAGGCAGACCAGCCAATTCTTGCAGAATTTCTCACAGTGACCTGCCAGCAGTAAGCTTTGATGAAGAGGATACATACGATGAACGAGAACATCATGACGCACTTATTATCACCTTGTCAATGGCCAATTGCATAGTCAGAAAGGTCTTGGTAGATACAGGAAGCTCGGTCAACCTAATCATGCTGAAAACCATAGAGAACATGGGATTCAGCGAGAAGGATTTACAGAAGAAGACTATTCCGCTAGTAGGCTTCAGCGGAGAAACAGCTAGCTCTCTAGGTGAGATAGTCATCCCAACCTATGTGGGAGGAGTCAACAAGCAAGACAGGTACATGGTTATAGATGGCCCCTCTACTTACAACGTCATCCTAGGAAGACCATGGTTGGACCAAATGAAAGCAGTACCCTCAACATACCACCAGTGCATAAAATTCCCCACACTATGGGGAGTAGAAACAATAAGAGGAGATCAGGAGGAAGCTAGAGGCTGCTATAAAAAGGCACTCAAGTGCACTGCTAGCCCTCCCGCATAGCAATTACAGAAGCGGCCTATCCAGGACGAATACATTGAACCCCCAGCAGAAGAGCTGGATCAGATCAACCTGGACAGGCTGCACCCAGAAAGAACCGTGCTCATTGGAGCAGGATGTACAGGAAGCTTACGACAGCAGCTAGTCAAGTTCTTGCAAGACAACATGGATTGCTTTGCATGGTAACACGATGATATGATAGGAATAGATCCATCCATCATAACACATAAGCTTAGCGTGGACCCAAAGTGTAAACCCATTCAACAGAGAAGAAGAAAGTTTGCAGCGGAGAGAAATAAGGTAATCAACCAGGAAGTAGATAGCCTGCTGGCAGCAAAGAAAATAAGGGATGTAAAATATTCAGAGTGGTTGTCTAATGTAGTGGTGGTGCCTAAAAAAAATGGGAAGTGGAGAGTATGTGTGGACTTCACCGATCTCAACAAAGCATGCCCTAAAGATCCATTCCCGCTGCCTCATATTGATGCAATGGTGGACGCAATTGCCGGACACGAGTTGTTAACATTCCTGGACGTATGGACTGGATACAATCAGATCAAGATGGATCCTGCAGATCAAGAGAAGACAACATTTATGTCCGAGAGAGGAATATATTGCTACAACGTCATGCCGTTCGCCCTAAAGAACGCAGGCTCCACATATCAAAGGCTGGTTAACCGAATGTTCAAAGAACAAATAGGAAGAACAATGGAGGTGTATATTGATGACATGGTGGTGAAATCAGAAAAGGCCAAGGATCATATGCGGCATCTGGCAGGAACATTCAGCACCCTTAGGTAATACAAGATGAAACTAAACCCATCTAAGTGCACCTTCGGAGTATCTTCTGGCAAGTTCTTAGGCTATATTGTAACTCAAAGAGGAATAGAAGCCAAAGATCGAGCAGATCAAAGCTGTCTTACAGCTGGAATCACCCGAGAAGCCTAAAGATGTTCAGAGACTAGCTGGAAAGGTAGCAGCCCTGAATAGGTTCATTTCAAGATCTTCAGACAAATGCAGGCTATTCTACGACGTACTAAGGAAAAGCCAGAAGTTTGAATGGACCTCCGAGCACGAGCAAGCCTTCAGAGAGCTGAAGCATTATCTCAGCAGCCCACCATTGCTATCAAAGCCGGAGCCAGGAGAACCCTTATTCCTATACCTAGCCATCACAGAAGTAGCGGTGAGTGTTGTCCTGGTCAGATAGCAAGAAAAAGAGCAGAAGCCAGTATACTATGTAAGCAAGTCTCTGCTGCCGGCAGAGACCAGGTACACATCTCTCGAAAAGTTAGTACTAGCATTGGTAGTAGCATCTCGCAAACTGCGTCCCTATTTTGAGTCGCACATCATACATGTTGTGACAAACTACCCGCTAAAAGCTATCATGAGGAAGCCTGAACTGTCAGGAAGAATGTCTAAATGGTTTGTACACCTCAGTGGATACGACATCCAATACGACCCTAGAACAACAATCAAATCACAAGCACTAGCCGACTTCGTATCAGACTTCAGTCCAGCCATCCAGATTCTGGCAGATACTGAGATCCTCACTTTAGAAGGAAGCAAGCAGAAAGAAGTCTGGCAGATGCATATCGACGGAACCTCCAACCCAAGGGGGGCAGGTGTAGGATTAATTCTGCGATCACCACAGGGAGACCTGATAGCGCAAGCGGTAAGATGTGAATTCAAGGCAACCAACAATGAAACAGAATACGAGGCCTTGATATTGGGAATGAAGCTAGCTCTGGAGTCAGGGGTCAGACACCTGCTCAAATCCAGTGACTCTCTGTTAATAGTCAACCACGTGAATGATGAGTTTATAGCCAGAGATTCGAAGATGGTTGCATACCTAAAAGTAGCAAAGGAATTAAAACAAAAATTCGAAACTTGCAAGCTTAAAAAGGTCCCCAAGGATCAGAATGTGGAAGCAGACGCCCTAGCAACCCTGGGGGCAACATTCAAACCAACAGAGCTAACCAGCATTCCAATAGCACATATGCTGGAACCTTCTATCCAGAAGGCAGACGAAATAGACAGGGGTGAACTGGAGGATCCACAAAGCGAAAAGGAAATCCAAGCAGTTACAGAGGAAGGTTAGAGCCCTCGGCCAAACAGGCAGGCGCCTGACCAGGTAGCCGATCCAGCAGACGACTGGCGCACACCTTACCTAGACTGGCTGCGCCATAACAAGCTACTAGATGATAAGAAGGAAGTGAGAGCTTTTAGAATAAGGGCCTCCAGATTCATAGTTATTGATGATATATTATTCAGAAAATCGCTAGCAGGCCCTTACCTACGGTGCCTGGACAAGGAAGAAGCACAGACTGTGTTACATGCTCTCCATAGTGGCGAATGTGGAAACCATGCAGGGGGCAGGAGTCTGGAAAATAAAGCCCTCAGACAGGGATATTATTGGCCTTCAATGAAGGCAGATGCAGCAGAGTACGCACGAAAATGTGATGCCTGCCAACGCTCAGCGCCCATGATCCACCAGCCAGCAGAGCCTCTACACCCTATCATATCTCCCTGGCCATTCATGGCATGGGGCATGGACATAGTAGGCCCCCTACCACGGGCCACAGGAAACAGAACCTGGATGCTAGCAATGACAGATTACTTCTCGAAGTGGATAGAGGCAGAAGCATTCACGGAGGTAAAAGACAAACAAGTCATTTCGTTCATAAAACGAAACATCATTTGCAGATTTGGTATCCCATCAGAAATCATATGTGACAATGGCTCACAATTCATCTCCAACAATACCGAGGGATACTGTGCCAGGTGGAATATCACCTTAAAAAAGTCAGCACCTAGGACTCCAAAGTCCAATGGACAAGCTGAATCCAGCAATAATATCATTATGGACAATCTGAGAAGGAGGTTACAGGAGTTAGGAGGAAAGTGGGCAGATGAATTGCCACTAGTGTTGTGGTCAGACAGAACGACACCAAAGATAGCAACAGGGTCAAACACCCTTCAGCCTGGTGTTTGGCGCGGAAGCGGTCATTCCATCAGAAGTTCTAGTTCCCACTCACAGGTATGAAAATATGACGAGGGAACTGAACAATGCAGAGATGACCAGAAGCCTGGACACAATTGACGAGCTGCGAGCAAGCGCAAAAATCCGTTTGGCCGCCTACAAACAGTCAGTGGCCAGGAGTTACAACAAGAATGTGAAAGTCAGGCTCCTGGAGGTAGGAGACCTGGTTCTCCGAGAGGTGTTTCAGAACACCAAGAATCGAAAAGCAGGCAAATTCGCCTACAAATGGGAAGGACCATAGCAGGTAGAAGGAGTTGTTGGCCATGGTGCATACAGACTGATGACTATGGATGGTCAAATCATACAACGCCCATGGAACATACTTCACCTGAAGAGATATTACTTTTAATAATAAGTAGACTTTAGCTTTCAGAATAATGTACTATGAGAAGCCAAATCGTTTTTAAAAGATAAAATAAGATCCGGTAGTAGGCATACTGCCAATTTCACTCTTATTTCTGGTGTCTTTAGTTGTTTTTAAGACTTTAAACTACTATTGGATGGTGTGGTCTGGCAGCGTCCTGGGACCACAATTGCTCTGGTACCCCATGAGATGGCGACAGATATTTTACATCATTCTAATTAGATTTTCTTGTTTTTAGGCTTCTCTAAGTACATCACTTTGAATTCTAGTGTCTATGGTACTTTGAAAGGATGTCTAGCAGGACTCACAACTGCCAACGCGGGGTGACAAGGCACACGGCACTCCAACATGCCCAACCTATTTTCTCCACAAGGAGCACCCTCACCAGGCGGACTATGGAACATACGAAAGGGAGCCTGGTTGACAGCTGAATACGCTTATCCAGCTACCCCTGATACCACCCCCTTGACGTAGCTCGCACTAATCACAATTAATCAGGGCCCCATCATGCATGCAAAAACGAACATGGAACGTAGGGATATCTGCGCTACCAGAATCCTGCAGCGTCTCCATTTGGTCCTAAAATGACGATAAACTTACCTCAATGACGCCCCTGCTGGCATAAAACGAGATGAACACACCTTGCGTCATGAACAAGGTTAAGTAGTCCAAAATGCAAGATACGCCTAAATCACCATCCGGGCCGACACGGCTAGCCTAGCTTGGTCTGGATCAGTCTTTTCAGGCTGACCAGGCTGGTCTAAATCAACCTCCTAGGTTGACACGGCCACTCCTCCTTACATTGCGGCATACGCCTAAATCAGTCATCAGGCTGACACGGCAGCTAGCTGAGTCAGAACGTTAGCCTTTTCAGGGTGCAGGACTCGCCTAAATCAGTCAAGCAGACTGACACGACACAAACTTCCTAAAAACAAGGAAGATAAACAACGAACACACGATATATAAGCTGAAACCTTGCCAAACTATTACAAGGAGCCTTTCAAAATATGGCCAAATTACGGCCCAAAGTTTAACCGCCACCTTGGCGGAGCAACCACAGAACAAGTTTAAAAACTTACAAAGTCTGCCACCTCTGGGCCAGACTGCCAAATAACGTTCATCAAAATATAAAAACCTAATTGTCGGTCACATTAATGACCTCCACCTCTGGCATCTCCTCTGCCTGCTGACTTCTCATTTCAGGTACCACATCAGCCTGAGCATCCTCAGCCGCCATAGCTCCCTAAGCTCCATCAGCAGCGTCCTGGGACATTCCAAAGATCACCCCAGCACCGCTCACCAAGGCGCAACAGAGAATTCATCTCACCAACTTCCGGCATCAGCACGCTCAGATCAGGTTGGGTGGGGTAGAGCATCTCCAGCTGCTTCTCCTCTTCCTCTACGGCCTGCTGGGTGGAAGCCTCCTCAAGGGCAGCACGCATCCCACTGATCATTCCTCGCCAGGTGGCATAGGCAACAACGTTGGTGGCCAGGGAAATCCGCTCACTGATCTTCTCCTCAGATTGCTTCAGAGAGTCAGAAAAAGCGCTGCATACCGCCTGGATTCGAGCCAGCTGATCAGCCCCCTCCTTCAACTTCTTCTTTGTGACAGCAAGCTCAGTCTTCAACTCTACTACGCGCTCCTTCAGATCAACCTGCTGCTGTGCTAGATCTGCAATAGTCTCCTTCAGCTCCTGGTTCTTGGCGCTGGTAGCACGGCTGGTGGTCTGCACTATGTTGATCATCTTCTTGTTGTAGAGTGTAGACTGAAGAGTCTGGGGCAGGAATAATCAGGAGTCAGCAAGAGAGTTGGGAAGCAGAATTTCAGTAAGAAGCAGATGGACAGACAAGTAGAAGACGAAGAATATTTACCATGAAGGCATTATGCACATCGTTCTCAGCCATCTCCTCTGGGGAGAATTCCGAAAACGTCTCCTTAACAGGAGAAAAGAGCAACTGGTCAATCTCCGTCCAGTACGGCACCTGGTCCACATTCCCGAAGCCCTTTGGGAAATGAGCAGTAATGCCTCCGCTGGATGAAGTGCGGGGACTAGTAGGAGGAGTAGGCGGGTGGCGAGACAGCGGACTAACTTCCAAGGGCTCTGGTGCAGCTGAACTGGAAACTGCAGGCGGAGTCCGAAAAGAGGCAGCAGGAGCACTCCTCTTGGAGGCAGAGGCCACATCAGGGCTGGCAGAGGGTCTCTTTCTTTTAGAGCTTTGGAGGATGAGTTCCAATGGATCAACTTTAGAACCTGCAAGCATACATAGTCAGATGATAGGATGATTAAAACATCAGCAGAAACAACATGCAAATAAAAGTGGTTGCAGAAGTCTTACCAGAAGACATACTGTGAGCTGATTGGGGAGGATTGGAGGAGGAAGTAGGTGAAAAACCAGGAAGCAGGTCTGGGAACTTTCTCTCAGACTCAGGAATGCTGAACAGCTTGCTGCAGGCAGGAATCTTAGCGCCAATACGGGTAAGGTCACGGGGGCCTGCACGAAGACGATGAAGTAAGCTAGTAAGCAGCGAGATAAAATAAATCAGGCGACAGGGAGGCTACTTACTCGAAGTCATAACCCATTTCTCGAAAATATAATCAGCAAGAGGCTGGATGGAGTCCTTCCTCACGTAGAAGAAGTTCTCAAACCATTTCTCATCACAGGATTTTGACACGTGTCTGAAGGGAGCCTCTCCATGGCCCCGGAATGAGAACTGACCCCTGCCCAGGGATCTGATGCTGTACATGTGGGCCAGATCGCCCAGAGTGACGGATTTACCAGTACTCTGACCAGCGGCCAGAGAATAGAGAAGAACTCTCCATATGGCAGCAAAAATTTGTGCCATTGCAAAATTGTTGGTAAAAATGAAATCTTGGATGAGTTTAGGGAAAGGAAAACGGAGGCCATACTTAAACGGGTAAAGGTAGAAACTGACCCACCCCGGACGGAGGGCGTCAGCTTTTTGTCCCGGTTCAGGGATGGCGATATCCACCCCGTCACCAAGACCCAGCAGATTCTTGATCATAGGAATGTCGGCCGGAGTTAGGGCGGAGTCACAATCATGTGGGTGTTTAAAAAGTCCCCGAGAAGGGAAAGTGGGGTCAAGATTACGGTCGGAGGGTGTAGGGGTTGACGAGGATTGTCGAGTTTTACTCATAGTGGAGAGAGAAAATGAAGATTAAAAGAAGAAGAGAAGAGGGATTACCTGATGATGGAGACGGGGAAGGGGAACAGTGAAGCCGAGGAGGAATAAAGGGGAAGGAAGATTGAGGGTTTAAGAGAGAAGAGTTTTTGAAATGATTTGAAGTGATTAATGAGAGTGGAAGAGAGACGTTGGAGTTATAAAGAGAAGAGAGGGAGTTGGGTGCGGAGAAAGAGGAGTAGGGCGGCTGGAAATGACGGATTGCATGGGAAGGAGTAAAAAGGCGGCGTAGGGTTTAGTATTTGGTTACGTGAAATTCCTTGCTCGATACTTGAAAGCGTACTTCACAAGAAATTTGGGGCAAACTGTTTGGGCTAAAAATAGCATAATAAAGAAGGCCCATTTAATAAAATAAAGACTATGAAAGAAGTGATGAGGAGGAAGGGAGCCCGCGGTCAGGAAAAGGGGAAACGGGCTTGAGAAGGATCAAGAGCCCGTCATAGAAGGTGCCCGTGTTAAGGAAAGGAGTGTCAGGGAGAAGTTAGGGAGAAGTTAGGGAGAAGTTAGGGAGATCGGGGAGAATTGGCAAGGGAGTCCGGGTTTGGAAAAAAGTCCTTATGGAAATAATATTCCCTTTCCATATTCAAGGTAGGATATATCTAGGGTTCTTACCCTATAAATAGCCGAGGAAGCAAATCAAGAAGGGATTCATCATCATATCCAAGACATCCGCACTTACGCATTCACGTCAAATTCCACGGCATACCATCTTCAAATATACGTTCACCTGAGATCTTGCAGGCCAGACACCTAGTGTCAGCGAGATTAGCATAAACATTACTATTGTAATCATCCTCCTATTCATATAGTGCAATACTTGGCAGGGTACCGTCCCTCCCGCGGTTGTTACCACATTGGGTTTTCCGCGTCACCAAAATCTTACGTGTCAATTTACATTACGCACTTTACTTTCCTATTTACTCAACGACGAACGAACAAACATACATCCAACCAACGAATATAGACTACATTGACCCTAATTAATCGATTTGGATAAAAATACCTAAACAGCCGTCTATAACAAGATTTTGTGTTTGGTAAATAATAACTGTTCAGTTTTTCAGCGGTTCGTTTTTCTTAAGACCATTGCTTTTGGTCTGAAATAAGACGGGTAACATGTCATCATTTTACAATAAAATGTTGTTATTTTCTGATAACATGTTACCATTATTGTTCACATCATTTTCAGGGTAAAAATGACACCTCTAGTCTTAATATTTTGTGAATTAATTGGTTACATTTTCTTTAAAAATGGGAACATTTTATCCGTCTGACAAATAAGACCAAAAATGTCGGTCTGAAACAAGAATTTGTGGTTTTTCAGATATGCTTGTCTCGTTGACCTGAAGCTGTTTACGTACTACCTATGTGACACGGCGAAATTTTTGCAAGGCCATGTTGAGTTTGGTGAACACGTACGTGAGGATGTGTGCACCATTTAGTGTCATAATATATTTTGTCTGGTTGACTTAAAACTCCATAAACTACATCACTAAGACAATGTTTATCAGTTATTCCTATGGCCCTAATTAGATCTAGTTCCAGCATTAAAATATTTATATATATATCTTAACCTATTTACAATACCTAGTTCATGATTTCGTTATTTTATCAAACCCTACTTAGACCTAGTTCCTAATTTTTTAACACCATTATGTTTTGTCAATAAGTCTCTCTTGAGACGAGTCAAATACGTACCACTTTTGTATAAATGCATGGGAAAAAACAATATATTTGTCTTATATACACAAATGATATGATACTTAACTCGTCTTAAACCTAAGAGAGATAGTACCGTCTTAAATAAGAATTTGTGATGTTTTATTTTTATTTTACAAGTAATTGTTAAAATAAATAAAATTAAATTGACCTCAAAATATACTTAAGCCTCCTATAATCCTCTTCCACGTATGATTTTCCCATTTGCAATGCATTTGAGTTTTCAAATTTCAATGCTACATTTGTGCGTGGACAAGGATCCTCTCCATTACTTTTTGGTCCATTTTCTCTCACAAGAATTATTCTATTATATATTCCACTCTCACCCATTTACCTTTTCTTTCTCAAATAAATCTACAACCATCCGATCGGACCAAGAGTTAATCCGGACCATTGAGAAGTAATGGACCTCCATTTCTTTTTGAGAAATGGAGAGGATCCTTACTCTGCGTGCGTGTGGTGTGAACTAGCGTTCTCAAATCTGGTCTGGGAGTTCCAGATTGGAACTAGTGGAACGCAAAACGGTAGAAATGGGCAACATTTTGTATTTTATTTCTTTTTATATTTTATTTATTATTTTGTCTTTATTCAAGACCTGAACCTAGACCTATCTATAAACATAGTCTAATGTGAGAATTTTAGATAGTTTTTGGACAAATTAAAAAAATTCGTTAGTAATTTATAAAAATCAGGTAACTGTCTTAAACTGGACTAGACCGAAAAATTCGGGTTTAGTCCGATTTATGATCGGAATTTTTAGGAATGTTCTTCGGCTTACATAATTTATTTTGTCGTCTTTGGTCCAGTTCGGCCTTATACCTATCATCCATATTAATCATGTTATCCTCTACTTGGGAAATTCGATGTCTTTTTTCATAAATTGGAATTGGAAAGATGATACTCAAGATTAGAGCTGGCAAAAGCTGACACGGCTCGAGAACCGACCCGACTTATCCGAGGACCGATGAAGAGTCTATCGATCCGAAATACTCAAGGGGGGGGGGAATTGAGGATTAAAAACTTTGACCTACTTTTCGATTGTAAGTGTATAATTAATTATTTAAAGTTTATTGATTAAACTTTAACTAATTAACCAATTAACGAGTTAAAACAATGCAAATAAATGAAAGAGAAAGAGAGGCACACGGATTTTTGAAGTGGTTCAGTTTCACAAATCGAAACCTACGTCCACTATTCTCGATTAATAAATTTAGTACCTTTCTACGGATTACAAATTTACTAACTCAACTCGTACAACTAACCCTAGTTGTAACTCAAGTGAGTATCACTAAATACTCGAGTGACTAACTTACGCTAATAAGAAAGCACTAATGATTCTTCTAAAAGTTCACGTTAATGAACGAGTAAGAACTCAATTAAACACGATTATCTTATAATGATAACGAAAGAATGAATGCACAAGTATATAAGACACACGACCTTTTCAAAATAACAAAACGGTTTTTCTTGTAAAACACGGTTTTTGCTTTTAAGATAAAATCAAAATTTGCTCAAAGGTCTTACTTTCAAATGTAGCGAAGAGTAGAGTATTTATAGCAAAGGATGAAGTAAGGCTCACAATTTCATGAAACCCTAGATGGCCGAATAATAGGATATGTAAATAGAATCATATATTATTATTTTTATCCATAAAATCTTAGGAAAAGATATAAGTTGTTAATAGATTATTTTATCATATATTCACCTAATATTCTTTCCTTAATGCTAGATATGCCGAATGACAATAAGGAAAAAATCGTAACAACTTTCCTTATTTTATTCAAACAATCTCTTAGAAAAGATATAGGATAATTATAAGATAATCCAATCAAATATATAATTAATATATTTTCCTTAAACCTTAAGATAGCCGAAATATAAGATATGTAAACAAATCATATCTTATTATTTCTATCCTTAAAATCTGAAGAAAAGATAGTCAATAACTAAAAGATAAATTCATCAATTAATCTTCTATTATCTTTTCCTTAAATCTTAAGATATGATAATATTTTTCCATAACAAAAATATCCCTATCATATATAACCATATCATGCAAAATATAAAAGATATGTTAAGATAATTCTAGAGAATAAAATCTTAACAATGATCAACTTATATTATTAAGCTTACACGAGAACCACACGGCTCATAAGCCTTGTTTTTCGTGAAAATCCTAGCATGGCACTAGGTTAGATTTAGGGTTTTAGAGTGGATAGCATTAGAAACCCTAATTAGTAATATGACTCAACTCATAAGTTGATTCAACAAAATTACTAATTATAAGCTTGAAATAAAACCACACTTAATATGAACATAAGATTCCTTGTAAAATAAATACTTTTTGCTAAAACATTTAAAAGAGACGAAAACATTTTTCAAAAACAATTTGAAAATATTTTAGTCGTGTATTGTATAAACTTGACATCTCAATGTGATAGTAGAAAAGCTATCACATTGAGCTCTTATATAAGCAATGTTATAGCTGTGAGGCCATAACTTTACCAATCTAAGAAGCGCATTCTTACGTTACCATTACGAGATAATCACATACGCTATTCTAATCTTCGAGTGTAGGCTACTTCATCATCCAAGCTTGATCAATCTTTAAATGAGTTTTATCTTCTCATGAATGCTTGAATAATTCTTCAATATCTTGTAATATCTTGATCCTTGATTATGGGCTTGATCATAAAATGTTCTTGTATACTTTCATCACAATTCTTTAAGCTTTGCAAATAATAAGTCTAAGCTTAAGGGACTAAACATACAATTACGCGCAACGAGTATATAGAATGTAAAACACTCTTGACATCATCAAAACATAAACATATATCTATATGGTCCAACAAATTCCCCGGTTTTGATGATGGCAAGTCTCCTAAAATTGTGACTAAGTATATAGTTCCCCCTCAATATAAAACCGTCATCTTTATAGGTAAAGATTAACGCAAGATCAAACGATTATATACAAGACCGAAGTTTTAAGGACATTAATAGACAATTGGTCTTGACAAGGAGCAAGCTTAGGCAAATACTAAATCATGGTCATTTCTTCCCTCTCTTGACATCATCGAAGAGAGGAAAACAGACATAAAACGACTAGAATGATATCAGCCGAGGCAAGAAATATATATTAACCAAAACATATATTATAGCATAAGAACGACTTCAACATAAGCAAGTCCTACATATAAAGTGTGTGATACTAACTAAGTTGAGTACAGATTTTGTAGGGGAGAAGGAAAGTAGTCACTCACCTAACTACGACCTACAGAAGTATGCATGCAATCTAACATGATAGATATCTCTAGCTACCGTACATATACACTCCAACCAAGCGAGGTCCAAAACACATGCCGAGGACTTACAAAGTAATGTGAGGTGAGGTAATTGGGTAATAAGGGGTAAAATAATGTGGATATGTGGAGGTAAAAGCCAAGCTATCACCGATCTCAACCAAAAGTAACCATATTCCACTTTCCAACCCAACATAAAAAATGATGTACCATGCCAAGTATGGCACAAACTCACTCATATCAATAAGTACTTCTCCTCAAGTAATATGGAAATGAATAAGAATAGGAGTAATACGAGATTTTTGCTTTTCCATCTTTTATAGTATCATTTTTCTCCTTTTTCTCCTTTTTTCATTTTTTTTGTTTCAGTCCATCTTTTTCTTCTCCCTTCCAATATCCATCACAAAAGCAACAAAATTGACCACAACAAGACTTCCAAACTTACCAACAAGACTAGCTTGACAAGGGTAGGCCATATGGTTTGTAGTTGAATAAATAGGTCAAAAGAAGACAAATTTGGCTAATGTGAGGTTAGTAGGTAAAACGTAAAGGAAGGGTCGCCGCCACAAACCCGAGTGTATACATGTAATAAGAGACAAATTTCATGCTCCTGAAATTTGATGTTACATGCCATGTAAAGAGTACTACTCACATCCTAAATGAAACCAATCATGAATATCATTGGTTTATGAAGCTCTAAACCTTAGAATCTATATGTGATGAACAAGAGTTATGGTTTGTATACAACACAAAATATAATAGACTAGCAAACGGAATATTCTTATAAAATAAGAAAATACTATATAAGAGTGTATTTGCAACGGAAAATACGAACATAGTCATATAATCTCTTCAAATCTAGTCAGTCATACAGGAAATAAAATATTTATGACAAGTTTAGTTGCCACCAATTAAACCAATTTCCAACCGTAAAGTTTGAGAACGTCCTCTAACTAAAGGTTTTGTCAAAATGTCTTCCATTGTTTCTCAGTACTACAAAATTCGAGTTTTATATTCCCCTTTTCAACTTGGTCACATATAAAATGGTGTCTAATTTAAATATGCTAGGTACGTGAGTGCTGCGCGGAATTTCTGGAAATAATAATAGCACTCGTATTATCGCATAAAACAGGGATACAACCTACGTTAACACCATAATCACATAACTGTTACTTAAGCCACAATAATTGAGTACATACCAGTCCTGCTGCAATATTATTCGACATCTGCTGTTAAAAGGGCAACTGAATTCTGCTTCTTTGAACCCCTAGTAATAATGCAAGGTCCAACGAATGTGGCAACACCTGACGTAATTTTCCTGTCTAAGAAACCTCTTGCGTAATCGGCATCTGAATATCCGACAAGATCGAGATTGCATTCCATCGAATACAATAGATACAGTTTTGACGTCCCAATAAGATATCGTAAAATTCTCTTTACGGTCGTCATATGCGATTCTTTGGGAGATGATTGATATCTCGCACAAATGCATACCTTGAACATGATATCTGGTCTAATAGCAATGACCTAATCATTCCTCGGTAAGTTGTTTCATCAACGGACTTACCGTCTTCATCTAAAGTAAATTTTTTGTCTGCGACCATTGGAGTAGACATAGCGTGGGAATTTTCCATTCCGAACTTTCTAATTAATTCCTTAATATATTTCTGTTGATGAATCTTGATGCCTTTCTCAGTTTGTTGAATTTGTAGACCTAGGAAGAATTTCAATTCTCCCATCATGCTCATCTCAAATTCGGAAGTCGTCAACTGCAAAAAATACTTGCATAGATTGGGGTTGGTTGATCCAAAAATAATATCGTCAACGTAGATTTGAACAACCAGAAGGTCAGAACCCTCGGATTTCAGGAATAGGGCTTTATCCACAGATCTTCTCTTAAATCCACTGTCAAGTATAAATTTCGATAATCTTTCATACCAAGCCCTTGGTGCTTGCTTCAATCCATAGAGTGCCTTGACTAATTTAAAGACATGGTCTTCAAATTTGCTATCCTTAAATCCAGGGGGTTGTTCTACGAAGACTTCTTCCTGTAGATACCAATTTAGAAACGCTGTCTTGACATCCATTTGGAAGAGTTTCATTCCTTTATGAGCTGTAAATGCTATCAGAAGTCTAATAGCTTCGAGATGGGTAACGGGTGCAAAGGTTTCGTCATAATCTATTCTTTCTTGTTGATTATAACCTTGTACCACCAATCTTGCCTTATTTTGAACTATGACTCCAGCATCATCTAGTTTATTTCTACACACCCATCTAGTTCCAATTACAGATCGATCCTTGGGTCTAGGAACTAAGTGCCAAACTTTGTTCCGTTCGAATTGTTGAAGCTCTTCTTGCATGGCTATAATCCAATCTAATTCTCTGAGAGCTTCCTTGATATTCGTTTGTTCGATCGTTGAAAGAAATTAATAAAAAGAACAAAAGTTATTCAAGGACCTTCGTGTTTGAACACCTCTCTGAAGGTTGCCAAGAATATTATCCATTGGATGTGAATTCTTATATTTCCACTTTGTTGAAGTACTCGGTTCTTCATTATTTGAACTTGATCCAACTTTATTTGGATCACGATTTAAGCATGTTCCCCATGAATCCAATCCTGGTGTTGTATTAGAGTCTTTTATAACTTCGGACTCATTACCTTGATTTAGATTCAATGTTATAGTAACATCATCTATAACATTGGATTGAGAATCCTTATCTTGAGACAATGTTATAGTGTCGTCAACTATAACTTTAGTTTTCTTCTTTTTATCTTTTGAAGAATGATCAATCTCATCATTTATTCCTTCAATCTCATTTTCCTTAGTTTCCAATTCTGGTGGATCATCTCTGGAAAGACAAAAATCAAGTTCATCCATGTCTTCTTCCTCATCATGTAAGGGCTTATCAAACATGTTATCTTCATCAAAAATAACGTGAATACTGTCTTCAATACAAAGAGTTCTTTTATTGAAGACCTTATAAGCCTTGCTATGATCCGAATAACCTATAAAAATAGCCTCATCACTTCTAGGGTCGAACTTACTTAACCTATTTTTACCATTGTTATGAACAAAACACTTACTCCCAAAACAACGAAGATGAGAGATATTAGGTTTACGACCTCTTAGAAGTTCATAAGGGGTTTTCTTTAGGATAGGTCTTATCATAGCACGATTATGGATATAACATGAAGTATTAATGGCTTCAGCCCAAAAATTACGAGGTAGACCACTGGATAAGAGCATTGTAAGAGCCATATCTTCTAGTGTTCTATTCATACGCTCAACCACACCGTTTTGATGAGGAGTTCGTGGTGCAAAAAAGTTATGTCCTACACCATTAAATCTAAAATATTCTATAAAGGCTTGATTATCAAATTCGGTACCATGATCCGTACGAATAGACACGAGGTTAGTCTTATATTTATTTTGTACAAGTTTTATAAGACAAACAAACTCATCAAAAGTCTCATCTTTTGAATGAAGGAAGATAGGCCAAACATACCTTGAGTGGTCATCTACGAGGAAAAAGACATACCTGGATCCTCCTCTACTTCTTACCTTCATAAGACCACATAAGTCCATGTGTATCAATTCCAAGGCTTGATTCATGCTTACATCTCTTTTAGGCTTGAACGATGATCTCACATGTTTGCAACGAGCACAAGTGTCACACATCTTATCTTGATCGAACCTGATTTTAGGTAGTCCTTCAACCAAGTCCCATCTCTTGATTTTACTCAAAATTGGTGAGCTAATGTGACCAAAATGCTTGTGCCACAAACAAAGATCATCAAGTGTAACTTTCATGCACGAAAAAGAGTTAGTAGGCATAGCATTTAAATCTACCATATACACATTCCTTTTCCTATGGCCTTTAAGAATAATATTACTTGTACCTTCAATTATAATGCGACAAACATCTCTATGAAAAACAACCTTGTTACCTTTGTCGCATAGTTGAGATATGCTAAGTAGATTATGCTTGAGACCATCCACTAGATAAACATCACTGATTGCGTGTGATTTAGAAATTCCAACTTTGCCTAAACCAATCACTTTACCCTTCTTATTATCCTCAAAAGTCACCTTTCCTCCATTGAAAGGTATGAGTGAAAGAAACAAATTCTTATCTCCGGTCATGTGTCTTGAGCATCCACTGTCAAGATACCATTGATTGTTTTCTTTCACCATTACCTGCAAAAGGATTAGATACAGTTTTTAGGTACCCAAGCTAAGTTGGGTCCTTTATGGTTAGTAACCCTATATACTAAATCCTTTTGTACCCAAACTTGTCTAACAGTCGTGTTTCTAAACTTTGGGTAGTTTTGTTTAGGAGGAGTTCTAGGTCTAGGGGATTCCCTGGGTCTCACATATCTGGTCTCCTTGTGTTTAGATTTACTTTGTGTGGGCTGACAAGGAGTTTGTGAAGTGCTAGGCGTTTTTATGTAATCAAATGTCATGTCGTAGAACCAACGAAAGTTATTATTCCTTTCTTCGTTAGGTTCATCTATGGGGGATTCATCATCCTCGACTGTTGTGTCAACCGTTTTAGAAAAATCGGTATTTTTCCGTATATCATGTGCTCGTTTGACACAATTGTCTTCGATGTGACCCGTATGACCACAATAATTGCAAATTAGATATTCAGGAAGATCAACATATTTTCTTTTTCTGAAATCGTGATCAGAAGGTATTGATTTGCATTTAGAGTGATCTCTATGGCTGTAGCACTCATGTCCTAACCCCATATTCATATTATTGTCAGATTGTTCGGTTTGGAAGTTTAGGACTTTTGTGCTACCTTCCCACTTGTCATGGACCTTTCTTGTGTGTAGGAGTAAGTCCTTTAGGGTTTTAATCTCCTCAAGACATTTCGTGTAATCTACGTCATTATCCTTCTTGAAATTATCATGAAAGTCTTTGAACCTTTTGTTAAGAATAAGTACAACATCCGAATGTTGTTCTTAACATTGATCATGTCAGTTTTAGATTCCTTTAATTGCTTTGTGAGAGAATCTATTTCTTTCTTTTGGTCTAAAGTCACTGCTTCATTAGATGTGATTTTAGTCTCTAAAAGTTCTTTGGCTTTTCAAAGTTCTAAAGTTACAACTTCACTAGCTATAACTTTGACTTGAAGGTGCATAATATTAAGCTTTAGATCTGAAGTTATAGCTTCATTAGCCATAACTTTAGATTCTAATTCCTTCTTTTCAGCATTAGCAATATCTAATGTTGTAGCTTTATCAGCTGTAACTTTAGATTTCAACTTCTTAGCTTTTGCCTTTAGAATGTGATTCTCCTCAGCAATATCAAGAATCTGTTCTTTTAGATCCTTAAGTTCCATATCTTGTTCATGACATTTATCAAGGGATTGCTCAAAAAATTCAACTAGGGCATTTTTAGATAGTTTCTTAACACGTTTTTTGAGTTCAAGATAACTAACCTCATCATCGTCATCTTCATCTGATTGTCCTAGAAAGCAGTAGTTTGAGTGAGAATCCGTGCTATCCTCGTCGTTGTCAGCAATTAGGTCAAGACTGACGTTGCTGAGACAAATATTTGCTACTTTGTCTTCTTCAGATCCTTCATGATCTTCTGAGTCAAGATCTCCCCAACACGAAGCCATCATTACTTGTTTGAACTCCTTCTTTGTCTTCTCGCGTTTTGCCTTGTCTTTAATTTTCTCCCAAGTTTGACAATCCTTGATCATGTAATTAGATTCTCCACACTTGAAGCAACCTCTGTTAGCCAATGACGATTTTGATTCTGTTTGATACTTTGGTTCGTTTTGTCCGTTTTGTAGAAATGAACGCGAAAGTAGTGGAATCGTACCATTTTTCGTCCTTTTTGCATGCATATTGAGGAGACGGGATTTTCCTGAGTGAGATACTGCATTGGAATGCGTGAAGGCGTGGTCTACGAGGCAGTCGGGCACGAGTTTAGGCTGATTTGAAGGAGGAAGACTCGATCGAGTGGTTTTATTACTCGATCGAATGGTTTTTATAGCCTGGGTTGATCGACCAAGTAGTTATTTACTCGATCAAGAAGTGCTGAAAAGAGAGGTTACTCGATCGAGTAGATTTTCTGGAGTTTTGCTCGATCGAGTGGATTTATTCTACTCGATCGAGTGATTTGGTCTGGCGTGGGCTTTAATTAGCCCATAAGCTTGTTTTAGCTTTTGGACTTGGTTTATTTTCTATTTAAACGCAACTTTACTAGGTTATTAGTAGAGGTGGTCAACAGCACGGCCCGGCCCGGCCCGCCCCGCCCTTCGGGCCATTCTAGCACACAGCCTGGCCAAGCCCGACCCGACCCGCCTAACCTGCCTCCCTATCCTGGCCTGGCCCGGGTCAAGAAACCCAAACCCGGCCCGTCCACTGACCCGCCTCTGACCCGGCCCGGTCTGGCCCGCCCAAAAGTGCAGTTGCTCGACGGCTGTATGACTTGACACTTGACAATAATTGATTATTTTGTCTCAAAGATTGTGTGATCTTAATTTGGCAATTTCAATATTTGTCTCCAATTAGTATGATAAATTGATAACATTGTTATCTTTGTGAATTGTGATTATGTCCAACGTCTACTATCAACGGCTAGTTTAGAATTTTTTTTTCTTCCTAATTCTAATCCTATAAATACCCCCTAATTCCCAAACTAATCCTCACATTTTCTCAACTCTCTATCTTAATCTATTCTATATATTCAAATTATCAAGTTTTATTGGTTAATTTAAGTTACAATATATTATATTACTAGTGTAAAAGAATTATCTTATTAATAATTATTATAAATTTATAATACTTACTAATTATTATTATGTATTAAATTAAATTTTAAAATTAAAATTATATAAAAATGGAAGAAGGAAGGGATTATACTCCGGAAGAAGTTGATGCGATATTTGCGTCTCAAGAGGGTAATATATTTTATTTTTGTTTATTAATTATTGTTAATTTTGTTTTTTAATTAGTGTTACTTTTATTTTTTAATTAGTATTTTTTTGTTTTAATCTTGCATTTTAATAATATAATCATCTAATTTATTTGGATTTTTGTAGGTTCTACCCATGATGCACACATTGAAGAAGAAGCGAGCCAAGGTAAAAAAGGAAATAATAAAGTATCATTTGTATGGAGCTATTTCGTGAAGGTGCAAGACGCAAAAGATCCAAGGAGAAATCGTTGTGTATGCACCGTTTGCCGTGATGTGAAGAAAGTACACAAAGATTTTGCTTGGAAAGTTGGAAGCGGACTTGGAAGCATGAGTCGTCACTTGAATAGTGAGCATGGTATAAGCGGATGTGGTGTTGCTAGCCAAACTCAAACCCAACTTAGCGGTTTCATGAGTAAAGAAGCCGGTGGAGGTAAACCTTTTTTTTATAACCAAAAGGCTATGATTGGTCATATGGCTACATTTGTTAATCTTGAAGAGTTGCCTTTTACTTATGGTGAAAGTGTTAATTTGAAAAATTTTAATAGGCGAGCATTACAACCTGCTTTTACTCGTGTTAACCGTCACACTTTAAAACGAACTACTATGGAACAATATAAAGAAAAAAAAGAGAATTGATTGAATATTTTGCTAATTATGATGGTCGAGTAGCATTAACTAGTGATACATGGACTACAAAACAAAATGATCCGTTTTTGTGTGTTACCGTTCATTGGATTGATCATGATTATTTTTTACAAAAACGTATTATTGCTTTTGATATCATGGAAGAAAAACACACCGGTTATAACCTCTTTTTGCGTCTTAAAAAATGTTTAGAAAAGTTTAATCTGTCTAAGAAAGTTTTCTCCATCTCATTTGACAATGCATTGGCTAACACTAAATGTATTGAACATGTTCTTGGAATGGATAATTTATTGCTAAATGGCGAACTTGTGCATATTAGGTGTTGTGCCCATATTATAAACGTGCTCTTGATCGAGGCTAATCGCCTTAGAGTTTGATTCGTGGGTAATGGATTCCGAGAAACACTCCAAGATCCCGGTGCTTATCTTGTCGTAATGGTTTAGTGAGAGGATCTGCTATGTTATCATCTGTAGTAATCTTTTCTATCACTACTTCCTTTTGCTCCACGTAATCTCGGATTAGATGAGCTTTCCGTTGTACATGTCTAGATTTGTTGCTAGACTTAGGCTCCTTGGCTTGGAAGATGGCACCACTATTGTCGCAATAGATGGTGATTGGGTCATTCGAACTAGGCACTACGGATAGTCCATGTAAGAATTGACGCATCCATATCGCTTCCTTTGTAGCTTCAGACGCGGCATAGTACTCGGACTCAGTCGTAGAATCTGCTGTAACAGTTTGTTTGGAACTCTTCCGGTGATCGCAGACACCATTAAGAGTAAAAACGAATCCAGACCGAGATTTCGAGTCATCACGATCCGCTTGGAAGCTAGCATCTGCAGAAGGTTGCGCGCATAGCTTTTGTTCGCCTCCATAAGTCAATGCCCAATCTTTAGTCCTCCGTAGGTACTTAAGAATGTTCTTGATGACCAGCCAATGTGATTCACCTGGATCTTTGTTGGAATCGACTTGTCATACTCAATGCATATGCCACGTCCGGACGTGTGCATATCATGGCATACATGATTGATCCTATAGCCGAAGCATATGGAATCCGTGTCATGCGCTCTTTCTCTTCCGGTGTCTCTGGTGCCTGAGACTTGCTCAAATGCACCCCTGGAGCCATAGGAAGAAACCCCTTCCTGGAGTTAGTCATGCTGAATCTCTCTAGGACTTTGTCTATGTAAGACTCCTGACTGAGAGATAACATCCGACGTGATCTATCTCGATAGATACGGATGCCCAGAATTCTTTGTGCCTCACCCAGATCTTTCATCTGGAAATGGTTTTTCAACCGTACTTTCACCGAAGTTAAGAGAGGTATGTCATTCCCAATCAGGAGTATGTCGTCAACATACAATATTAGGAAGACAATCTTGCTTCCACTCGACTTGATATATAGACATGGTTCCTCGACCGATCGAGTAAATCCATTTTCTTTTATCACTTGGTCGAAGCGATGATTCCAACTCCTTGATGCTTGCTTAAGTCCATAAATGGAACGCTTAAGCTTGCACACTTTCTTAGGATGTTCTGGATCGATAAAACCTTCGGGTTGTACCATGTACAACTCTTCTTCCAAAAAGCCGTTTAAGAAGGCGGTTTTCACGTCCATTTGCCAGATTTCATAGTCATGAAAAGCGGCAATCGCTAAGATAATCCGAATGGAACGCAGCATGACTACGGGTGCAAAAATTTCATCGTAGTGCAAACCTGGCACTTGGGTGAAACCTTTAGCAACTAGTCGTGCTTTGTAGATATCTTGTTGACCTTCCACAGAATGCTTTATCTTGTAAAGCCATTTGCATTGAAGGGGACGAACCTTAGCAGGTAAGTCAACAAGATCCCATACGTTGTTCTCATACATGGAGTCCATCTCGGATTGCATGGCCTCAAGCCATAGCTTTGAGTCAGAACTAGTCATGGCACCTTTATAGGTTGCGGGTTCACTACTCGTTAAGAGTAGAATGTCATCTATGTCATGTTCCTCGACCATACCAATGTATCTGTCCGGAGGAATAGAGACTCTTCCCGACCTCCTAGGTTCCTCAGGAATATTTACCGTTCCCTTCCATAGTTCATATGGAGTCTTGTCAACAGCTTTAGACGGACTTCGGTTAAGTATTAGAGAAGCTGACAGAAGAGCATAACCCCATAATGAATCAGGTAATATCGTGTGACTCATCATGGATCGAACCATATCAAGTAGTGTTCGATTTCTCCGTTCGGACACACCATTCAACTGAGGTGTTCCAGGTGGAGTTAACTGTAAGACAATCCCACAGTCTTTAAGGTGTTGATCAAACTCGTGAGAAAGATACTCGCCACCACGATCTGAACGTAGTGTTTTAATCTTTCTACCCAATAGGTTATGTACCCTATTCTGGTATTCTTTGAATTTCTCAAAGGATTCACTTTTGTGCTTCATTAAGTAGACATAGCCATATCTACTTAAATCGTCCGTGAAAGTGATGAAATACCTATAGCCTTCTCGTGCGGTGATTGACATAGGTCCACATACATCCGTGTGTATGAGTCCTAATAGGTCAGCAGCGCGCATTCCAACACCTTTGAAGGAAATACGAGTCATCTTACCGATGAGACATGATTCGCACGTGCCAAATGATTGAAAATCAAAGGCCGAGATAGCTCCATTTTTTATGAGCTGTTTTACGCGTTTCTCATTAATGTGTCCCATGCGGCAGTGCCATAGATACGTTTGATCTTTGTCACCAACCTTTAACTTTTTATTCATTATGTGTAATATTTTATTGTCCGATCTAAAACATAAATTCCATTCATGGAGACCGCCTTGCCATAAATCATATTGTGTAATGAGAAAATGCAAGAATTATTCTCTATTACAAATGAAAATCCAAGTTTGTCAAGTGCGTAAACCGAAATAATGTTTTTGGAAAGACTGGTACATAATAGCAGTTATATAAAGATAACTCAAATTCGCTAGGAAGCTGGATCACATATGTTCCCCTCGAGACGGCAGCCACTCGTGCTCCATTCCCGACACGCAGGTCCACCTCACCCTTTACGAGGGGTTCGATGTTTCGGAGCCCCTGCACATGATTACACAGATGAGAACCACAACCAGTATCAAGTACCCAAGTTCCGTAACTTGCGTGGTTAATCTCAATCATATGAATAAAAGTAGAAGAGGATGAAGACATACCAACAGGTTTAACACGACCTGCTATTAAGTCCTTATGATAAACAGGACATGTGCGCCTCCAATGCCCAATCTTGTGGCAATGATGGCATTCCATGTTTTCATTCTTGCTCTTTGTCGCGCCTGATGAGGTGCTCGACTCACCAGGCCCACTCTTACCTGAACCCGACTTTTTAAACTTCCGTTTGCCTACTGCTAGGCCTGGCTGAACTTTGCGCTTACCTTTACCCTTGTTTGTCACAATGAGAACATCCTGTTTCAAGCTCCCACTGAACTTCATGTCCTTCTCGGTCTGTACGAGAAGGGAGTGCAGTTTATGGGGAGTTTTCTTCAAATCATTCATATAGTAATTCGCTCTAAAGAGCGCAAAACCATCGTGGAGTGAATGAAGCATGCGGTCGATCACAATGTTCTCGCTGATCTTACAATCAAAGGTCTCCAGCTTCTCGACATTCTCAATCATACTGAGAATGTGTGGGCTAATCTGGTTGGCCCTTCTGGAGTCTCGCATCAAAGAAGCGAGTGGTATGCTCATAGGTCAAGATTCTCGGTGCTTTCGAGAATTCCTTGGTGAGCGTGGTGAAAATCTTGTTTGCACCTTGGGCTATGAAGCGTTTCTGCAACTTGGGTTCCATTGCAAAAATGATTACGTTTTTAATCGCACCCGCTTCCAAGGCGAAATCGTTATACTTGTCGATCTCGTTAATTCCAGCCGTGGGGCCTGGGTTTGACGGCATGGGCTCAAGCAGAATTTGAGCTTCCGTCGCAGCGGGCAAAGCATTCCGTAATGCCGCCTCCCAGTCCGCGAAGTTTGATCCATCATTCTTGATCGAGTTGATCGATTCATCCGATTCATGAAGATCCGAAGCCAGGACTCACGGTCCAATGTGGCACTTGGCATTGGGTCGTTCAAGTGACCAACCATATTGTTATTAGCAGTTTATGTGAACGTGATCTACACTGAAAGGGAAAGAAAACACAAAACGAAATAAGCAACTCATCGAGGTGATTTAAGTCTATTTTAAAATTCATTTTAACGTGTAGACTCTCGCACTTGCATAATTGATCTCCCTCAAGAATGATACAAGTGATCCCAAGACTCAATTTCTTTAAATTGATAAGCCAACTGTTTAGCTAATTCTTCCGTAAGAACTCTTGGTCGATAGATTTCCGTAAATCCTATCTACAGTCCACCATAATCACAGGATCGTACGAGTGACCATAGTGTTGAGATAAAATAGGTCAATCAGTTCCAACTTACCCGACGTAGAAGGGGTCATATTATGCCTACCGACGAAGAAGGGACTCATTGGAGTTTGACCTATAAAGACTATTCTCAAATTTTGTTTATACGAGGAAGATCCCATCAACTAAATTATAATTCATATTAAGTGAACGAATAACTAGCGTCTGCGTGAATGAATTAATTTGGGTGATGGCTTATAATCATGTGACATAAGAATGTCAAAGAATACTAACTCGTGACCTCTATATGTGTCAGTTTTCATGCAATAATTAGGTGGTTTGGTTTTTAGGCGGAATATGATGCATATTATCGTTACGAAAAAAAAAAAAAAATGCAATACGTAAATAAAAATTTCCTAGTGTGGCCTATCCTAATAAAAAAGAACATAAAACAACTTTGGAATCCACCGTTGGACCCGAGAAGCTTGTCTTGATGTTCCATCTTGATCCATGTAGCGGGAGTGAGCATCCGGTCTCCATCTTTGGTCTTCTCAAAAATTACAATTTAAAATTTACAAATATAAACCTATTTACATTCTAAATAAAAACTGTAATTAAAAGAAATAAAAATGGAGATACGAGATCTCAAAATACAACCAAGACCGTGTTCCATCATTACGGTAACACGTTCTACTAAGGCCACACTAAGTTACAACCGTTTGCAAAAATAAATAAATACGTAATAAAAGCATTCAAAATTAACGATAAATAAAATGCATCAACTAAATTTAAATTTATTCGTGACATAATTCCGTAATTATGTTAAATTTATCCAAACCACCTTTTAACGATTAAAATTTATGTGATAAAACTGCTTCTATCAATTTCATTTTAATCTATTACAATCCGTTACTTTAAATACGCTTTAAAATAACTATATGGTACATGTGTGAACCGTTTCACAATCATAGCGAGTGTACAATATCCGTATAAAGTACATATTGTGGCCAAAAGAAAATTTAAAACAAAAAGAATAAATTTTCAAAGCTGTCAGAACAAAAAATCCCTCGATCCAGGGACACGAGTGCTCGATCGAGGAACAAAAGGGCTCGATCGACTGAACTGCTAGTCGATCGAGAGGATTGCCCAACAGAAAGTGCTCGATCGACTAAACTGGTGGTCGATCGAGTACTTTTATTAGCAAATCTGTTCGATCGAGTACGAGGACTTCTCGATCGAACAGATGGGGTTTTAAAGGTGGTCGATCGAGTACGGCAAGGACTCGATCGAGCAAAATCAAGACAGAAAAAGCTCTCGATCGAGTAGAAATCCACTCGTTCGAGACCAAACAAGTTCTGAAAACTTAAAACCCTCGTAAAAACAGTTTGACAAAGCAAAACCTATTGCAATTTTGATCAAAATCGAGTAAAATTAAATCAACAAATTGCAAAACATTAACATATTGCTATAATGATCATGTAAAATAACAATATGCAACGGACAAAAACCGTATCAACCGTGTAAACACAAGACACGGTTTACAAAGCACAAAAACCCAACAGCCGAAAAAAAATTTCTGCCGTGAGAAAATGGCTGATGCCGCACGGTTTTTAAGACAAAACAAAATCGTTTCAAATCGATTTATGAAAAATCACAATGAAAATTTACGTGGCCTTGCTCTGATACCACTTGTGGGGTAATATCCGTATAAGACCCTCTAAATTTAAGGATTATAACGTAAATTTAACATGTGAAATATAGTCATAAACGAAATACAATAGAAAACGATAAAGATTAAGAATCAACCTCGGGTCCTTTGATGCGCGGCGTAAAGAACAGAAATCAACAGAGATTTCCTCCTAATCGTTGCACCCAAGACCGTCTGAGACTATGCCCTTGTGCTAGAATGAATCCTCTAATTGCCTTGCAATATTGAGAGGATTATTTTGTGAGGTTTCGTTGGATGTGAGATCCGAATTTTGAGAGGCAATTTTCTCAAAACCCTAATTTTTCTTCAAATGAATGATTAGGGCAAATGGGAGAGGGAGCTCTCCTCTTTAGCTTGGTTCGGCCGTGAGCTTTAGATGGGGAGAGTGGGCTTTCCACTTTCTCTTATTTTTAACTCATGGTACGACCCAAAATGCGCTAAATGTATATGACACGGTTTCATTATAAACTGTCATCGGTTATCGGATATTAAAGCATCAACTAATAACACGGATTAGTTGAATTATTAATACGTGTCCGACAAAGACAATATCGTATAATTAATTTATCCAATATACATTAATCAAATATAAATCGCTTATATTTAATTTTACGAATTAACTGCTTAATTCACCTTAGCCATTATTATTTAATCCGTATTAAATAAAATATCTCAACATCACATTTTGACTTATTATTAGTCAAATAACTCGGACTAACTGGTTAGTCAATTTTGGCATCTACATGACTGTATTTTCATACCGTCACATCTCTCAAACGTATCCTATAGGTGTGACTTTTAGGGACCAGTTGATCACCGCCATATGTATGACAATAACGTCAAACTTATCTAGCAAGCCAACCGTTATTGATAAACGTGGACCAACTGATTATAATACAAAAGTATACCCTTTGATCCTTTTAGAGATTTATAAGTCCTTGCACTAACTGTAAAGGACACCAGCCCCAACAGAGGGCTACCATCTCGGTTTTCACGAGGTGTAGTGAATCAAGACCGACAATCCACATTTAATAAACGATTATGTGATGAATACAAATATGCAAAGGCCGGTTAATTACAAAATATATACATATAAGAACGGAACTACCCTGTTCTACTACATACGTCTACTCATTATCCAACGCGTCGTAGTGTCACAACCAATCCCGTACATTGTCTCCAAGTTGGCATCACATCCTTAGCACACCTGTCACATCACTACGCATCATTTGATCGGAAATATCATATGGATCACGGTAGATAGTTGAAAACTATTTGACACAATAAGCAAAAAAATCAACCACATGGTTGAGTAGGGATAATCAATACATCAAGTACTACCTTCATAGTGACGACATCCATAGTGACGACATCCATTGAATGATTAACATGCACGGGTGCTACAAATCAGACGCCAACATATCGCACGACAACAAGTGTTACTCAACTCACACGTCGAACGTGCTCAACCACTAATACTCTCCGGATCGTAAATATGCACATTCAACTTGTGGTGGGCCCACAAGAGAAGACTCAACAGGCGGCCCTCCGCGTATGACGGTGCCTAAAGGTTGAGTAGAAGAAGTTCCTACTTTTTTGCCATCCAAGTATAGTCAAGCCATGCAATCGATAAGTCGCATATCATTCATCACCTACATGTGTAATTGCATACTCTATTATCAATTCAACTAATTTCAATCATTAACTCTACTAATTTATCAAGAATCTATAGAAACCCTCTTGAGAGAATTAAAGAACTTACCCACGAAGGTTAGAATCAACATAGAATAGAATCCTTTTTTTAATAGAAGCCAACTATTTCCAAATCTCCAATTGGAATTAATGGAAGTCGGGATTATAGAGGGAGATTAGGTAGATAAGTGTTTCAGAGGCTTCTAGGGAGCCAAAGGTCCTAAAAGGGAAGAATAAAATGACCCGTCGGCCAAATCTGTGTTATATACATTGGTTCTTGTGCCTGTAGCCTTCGACTCGACAGAGTCACTAGAGCTGTAATACCCCATATTTTAATAGTAAGTTATGAGAATAATTTATGTAATTTAATAATTGATTAAAGACGTTTCTAATAATAATTACAATAAGACGTTAATTAAATAATAAATTAAGTATCCAAGTCGGGAATTGGGTTTAGCTAATATTTAGCATTGGGCCGTGTGCCATTGTTAGTTAGGCCGAATTTATGGTTCATCTAGTATGGGTGTGATCGGGATTTGTATCGGGAAATTAATAATAATATAATATGGAAATAATAATATATAAAGGTAATAATAATTATATTAATAATAATAGTAAAGTTATGGCAATAATGAATTAGTAAATATTGTATGAGGAAATGCTAGTTATGGTAAGATAAATAATATATGATAGTAATAATAATATAATAGTAATGACAGTTCCTATACTAATTAGAATAAGGTAAATTGTAATAGTTTCCTAATTGACCTCGCTTTCTCTCTAATCTTACACTATAAATACCATGTTAAATCTGAGAAATAAATCACAAATTAAGAGGAGGAACTTTAGGAGACGGAAGAAGAAGGCATTAACAAAAACCAATTAATCGACTCGAGGTAATTACTCATCTTAAATCGGTTTTATACTTAATTGAGCAAGCATCTTTAAGACAACCGTGCGACCTCTATAGACCACCATAGGACTCGAGATTTGGACCTGGAGTAACCTTGGACTGCCGAGATTATGACCTGACCTTATTTGACTGTCCTAGACCTTGCTAGGGTGGTTTTTGCGGTGGCTGGTCAGAGGGTTACGGGTTTGGGTCGTGGGTGGTTGTAGGGGGGTAATTGAACCCTTATTCGGTCGAGTCTTGACCTGGGCATGGTAGCGTTGTGATGGGGGAAGGTAGTCGACCATATTGGTGGTGTTGGCGTGGTGGCAGGTGGTGGCTGATGTTGGTGGTGGCGGTAAACAGGGGAAACCAAGGAGTGGTGTCGTGGGTGTGTTGGGACGGTTAGTGTAGTTGCGTTTTGACCAATAGTGAGGCTGGATAGTACCGTTGGAACCGCCTTGGACCAACGATGGCTGTGGTGGTGGCCGTTGGGTGTGGGAGTGGATGTAGTGGTCGTGGTGGTAGGTTTTATACACGGTGGTGGGTGGTGGTTGGTTGTTAATGGCAAGTGGAGAGGGGAGTTAGGGCGTATGTTTTTGGGCTGCCGGGGGTGGTTTGATGGGTGGTTAGGGGATGGTTGTATGGGCTGTGGTGTAGGGAGGAGGTAGGAAGTTTGGGTGGTGGTCGTGGTGGCCTGTGGTGTAGGGAGGAGGTAGGTAGGTTAGGTGGTGGTCGTGGTGGCCCGTGGTGTCGGTTTGGAGGGTGCTTAAGGGGGGGGGGGTGTACACGGTTGAAAAACCGTGTAAATGGAGTTTTGTGTGTTTGTTTTTGTGACGGGTTTAAGTGATTAGTTCGGGTGAGTCGGGTTTGTAATTGAATCGGGTTTTTAAGCATCATGAACCTTTAATAATTATGATAAATAATTAATTTGAAGAATGAATGTAATTTAAATAATAATTGATGGAATAATTATAATATTTTGATTAGGTGACGATTGTGAAGAAATTATAATAGGGTTTGGATTGCTTTATTATTTGGATCGCTATGAGCTGCTTGATTTGGATTTGCTTTTCCACGTAGGATAGCTACTCAATCACTTTAATGTTTACTTGAATGATATTATCTGATTGTATTGGTTGAATTATTTGGAATTGTGATGGGATGATATATGATTGTTGGTTGGTTGTATTGAGATGATTTGATTATTGACTACCTCAGCTCGGGACTGAGATGATTTAATTATTGACTACCTCAACTCGTGACTAAGATGATTATATTGATTATTGGATTCCTCAGCTTCGTGTCTGAGATGGTAAGAAATTGTGTTGCTCAATTGTTTGCATTTTCATATCATGAGCACTTGCATTGGATACCTCAGAACTGGTTCTGCAGGACCTGTTCTGGGATGATGAGACTACACCGGCCAGGGATTGGCGGTATGAACAGGAGCGTCGGAGGATTGATCATGAGCATACATTGAATTTGCATTTAATATTGTTCTTGTATCCATTTATTGTGGTTGTTTGGCTATTCCTACTCAACCTCGTGGTTGACAGTGTATTCGTGAACACCTGTGGTGAACCTTAATGGGGAGCAGATTTGACAGGTACTAATGATTAGCTGACTTGGAGCTTATGGGAATGCGTGAGGACTTGGCCAATCTACCTAGAAGTCTAGACCACATAGAATATTTAATCACTTTATTTATTTCCGCTGCGAGTTGTAATAATTTTATATTAAGTTTTAGTTGGTTAAGTTTTAATGAACATGTAATCGCTAAGTTTTAATTTAATGTACTTTAGTGAGTTGGACTTTGTTATTCACTAGCTCTGGAAACCGAGATGGTAATAGTCCTATTTATTTGGGAATGTCTAGCTAAAGGCTCCTGAATAAATGGGGATGTTACAAAGTGGTATCAGAGAAAAACGATCCTCATGCCTAACCAATGAACAATAATGAACATAGGATGTGTCTAAATAAAATGAACCTCGGGTAGAAACTGTTAGGAGCCCCTCTTAGTGCGGTTAAGAAGGTAGACTTAATTCGTACCATGGCCCTTCCAGTTTTGAACCGAAAACCTTGAGAGAATACTTGTGAGTGTGGGGTAATTTAAAATGAATATAATATATTTCTCTTAGGAATTTTGTTTGTCTTGGTTGCATATTGTTGTCATTAATGATGCGGTTACGAGGGCGTAACCTTATTTTACGGAGGAGGGGTGTGACATGATTTCTTTTAACCATTGTTATAAGCATGTTGATATGAGGAAGTATGTTGGCATGTATGTGGAAGGTGTGAATATGATTAAGTATGTGAAGTATTAATTATTGTGTGGAATTGCGATAAATGCGATCTTGGTTGATTTCACAAGATTCTTACCCTTGATTGTTTTGGCTGCCATTTACTGTCTGTTTAAAATTCTTAAATGAAATTTTTAGGTGTAATACCCTTGTGAGTTAGCTTTCATATGCCACTAATCTCATGTTCAAATAATATACGATTTAGGAGGAATAAATATTTTAGTGGACAGTGGCCGAAATATTCCTTCACAGTGATGTTTCCACGCCATGTGTTTGTAAAATTTGCCCTTTAAAAACTACTTATTGATTAGGCATGATTCTAACTCCAATGTTTAACATATTCGTATATGTTTCCAAATTGATAAGCCACGTTATAAGGAAATATTTTGACAATTTATAGTGATTTTTACAAGTTAACCTAAGTTTCTGATAAGTTGCTGAAAAATTTCTGTTTCGACCAAATAACTCGTAAAATGCATTATAAATTGACCTTATGAGCTTTTGACTTGATTCTTTTTCTCATGAATTGTTAACTCTCTTTATTTTCTAAAAAGTATAAATTCTCAAGAAGTAATTATGTTATTATTTATTAACGATTTTTGGAAGTTGTACTATGTTTTGTTATTCTTGAAAATGGAAGTTTTATGCCAAAGTTTGTAAGTTATTTTCTCCTCTATTGATAATTTGATGTTGTAAATTATGTGAAGTAGGATTACTGTCTAGTGATATGCGGAATGTGTTTCCCTAAGCCTATATATATATGTTCACATTAAATGCATCCATGTCTAAGTTAGATAACATTATGAAGAAAAGATTAAACAAAACAATTATGCGTATTTGGTTATAGATTATTATTTAGTCTGATAATTTATTCGTCGATAGCTAAAGTAATAAGTTGAAGTTTAAATAAAGATTAGTTCGAATATCTTATATGATTAGTTTTGCTATTTAGAAGTAAATCAAAGATTTTGTTATTCATTTAATCATTAATTGGTATTGTGTTGGAAATAATAGTTGTCTTATGTTACAATGTGTGTTTCATGTTTTGTGGTGTTACAACAATGATTTGTTTATTACTATTGTTTGATTTCCGAACGTCGAGGATGAAGTTTATTTTTAGGGGGAAGGAATGTGATACTACGAATGTTTTGAGCTATTGTTGTGTTACCTTGTGATAAGATTGGCGTGATTGATAATCGTAAAATGCATAATTGTGTTGGATGGTGCTTTGTTATGAGGATGCCTATGAGTGTTGTGGTAGTAGTTGTGGGCGAATTTCGGGACGAAGCAAATTTTAAGGGGGGAAGACTGTAATACCCCCATATTTTGATAGTAAGTTATGAGAATAGTTTATGTAATTTAATAATTGATTAAAGACGTTTTTAATAATAATTACAATAAGACGTTAAATAAATAATAAATTAAATATCCAAGTCGGGAATTGGGTTTAGCTAATATTTAGCATTGGGCTGTGTGCCATTGTTAGTTGGGCCGAATTTATGGTTCATCTAGTATGGGTGTGATCGGGATTTGTATCGGGAAATTAATAATAATATAATATGGAAATAATAATATATAAAGGTAATAATAATTATATTAATAATAATAGTAAAGTTATGGCAATAATGAATTAGTAAATATTGTATGAGGAAATGCTAGTTATGGTAAGATTAATAATGTATGATAGTAATAATAAGAGTAAATTATTCATAACTCCCTTTTAAAATACACTTTTTAAAACTTACTCCCTTTTTAAAAAAAGTTTAAAAATTACACCCAAAATATTGCAAAAATTTAAAAAATGCTACCAAACCCCTATATTTGCGTTTTTTATGACAAAAATACCCCTTATTTTTTTTTATTTTTTCATATTACTACCCAACTCCATTACAACTATGCCCACCCTTCAACCACCCAAGGACTCCACGGCTAACCACCACAATCCTCCGCCAAACTTCACCACCGTACTCGTCATATAAGAAATAAAATAAGGGGCATTTTTGTCATAAAAATGTAAAAGTAGGGGTTTTGGAGCAATTTCTAAATTTTTGCAATATTATGGGTGTAATTTTTAAACTTTTTTTTAAAAGGGAGTAAATTTTAAAAAGTGTATTTTAAAAGGGGGTTATTGATAATTTACTCTAATAATAATATAATAGTAATGGCAATTCCTATACTAATTAGAATAAGGTAAATTGTAATAGTTTCCTAATTGACTTCGCTTTCTCTCTAATCTTACACTATAAATACCATGTTAAATCTGAGAAATAAATCATAAATTAAGAGGAGGAACTTTAGGAGACGGAAGAAGAAGGAATTAAGAAAAACAAATTAATCGACTCGAGGTAATTACTCATCTTAAATCGGTTTTATACTTAATTGAGCAAGCATATTTAAGACAACCGTGCGACCTCTATAGACCACCATAGGACTCAAGATTTGGAGCTAGAGTAACCTTGGGCTGCCGAGATTCTGACCTGACGTTATTTGACCGTCTTAGACCTTGCTAGGGTGGTTTTTGGGGGTGGCTGGTCAGGGGGTTACGGGTTTGGGTCGTGGGTGGTTGTACGGGGGTAATTGAACCCTTATTCGGCCGAGTCTTGACCTGGGCATGGTAGGGTTGTGATAGGGGAAGGTAGTCGACCATATTGGTGGTGTTGGCGTGGCGGCTGGTGTTGGCGGTGGCGGTAAACAAGGGAAAACAGGGAGTGGTGTCGTGGGTGTGTTGGGACGGTTAGTGTGGATGCGTTTTGACCAATAGTGAGGTTGGATAGTACCGTTGGAACCGTCTTAGACCAACGATAGCTGTGGTGGTGGCCGTTGGGTGTGGTAGTGGCTTTAGTGGTCGTGGTGGTAGGTTTTATACACGGTGGTGGGTGGTCGTTGGTTGTTAATGGCGAGTAGAGAGGGGAGTTATGGCGTACGTTTTTGGGCTGCCGGGGGTGGTTTGATTGGTGGTTAGGGGATGGTTGGATGGGCTGTGGTGTAGGGAGGAGGTAGCAAGGTTGGGTGGTGGTCGTGGATGCCTGTGG